>NC_047536.1:18521153-19121153 GCF_012275295.1 Melopsittacus undulatus | reverse complement strand
GGTACACTGCTAGTGCACAATGCTGGTAGGGGACTTGTAAAATACACTAAAGCTGGAACAGCTTCCCAGTGTTATCATGCTTGCTTTGAATAAAGTAACTGAGAAATATAAGGGAATTAAAGATATTTAAGTTATGATTGAAAAGGTGAAGAAGAAACCAAATTACAGCTAATTAATTCCTGCACATGAAAAGTTCATCTCTTACTACAGGGCCCCCTCATCTAGCAGAGATGCAATGCCGGGAAATCATAGCCAGATCCACCAAGGCTCAAAATGGAAACAAGATGCAATTTTTTCAATAAGGAGGAAAGTGCTTCTATCTTCAGTTTCCTTAGGTAGATCTTCCATCACTTGGATCCAGTACCACTACGTAATCCTGGACAATTTTCAAAAGGAAGGGAAAAACAAAACAAAACACAACAAAAGAGAGGAAGGAAGAGGGAAACTGTTTTCAAAGACACAGAAGGCAAGCAGAGAAAAGCGGCAGAGAATCAACTGAATCTAGGCAGCCAAGTCGAGAACCTCAATTCCTCACATACTGAAGAGAGAATCAGGGTCTAAATTCAGAGCTTTGAATCACTCTGTGGATGGTCTAGTGACTGTATATGGTCTTGAGGTTCCCAAATTAGATACCTGAATTGCATGCGACCACAGATATTGGCCACCTAATTTTCAGCTGGCACTACAAGGATTTGGATACCTAGCACTGATTTTAATTTTTTGCTTAACTGTGATGACATATCAAGTTCTGATTTTTGAAGAAGCTGATGCTGCAACTAAAGTACACAATACTCTGAGCCATCTACATGCTTAGTCAAAATTTACTACCTGCAGCATGCTATATTCATATACTTGATATTTCAGCTTCTAAAATTAATACAGATATAGAAAGATATATTTATTTGCTATAAGCATGGACAAAGCAAACTTCACGCCAACAGGATGTGAGCAAACAAAACCACAAAAGTTGTTTTAAAGATCTCATCGTCGATGCAAATCACATTGATGACTGCTTTTTACAGGCAGGTTTCATAATTCCTTGCTTCTGTCCTTGGCAAGTCTATTCTTTGAAACAACTCTTCCATTATCATACAACTTAAAAAGCAAGCAAACAGCAAACTCCTGCCTTTCTGCTGCTAACAAAAACTCTCTCAAACATAGCAGTGCTTGAAAAAGAATGTTAAAGTCACTAAACTTACACATAACTCTCACTGGACTTTATCTGGTATAGTATATTGTCAGAAAGCAGAAAATGCAGGTTGGTCTCATTCTCTGTAGTAAGACAGACATTCCTTCATTTTAACAAGGTACCACTGCCAATATTAGCCCTGCTGTGTAAAACCCTGATGCAACGATTTCGTTATTTATACAAGTGCAGTGAAACCCAGCGAGATCAGATCGAAGGCACCCTCCAGCAGCTGGCCTGTTATGGCTTAGTAGTGGTCTTGGCAGTCCTGGGGTAATGGTTGGACTTAATGATCTGAAAGGCCTTTTCCAACCTAGCTGATTCTATGTTTTCATGCGACACCTCTGAGAAGCAGCTCACATCCCCCAGACCTCGCATCAGGGCAGCTCCCAGAGCACTGCCACAGCCCTGCCAACAGCCAGGTAGTGCAGCCTGGAAAAGGCAAGCACACAAACACAGCTCTAGACACCTACTTCACAGTCAGAAATCAAGTCATGTCAATGGTTGGAACAAGATTTTAACTGAACATTTAAATTTTTCCATCTTCTATCACATGGTTGATGCAGTGAAGCTGGATGGTATCTTCATGCAGAGATGCCAATGCTCCTGGGGCCTATCCTTCTTCCAAAGTTCTGCAGCACGAACAAGGGTTAAGCACCATGAACTGACTGGGCAAACAACCCCACAAACCTCAGGTGGGCTCTTGGTGTGTTTGTTGATCTCCATGAACTGAGGAGATGCACCATCCCTGGATACATTCAAGGGATGGATGGATATGATTCTCAGCAACCTGATAATAGTGGAAGATGTCCCTGTTCACTGCAAGGGAGTTGGACTATACCCTTGAAGGTCCCTTCCAATACAAAACTATACTATGATTCTCCTTTCTCTCAGCTTCTATGCAGTGACAGACCTCCTCAGAAGCAGGTGAGCTGTCTACTCTTGTGTCTCTAACTGACCTCACTCAAGAGTGTGTCATGCTTTGTTTCTACCCGCACACAGCATTTCCACCTCAGTACAAAGGGCCAATTAAACTAGCAGTCATCTGTATGAAGGATCATGAAACAACATAAGAGAAGCAATTAGCCCTGGAATGAAATCAAGCAGAGATTAGCTGGCTGGAGGTATTAAAGCACGCTTGGTGAATGCAGGTTCATCAGTATCTTGAGCTCAGTTGAACTCGTGATCCATGATGGCTTCACATTAACTTTCTTTCCATCTGGCTGTCCACAACTACCTCTAAGTCACTGAGGAAAAGTGGGAGTGAAAACACAAAGCTCAAGCACCTTAGCAAGAGAGATGCATGGAGGAAAACAGAAATAATCTTTTGTTGCCACCAGATTAAGGCACCTGCGATTGGAAAGATGCTCCATGGAGCAGCCACCCATTTAGAGAAAACCTAGGCTTGAATTTAAGGTGCTGTAAGAGATGGCAACTGGCTGTTTCAATGTCATCACAAGATTCTGAGGATGTCTGTGAGTCTTAAAAGTCTGCTCACTGCCAAGACAGGTAGTCCGGATTTCATCATTAAGAGGACAGTATGTACTTCTACAACAAATGCCTTTTTTAATATAAGGTCACCATCATGGGCCAGAGAGAAAATTCTTGCTAAGACAGAATTTGGACATTGTGCTGATTTCCTCTTGAGGGCCCTGTAACCTCTGGACAAGACTTCCCTCACCTTTCAGTGAACAAGATGACAATTTAGCAAGTAAATACTTTCTGCTGCTACAGCAGAGAGAGGTTTGATAGCTCCATTAGCCTTGGCACATAAGGTCACAAGGAACATGTACCCACTGTGACCTGATGCTTCAGGAGACACCAACAGCACAAAAGGATCTGGGAACACCAACTGGCTGAGGTGGGCGTTTACAAGGAGTGTACTTTTCTCCCACTGCTTCTCATTACAAGACTTCATATATATTTGAGATTCTCCTGCTGAGAACACAGATAAGCTTCTAACATTAAACTTCCCATAAAACAGAGTTACAATACAAGGCTAGTGACAAATGCTGGCATCAGAAGCCTGCAGTACTGGTATTCTGCTAGGGTTCTGTAAAGCAATGAACAAAGACGTAGAGAGTAAAATAAAAGTCTGTTCCCAAATTCTAAGTTTATTTCTGGAACCTTTAAAATGTGAAACACTCATCAAAGTTCATTTGCTAGATATGCATACAGCCCTATGCCTTGATACTTCTATATATACATATATATAGAAGTATATATATACATGGATACTGCTATATACACAAGAAACTCTAATACAACATTTGGTTTCAGTCAGCATTAGTTCTAGTGTTCAATTTATTCCACACAATAAATACATTAAAGCTTATTACCATTGATCAACTCTATCTTGCAAACCTCAGGGCACCACTTTGAAAACTGTCATGGTGAAACTCAGCAGTGTCTTGCAGAGTGACATGACAACCCTATGCTGACGTCCCAGAGATGCAGATGCATCGTTTTCACGAGTTCTGATTCTGACCCCACAACTCTGAACAAAGCTGTAACATTGCAGGTCAGAGCAGGACAGAAAACAATCCCAAACCAAACCACCCACAAACCAAACACACAATGCCCACAGCATATTAGGTAAAACATACCCAACTTCTTTCACTGGCTTTCTACAGCTGAGCATTTCATAAAAAAAGCCAAATGTTCAAAGACACAGACCACTGAGTTTAATTTCAATACAAGAAAAACTGATAGAAAATACAATAAAGGATAGAATCAGTGGCTGCATTATATACCCACGAAGAGTCAGATATTTTGCAGACAGCAGCCATGCACAACAAATCTGTTAGACTCCCCTGAAGGAGTTAACAAGCCATATGAGTAAGGTGACATGTGCAACATGGTATGCGGGGATATGCACATAGCTGATGCAGTACATGTAGCTTATCCCAAACCCCTCAGCAAAGAGTTTCAAAGAATCCTAAAAGGAGCCTTAAAAAGAGGCAGGCTATGGTGGGATAGAAAGAAAGGGAAACTTAAGGATCAACAACTAATAAATAGATAAGATAGATAAGATAAATATAGGTAGATAGAAGAATAAAAAAATCATTTGTCACAATGATGGGGGAAGCTATGAACACATCATCTCTGCATCTATGTTGAGACCCATACTAGTCTATATACCCATTAATGGCCTGAGAAGAGGGGTGGGAAGGTAATTAATTGCCACACTTCTCTGACAAAGCAGAATGATTAAGAGTAGGCAAAATCATAACTGACATGAAAGCTGCAGAAGAGTCTCAAGACACTGTGATTGGACAGCAAAATGACAGAGTAAATTAATGTTAATAAATGCAAACTACTGCACTGAAAAAAAGGAGTATGACTGTCCACATAGATTGACAGGCTCTGAATCAACTGTTCTGATGCAGAAAAGAGATTCAGTCATTACAGACAGTTTTCTGGAAACATCAGCTCAGCAGCAACCAAAAAATGGCAAACCATGGCAGAATTTTTTAGGAAAGATATCAAGACTGAGATACAAAATACTATTACAGAACAAAATAAACTTGTTATTTATCCGCATCTTAAAACTGCATATATTTCTGGTTTTCCCATCTTTAAAAGAAAACATACAAAGACATGCAACTGCAATGGATCAGAAGAGCAAAATTATTCCTTAACAGCTTTTTATGTTAAGAATGCATCAGAAGTAGGAATACATTTGGGCTCTACAGCTTGAAGAGAAGTCAAACCACCTAGGACTGATAGATACCACAGACAGGATTCTGGGCTACATGAGCCTTTCGTCTGACCACCTTAATTGCTCTTACTTTCTCGTGAGGTAGAGGACACTGTAAGGACAATTTCTGCTTTCTTGTGAAGTGTTAGTAGGATAAGCCAGAGCATGTTTAGATAAATGGTACTAATTGTGTTGAGGTCTGTAAGAGACACTTCTCTCATTTCCATCTGCCCTGGAAGCAAAGATATTTAATAAGTAGTTAACCATTCAGCTCACAATGTGCCATAAAATTTTACCTTTGGTCTTATTAGGGTAACAAATGGAAAATATTGTATGAGGCTTGAAATTACGGAGTAGATCAGATTCAAGTTGCTTCATAAGTTAGAATAGAAAAAAAAAAAAACCATCCAGAGCCACCTACACTATCTCCCACCCCAAAAATCACAGTTCCAGCTTCACCTGGACACTGTGTTTTCTATTTCCATCTGAAAAGCTGCAAGTTCTATTTTCTTTCCTCTACAGACTGTGAGAAAAAACATCTTTTGCATATAAAGAGTATACACAGAAAGTACTAAACACAGCACTGAACACACAGACATCTTAAAATACCAGATATTAATACGCAGGTTGTGCTAGAGCACCCTGAGTCCATGGGACAATTTACGGCCGTTTTAGCCTGAAGCTACAGGTCCAAGCTGCCTGAAAAGCCAAATTCCAGCAGATCAGAAGTTACAAGCATGGGTTAAGAAATGCAAAATGGGTTCAAGCAGATCGGAATCCTCCCATAAGTGGAGGAAAATGGAAGGGACAAAAAAGCAGCATTTTAATCCCTGTAAGAACACTCTTGCATAACATGAGAAGCATATGAAGACCAATGGTCCTTGTGTCATTAATTATAAAACAGCCTTTTCCCACCTTAAAACCAACACTTGCTCTCCTGAGAAAGCAATGGGTAGGGATGGAGCCAGTCACTTGAGGCAGATGCTCTGTTACACCAGCAGCAGCACATTCATCTTTTGGACCCAGCTTTGGAAGCAATGCTTCCACTGCCACCACAGCTTTTCACATCATGTTTATGAGTAACTACCAACTGCTGAAGACAAAAAGTTTGTATAAATACTTCTGACTTATTTCAGTTCACAAATCTCCCCAGTCTCTCTTAATGTCTCTTCTTCTCTGTAAACAAAACAAAATACAGTAGAATGATGGCAGTCCTGACTTACTGTACAGTCTGATGATGAAACCACCCCTACATAGTAACTATTAATGCACTAAATCACATAAGAAACACTTTTGCTATTTATAAGGCTTCCATGCTGCATCATTTTTCAAGAGATCTGACTGAACAAATACACTTCCAGAGGAGTCAATTAAAGGGGACACAGCCAAGGGTTTTACAGCCACCCTGAGAATGACCTTCACCTCATTTTTAAACCATTTTTCATTTTCTAAGTTATACAGCTTCACTATTCAAGACAGAGCAGAGACTACTGGCAACGCACTCGTACTAAAACTATTCATGGTGTGCCATTTGGAGAGCAAAATAATAGTCACTTCAGATACAGACTCAAACACTGACAGAGTAACACATGCTTGCTAGTTTAACAACATTATGCATTCTGGCTCTGGAAATATGCTGTAATATACTGGCGGGGGGAACCAGGGACTAAATGAAATGCAGCTCCCACCAATGTACCAGTGACAGCAATCCCCAGCATTGCTAGGACACACTGGCTGTGCAATGCATGCACCCTGCTTTCCTCCTCCAAACTCCTATTCCAGCCATGGGATGTGAACCTTTCATAACAGTGCAGTTCAAAATGAGAACAATAGTGAAATTTCACTGTAACTTTTTTCTATTGCTGACTCAACCATAATATCCTCCATGCCAGTATTAAGACCATCATTAAATATGTCACTTAAAATCATTCACCTCTGACTTCACCAAGTACCTTCAGGAAATACCTGTTAACAGAAAACATTATTATTGTTAACACTGAGGAACTGGTGTGTAGGTGGTTTTTGTCTAAACCAATAAATAAAATGCCCACCTTCAAAATTATTTTAGAAGTGTGAAATTAAAGCATTTAACAGGGTGTAATATCAGCCTGCACATGGGTCCATGCCGTAACTGTCAGAGAGATACAGGTTTGAGCAGAGGAATTTAGAAGTGCCTGTTGCTCAAGAGCTCCACTGCTGAAGTCAGACAGAAAGAGAAAGGGAAACAAGGAGAACAGGATGAAATAAAAAAAATATCAAACCAGTCTGTTTTTCAGACAGTTCAACCAATACATCAAATCTTTTATTCGCACCTTCAAAAACCATCATCTGTTGCTCATTAAGTACTGCACACCTGACCCCATTCCCAGTATTTTCATTGACACCAGTGGCAATAGGATTGGCTTCTTCCCTGTAACTCAAACCTGTAACTTGCTCTTGAATATCTTATTCAGACCTAATATTCGTTTTAAGTATCCATTTCTGGCAAAGTGCAAAATAATCAACCTATCAAAGCACTGCAGTTTCATCATTACATCCCCCCAAATTAATCATGTTTCAGTAAGTGCAAGGCAAGCCTTTTGTAGCACACTCTGTTAAGCAGGAACAGATAAAGGTGGATTTCCCATTGCCTGTACTGAAACAGCAACACAGCTAATGATTTCCTACAGAATGCTAGTGCAAGCTCTGTGAACAAAACCACAAAATAATTCAGCTCTTCAGGACCAACGTGTAAGCAGAAAACTGAGCTCCAGTCTGTAAGGGCTGAAATTCTTCTTTGGTCTTACTGAAACAAAATTAGAAGCAGTCAGGCGAAATAAGGTACATTCTTGCTCTGAAGTTTGTTTTGGATTCACTTCTTTCAGAAGTCACCAACACCAAAAGATGCAATTTGAAAGCTGGAATATCTGTAAAGCTGATAATGTAAACCTGCTAAAATTCAGGGTTAGTGTTTTACCCAAGCGTGACAGTAACAACAGTGAATTTTATCCTCCTTCAAACAGATGGAATAAGGTAGAAAATCCACTTACATCCCATTTATACCCATGAAATAAGCTGCAAGAGGAGCAAGGCTGCCCCTGCTGACACTCAAAAAAAAAAGTTTATGCTTTCTGCATAAATAATTTTGTAATTCAAACATGTGTATAAACAGAGATTTACAGGCTACCTTTTAAGTCATGACAAGGCTCTCATACCGCACACTATGGCTGTGCATTTTGTGTATCAACATGGACAACCCCCATGATAGCTAAAGCTTCACTCCCCAACTTCGCTCTTCCAAAAATCACACTTGCAACAGCCTAAAAGCCAAAATAAAAGCTGTGGGTTGCTGCAACACAGAGTTTTGAAAGACTTCAAAAAGTTACTGGAGCAAAACAACTGCACAAGATTCTTCTGTAAGAAGCCAGGCCAGCAGCAGTCCGATAGCTCAAAAGAGCTCTCATTTAATTAGCTGTTTGCTATGTATAAGAAAGGCTGTAGGAAGTGCCCAGTGCTGCATCCTCATTTGTGCTCTGCTCTGATCCATACAGCAGCAATTCAGTCCTGAATGAAACAGAGCTCATTATCCAGCAGAGATGAACTCTCCTCAGGAGAGAGGTGTTTCTCCTGCTGTTAACAGCATCGGCTCGACACCATTGCCCTCACAGCCTGCTCCTCACAGAGAATTGCAGAGACGTGAAGACAATACAGGCAGCTTGTGCATGGAAAGAACCAGGGAGAGCCGGGCTGGAAGCAAGGATGGAGATCAGTTTCTAATGTGAGTGGAAACACAGACCCTTCCTAACTGGCTGGGCAGGTAAGAATTTGAAAGCAAATCCAAAGATAGCTCTGGTTTGAATTTGCTTTTATAAGCCAGAACAGAAGATGGGAGAGCCTTCCCTGGGCAGCTGACTACCCCCCAGCTCACAGGCACCTCCAAACAATGCTCCTTTTTGCTTTCCAAGCAGTACATTTCCACATCTGCCAGTTGGGCACACTTCCCTGTCTAAAGGAGTGTTAAGATCCTCACCGTCATCCTCTGCAGACTCTTAGCTTGTGCTTTAAAAAAACACTTCCATTTATTTAGCAAGTGTCCAGTACAGAGCTGGGTCATGCTCTCTGATCAAGCAGGGCAGTGTTTGGAGCCCTACTCAAACTGTCTGCTGCTACCAGGGTGAGCAGCTTAATCTGTTCTACTTCCTTATAGCCTCAGCAACTGGTACCTCATTGACTTAAGTGGTGTAAAAGCACCAGTACTCCCCGTTCTGAAGAACGCAGCCCTGAAGCCAACCCCAGCACCCAGCATGCCAGTGACAGATGGGGAATGAGCCAGGTCTCCACAACACTGCCTTATTCAACCCAGTTGCAGCAACTTCCCATCATTTTTTTTCCCTTCATGCTTATCATCTTGCTTTTATCTAGCGGTGTTTTAACAGCTGTTTTCTTCCCACATTAAACTGACATCTCTGACAAAACAAAACAGATGCCTAACTCTCCTGGGTTTCCTCACAGTATGCTACAGGGGAGCAAACCTCTACTGAACCATACTGCCTGTTTGCCTGAGCACAGATCTTACTCTTAAACCAAATACCATTCCCACCTTCAAAAAATATATCAAATTAAATAATAACCTCAGTGATAATCTTTTGCTCCAACTTTCCTCCCCCAAAAAATAGCAGGCCAGCCCTCCAGCAAGTGACACAACTGGCACAGGGCCGGGAAAGGCAATGGAGCTGCTCTGATTTAGGATAGCTAAAGATCTGGCCTGAAGATGAGTCATGTGGATTGCTTGCTGCTTGAATTTTAACTAATTCAAGGGGTCTGGCTTTGGATTTGTTTTCTTTGTTTTGTTTCTCTCTGGCAGTGCTGTAAAGCTTCAGTCACTGCAGGCCAACTCCAGCACTTCTTCCTAAATATTTAGGAAAGCTGCTGAACATTTAGAAAGGAGTTGGACTCACAAGATTTTTCTGCTTCTTGGATTTGGACACATCTTTTCTATCCTGCTCTGACACCTGAAATAGTCCATTAACCTACAGACCGAGGCAGCTATTTTTGATCAAGAGGTGAAAAAACAGAGCTTGGCTCTGAGCTTCAAAACAAGAAGGGAAGAGATAAAAAAACCAAACAAACCACAGCAGGAGGGTGGCTTTGGGACTCCCTTCCTCACAGTCAGTCGGAGCGATGTGTCTGCTGGCATTTTTGGGTGCCTTGCACGAACACGGTCTGTTCTCCCTCTGCTGAGCAATCCAAGCACTACAGAGAATAATGGAGCGGCACTGCAGCAAGCCCTTCAGTCGCAGCACTATTGCAAAGAACAAACTTTTTTTTCTCAGGCTAGCACCAGAAAAAAAAGGGGGAAAAACAGGCATGGAGATCTGCTCAGCTGCACATTAATGACTACCAAAAGCCAGGCTGGAGCTGCCACCCACCACGGCAGAACTCAGGGCTGAGCACAGGTCTGCAGAGCTGTACCTGGGCTGGCATAAGTACCTGCTCACAGTACATCAGCCAAGGGCCGATGACAGCTACAAACCAGGCAAACCTCCAGAAAAGGCAGAAAAGATTTTAACTTAATGGTTAGCCTGGCTGCCATGCTTCCAAAGAAGAAATGAGCCTGCTCATGTCCTCCATACACAAGGCATGGATAAAAACACTACCAATATTTCAGCTGCTGGGGTGATCCTAGCACATCTTGGCTCATCCCAGCAGTGGGTATCTCCTTGGACATGGTCCCAGAACTGCTCTTCTGCACTCATGGTAGTTCTCCATTCTGACAAACTCTACCATTCTCTTGGGACAAAAAAGGGGCCATAATAGGAATATTACCATAACCCAGTGCTACAAGTTTACCACTTTCCTACACATTAGATTCAGGAAGGTTTCCATGCAACACCAGATCCTTAAAGCCATCATTACTTTAAAAAACAAAAAACAATACAACCCCAGTGTCTGTACCAGTTTCTCTGGCTAATCTGAGTGGTGATGCTGAGATTTCATAAAGCTTTGACCTCCTAGGAGGAACCAGAATCCCTCCTAAGAAGAGGAGGAGATAATCACTCTAGTGCTCCATCTCCAGTGAAAAGCCAAATCCTCCATTTTTCAAAGGAGAAAATAAACCCCACAAACCACAAAAAACCACCCCAACAGATCCATTTTCATTGCCTCTACTCAAACTCAACAGAACAGCTGCTAAAACTATGTCAGAAATCAAGGTGCAGGTGAGTGAAATAAAATAGGAAAAGGCTTGACACCAGAACAGTAAGATTTTAAGTGTGACCCATTGGCTGGCAATGTCAAGGGGATACTTCTGAACCATTTCAAAACAAGTCAGATAGAAGCCACATCCAGGTGAACTGTTATTGAGCATGGCTGAGAGGGAAAGAAAGCATAGAATTCACAGGAAAAATGAACTGATACAGGGATTATAGTTGCATAAAGTTACTTAAAAAGGCATTGCAAAATCCTTTACCGTGTTTAGTAAACTACTGCCCAGAAAAGAAGTAACAATATGTTTTCAAAGTACTCCAGACATATTCAGCAAAAATCACTTATTAAAATCAATGAGAGACAAGCTGTTAGCTGCACGTCATGCTGGAAAGCTGCAGGTGAAATGCAGGAAGCTCTTGCACTTCCACTCCATATCCAAAAATTGAAACACTTTCAGTTACCTCATAAATCAAAGTTCGTCATTAAGCTGCAGCTAAAGTGCTATCTTGCCAAAACCTCCGGAAAAGCATCGAGGTAGCTGTTAATTATTTTTTATACAGTCACTCAGGAAACGTTTCCCGGATGAGGGACTATGGGCTGGCACAAACCCTGCCGCTGTTACTGTTTGGGGGGGTGGGGGGGCGGCAATGGCATCGAGGTGTATCTGCTGGTGGCTGGAGATAAATGGACTCCAAGGGTGATTGTATGTGTGAGCTTTTAGGCTGAGCTACTTCCCACTTCAAGCACACCTAAAAGACTTGATGTAAATTGATAACAGTGCCTGGGATTTTCACAAATAAAATAAAAGCAGGAGTAGACGAAGGAGAAAGTTAATTTTTCACCTAGAGAACTGCAGTGTTAGAAGATTGCCCTGGAGGCTTTAATCAATGCAAGTGAATCTTTTATCCTTTTCTCCAGTATTCCCAAAATAAGTCAACAAGATACCAGCACTTTCTCAGCATAGTGACCACTTCCCAGCAAGCCTGAGTTCAAGTCTTTATCAAAAGAACTAAAGAAATGCATTATGATTTCAAAGAAAAATAGAAAGTGAGGAAACAGAAGCAGCAGGGTAACCTTATGAGGCATGAGAGGTGTTCAGAGAAACATTTTTACTTCTTTTATTCTTGAGGATGATTAGAAGCAAGCAAAGACTGGTCTAACCAGGTACTGCTGGTGCCCAAAACCACCCACAGCTACCGTGGCCCTTAAGAACAGCAAAACACTTGAAGAATGCACATCACCATCAGACACTATCTAAAGGCATTTCTAGATCCACAACCTCGTCTCCCATGAGGGAAACACACCTACATGTCCATCTGCTTTATCACACATGACATAAAACTCCCAATGTATTCAAGCAACTTCTGCTGCACCCATCTAATAACCCATCACCTGGGGGATCCACACACACGCACATTGCATCCACACACATCACCTTAAGTAAAGAGCAACAGACCTCCTTATGTAACATAGTTCTATATATATATAATTATAAACAGCTGAATAAATTGCCCTGCCTGTCTGAAAGTTTCCTACAGATTCTTTCTATTGGCCAAATGAAATGCAGGCAAGAAGCTTTCTCAAGTCATGAGTCAATTCACGACCCCACCTTCAGCTGCAGCCTGGATAATCTGTTTCTCTGAGCATTTAAAAAAATACAAGTCTCTCCATAATTTCCTCTTTGTAACAGTTTGAATGCAAAAACAAAAAGTTGTCACTCCTGAAGTTTTAAAAGCTTTCTGCAAAATTTGCTACGTTACTGCAAAAGCAAAGAGGTGCAAATGAAAAACATCAGGGGCATATGATCCGTAATGCTTCAAAGTGTTGGAAGTTTCCAGAAGGCACGATAAGGATGAAGTCAACATCCTCAGTTGTTGTCACATCACTCCAGCACAAGTATCTCAAGGACTTCAAGGGGCAAAGACAAAGGTAGTTTTCCAGAATACTGCAAGAGCTGTACCTATGCTAATCAGAGGGTTCACAAGCAGAGCTCATGTTCTGTATTACTGAGAGGTTCTGCTCTCATAAGAGCTTTTACTATAAGGCACATTGTCTGGCTTGTTTCAAAATGATGACTCCCATTTTCCCATTTATCAGTATTTTTTTTCCCTCAAATTAGCATTCAAAAATATAGCTCTTCCTCACGGAAAAAAAAAAAAAATGAAAAAAGTATTCTGAAATACAGGAGTGGATTCTCAACAGATACACATCAACATGAAAAATCAATTGAATTATGTTAATTTATGTCCAACTACCATAATCGGGATTTCTCTCCTTTGAGAGGCAACTGGGACAATTATGGTTACTTATAGCAGAGGCTATTCCTCACTGCACAGAGCAGGAGAGCTTGTTCCCATCCTTGTGTAATGTCACAGAGCAAATACACCCGTCAGAAGGAGCACTCCGTTCAGCACGCTGACGCCGGAACGGCACCGGCTGACCTGTTCTGCCCAGCACACAACTGAAGGGTTGTTGATTTTCCTTTCCAATGAGACACTATGTAAGTGTTGATTTAATGGTTCATTTATCAACCCCTCTGAATATTAAGCAATTCATTTTGACTTAATTTGGACAATTCAATTTCACCCATCCTCTCTCCCCTTGAAAAATGGGAACTGCTGTCTAGAGAGAAACTGCTTTAAAAGTTGACTTAAGAAGTACTTGGGGCCATAGGCTTTATACTTTTTCATAGGCTGATGTATATTTCTAGCTGATTTGGTTTTTGCCTTGTATGCATTATATGTGAACTTTACAAAAACTAAAGCAAAGGCACTTCAATGAACATTCTTACTGCTGGCAGACCAAAGCCCATCTGCTGTAGTATTGGCTACTCCCCGAGACGGCCACCAGAACATTAAATGTGCTGTCAATACAACAAGCCTGTAAAAAATCCGTAACACTTCGGGAAAGGAGCTCCGCGTTGAGAATCCATTACTTTTCTTAGAAAGTTTTTGTTACTGGATACATTTTCCCAACCGAAAAAAACAATAATCAATGCAGGGCACACCTGGGCTTTACCCTCCCATGAGGGCAGCGTCTCGTATCCTTAAGTTCGCACCTCCCGGAGCAACAACGGGAACGGCCGAGCCAGGGAAACTCCCCAGGCACCTGTTGGCCGTCCCCTCGGTACCCGCCCGCTGACCCCACCGCCCAGTCCGATGCTCCCACCGCGTTTTCTCCCCGATTCAGCCTGCGTTCACCGGCTGCTCCCGGAGCACTGAATTCCCTCTCCAAGGCACGCTCTGAACACTCAGCCCACCAGCTCCGTCCTGCCGCGCACCCCCGGGCCACTTCCACAAGTCCCTTCCCCGAGGGAGCACCATCACCCCCCTACACCTCGCGTCCCTCGGGGCAAAGCTCGGCCGCGCCACCCGGAGCGCGGGGCAGCGTCCTCCGGCTGCACAGAGCTCCTTTCCCCACGGCGCACGCACACACGGAGCCACCCGGAGGGGCCGCGGCTCCCCCGCGGAGGGCAGTGCCGCTCGGACCCCGAAACTCCGCCAAGTGCGGGAGCGGCGCCGGCCGAGCCGCAGACTCACCCGTGCGGCGGGGCGGGCGCGGCCCCTCAGGAGATCATGGCCGGCGGCAGAGCGGCTGCTCCGGCAGCGGGGGCGCGGCGCTGCCTCACATCGCAGAGCAGCGCCGACACCGACACGCGGCGCCCCGGCCCCACCGGGGGGGGGGGGGGGGGATAAGAGAGGGAGGGGAAAGGGGGCGGGACTGGGACCGGCTGTGCCCGCCCCATCCCGCCCCGCCCGGCCCCGGGTGATCGCAGCGGGCGCGGCTTCGCGCTCCCCACATCTTTTGGGGTTTCTTTCCCTCAATGTCTTTTTGCGTTCACCCACTTCTCTTCCCCCCTCTTCCTCATTTCTCTCATTCTCGTCATTCCTCACATTTTCCCACCCCCTTTCTTAGTGCTCCCTTTTCGCACGACTTCTTCCTTTTCCCCACATTATCTTCTCCCTTCCTCCTCTTTGTATGTTTTTTTCTCCTCTTCCTTTTCCCCATCCATCTCCCTGCTAAAGCCTTTTAGCAAAGGAGACTGCATCCAGCTGCCAAGTGGCCCTTTTCTCCAAGAAGATGGCCCCGGAAAGAGCAGCCCGCAGCAGCCTCTATGTGCAGCCCACGCACCCCCTGGGATCTGAGCAGACCCGAGCATAGCTGGCACAGGACAGCACTTCCAGGACATCTTTCCCTGCTGCCCTGAAGAGGGCTAAGATAAATCAGTGCGGTTTTTCCAAAGGATCCAGAAATAATAAAGGAAGCAAGGTTTAGTGTTCATTTCATGCTGAGCAGCTCTCCCTGCTTCTGGCTGCACTGACATACACTCAACACTCCACCTTTTGGTTCATCGGGCCCCTGAGTGCCCAACCTGCCAAGCATCATCCTGGTACTCAGCCACCCTGAGCGGGGCACAAAGGCTTCAGCAGCAAGACAGCTCATTTTCTCTGTGAGTTTCATGTGTTGGAAATTAGATCAGTGGAAATGTTTTTTTTCTGCCTTAAAAAGTTGGTTGTTTTGCCACTATATGCAAATGCTTTGGTTTTACCAGATGGCAATGGGTGCTTTCCCTACATGTTTTATTCCTGAGCTACGAAAGTAGAAAACTGAAAGAATCTGCAATATACTTGATAGCTACTGGTTACCAGGCCAGCTCATACTTGTATTCATGAAGAACTTGTCCATCACATACCCACTTGCTGCTCTTCCCTCTCTCTGTGAGCCCAGGCTCCTTGCTTCCTTTAAAATTCCAGTGAAGTGCCAGGTTTGGTTCATTGGAGGTTTGTAAAATCAGTTCTCAACTAAATAACATTAAACAAGGGGCACAGCTGAAAAACAAAACCTAAGCTGAAGATGTTCTCCTGTTTCACATCTTCTTCCCTCTCTCCATGTTAAGGACTTTTCTGAAGAAGAATGATTACTGATGACCTGCGGAACAACTTCAACAGAAGTATGGATACACACATCAGAGGGCCTGCTTCTGTCAATTTCATTGAGTTGCTACTACAGGACTATAAAGTTAATTGTTGGCAGAATTCTTATAGAAGTTTAGAAGTCCCCAGGTAACTCCTGATACTCTGTGACTGATGAGTTGCTACTGTGAAAGGGAACCTCAGTATCAGTAGAACAGCACGAGATAAAATTAAGTATAAGAAAACCCTGATTAACTGGAAAGAAGTTTCTTTCTTCCACGTCAGCATCAAACAGTTTGAAGGCCTGGTGGTTTTCTTGCCCATCTAAAAAGCTTATGAAAGACAGCGAGTGCTTTTAAACAGTATGTGGAAAGGGCATGAATGAATGCCCTATCCAGGCGCCTCTGTACAGGCACTCCTTCCACGTGCTGTAGGTTACATGGAAAATGTTTGTGTTCCTGTCATCTCCAGCTACAAATAACAGTGAAAGTACTGAAGAAATGTGACAGACCAAAAGAAAATAAAAGCACATCAGCAAAACTGGTATCAAGTACCATCAGTTCCATCGTCAGGCCAGCAACAAATGTGACCTGTGGCTGTTCATGTTCTTTTTTGTTGTTCCTTTAATTTTTAATACTTTCCTGCTGCAGATTCATGGCAGTTGCTGTCCTTCGTTTGCACTGACTTGCACTGGATCCAGTTGGCCAGCAATGGCAGGCAATGCTAGTTCCATTTAGTCACCAGAAAAAAAGCAATAAAAGCAAATATGTTTCCCCAAGGCCCCAGCCCAGAATGATGAAAAATCCAGACCAACAAACATATTTTGTTAAAATCAGTCTTAAGTGTCATCTCTGTTGCCACAGAAAAATCAAAGTAAGAAAAGAGTATTCTAGGCAAACTGATACATAAATGATGGGCCCTTCATAGCTCTGGTAATTGCATTCCAAAAACATCCCCACACTGGGAAAAGAGTGACAGTCTCCACCCCAGAACTGGGCAAGCCCTAATGACATTTCAGATGAGACATGAGCACAGAAATGCCATACATCCATAGCTAAGATTATTTAAAGTTATGGGTCAGTGACAGCAGCAGCTGCTGCTCCTCAAGGGAATCACAGTTCTGGTAACACATCTTGTCCTCCCATTTTTCACTGGGACTTAGTGGGATGTGAGCTGCTCTCTGAGCTGCTGCAATGGGTTCCCAATGCCGTGCTGACAACAGGCAGGATTACGCTGCAGGGGCAGAGAGTAAGGCAACCCAGGCAAATATAAAGTAACTTTTCCTGTTAGAGATGACTACTTATTTTCCCTGCCTTTGGAAATGAACAGCTGCCACTAAGGTTTGCCAGCACCCAGCACTCCAAAACTGGGAGAGACTCAGAAATAGGATGATTGTCTGTAAAACAGCCTGATGTTGGGATGGGGGGGAAGCAAAAAAAAGCTTCTTTTTATTTGGCTTGTGATTGCTAAGTCTGTAGGAATCCCTCTTTTTCAGGCTTTTTCCTTAGTTCATGAGGAGCAGAGATCTACTTATTTTTCTTTTTAAATGAATGCTAGGATTCTAACACAATCAACTAATTCCGGGAGCTGAGGCTTCAAGATAAAGAAAAGTATACCATGTCGCAAAGCTCACAATGCAATCTCCCTGCATTGGTGTTGGCAGCGGTTCACTTGGCTCTGGAAATAATAAAGTGGGAGACTGAAATGACAAACAAACCAGATATCCAAACTGAAGCACCACCAGGGAATGCAAAGCAGATGGCCAGCTAAAGAAGACCAGCCCAAATAATCACTATAGTCTTTGCAGGAAGATTACTGACAGCATCTACTGATGGGTGGCCTCCTTCCTATTAGCTTGCCTGGCATGGTTCGCATCTTGATATCCTTGCCATAGATTATTATTAAGAGCAGGAAACAAGCTAGGGAATCCCCTCAATTGCAGATCATCTGTGCACTGCCTCATAGCAAAAAAAAGGAGATTTAAGAGCATCGGAGAGTCTACACAACGGTCAGGAACAACTCCACATTTCTATGCCGTCTGGACCTGCATTGCTTTAACTGGTCATTGAGCTATCACTAAGATAACATCGGTGTGTGCTTCCAGGCAGAATGCTTTCAGCATGCTTCTATTAAAGTGTCTGCTTTGTTTTAATACCCCACAATATTGTTTTGCCAAGAGAAATTATTTAAAAGTTACAAAATTAAGTCTGTGCTAAACAGGAGTTGGCACAATGGAAATTAGATTTTGGAACTCCCCATAAATATGCAAGCATGAGCATATGAAATCACATGTGGCAATTTGTTTTCAGAAAGAGGAAAAAACCCTGAATTACATTGTCTCCTGTCATACCCAGTTCGCTCAGCAGAGGAAAAACACAGGAATTATCAACCATGACCATATGAACTAAGCAGAGTGGTAAAATGCCCTGCAGAGCTCCATAGCGACTGAACCTTTCTGCTTATCCTAATCAATACATTGGTTTACTGGAGAAGAAAACAATTATCGTAGAGTAGGCTTCAGGCTGCCAAGCCCAGCAGATTCCCTGGGCTGCCAAATAGGATTTCTCTTTAGCCTGTGTCCATCCCTAGCACTTAGTGAAGCTGACCTGTCACCTTGTGCTCCTGAGCATACTGCCATTTTCTTCAATCTTCACTCTTTTTACCAGTCTAGAAAGGCAGTGTTTAACACCCACTAAAATCAACATGCTCTCCTCTATGGCCATTCACAGGGAGTAGGATTTTGAACTTTAGACTCAATAGGAAAAGTTTTTTACAAGCACCTGGAGCTAAATCCTACCCACCATATTTGTGGGCGTTTCTCCATTACCTGCCTGTTTGAAATAAACGGGATTTAATCATTTGGGGATGACAGTGAATTACAGCCCCTCATGAAGGGATATAGCACTCCCGTCCCCCTCTTCCAGCCCGTCTGTTCACAGGCTGGTACATCACTGGAGCACAGCCAGGTAGCCATAGAAATGCACTGAGTGAGTAAGGTCTTCCTTCCGCATCAGCCAGTAAAGATAATTATACAGGCCAGCATATATTAATTTGGGTTCAGTCCTTTTCCCACTCAAATTAATGTTGGTTTTGCCATTGACACTGTTGTTAGCAGAAGCTGGCCCAACATCAGGGAGCTAAAATTAGATAGCTTGTGCTGTTTCCTGGTCACCTTCCTTCCCCATTCCAGCCGAGGGGGTTACTGGGCCAGCTGGGAATTGATACCAATTAAAGGAGCAGCCCAGGTATCCAAGGCATGCCACTGATGGGCTCCAACATCTACAGCTGGAGCTCAAGCAGTGGGAGCCCTGTGATAATCAAAGTTACAGCACCTCCACAGCCAGGCCCCTGGACATGCTCACCCCTTTGGAACTCATTTGCCAAAACCAGCACTAAATGAGGGCAGAGCAAGGGACACACATGGAAATTGCTCATCCCCTAGGGCTCAGAGTCAGGGGATAGCAGCTTTCAGTGAAGAGGCCCATGCAGGTGTACTATGCACACTGCTGTCCTCAGAGATTCCCTGTGCGAGGCTGTCAGGTTTTTATACGGTTTCCACAACACCAAAGTCACTTGTTATCAATATTGGTGGTGCCACTTGAAAAATCAGAGGAAATCCATCATGGCCCGTGAGGTTATTCTGGTGTAACGAGCAGCCCTTGTATCTCGTTTTTCAGAAGTGCGACTCAGCCCTTATATCTCCATTTCTGTGCAATGCAAATCCATAGAGGTGCTGGCTCAGTGCAAGGCTTGGGTGGCTTGTCTGCAGCCCAGCAACTTGCAACCTCCCTGTATACATGCAGATGCAAATGCACACAGATATACACACACATATATGTAATTATCCTGCACAGGTTTCATCTGAAACAGTATGTGTTTCTTTTAGACAGTAGCCTGCCTATCAATGTGTTTGAGATACAGATATTTACCAGCAAGGCTGGAAAGTCTCCCTAGCCACACTTCCACGGAGCACACGTAGCACCCCAATTTGCACATATCTCAGAAATACAAGCAGTCCCTCTGTTTTCATATTCTACTGCCACAATAACTTTGCAGATGACTTTGCTTACTGGACTTGTTTCATGGTGGGTGTAACTGCCAGCAATAGCTTTCCTGCTACTCAGAGCAGAGTCATATGCTGTGATTGCTCATACGCGGTTCAGATTCTCCAGCAACTGAGAAAGGAAAAAAAAAAAAAAAGAAAGGAAAAAAAAAAGCAACTATTTCTGACTGAGACACATTCCTCTGTTGTCTCTGGCTCAGCTGCAAATGCTCTCTGTTACAATGATTTCCTTTAACTGGTCAATCCCCACCCTGTTTCCACAAACATGGAAAGCAACTGCTTACAATTCCAAACTCCCAGCCTTGTACCAGATAACATTTGCCACTCAACTGCCAAGGCAAGCTTCACAGAGGAAATCCCCAAGAAATAAAGAAGGAGGACTGGCAGACTAAACAGCTCAGCTCTGATTCTTACCTTCAGAAGCAGACTTCGTTCAAAGCCCACAAATACTTTTACTTTGCTGGAAGTCTCTGAGCTATTTTTAGCTTCCCTGGGGGATGCCATATAGGGAGAGCAGCCCCCTCTGAGTCATTACTAATCTGCCTAACATAACAGCAGGACACCTGCTGCCAGTGAGTCATGTTTGGTGTGAAGCTAATGGTATATATATAGACAAAACGTAAAGACAATTGCTTATTTTCCTTCATACCCCATATGTGTTGTTTGTGTCTTCCTGTTACTCTAAGCAAATCAAATCAGTGCACTGTCTTTACAGGACAGTGTAAAGAAGACAAATGAGCAGCAAAATCCATGTTCTCTTCAGACCAAAACCTCTAAAGAGGTATAGCAGAATGATGCTTGCTTGCATCTGTGGCATGTACACCTGTGTATATACATATATGCACTTTTACACACAAAGCGATTATACTCTTGCAAGCTGCTGCTCTGATACATGCAAACTAGTGTTTTCACTGAAAACATGAATGGGAATTCAGTGATTATAAATCTAGAGCTCCATCCTGAAACTGTCTTCCCTACTCCCACAGTAAGAAAGAAGCAGCATGGAAAAGGGGCATATGTATGGGAAATTAATGTTTATAACATGCTAGCAAAGAAAAGAGAAACCTGTTCCCTATATAACCTTCCAAACAAGAGGCAGAAGTACCTTAGTGGCTGTACAGGGGCAGTTAAACATTAGCTGTACTTCCCTTTGTTGGCTTCACAGCCATTACTTGCAGTGACAAACATATTTGTAGAACAACCTTTTGGTCTGTGCTAGGAGCCTGATTTAGCTTTCCCCCCAAGCCATGCATTTCATCGTTATGGGCTGCGCTTACAAAGTTCTGAGAGCTGCAGTAAAGAGCTGCTAGGTTTGGTTTTGTGATCTCTGGAAGATCTCTTTTTTATTCCTTTCCTTTTTCTTTCTTTTTTTTCCCCCCCAAAATGTGAAATTTTGCTTATTTCTGTCTTTAAAGAAAGGTATTGTCCTGATCTTCTGCCTTGGGCAGTACTTCCATTTGTGATGGGTACCAGTACTTATCCTACTCAACCTCAGCTCACCCTACTGTCCTTAAATTCTACAACATAATCATTCTTATTAAAGACAATGGTAAAACATCCTCTAACAACAGTGGAAATAGAATAGAGACTTACAGAAGATGATAGAATTTCAGCAGTCATGGCCAGAATCAGCATCAGGCACTGCAATGCATGAAGCCATACCCTAACTGATACAACCACATAAACTTCTATCTTCCCCCACAGAAAAACAGCGTAAGTATTCAATGGATAATGAAAAACTTCTTCTAGGTTTAGAAAACCATCAACTTGAATCTACTGCAGAATAATTTTAATACATATATAAAGAAGATACCTCTGTTCCTAGAGAACTCTGTAGATGTCCAAACACAATTTTACAGCCCTATTTTTGTTTGTTTATTTTTTCTTTTCCCACCTCTCTCCTTCTCCTGTCAAACTGAACAAGGGATGGTAGAAATTAAGAAACTCTCCCAGCCTGCATGATTCCCCTTGTGCAAGAAGGGCTGCATTAGGCAGCAGCAAAGAGCCACATTTTTCTTCTTTGAGCAGCTTAGGGACAGGTGCTCCATGAAACCCCTCAAAAGATGAATGAAGCTCCTAAAACACTGCACTTACATATGTTCTAGGGTCTCTGAACAGAGTTCAGAAACATATTTCAAGCCTAGCAATTTAAATACCCCCTGGAAAATCAGCATTGCACCACTTAAAATGACAACCTCCCAAATCCTGATTGTATGGGGTCAACAAAAGGCAACATGCCCCAAACCAGGGTCGCCTCCACCAAATAAAGTTATAAAAAAAGAAAGCAACATATTCTTTCCCTTCTATATCCAGTTGCTTCTCCAGGTTTCTGCTGTAGCAGAAGCAGCAGGTTTTCAGGCAGACAGACCCTGGAGCAGTTGCAGCTTTCACAAGGAGCATGCCAATGACCCACACGCTCTGCAGTCCTCTATTCCCCCCTAGTGACCAGCACACACTGAGGGTACTGCATCAGCTGTAGCCTTCGAGCTCAGCAGAGCTGCTGCCTCTCTGAAACACCAGCAGCGGATCTGGCTTTGTGCATCAGCAGTCCTGCTGTCCTCTCTGGTGCCAAAACCCACCCAAAATCCCCTCTTCACACCCGATTTCATCTCAGAGGACAGAAACAACCAGCTGCAATGGGGAGAGTTATCAACCAAGCACAAGGATCAGTTCTCCCCGCCATCCCTCCAACAACAGACCAAGCATGCCGTTATTAACTAACACAGCACCTTTGTATGTGTATGCTAAATGAAAAAGTAGAAGCAGAAAGAGAAAAAACCAGCCAAACCCCTCGGCATGTCTGCCTTGAATTCTAATTAGAAAAGAATTGTTTGCCTTAATTCTAAATGTATTTAGAATATGGAGCATATATTTCCAAAGAATGTTTTGTATTTACAGCATGTCTGTCTGGTTAGACTGCTGCAATGTAATTGTTTTCCTGCTGAGAATTATAGCAGTGAAGTTACTCTGGGTATGATTACAGCTCATTATAGTTTTGCTCTGAAATTTAAAGGCTCCCCTGCAATACTCTCTCCTTCCCACTTAGAGGCACTGGCCGTGGAGCGTTGTGCCTGCTGCCCACCACTGCAGTAACTGGGGTCCCTAAGGTCACTGCCAGCTATGTGACATGCAGGTGCATTTGAGGTTTAGTTGCTAGAAATGGGCAAGTCGTTACGGTAACAGAATGAGGGGAAATCTACAAAGTCTACCCTACACTGAGGCTGGAGCCAAAACTCAGCTAGGTCTGTGACTGGGGAGAGCTTGACCGCAAGACGGCAGCAATCCCTGCCTGGCAGGCTTTGGGAGCAAGAGCACTGCAGAATTTGTACCCAAAGTGGGGGTTTTGACTAAGACCAGGTTATGTTCAAGGTGGTTAACAGCTGCAGAGCATGAGATGTTCACTCCTGTCCACAGACTCCACATAAAGTGAATGCTTTAATGTCAGAAGCAGAGCACTACAGCATGGGTAAGACAGCAGACATGCTGGGCCAAGCTGTGGTGAATTCATCCTCTGCTCCCTAATGGGAAACACTTCTTGACATTTTTCATAACTGTAGCTGTTCCTTTTGCCTCTAAATCTTTAAAACTTGATGCTGGAATCAGGTTTGCATCATAAATCTCTTCCTTCTATCATACCTTAACCTGCCGCTGCTGATACTTCTGAGCAGAGGCCCAGCTGTGCTGGAGCAGCCCAAGCTAGCACTGACATCAGCTCAGCACAAACCATGTTGTTGGTAGTGGAACAGCTCAGGCACTTGAAGAAACCCTTCCAAGCCTCTGTGGCCTCCCAGGCAGCCTGGTCCCTCTCCCTGCCCCAGATGGTGCAGCTGCGGGAATACATGTACTCCTCTGCTGAGCTGCACAGTGTGTTTCAAAACAAAATGTCAATGAGCTTTCCAGATTAAAACATTAAAAATGCATGAGCAACAACTGTCGCACACGAGGAAGCTGGTAGGGTTTTCCTTTTGAAATCAGGCAAGATCATTTTTAATACCAGTGAGTTCGTATGCAGTTACAGTTTCACCAAATCGAAGGCCAGAAGGATTCATTAGATCTCCATTTGACCTTACAACAAACCACTGTATTTTACCCAGCTATTTCTAATCGAACAGAGACATAAGTCCCAAGAAAGTCAATAATGGAGGAAAGCAGCAAGTCTTACTCTGGAGCCATGAAAAAGCAGAAAATTGAACACAACATTTTGCTATTTGAGACCTGGTTTTCGCAATGCTGCACATAAAAGTAAAATAATCTCTTTTCCTGTTATTCACTACTCTCATGTTTATATATTTAAAAGCCACATAAATTCCATTTGTCAAGTCATCACAGTGGGATCGATGCACAGAGGATTTCCAGCGCACTGTTCCCTTCATCCCTTGAGCACTACCTGCACTTCTGTGTGCAGAGCTCTGCCCTTGCATAGACCAACACATAGCTTGATGGATCCCCATCCTCTTTACCAAAAGATTCAGCTTCCCCAGTGCCAGTCTCCTTTTCTTGATCCTTGTGCTTTGCGAAAAAATGTTCATCTTGTGTTTTGCTACAGACCATTGATACAAAGGACAGAGAGCTCCTTACACTTACACTTAACCTTATGTGCCCCAGAAACCACAGGTCCATGCAGTCCTGATTCCCCATCAACAGTGCCTTGTTGAGCTCTGTCAGGCACTTTGTTACCATTTAATGTATATTCTAATGTTACTGAATAGTGTTAATGTTTAATCAGCATGCTATTCAGTGTCAAGGCAAACACCTTACAAAAGTCTAAATGTACTGAATTTAGACAACTGTTTTTGTCAACCAGACATGCAATATAATTGGAGAGTGAAAATTAGGTTTCTTTGATAAATTTTGTCATAAACCCATGTTTTTTAGACTACTCACTAATTTACTTTTGCATCAGCTTTTGAATTACTTAACCCCAAAGCTAGCTAGCCTGCTTGAGTCTTGGGAAATACTTCCTCATAACAACCTTCTCTCTGAAACTGATAGACACATTTCACACAACCAAGTGAGCATTAGCTCATTCACAAGGAAGCTGCTTACTTTCAGGGTGACTGGACCAGATTTGCTTCTTTTTGGAGGGTTTCTGGGCTTTGATAGGACCAGATGCCTAACGCAGGGGCACAGTGCCCCGTTCCTCTCAGTACCTCTTCGTATCTGCCCTGCTTACAATGCCTAGCTAGCACTCCTAAGGCAAACAGACAAGCAAAAGCTCAGAAATAACTTTACCAAAAAGGAAAAAATGTGACTCTGGGGCATTTCTGCATGCACCTGGCTGCGCACTGCTACAGTTGCACATGATTTAGAGCCCCAGATACATCTGCTCTTTAACGACATTAGTACAAAGCCAGAGCCATAACTTTATGGGCTGAGGGATGGTTGTGTTTAGGAAGGGATCTAGCTGCCAAGGGGATTTTTGTGCCTGGATTCTATGTAAGATTCATACACAAAGGCAAACAGTTCTTTTTACCAAAATCCACCTTTTCTACCAAAATCTACCAGGTTTTTTGAAGGTATCTGTGAACCTCATTCCCTTTGCCCATTCCCCGCTGTACTCCTTTAAACAAGTTAATATTGTCCTGCCAGAACTGCTGTTGCCTACCTCATCAAACAATAACAAAACCTTTAGGAATTCAGTGGAGAGCTGTATGTTTTGCACATAAAGACACAACGGCTTTGCAGTGCTCCTGCTGTTACTCAGAAATCATGCAAAATGAAGCTGAGGCAGGAAGCAAAGCAAGGTACAAAACCGAAGCCTTCATACTTCACGCGCACACTTCATTTGCTCTGCTGTCAGTAACTCAAAACCCCAATGAAAGGAGGAGGGGGGGGAAAATCAAGACATAAAAGAAAAGGAGTAATTATATGCAAGCCACTAGACTTACCACTTAGCTTTTGGCAAAATATTGACTACTGAATGATCTTTTGTCAAATCTCATAAAAAGACAGCCTCCAGGTGATGAATCTTGCCACAGGCATTAAATGGGGTGCTGCTGGAAGAGGAAAAGAAGGCTTAATTTCAATTAAGTAAACTACCTGTGTCTGCATTTGGTTACAGCTCTCATGCTTTGGAAAAGTAGGATGTTTATGGGCTTGATTTTGGCTTGGTTTAAATATTCATGGTATTTTAAATGTCTTCTGTGCTGGGCTTGGTGGATCTGGTGGTAAATGGCTGAACCACCTCTGGCAATCCCTGCAGTGAGCAGCCTCAAGAGCAGACCACTTAGATTCTAAGGACACTTGGCCAAAACCAGAGTTTGGAGCACAAACTTCCAGTGAAGGCTCTGCTGTGACCCCTCATACAGGGAGCTGAAAGCACTTATTGATTTCAGGAGGGAGATGGATGAATGTGCAGCATCTCTGTATCAGCAATCCAGACATTTTGGACTGGTTTTGTGTGCTGACATTTCAGTATGACCTGGGATCCTGCACAGGCTTTCACCCAACTATTGAAGCTGGAAAGGACAGGGCAATGAACAAGAGGAAAGCAGTGGGGAGGAGTAAGCAGAATGTATTTGTTATCTAAAGCAATAATTTATCATTTGCAGACAGTACAGCAGAATGAAGAACAGTCTCATTGATAAAGAATTGATTTGAGACTCGGAGAAATGGGTCTATCCCAGCCTCGGCTGCAGGTTTCCTGGCAGATTTTGGACCTCACAAATAAAGACATAAAATGGGAAAAATACTCCCTGCCCCAGCTGTGGTCAGAGCAGTGGCCCATGCCATACTGACAAGCTCTACTGCAAAGCCCCAGTTAAAGTCACAAGGAAGAAATTTGTGTTATATAAAGTAACCTGGATTTTTCATCATTAAAAAAGTGCCACGAGCAATGCTGAGATATTCCACACAGAGTCTGCCATTTCCAGTTTCACCCTCATCACTAATCAGCATTAATTCAACATTAACTTAGGATTCGATTTCTTCACCCAGCTCATGCTGGCATCAAGGCAATCCACCCAATAGGCTCTTCCTCAGACTCCTTTTTTCGGAAGTGATTTTTAAAAATCACTTTAAGTGATTTAAGAATACTCCTAAATGTCAGCTGCAGGCAAGAAAAGATAGTTATTGGTCTGGTTTTAGAAGGAATTTTTGGCTCAGTTTCTTTTTCCTACCCTGCTCATCACTGATGTATTTTTAAATGAATCCTAAAATACACACCAGGAAACTCTATTAAATAAAAATCATGAATGGCATGCAGACTGTGCTATTACTGTGCATAAGAAGATAACAAGACTCAAGAGACTGCCCTTTACATTCTGCTGCTCTTGCTAACTGCAGATCTGGCCCAGCAAATGCACACGTTCACGAAGAAGGGAGGAGTGCCATGAGCCTTAAACAATATGTCTGGAAAGAGGCCGGTAGAATAAGAGATGGGAGAGATAATCAGGATGCCATGAACCTGTAGCTCTCTGTGCTCTCAATTAACTGATTGGACATGCACAATCAGAGATCCCGAACACATCATTTGTAGGTTATCAGCAATATCAGACATCAGATGGAGCGGTGCTGGACTCCCCCTGTCTACAAACTGGAGCAAAGAATTAGAATTCTGAAAGCTTTTTAAAGCCAGACTCTCACCTCAAGACACAATAAAAGAAAAGCTTTTAGATCATTCCTGGCAGAGGAGCTGGAAAGCTGCCATGCTCAGACAGAGTAACTATGGTAATCCATATCAGGTTGTAGAAATCATCTTTAGCATACAGTCTTTTAAGCACTCCAAGAAGCTTTTTTCCTAATCCACTTAAAAATAAAAAATAAAGGGTGTTTAAAGGTCACACAGTACCAATAATGGGATCAAAGACACTGAATGGGAAACCGGTCAAGGGTACATATCCCTGAGCACCAATCGCTGGCTCTGCAAGGAAGGAGAGCTCTGAACCAAGAGGCAGTAGCTGGGTAGTGGGCGGACATCCCTGTCTTGTGCTCTGCATTGCCAAGGGAGCTTGATCATCTATCATCTGCAAGGAAGACTGCACAATTAAGATGCACTGCAGAAAAACTATGCTTAATTGCTTTGATTCTTAGGTGATTGAGAGCTGAATACATTACTGTGCCAAAATTATTGAACACAAAGGCCTTGATTCTGTTCTCTTCTGTGCTGGTGTAAGTGATGACCAGAGTTTGCCTTTGTGGATATCTGAGGATTGCTGGAGCTTATTTATGTAGGCAGGCTCAGCTCTCAGTGACACTCTAACTCTATTTAAATATTTGGGGTTGCAGCGTGCCTGGTGTGAAGAAATTTGATTCTATTGTTCACTTGAGTAGTATTAGGAGCATAGAACATCAAATTCCATTATTTTATAATTAGTTCAAAATTAAGCTCTGCTATTTAAATCCCTATGCTATATGTAGCCCCAGGTTTTGTCCTGCTTCACCCTGCTATGTGTGTGCAGCAGCCTATGCTATCATCTATTCCTCTTCATGAGTATTCCTCAAGTATCTGAGGGATCTCTGGACCTCTCAAAACACCCTTGACATTAAAGCCAAATGAGTATTAGTTGGAGCTGGACTCAGAAAGGTTCAAGAAGAGCAAATGTGGTAGAGAGGAATGTGAAGGAAAAGGTAACATATGACCAATAAAGTCTTAGGCATAGAAATCCCAAATGGCAATAGTGTGAAGAAGACATACCATACATCCTCAAGTCTCTGCTGCTTTTCTTTGCTGCCTGCTGAGCCAGACACCAGCTTTCCCTCCTTGCAAAGATGACTCCGATGAGTCAAACACAATGTCAAAACTGAAACTGTTCCACATCAATCTTACACTGAAGGGCCAAAATCTCAGAGATCAGGCGTCTATCACTGAATGCATGTTTACACATATTCTTTTCTGGATTTTTGTGAGTACTTCATCTCACATTTTCCTGAGTTTTGGGACATTTTTTTTTCTTATATGCAAAATGATTGTACTTGCAAGCTGAAAGCTTCTCTGGCTGATCTGTTCATATGAATACAATACAGGGCAAACATCTGTGTTTTGGGAGAAAAAAATAAATAGATGTCCAAAAAAAGCATGCAGGCAAAAAGCCTCAATAATGATAGACACAGCTTTGGAGATGCTTTGAAAATCAGAGCTAAAATACCAATTTCTTTTCTTCTATGTTGCAATGACAAGATGCTGAATTGCTATGATTTCAGTAGTCCATATCTTAATTTTATTATGTTTGACCTAACAGTGCTAAGCGTATTTCTTCATATGTGTTAAACATTAAACTTATTATACGTTAAGGTGGTTTTAGGTATTATCACTTGCCTGTAATCTGATATTAGAATTTAGATCATTATCCTCAATTCTCAGGTGCATTAGCTGGTGGAGTCCCTGTCCTGCAGTTTAGAATAGGAAAAATATAATTATGTACAATCAGAGTCTCCAAGAAGAGGATCTTTTTTATGGGAATGCAGTTACAGGTGAGGGGTACTCAGCTATGTCCTTCAAACAGGTCTGAAAATGTTGCTGGCAGCACTCAGGATACAGCAGGGACCAATAATATGAAGCTCAAGACATGCTGTGCATAGTGTCATTTTTGCCTGCACTTTTTCATCTCTGCTATGATTTCACACCATTTTCAGGAGCACCACTCCCGTCCCTAATGCTTGGCTTTGTGTGCTGTGTCTCTGCACCTGATCATGGGGAGGCAATGGTAATACAAGGGGTATTTGGAATGGTGATATTTGAGATATCGGGAATGGTGATGATGAGGGAGGCAGCAGGAGAGTGCACTGGAAGCATCTGCCATGGCTGACCAGCCATGTGGCAGAGAGCAATGCCATGCTTTCTGATACCCTAGGAAAGGGTTTCATTCTCAACTGCAGTGTCCCCTTCGGTCTTGTCTCTTCCAGGACCAAATGCCACTGGGTACAAAGCAGCAAGATGTACCAGTTTCAAACTGATATCTGCACGTATTCAATTTGCACGTGCAAAGTGGTGCTAGGCTTTGGGTCATCTGTCCTTGATTTTTTTGCCTTCTCCTTAGAAACAGCTATTGACACAGGAAGAAATAGGATATGCAGTAATATAGTCAATAAAAATATCTAATCAATCAAGTTCATAAATTAAGCCTGCAATGAAGGCAGATCACTGCTCTTCAACCATTTGCATAGCATGCTGGTTTTTTAGTCCTGCCAGGCTGATTTTTTAGTTTAGGAAGCATATTCCCAAGCAGTCACCTAGTGTGCATACGTTGATTTTAACACACTGAAATTTATCTTCAGAGGAGATGCTGGCATTTATGTATCTTTTATAGATATTCCAGAAGATTATTTATTAGGTACAAAACGTTTTCTTTTTTCCTTCCCAGACAGAAATAATCAAGACAAACCATAGTGAATCTCAAGTTTTGTGGATACAAAAAAGAAACTTACAGCTCTCTTTTGGCAGGTAAAGCCAGCAATGATATCCTCCCATTCATATGACAAGTGCTGTTTCACTGAGAAAAGCCTAACAAGACTTCTACAGTGTACTCATTAGCTTTTTCCAGAGCACCTTACCCTTCTTTGCCCATGAAATAGCCATGCAGATCTTACTGAACAACAGCCTGACCCAGAGTGGGTTTTGCCCACCCGTCTATCTATTGAAGCAAGCCTGAAGCCAGTAGTGCCTCTTCCACTCCAAAAATCAGGCAGGCATGGAGTGTCAATGAATATTTAATTAATAAGTGATTATATAACTACTCTGCTAAACTGAGCATCCTTTGAGGAAATAACAACTAGGGAGTAAAAGCATGAATGAGACTCTGTCAGCTTTATGGATGTCTGCTGTTTGCGGGCATAGCTCCTTCAGCTGTGATGGAAGTAGCTTACACTTAGGGAAAGAGATATAGGAGCTGATGCACATACTTTTTGTATGCATATTTTCCACCTGGAAAATATCTGTAAAGACACAGTCTGCTACACTGTGTCTCTGGCACAGGAGGGAGAAACAGATGGAGAGATCATCTGAAACCTTTTGTTCTCCATAGTTAATAACCTGGAGCTCTTCTAATATCTAACATGTGTAGGTTGGCTTCATCTCCATATGCATGCTCTTCAGAGGAAAACCAACTACATTCACTGGCTGGCCAATATGAAAATGTGTGGCCGTTTTACAAAAAAGGATAAGCTCTTAAAACCATTGTGTCCTTTATGAAATGCTGTTTACAGCAGATCTGTCATGAGCATCAGTAACTCACCAAGCCGCCTTAGCGCAATGTGCCATTTTAGTGCCAGCAAAATTGGGAATAAAACCAGCCACATTTTGACACAAGTTTAGAAATTGGGAAAACCTTTCTTTTTCTAAAACTCAAACATGTTCATCTGTTCTAGTCAATGACTGCAGTGCTTCTGAACAAAGACTTTTCCAACACATCATCTCAGCGTCAAAATATAGCACAGACCTTATTTGGAATTAAACAAAAACTTTAAATTGTCATTTTTCTCATGAAAGAAATGCCCATTTCAGTCTAGCCAAGCAACAATACAACATTGCTGATGGAAGAAATTTCCTTCCTAGCCCCTGCAGAGTTTGTCGTGCATGATTTTATTATCCTTAATTTACCATGCAAAGCTATAAATAGCAGTGGCCATAAAATTATCCATTCTTTGTTAAAATGCAGCTGGAGTACACACCCTCCTTTGATAGTGGGTTCCAGAGGAGGACTTCACACTGTGTGAAGAATCACACTTACTCCTGTCCACGAAGAGCGGATAACACCAACTGACGGGAGGTGACTAGAGCATCTTCCGAGCTCTTGCCAAAATAAACTCTTCAGCAACTAAAACAAGTGTCTTTAGCTCCTACAAAGTCCTTATCTGACCTTGGAGCCTATGGCTGATGGTAATGAGAATGAAACTCCCAAATGAAATTAAAATATTTTACCCTTCACCATCAGAAGCTGCCATGGGAAGCCCATCTTGTTCATTCAGTCTGCAGCTCGCAATTTCCTGTTCATAAATCATCTTATGACTTAGAGGGAATACAGATTTTTCTTGGGACACCAGGACTCAAGGGAATTACCTGTAGTTAAACATCTGATTAATGGCTCATTAAGAATCAGCAACAGTGTTTATTCAGTCCCTGCCTGAGTGTGGTTTTGCAATTATGTGCTTTTGAGACTGCAGGTGTGTGAAATATAACCCAAATGGAAATATGATGGAAATGCAGTTTACATTTACTCAAGGGCTAGCTGTTTTAGATTATAAATATAAAACAGAAAAGTGCAATTATTACTCTGCCCAGGGACTACCCAGACGCTCGCTAGACTCTTTACAAACACATTAAACACTAAATTTCTGTCCTAAATAATTTATTCTGAGTGGCAGAGTCTTCTATCCCCCCTCATGCTATCTCTGATATATCTCTTGCTACAACTAGACACAAGACTTACTTGTAAAACCCAGATTCATCACTGAATTACTCGGGTAGTAACCACTGCACCACAAATGGTCTGTGCTTCTCTAGGGGAACATCAGGGGAAGAGAGAGACTGACAGTGCTTGGCTGTATCCGTTTGCTATGTTTCTGACTATATATTGAAATCACACTATTGGAGCTTTAATTCTGTTTAATGATGAATTGTTTATTACCCTCATCCCATCCACAGAGGACACAGTTTGGCTGCTCTCTACTGTGTGTGGTGTGTTTCTGCCATTTGCTCCATCAGCTCCAGAGCAGCTGTGAACATTGGGCAGATGCATGCATGCATTTTGACCATGCATGCATCCAGCTAGCAACAGGTTACCAGTAATCATAAAATATGCAACCATAATGCTTTAGTTTTGAAGATGAAACAAGGACTGGAGATCAGGAGGAGAGACAGGAGGCTGGTACCTGCTCAAATATTGTGACTCAAGAAGAGCTTCCCCATTGACTTCAGGTGGGACAAAACCCCTTCTGAAACAGCTCACTCTTCCTCGCTGTAGCTGTTGCTCTAAGCATCACACCATTCCCAGAGCTACTTCCTTTGTCCAATTTGGTTTGTGCTGTTGTTTTTTTAAAAGGTCATTTCAGAATTCCTCTGGGTCCCATATATGCCATGCTGCCACCTTGCAGAGGCTCTCAGTGGTACCGTGCAACTAAATATTAGTCACAGGAGAATGGGAACAGATAGTCAAGCAGAAACAAACCTAAAGGAAACAAACCATCAAATGTGAAGAACGCAGGATGATGCTGACAGACAAAGGACTGTGCAGAGTCCCTAAATCCAAAGTGATTTTCTGAAACGGCAGTTTCTTTCAAAGGGAGTATTTCTAATAGTCTCTCTCCACTGCAAAAGGAAGGACCTATCTGTTTACCATTGCTGACTGCCTAAAGTGCTTTATATTAGCCTAAAAGAATGCAGCCAGGTGATCCAGGCAGGATGGACACAGCCAGGTAATGCCTGGTGTCAGCTCCTGACTTGCTGCAGGCACAGTGCAGATCTGGTGGGTGCAGCCTGGCCCTGGAGGCTCCCCCACCTGAAGGCAGCAGTTGGATCTCCCCTGGCTTTGCCTTCTCTTACCCAGGCTATACAAACCCACAGATGTGCTTCCTTCTCTTGGCTCATGGATAGGAGCAGGCTAGGAGAGACACTATGGATTGGTATCTCAGCAGGAGCCATGAGTCCAGATGTTTAAAGATGGACAGAGTCACTCCCAGGCACTGACTATACTGAAGACCCAACAACTTTGGGCTTAAAATTGCCCCAACCCATTTAAAAAATATAATGTTGGGAAATCCACATGTTGGATCAATCGATAAATGTTGGTCTGTGGTCAGTGTTGATTACCAAAACCATTTGTCTTTTCTAATATCCTGAGTGCTTCTCACTCCAGTAGCCAGCCTCAGATCACACTGTGACATCCTCCATGACATCCTCTGGTCCTCTGATGCCAGAAGCCTTCCTCAATGTTAGTACTTGTAAGATCCCTCCTAACTAACGAGAAGGGAGAAGCTTCTTGGAGAAGCTAATGAGATGGAACCACTTTTAGCCCATAGGCCAGAATTTCTAGAACCCAAACCATTTCTGTAATTCACTTGGGGGGGGTTTCAGAAGCATTTCTGAATTCGTCACATAGCACTGCAAAAATGCTTTATTTCTTTATGTAGTGGTAATAACTGCATGAACTCCTTCTTCCCCAGTTCACAGACTCAAGGTTCCTATTTAATTTCTCAGCCACTGCAGTCATCTCACATTGAGGTGTTTATTTCAAAGATAGTCACCTCAGTCAGTAAGCATGACCTGTTTTGTTCATTCCTGGACCTCACATTTTCTGTGTTGTTCAAGTGAGTCTCGTTGCTCACTGGACCCAGATGACTCTGAAGAAGTGATTTATTATTTACTAATCTGCTCAGTTTTCTGTCATCTCTAATTTTTGTCATTAGCATTTTGATATTTTCTTCTAGACCATCAATAATGATGCTCTACAACACCAAGGGAAACACAGACTGCTGGGCAACTGAAGAGAAGCAACTACTCTGAATGTTGGTTCCCTGCTCCCAATTACTGTAATGCAGCAAAAATATCTGTAAAAGTCAAGTCCATTTTGAAGGCCTATTCTAAAAAGCTTTTGGAAAGCTTCCAAGATAGAAAAAGGGAGACTTCTGTACTGTTGTCAAAAAAACAAAGCCTGAATCTGCTTTTTTGTGTGGTTGGTTTGTTTGGGGTTTTTTATCAGCCTTTTTTTAATGAGAAAATACTTTTTAACTATGCCAGGGTTTTTAAGTCATGAAGGACAAAGACATAACAGAGGAGTTGTCCCATTATTGTTCTGTTAACTCTTTCCTATTACCAGCATACATGCAAAAAATCTGGGAGAAAATTTGTTTCATTAAACTGTCTCTCATCCTTTCAAATTTGAGGAGAGCCACTGTTCATTCTTAGCTGTGATTTCTAGCAAAATAAAGGAGAAAATTGGGGAAAAATATCTCTTCCACCTTTCCATTTTATTCTCTTTTTGAAGCTGTATGTTTAATAAGTTATAGCAATATGAAGTTTCAAAAAGCCAACTGTTTCCTTTAAGTTTGAACTACAATAATTTTCTATTATAATTTGAATACTGGTCAGGCTTTTCAATCTGCTGCAGAAAGGCATTTAAGATGGATGTGCCAGATGTTTAACGTCAATGCTATTATCATTTTTCCTTTAGTAAAATAAATTACTACACAATGGTAGTTGCCAGCCCTTAGAGCTTTCACCAAGAAGTGGGTTTAGGGCACAGAGTTAGTGACAAAAATAGGAAGCAACATGTAATTCTTAACCAGTCTTGCACTGTGACTGTCTTCTGTTGCCTGGCCAAGATACTTGTGGTACACTTCACAGAATCACAGAATCCCACAGAATCCCAAGGGTTGGAAGGGACCTCAAAAGATCATCTGGTCCAACCCCCCTGCAAGAGCAGGGTAACCTAGAGTACATCACACAGGAACTTGTCCAGGCGGGCCTTGAATATCTCCAATGTAGGAGACTCCACAACCCCCCTGGGCAACCTGTTCCAGTGCTCTGTCACTCTTACAGTAAAGAAGTTCTTCCTGATGTTAACATGGAACCTCCTATGCTCCAGTTTACACCCATTGCCCCTTGTCCTACCACTGGATATCACTGAAAAAAGCCTAGCTCCATCATCCTGACACCCATCCTTTACATATTTGTAAACACTGATGAGGTCACCCCTCAGTCTCCTCCTTCTTCTAGGAAAGACAAGCTTTGAAACAGCTTCAGAAGACTAGGCTGAGAGAAGGATATGTTCATGCATTTGCTTGCAAGTGTTTTATCTTCTTGGGGTCCAAAAGCAAGCACAGAGAATCAAGCTGTGAGCAGTCTCACAGAAACAACATATTTAATTTTAGGTGTCTACTTGTACCCAGCTAAATCAGGGTTCATTTTGGCTTGTCTCTCTCTCATTTTTACCACAGGACATGTTGAGTTGCTCAGCCATTTGCAGTTCTCTTTTGGCAGACAGCTTCTTAATATACGAGATCTTTCTAAGATTGATACAGAGAAGGTCAAATGCTTTTCCTCAGCTGTGTGATTAATGCAATTCAAGGCTTTAAAAATATATATAACAAAAGGCAGTAATTGTCAAGGTTTAAGTGTATGTCTAGTGAATTCATTGCTACCTTTAGGAGACAATTTGCCATACTTCTGATGGAGTAAGACAGTCTTGTAAACAAAAGAAACAGTACTGAATATAACCAGAAAAGAATGAGGCTTTTGTTCCCAGTGTCCCATAGAATAGCTCTCTCTCCCTGCTGGGTACAGGAATACTTATCAATACTATGTTTGAATTCTATCCATTAAATACTGGAAAACAGAATAACTTCACAGAACTAAAAACTGTTTTTAAAAGAGGGAGAGGTTCAATCCCAGAATTCACTAACAGTATCATTAAAATTAGAGTGCATTTCCCAGGCTCTAGCCTGCAATCCCACAGGGCAAGGACAATGCTTGCACTCAGCCTCAGTTGGTGAAGGCTCCTCATTCCATGGCCAGGGGAGTCTGTCCCTGGGAAGCCCTTCTCCATTTCTTTCATCTAAAAGCCTTAGCCAGGACTCTGTGGTCTCTTCATTGTCACAACGTACAGAACAGACCTGCCCTTCATTTCAGGGTTTCAAATCAAAAAAGAAACTGCAACCAGTGCTCTAATTAGCAGCTGTGCTGACTTCTTCTGGACTGTGAAGGATCGAGGAGTCACAGGCAACCTTTGATTTAAAATGAAGAGGGTTACAGCCTGGCCTTCCGTTGAGAAACAGTGATTTCTGCACTCTGGTACTCATTTGGAAGGAAGCTCTTGCTGCCATGCATACACTTTATTAAAAGCCTGAACATTTTAACAGATGAGAAGTTATACCCAGATATTCAATTTCACCCCTTGTTTCTCTATATGCCCACCAGAGATCTGTAGGGAAGGGGCAGCAATGCGTCTGCCATGCTATCTCCCCAGTTCACTGTGAGGAAGCTTTATGCAGAGCAAAGCCGATGCTGAGGTGAAGGTTACTTTGCTGGTTATGTAAAGGTTTGGGTGGTTTGGGTTTGAGGCTGGGGTTTTTTTGACTCCTCTGTTACCAAGGTTTTATAAATTCCACAATAGGCCCAAATTAGCCCGACCCTCCACCGAGTGCCTCACAGCATCTGTGAGAGCAATTAAGAAGCACTATTCCCAAAGCTGTCTTCTCCTCAATTATGTCGGCAAACAAAGAGGCTTGCCTGTGTAAGACTCTCTCTATTAAACAAACCAGGCCTACTTATCTTCTCTTTGATCGGGGGAATGAAGTCAGCAGGGAACATGGAATGAAAAGCAGCACGTTCTCTCTTGGACTTCTGAAGTTCACAAACAAAAAAGAGAGCAAGAAGAAAATCACATTGTGCAAATAGAAACTTAGCCCATCCTTCTTGCAAAGCACCAGGTACACCAAGTACCACACAGGACAGTGGGGTCTCAGGTTCCTGGAACCGGAAACTGGGTGGCTGTTACAGCTGGTGTAACAAAAATAAAAGAGGCATTTCCACTGGGCATTCATCTTTTGAAATGCCTCCTTTTTCAAAGGAGCTCATAACAGGATGGTCTGTTTTGTATATCCCTTTCTGTTTCAGATGTGGCAAGAGATAATCGTTAATTGCTGTGCTTCTGCCTCATCACTGAAGAAAGAAAGCACGCGAAAGCCAAGGAATTATAACTTGAATTGTGCTGTTCTTTTTATTGATGTATTTATATAGTTTATATATAAATACAAAAAAACAATGTGTTCAATAAACAGTATATTCTTTCAGAATTCAGTAATTAGCACTTTGTTTGGGTTAGGGTTTTTTTGGTTGAGCTTTTTTGGGCAAAGGATTTTGGCTGATCTTTTTGTACTTTTGTACTGAGGCAGAATAAATGTTGTCTCACATTACAGACCCCCCCATCACCTCTGCAGTCTCTGCATTGCTCAGCTAATGAAACATTCAGCAGTGTCTGGGCAGGGAGGGTTACTATCAAACTCTTCCTACTGGGAGGTAAAGTATATCACAGGGTTTTTTAAATCAGAAACACAGCATCTGTATTAGCTATTTTGACATCACTCTTAAAACATACTCAGTGTTGCATGTAACAGCCTAGAAGACAAGAGCTATGCTAGCTCCTTGGGGTCCCTAGGAAGCAATCTCATGAGTTACAGTAGCTCCAGCCAAGCTGCACCACATGGAAAACCTGCACATAATCAGCTGGGAAACTTCTCAGCAGGATGAATGAACAGGGGACTTGTTCAGGGGATTATTGTTTTTATCATAGACTGAATGTTTGCAAAAGCAGTGGATGCACAACAACGGAAACAGAAGCCACTTTTTCATCTGCAGATGTATATCTTGATGCATGCAGAGGTACTGATGGCTGGCAAGACAGCAAGCTGAGATTATAGCTCTTTATGTAAAAACTTGCTCAACTATTATTTCATGTTATTCTTCTATTTATTACTAGTTTCATCTGCTTATAAATTAGGACAGTAAGTTGTCTGCAGCTCTTAATGGCACATTTGACTGCTGCTCTGAAAGATCATCTGTACAGTCAACAAAATAATACTAATGGGCCATTACTCCAGTAAAGCAAACCACAGAATGATAACAGCGGTAGCATCAATAGGATGGTGATAATGAACTCTTACAATTTCCCTAGCGCCTGGTATCGAAACACTTTCCAAAAGAGACTGGTATCTTTTACCCCATTTTACACCTGGGGAAACTGAGAAAAGGATCAATACCTGGATTATCAAACAGCAACGCAAGCGGATGTTTGAGGCTCAGAAAGTGAAGTTGATATCTTCTGTCACAGGTCACATTCTAGAGTTTTTCATTTAGCATCATCTTTTTTTTCAGTCTGAGCCTCTACCAGCTCAGAAGGAGACTTCTCTGAAGGAGGGGAAAGTCTGTGGCTCCCCATTGCCACCCTCATGTCACCCCCACTTGCTAGCTCATACCCATAGTCTTTCAGCTGTCTAAAAGTATCCATTTTCGGAAGGGCACGCTGTGCATGCTGATGATTTTTTAGGGCTTGCCTGGATGGAGATATGTGTGAAAACTAATCCAAAAATCCTCTGTGAACTTGCTCAGAATCTAAGTAGCCTCAAGTGATTTAAGCTAAGCTAATGAAGGCCTGACTGAGCCTATCTGCACAAAGCTTTTGGTGCCATTTGAATCATCCACTTTATTGTACCCTTAATTATGGATCAACAGCGTTATAGACAAACTCTCTCTAACTAAAGGAGAAACACCAGAAGGACAACAGGATGTGGGTAACTATTAAGAGGCATTTTCCTAGCAACTACTCTACAAAAGCCAAATCTTACAGTCCTAAAACTCCACCATCACCATGCTGAGCATGAAAATGTGTTCTGTATACTTTTGACCATCAGACTTGTGACCACTTTTCATTTGAGGAGACTTGCAAACATCTGTTTGAGAACTGCTTTTTGAGCAATTATTCAGGACCCTCGGCTTTCACTGAAAGACATCTCTGACCCTTTAGGCTGGAGAGAAGCATCTGAAAATGTAACTCCCCAGGGACCCAAATTAAAAGACAAATTAACTCAGATTCCACACTATTCTTTTGACCTTTTCTTAATGTCTCACGAATTTTAGACCAGTTTCAGTATGGTTATTCAGGACCCAGCTCCCCCTTTCCAGTGGTGGAAGACAGGGTCCAGTAGCACATTCCCAGGAAGGAGCCCACCCTCCTGAAGACCTTCTTCTCCCAGAGGGATGGAACTGAGCCTGCACCAGCCATATTTCAAAGGATTTAAAAGCTTGTTTTTTCTGCTAATCTGCTCCGTCTGAACAGAAGCAGCACAGTCAGTGCTGGAAATAGACAAATGTCTTGGAGAAATACTTCAGTTGCTCCCAGCTTTGGAACTTAGGCATCATTGTTGATCTGCCCTGCATGCTCTCACTAGATCAATGTATCATCACACCAGTTCCCTCTGCTGAAACAGGGCCATCACTCTCCCTGCACAGCTAAATGCCTCACCTAGGCTCTCATCATCTTATAGCACAGATCAACTCTAATTTTCTCTTCTCAAATATAGAAAACTGCCATTTTGCCCTTGTTGTATCATTTGAGAACACCATTGTAAGGACAATTTTTTTAGCTTCACTTCAGACTATGCCCTTCCCTTCTACATAGCCCTCCTCTCACCTCCCTTCAGTGGCCACATCAAACCTAAGCTGCATGGTCTGTATCTTCATGGCACTTCACAACTTACATCTGCCTTACCCACCATTTCGCACAGAATTTCAAGAGATCAGTTCTCACCTTCAATCAGCCCCAGTGCCAGATGAAAACAGACTCAAATCCTTCCCTCCCCCAACAAATCCTTTCTCCCTGCCTCAAATCCCCCTCTCCCACTCCTCGATACAGCTAACTAACATGAAACAGCAATTCCTCCCTTCTGTGCCAGAGACTCTGGCAGATGGCACTGCCCTGTTGATTACAGGATAATCCTTTTTTAAAGGAAGACAAAAGAAAAGAAATACACAGAAAGTTTAATGAGGACTTTGAAATGGAGTTCCTGCATCTTTGCACAGACTGGAAGTCATCCCTGGGGTCACCAAGTGCATTCCCTGCCATCATATGCACTGCATTGTATTATCTCTCTGTAAGCTTACTGTGGCTTAAAAGTAGTTGGAGTTTTGTTTGTTGACATTCCTACCAAGAAGCTGTTCCAACCTACCTGTCCTAATGGCTAGAAAACTCCTTGTGATTTCTAGTGTGAGCTTATTCATGTCCCTTTGTTGTTGTGATTACATTGTTCTCTAGTGCAAATAGTCATTTTTCTTCCCTAATGTTTTTACAGGCAGTAATCATAACTCTGCTAAGCCTTCATTTTGCTGTCAACAAGCCCTGCTCCTTTAGCTTTCTTTTGTAAATCGGGCTCTCCCTTCTACTGATCTCTGTAACACCCCCCATCTGCATCTGTCCCTGTTTTAACTCACAGGTTTTGAGCATACACATTCCACAAATGGCTATATCAAGCAAGGATGTTAAGAGCTCCTTATCTATACAGCCCATACTTTTCCTAATGTAGAATTTGTCCTTTTCAGAAATCATCACAACACTGGCCACAAAAAATTTGTCCAAAAATGCTGATTCTGTAGAGCTGATGTCAAACTAAAAGGCTTGTTCACACTGCTCTCCCTATTTCTCTTCCTTTCTTGAATACAGACACTGTGTTTGCTATTCTTCAGTCACACAGTGCCACCCTTGAGTTGATAGATTTATTAAAAACTCTTACTACCAGATTTGCAATTTCACACATCAGTTCTTCCAGAACTTTAGGACCAAAAGTTTACACTTCACACACACACTCTCTCCCCTACTTGTGGTATGGAAAACTTTAAGCTTTTATTCCACTTATGGTAAGGCAAACTCCATTCCCACATGCTTCTTCCCATTAGCCACTGCAATTTTACCCCTCTACAAACTGTTTACCTTGAATTTCTGTGTACACATATTGAGATACAGTCCCCAATACAGTGAGTAATGATTCTATGCCTACAGTGAAAGTGTGATATTGGATTTGTGCTGAAATGGTAAGAAATACATAGGATATATTGATCATTTCAGAAACTTAGCAGGAGTATTAAGATGAACAAGTATGTTTCAAAACCATCTTTGTAATGCTTGAGGTAAAATAAACATCATATATTGACTGGGCCGTTAAAACAAAATCTCTCCCAGGATTTGAGTGCATTTCTGCAATAAAAAGAAGAGAACAGTGCTTGTGGCAACCACAGCCTCAGTAATTGCCTGGGGACCTCGTGAGAAACTGAAGCCCAAAAGATGAAGGGAAGAGGGAATACCACTGGAAAAAAAAAAGGCAAAAACAAATATTGCAAGACACCTGAGGAGCTATTTCGCAGCTATGGAAAAAAAAAATGCTGTGTGCTTTCTTTAACAACAGCATCCTAACACTCTTGCTTTCAATGAAATCAATTGAGAGCACCAGAAGAGTCCATTAGCATCACAGTCAGCTGCTGTGCTATGGATCTGCTCTCTGATATCCACCAGAGACCTCAAATTCTCCTAGTGCAGCCCTCTTTAAGTCTGTCTGACATGGAAATGGGGCCCACAGCTAAACACTTCAGGCTCCCCCCAGACAGGGCTTAACTCAAAGCTCTATAGCTGGTGAAATTACTGAGCTGTGGGGCCTAAGAGGAACAGGACATCCAATGTGTGTCTTGGCAGAAGTCCTGAGAGGCATTCAGGGGAGCACAGGCAGACACAAGGAAGGGGCATGGAGGAGGAAGCATTTAAAATGCAAGTGATGCAAGCATGTGGGGTACCAAGAGAATCGATTCAGCTGCTGCTTCTTATTTCACCCTGGGCAAATCATTCCACAAGCTAACACTCAGCCAGTCTAGGTGCAAAACACAGATTACATCTTTTCCCTGCTTGTCCCTCGAAGCATAAATACATGAAGCTGAAGTTACAGCAGCCAAACAAGTCCAAGCACCAGGCAGAAAGAGCAAGCTGGCCAGCCCTGGACCAGGGATGGCATGCTGCTGCTAAGCAACGCGCAGGCACAACCTGCAGCCCTGTGTCAGAAAACCAATCAAGGCAGCATCTTGGTCCCCTTACATTAAATGTCAGTTTACAAATAGAAGCGACAGATCACAAACCATTCCCTTCTCTACCCATGTGGTCTGATCCTGAACCCACCTCTCTGCACCCTGCTTGTGCAAGCTGATTCTGCATGCCCTGGAAGCGCACCTCTGCTAAATCACTCTCCAAGTCTCCAAAGTACAATTTTGGTTTACAGCTGCTGTCAAACCAAAACGTTTCCTGTTAATTTCTTACAAGCTACTCCACTGTCTGCTTCGCTCCTATTTGATATTTATTCCCCTGTCAAACGTGCATTTATTTGCTAACATTTTTATTAAATTAGATTGCAATAAATCTGTCTGCATTTACGTTTATATCCTTTCATGCTCAAGTATGCAAAGGATCCCAAAGCAAGTTGCATACATTAAATGCGTGGCCAAATGCTCATAAACATTTCACACAGGGTAAATAAAGTCAAAGTACTGGTAATCAAAAATGATAATGACCCAACCTGGCCTGGCTGGAAGGAGACCACTGGAAGCAATGTTTTTGTTGGACTGGGCATCTTTTCTCTCTTGAGAAGAAAGGGAAGACTATGGCAACAGCCCCACTTCCAGACTGTGAAAATTCATGTTTGGTACTTTCTTTTAGACAGGACAGAGAATTTCCTGAGCCCCAGTGTCAGCAGATTTTCTTTTCAGAGCAAAGATTATCTTTTAAATGGTTGGACGTTATAAAATGTTGCTGTAAGATACAGTATAAATGAAATTCCAGTATGCTGTTAGTGGTCAAATGCCACCCAGCTCTTAATGGAGAATTTTTAAACCCAACTTTAGCATACCAAGAACTCGGTAAATACAGCGTGCATGGGAAAAATGAGGCATAAAGGGGTGTGATTTGCCTGATGTCACCCATCAAGCTGTCACCAGACAGGAATAAGGATCAAACCAGATAAATGCCATCTGGAAAAACCTGAAGGACCAGATCAGCTGTCCCACATCGGTGTCATTTGAAGCTTTTCCCTGAATCTTCTATGCAAAAAGAGCATTTTTGTGCAGTGTCTTTTTATCACAGTTGCAATAAGGAGGAGAATAAGTTACATATTCCCAACAGCAAGGTCACTCAAGGTTAAGGCTTTTCCCCAGCTCTCTCCTGCTGTCCCTTGTTGTGTCGGTCACAACTGATATTATGCAGCACACGTGCCCTGCAATTCATAGGCATAGCGGTGGCATGCTAAAGAGGGTCCTCATGCCTTATTTCTCCCTCCATGCCATTCACACTGATCTTGATAAAAGGACCGCAGAGAAATTCAGAGCAGCTCCTCCAACTTCAGAGGACTCTGAACACAGGAAATTTTTGCAAATTACAATGTCCTGAAATTGGCAAAAGCGCGCTGATTATGTCTCATTGTGACTGTGATGTCCTTGGCAATGGAGCTGCGAGACCGCAAAGTGAATATAATGCTCCTATATGTGACTCTAATGACTGATGATGCCCTGCTGTGGGTAGCAATTTTGAAATAACTGAGAATGACAACACAGAATATTGCCTTTGTCTTTTTTGCTTCAGAAGAGCTTTAGGTGTAACTAAGGAGTACAACACAGTAGTGCCAGCTACACATGCTGCTAAGAGGGAAATCTGCAGCCCCATCAAGTCTGTTGTGTTAACCCTGCCCTATGTATAGTCCTGCAGAGTAGGCTGGGCTCATGAGGTGGTGAAAGGTGGGTGCTCACTCATGAGCAGGATGTTCTCATGTGCAGGACACGACAGCCAACAAGTCCTGCAGACCACAGGACCAAATTAATAAACTAAATTGTACAGCATTTTTAAATGGGGTATCAGGTGCTTTTCTCACTCTGGTTGCTTCCTGTCATTTTGGTAGCCTAAAGGAGCAGTCTCACTGAATAAAACAAGTGCTGATCCTGCAGAGGGATGAACTGAATGCTTTGGTGACATGCAGTGAATGCAGTTACGCTGTCTTCAAGACCTGACCTAGTACTGTAGTTTGCCAACCCCTTGCACCACAGAGAATTGTGCAGAAGCATACCTTGTGTTTTGTGACCCTACTCGGAGTCAGCATATGCACAGGGAACACAACACAGAGTGTCCCACACTAGACAGGGATGATGGAGTCCCACTCCTTCCTTAACTACCATCTGACAGAGCACAAAGAACTTTGGTACACAGAAATGCATTTGTCAGTCAAATGGAAAACACTGCGTGTCAGCAATCATCATGTGAATGACAGAGGTGAAAAATAAATCACAGAGGGAAGCTGAATGCAGATCCCCCTGTCTTCCTTGGGGATACCCAGGTCTCTAAGCCCTCCTACACCTATCCCACAAGGAGACCTGCAGACATGAGCCCTCACTAGCAACAGCAGCCTGCAGATCCAGCAAGACTGTGGGACCCCTGAGCACTGCAGGAGGTGGCACCGAGCACACTGACCATTACCCACGAGCTGACTACACTGATTTTCACACACTGTCTGAAACAGGCTAATTTAAACTCGTGCAGGTCAGTCTCCAGAGATTGAAGACTGACATAAGAGGGGCACAGAAATCTATTTCAGATCTGCCAGAAGAGCAGATTGGTTCTGAGAAGGCCAAGAGCTGTGCTGGCAGCACATTACTGTTTGCCTTCAAGGGATGGGAAAATTGGAAAAGAGGAGAACACTTCAAGATAACACAGTGATTTGAGAAATGCCACCATGAAGCCTTTGCTTTGATGGTCACCTGGACTCCTGAGGATACTGGTCACTGAGAAATTTTGTTTTAATCCATCCTGAAGGATTTTAAAGCCAAGATATTGTTCTGAAAATTAGATCCTTGCTCAAAACCCCCACACAGACTTGATTACCATAGTGGACTTTTTGTTCTGGCAGTTGTGGCTTATTATTCTTCTCCCCTCCCATTACTGCAAGAGCCAATGAGGAACAGAAATGTAATGAAAAGCTTGACTAAATCCTTATGAAAATCATTCCCTAAAAAGACAGCAAATCAGTGCCTACCAACATCTAAGCTCCTCCAGGTCATGAACTCACAGTGAAAATGATGCACAGTGAAAATGATGTTTCCCTGAACCTCAGGAACAAATTTAGGTGGGATACAGAAATCTGCGTCCTGTCCTACCCAGCAGACTGAGATGATTTTTTGCATGGAAATTTGCTTCTACCAAAGCGAATGGCTGTCCCAGCTTCTCCTTCCTCAGGCCTGCTTTTGTGTTTCAAATAAGAAGTTTTTGCTTTCTTTCCTGCAGCTGAGCATTGCCTTTCCTCAGGAACACTGGGGAACAATTAGAGCGACAGGGAAACTGTAAAAATACCACAAACCCAGCGTATTCCTGATGACACTGACAGCCAGAATGCTCTTTAGTATGGCAGAGAGCAGAAACACTAACACATTTAATAACCAAACAGGTGAGCATGGTCTATACTTTAAACCACTAGCAACGACGCTCTTTGATAGAAGTATTTCAGAAAGTCAGAAAACCTCCACAGCCCTGTGAACACACTTAACAACACTTGGTAATTTGTCATTTGGGATGACAATTGCTGCTGTGCTGGTTGGGATAGAGTTCATTTTCTTCATAGTAGCTACTGTGGGGCTGTGTTTTAGATTCGTGCTGAAAACAATGTTGACAATGCAGAGATGTTTTCATTACTACTGAGCAGTGCTTACTTAAGAGTCAAAGCCTTTTCTGCTCCTCACCCCACCAGCAAGGAGGCTGGAGGTGCACAAGGAGCTGGGAAGAGACAACCAGGACAGATGACCCAACGGATATCCCATACCATAGGGTGTCATGCTCAGCATATAAACCTGGGGGAAGAAGAAAGAAGGGGAGGATCCTCAGCATGATGGCATCTGTATTCCCATGTAACTATTATGCATGAGGGATCCCTGCTTTTCTAGAGATGGCTGAATATCTGCCTGCAATGGGAGGTGGTGGATGAAATGTTTTGCTTTGTTTGCATGTGCAGCTTTTGCTTTACCTATTAAATTGTCTTTATCTCAACCCAAGAGTTTTCTCACTTTCCCTCTTCAAATTCCCCTCCCCCCCCCCCATGCCATCAGGGGGCAGAGAGTGAGCTGCTGAGTTGCCTGCTGGGGTTAAACCACAACAACCATATTTTTTATATAGTTCCATTTGTGACAGCACTGCAGTACAAGAACATTTAAAGATTGCTAGGTTAAAATATGTGTTTTCCCAGTGGAAATTAGTACAAGAAAAATCAAGCTAAATGTATTAGTCTGCGCTGGCTTTTTCATTCTCTTCCTGTATTTTTGTATTTCACAGTCACAATAATTGTAGCCCTCATGAACAATTATGTAAAATTATGTAAAATACAATATGATCAAGGTATTAGACTTATTATCCCAGCTGCAAATGAATGAATCATTAGTACAGAGTAACTGAAAACACCAGAATTTTCTATCACTTTGAGTTTAGGGGACTTCTTTTTTTTTTGTCTTCTGGATGTTCATGACAATTAAATCATATCTCAATAAACAGAAAAGGAAAAAAATCCAGCACAGTTATTATGAGTTCTCATGAGGAAGCAAAAGAGTGGCTTTGTGAGTTGTGCTTGTTTTGCCACTTAGTTAATTGACTCTTACTTAGCTGGAGACTCCTTCCTGAAGCATGCATGGAGGCTGGGATGGATGTGTGGGGTGTCTTTTGGAATTGGCCTGGTAGGGAGAAAAGATTTGGCAGACTGGAAGAGGGCTTAGCTTGATGTTTATTGAGCTACCTGTTGAATGCAGGACAGTTGTTACAGATAGCTCACAAACAATGGAAGGATCCTGAAGAACTTTTGATCTGCAAGAAGACAGGGATCTCCCTCTCTGCTTAAGCCTGTTGCTTTGCTTCCTGGGGTGCAATGATACATGTTTCTTCTTGGGCATAAAAAATAGGATTTTTTTTTATATATATTTCTGTTTGTATGTATAAATTCCCCATATTTTAAAAATGGGTCTCCTTTTAAGGAAAGGTCACCAAATGTATTAACACAAAGCTACATCCTAGTGCTGCAGTCTGACCTTAAAATCAATGGGACCATAGACAGATGAAGAATCTCAGCATCACTGGTTAGATGCAAGTATGTGTATCAATTTTCCTCTGTGCTGAAGGATAACTATTCCCAATGAATTTAGAGGAGTTATACTAGTCTGCTGGGGGAAGGAACAACATGACCTGTTTCTTTCTCTTCTGTTTCCTATGGATGTGCATGGTGATTTGAATGTAAGACAAAACTCCGGAGATTGCTCAGGAAATTCTCATATAATCCACTCTAAACTCCTAAATCTTACAAGAACCATGAAGATCATATTACAGTGTTACAGAAAATAATAGAGCCTTGAATTCAGGGGGGGAGAGTCATAGAGAAAAATGTGGTTAAACCAGGTTGTATGAAAATTACATGTCGTTAGCTTTTTTCCTGAGAAGGGGAAACAGAACAGAGATAAAAGTACTAACAAATATCTGAAGGATCTAATGTACTGAAAATTGAATAACCACTATGAATTAGTCAAAAAAAGAAAGACAATTATTCCTATACAGGTCCAAAATAGATAAAATCTTGCCTTCGACAGTAAAGCTAGTGAATTGAATTTATTTTTCAACCCATTGCTCCTATAGCACACCCCTCTTCTTCCTCCTGATCCTACCTGCAGTAAATTGCATGGATTTGCTAACATTATGCATTGCCATCCAACACCTGTGTCACAAAAACTGGATAATGACTTCATTTAATATACTGGACCAGAAATAACAACAAATGAAGTGAGAAAGGAAGAAAGAAATGAGACAATAATTCACCAAGGAAAGGACACGACAAATGTTTCCCTTCTTTAGCTCATAATACAACAGTCACTCCCTAACAGACTGTTACGGAGAGATGGAGCTTTTAAAGGGAATTGCAGGAAAAAACTAATGCCTGTTCTTCCCATTCACAGAATCAGGCACTGATGCTGCATCTTTCAATGACAAACATAGGGCTGACAGCAGGACCCAAATACTTCTTTAATCTAAAGGGCGAATACTCGCTATCTACATCTGGAGCAGAAAGGCATCTCCAGTTTTAGGCTATTACATACACGGAACAGTGATAGGGCTGCTTTGTATCTGGAGCCCAGCTGCAGAGGCCCAAATCTGCAGCAAATATGTAGCTGACAAAGCCAAGCCTGTTAAACTTCAGATCAGCATTAATAAATGCAAAGGAAAGCTATTTACCTAATTGTCTGGAAAAAACCTGTGCCCCCCATTTGCAAGAATAAGACAGTACTAATTGTCACTCAGTAGCACAAGGTGGTTGTTTAAGAGCCTTGTTGTGCTTTATTTTTCCCTTGGATAAGAAACAAAAATATAATTGCGTGCAGGGGGGAGAAGCGAACATAACATGAAGTGAAACGCTAATGTTATTTCATTAAATGATTTGTGGAGAATGAGATAAGAGATCGACACTGTCAAAGAATAATTTCTTTAAATACCTTGTGCTCAAGATTCCCCTCCAGGCAGCTTTTCATCTTTCTTCATTAAAAAAATAGCATCAAATTTTATTAAAAAGTCCCAATTAAACTGGCAACTTGCTTCAAAGAGCATGCAGGCTTAGGGGGATATGTTAAACATTAACAGTGATGGGAAGATTTACCCGTAAAGCTCATTTTATAAACAGCATCTTTCTGACTGGTACAATTTGGCTTCCACACCCTTAAGGCATTTTCCCAGGTCTAACTGATGCCTATTTTGGGAAGCAGTACATAAATGCTTGGATTTAAGGTCAAGTAGATGGCAAAGTTGGCTGTAACAAATGCTAACTTTTCTTGATAGCTTTGGAAGATGGCAAATGACAATTTCACTTATCCAAAATGAGTAGTTTTCTTAGATTTTTCTAAATTTGATCTGAGGGTGGCACCAGGCACACCTGAAGCAAACCCTGTGTATTTAGTTTTAATGCCATCTACCTTTTCAAGCTGAATACCTTACCTTCTTGTTTAATCATTATTGGCAATAAACACATCTGCTCAAAAATATATACTCAGTCTTGAACAGAGAGAGGCCAGAGGAAGAAAAATGTCAGACCCATCTTTCTTAATTCTCATGGCCAAAACCAACAGGAAAGCAGACACATCAACCTGTTTTCAAAGTAATACTCAGAGTATGAAGTTAGAAACAAAAAAGAAATATATGTTAGCAATGGCCCTCATAGCCTGGTGCATAGGAAAGAGGCTACATGGGTAAGGGTGCTCCTGAGCACACCAGGAACCCCTGGGAAGAAGCAAGAAGTTTGACAGTGTCAAAGCTGCAGTACATCTAATGCTGACAGCAGCTGAAAGCTTCTTTCAGATCCTAAATGGCATGAACTGGCTGTGTGGCCTGCCCAAATACTCTTTTGCTGATGCCTACCTGTGGGTAAAGGGGTGACCAACATTGAACCTTCGTTACTTAGTGTTTTGGGGAAGAAGCAAGAGATACAAAGACAAATATTGTAAAACCACTCAAGCAGGTACAGAAAGCTCCAGCCTGAACTCTGTATAAAATCTGGGATAAAAAATGGAAAGGGAAAAATCCAGAGAAAACCACTTGTTATGAATCTTGTATAGTGACAATAAATAAATAGGACAGGCAGAAAAAGCTGCAGCACTCCCAGGTCCCTGCTGATCCCAGGGGAAAAGAGGATGGGAACAAAAATGAAGGTCAGGTCTTCCACTTGAGAAGAACACCTTAAATCCAGACTACAGATTTACTGTGGTAAACCACACTGTGTTGTTCCTGTGGCAGATCTTTCTGAGCAACCCTGCACAAGACTATTTATGCAGCCATACAAATGTCACATTCATATTTAGACACTGCTATAGTCCTTTGCTTTACATTCACATCCCGCATTTCCTTCACTTCTAATCGAATGCTAATTTCACATTCATCCTTCACAGACAGATTTAGACAAGGCATCCAGTGGTGCATACTTACGGGGATGATGATTATTATTATTATTATTTATTTTTATCAGAATGTGTCATTCCCATGTAAAAGATGTGCTGCTTGCACTGTAATTATGTATGCCTGATAATGCCTGCATTGACTGGAAGGCATATAAGTCAATTGCATATTTTATTGCATATTATTTTATATTTATTATTTGCTGTTGAAGTGTTTTGGAAAACCAATGCTTATGAGTTTTGTGTGCTTTACCATAAATATGGGGTCCCCTGGAGAAGGTGCAGGGATCAGGATAAATTTAATTTGACAGTTCTGTCAGAGGTAACCTCCACTTCTTTCCAACCTGCCACTTGCAACAAACAAGCCAAACTGGTGTTGAATGCAGAGGAAAAGAGCTGGAGGGACTCATAGTAAATATTACAGTGGGAAAATACAGGAAGGTTTGTTTCACGAGGTCAGTAAGGTGCATAGCAAGACTACATTTTCCTAAGAAAATGATTAATAGCACCCTCGAGATAATGCCTCCACTATTGCAGCTCTTTTTTCATCCTATTTAAGTCTTCTTACGTGAGTCATGTTTAAAATGATACATTTCTCTCTCTTTCAATGAGACAGCACATCTCACAAGGGAAAAATCAATTCTAAGTGGGAATCGTGTATATTGCAACATTTATATACAATAATTCTCTCCTCTCTGCTGTACACATCTCCATCAGTAACAAACAATGGAACCAATCTGCAGTGGATGCAATGTGACAGCAGATCAGCTTATTCTGCCCCAAGGCTGGCTGAACAACAGTACCTTGTCACAGGCAACAGAAGGATGCTGCAGAGTTTTTATCAGTACGGTAGGTACAGGGGGCCTGGAAGTGGAAGGAGAGCAGAACGAGGTTCCCTAGAAGTGGTCTAAAATGTTCTACTGCTGCAATTATGATTGATGTCATGGCTTTTTATGCTTTGTTGCTTCTTTTCCTTGTGGTGTGCCTTCTTGCTCCCCTCACCAAGAACTTGTGCTACCATCAGAGAGACTCTGGGCTCTGTCAGAGCCTCTGTGCTGAGCCTGATGGATCTGAGCTGATCAGTAACCACAAAGGATTTGATTCTTCAGCTTCACTTCCTTGCCCTTCCATGAGTACACATGTACATTTTTTGAATGGAAAAAAAAGCCCTGGAACTGATATTTAAAAGCCAAGTGCCATGAGCACATGCTTTCTGGATTGAGAAGCAGGAAGATTTTATTTGATAGGAACCAAAAAGCCCAGGAACACCCTTTCATCTTCTCCTTCTGCAAGATTGTTCATGCTACACAGCTCATCCATCCTGGTTCACTGCACGGAGACTGACAGGGAGCAGGACCCTGTGTGATAGCCCAGCTTGTGGCATAGGGTGGCAATTATATTTTATGTTCTATCTTCTCCTCTGTATTCGTTTCATTATCTTATAAGCCTTCACAGAAAATAATCAGAAGAGGCTCACTGGCTGCACAGCAACTATGTTGAGGTCAAACTTGCTGGAATTTGCAACTTTACCTCAAATACCATGTAAAGGCAACACAGTGACCTGCTCTCCAAGTTGATTAGATAGATATTGAGCACAACTGTTAATCACACTCCTTACTCCAGTTTATCTTTCACCAAAGATAAAGCATAGTCGCTTGGCTGTTTATCATAGTGTTGGCATGGTATTATCTGCTTTGGAACTTCAAACTCTTCCTGCCTAGAGGTGTGACAATTAATAGGCATCATAACCACATTTTTATAGATAAAGTAGAATTTTGACAAAAAGAAGAGCCTTTCTAAGCAGAAGAAAAACTAAAAAAGAAGAGAATTTTCAGGCTTATTTTGCACAGATCTCTTGCTAGCACTTGCTTGACATATCCTCCATTTTAGATAATGCCTTTATTGAATGATCAGGACTCAATTCCTAGTCATGAACTATAACAAAATTATCTCCATTTCTCATTTCTATGGACCCCCTTGCATTAAATACAAGTTGACCCCCAGAAATCCTCCAAAGCTTTTCACTGTAAAAGAGAGGCAAAAGGAATTTAAAAATTAAAAACCTGCCACCATTTCCAGCCACAATAATAGAAATCCTTTTAATGCTCCCAGGAGATTTAACAAGAAACAAACCAGTTTTGTGTAGGGCATAGTGACAGAACTGAAAATTATGTGGACCTTCAGTGCCTAGGGCATGAAAGATAACATTACAGAAGTAAGCATCTACCTCACATAGTGGAATGTGCTTTATATTTATCAGTTTCTAGCTTTTTGTTGGCCTCAAAGAGCAACACCATCATTAACTTTAGGCAATATCTTTTAGTTCAACGTGAGGTCCAGACATGGCTCCTGGATGCTTTCATGGTAATTCTTAGCAAGACCTGTTCTAGAAAGCAAAGAGATGCGATGTTTCTGCCTGAAGGCCACCTGGGAGCTGGATGGGAAAACAAAGCAGGTGGCAGTGTCAGTAATGTACCAAAGCCTGAAGAAAACCTTGCACCAGAAACATCACCTTTCATCCTAATCCCCTCCCTTCAAACACCCCCAGTTTTCTAATGTTCATTTCCCTTACTGTAATTTTATTTTGCTACCTGCATAGTGATGAAAACACAAGTCTGGATTTGTGTTATCTGGTTTCTTTAAAGTGATATCTATAATTGACTTACTGAGTGCAACAGCATTTGCTGAGTGAATTGATTTAAAATTGCTGTAATTCCTTTATTAGTGCTGGAGTACATCAAGGAGAATCAGTTAGATTGCCATCTAGAATAATAAATACTTATAGGCAAGTGCAAGCAGCCCACAAAAAGCAGCAATTTCACAACTGCTTTTCTCTTTCATCCCGTTTCTGCAACAGCCACTAGCCCATCATCACCATAAATCAGATGATGCCTTCTGAAGCAATCTGTTTTTCATGTCTATTGTGAGTGAAGAACATGAAGGAGAGGAGAGCTGAAAGAGTACCACCAGTAAAGTGAATTAAGCTGGTAATTCCTCATTATGTGGTAATGTTGATAAGAAGGGGCTAAGCCTCCTCTTTATATCAGTATAAATTCAGAATGACTCCAGTGGCTAAGGAAGGAAGTGTGGATGCAAGTCTGGTCAAGCCTTAAATCCCATTCACAGGAGCCAATCCAACCCAACGAATCCCAAGCCACCATTGCACTGACTTCAAAGGAACTAGGACCAGATGAATTTTCTCACAGAGCAGGAGGAACACAGATTTGAGGCCTCACACTGTGTATGCAGACAGTCCTGCTTGGCTGATCTGCTGCTATCAGCCCACAGATACTTAAAACCAAAACATTCATTCCCTGAAGACTGTATGTACAATTGTTGTATGAACCAACAAACAAAGCTGACACCAGGAAAAAGTTATTATTATAGCCTTGCTTACACTTCTGGATGCAATATTTCACAGATATTTCACTGAATCTTTTCCATGGGAATTAAGGCCACGTTTAGCAGTGTTATTTCAACTGCCCTGGTTGGTCCAGACTGTTTGCAGAGCTACCACAGAGATTGCTCAAGCCACTGTGTTTCTCTGAGCTTCTAAACTGAGGTACAACATATCTCACACATCTAATTTACATATCCCATATGCAGCTCATACAAAACTGGAAAAAATATATCACTTGGTAGTACAATTAATGTAATTACAGTCAGCAAATTGCAGATTCACTGGTGACACAAACCTCAAACAAAGAAGGGTTTTCAGAAATACATAAATCCCAGGGGTCCATTTGTTCCTAGAATTCAGTGTTTATCAATACCTATCACATCCTTGGTAAGTAAACCGTGTCAGGTACCTACATTGCAGTGATAATTGTTGGGAGTCTGCTGGTCCATTTGAGGGGGGCTACTCTACCTCATTCACTAAAGGAGGCTTATTGCTATAGCAACAACTGCATCCTATGATTTGCTTGCTAGAGGCACCCACAAAAAACACTCTGAAAATATCCATGCAAAAAACAACTGTTAGTTTGACCCAGTGCAGTTAATGTGTTCAAATTGGAATTATTTGTGCCACAGGTTAAACATTCCGAATTCAGATGACTCATGCAAAAGGAAGGCTCGCCATGATTCAAATTAAGGAAGGGAACCTTTATTTTGAGCTCTTACTATTCTGAACTTCTCCAGAGTGAGAAATAGGAAATAAAGAGACAGCTTGGACAGTTGGGCGGGAGAGAACACTCAGACAGCAAAAAGAGCAGAGCTTTTCCATTCAGGCCTTGATCATGGAGTACATCACTTCTTCCTGACATCACTTCTGCCTTAACATTTCCTTGCCCAGGGCTTAGAATTCACAGTGACAAGATGTGACCTTCCTGTTTGGAAGAGACGGGTGGTTGCATAAAATCATTTGCTGCTCTTCTACTCAAGATTTTAAGAAAAAAAGAAGTTGACACTGTCCAGATTATCAGTACCCTGCTCCCACCATGTGACGTGAACCTGAGCACTGTGTGTTCCCTGCATTCCCCAGTTCTGCTATCTGTGTTATCATGCAGAAGACATCCAAAGGGAAGAGCAGCCTGAAGCCAGATATTAAGGTGTACCATAAAAGTATTTGTCAAAGGATCTTAAGGAGAAAAATTGGTAGTTCTATTTCTTCCTTCTGCCTCTTCCATCTCTCTTGTATAGTATCGGAGTTCAAGAAATGAGAAAGTTTGGAAGAAGAGATGGGCAGGAGTTGACATTCCAGTTTGGGATAACATATTCCCTTCATCCTCTCCCAGAAGGGAGAGAACAGACCCCTTACTATGCAGAGTTACCAAATTTTGCTTTATTTTTAAGCTTACCTGTATGTTAAAAAAACAAAAGGGATGGACGAAGGGAAGGAAGGAGAGAGAGAGGGAGGGAGGGCAGCTTGTTGGGGAGCAAAGTAGAGAAGAAAGATCTGTGCTACAGAAAACATTTTACCTTTTTATAATTTTCTTTTCATCGTGCAGATCTCTCTTTTTAAGTACTTGCCTTTCATGTCTCCTCATGTCTACTGACAACTGAGTTGAGAGAACCAACCACCATTTGTTCTACTCCTAAATGAGTGATGAGAATGAAATTCAAGGAGCAAAAGACACCAGACTGACAACTCTGACCTAAGTGGAAGAAGCATCTTTCAGTGACCAGGAAAGCTCTTTTAAAAACATCATACAATAGGGAACATGACAGTATCCTGATGATCCCATGGAAATGTCCAACATACTAACTCCTTCTCCACATCTCTAGCACCAGAGCACTCAAATAATAATATCTGTCTCAGCTGGGAAAGTCAGTGTGTGCTTCCCAATTGGAGTTTGTGTATTTCTGAGAATTTACATTTGAGGCAACTATCAAGAGTGAGGATAAAAGCAACAAGAGTGTCTCTATGGAGGGATTTACAACCAAACTGTACTGTTTCATAATAGAAATGTAGAACAAAGAATTGTCTTCACCATCCCACTAAAAGGCTTTTTACTAACTGAGCATCTTTCAAACTCTATTTAAAAACAGAATTGTAATTTCAGCACAGAAACTACAAAGGTCTTACAGATATGCTTTCTTTCCATACAAATACACATTTAGCAAGGGAAGCAACTTCATGTACTAAAGTCTGAAAGTTGTCAACTGCTGCAAGAAATTCCTCCTTGCACCACTGCTATTTAAAACAGCATGGCGCCAACTTGTGATATGAATGATCTATTGCTGTGAATCTGATTCAGTGCCTCATAAAGGCAAATGCATCACTATGACCCATCTGTTCTATGGATATAATCTTAATTGCAAACATAGGGTCATATTCCCACAAATCAGCAATGCTCCAGGGAAGGTGCCTATGTTTATGCCAGTTGAACCCAATACTGCTTACAATCATGGCTCTGTAGAATTTAGGGGCAAAAAAAGAACAAGGAGATTGCTATCAACCCTTTTTTCCTTACAGTGACTCATTTATTGAACCTACAGCTCTGCATGGGTAAAATCCAAGTCCTAGTCCTATAAAACCCAAAACTTTCATAGACCACAACTTCACTCCATACATATGGCATAAGACAACAGGTATGTTTGGGGTGAATGGCAGGCCACATAAATACAAAGGACAAGTACATATCAAGTCACAGAAAAAATGCCACAAGACCTATTCCAGGCTTGCAGAGAAGTGTGTACAGAATCTGAGCATCATTTGGTTTAAAATAAAGGTAAATGATTAGAAAGGATAAAAGGGAGAAAGCATTTCCATGTTTCCCTCTTCCCTAAATGGCACAGACACAGATGATCTCATTAGCTCATCTGTGTAATTTACACTTCTAATATGATTGGGGAATAAAACAAATATTCAGAAATAAGCAACAGGACAGGGATTGAAAAGGGGGAAACCTCACAGTCCTCTCTCATCTAAGCTCCTTCTTTCCTTGCCAAATGTTATATTCCCTTCCTGGGAATCCCTCCAAGTTTGTGTCTCCAGATGCCACACTGCAGCTGGCTGCCTGGAATCCCTCCTACCCCGCCTTCACATCACTCACACTGAACAGGCAGGACAAACACAAGGTGAAGAGAGAGTTTTATCCTTATTTATTTCCAGATGGAAAATCGAGCCATGAAAATAGCCACCAAAGAAGGAAAAAAAAAAAAACAAAGACAAAACAAACCATCTCAAAAACAGACTCTTCTTTGGGAAAAAAAAAAGGAAATACAAGTCAAAGGTTGAAATTTGGAAGTATTGACACCTGAGCTGTTTTCTTCTGTAAAGTTAGGGTTCTTGTATGTGATTTAGAGTCCAAAGAGAAGATCAGTATGGGTATAAGGAAAACCCTCATTGCAAGCAAATGTAAACACAATGATCAGAAGCATGCGTAACTGAAGCCCAGTGGTATTCACTCCTAACTATTTGGGCATCCTAGCTAACTGTCAGCATTCAGTTAAGAGCCAGAACCATGTAGCTGCAGGCTCCTATGAGGGCACCTATATTAAATACAGAACTATAAGTAAAGTAATTTCCTGCTGGAAGTAAATATCAGTCTATGGAGGAAGCTTAGGCAGACATCAAAGAGCTTGTGCCTAATGTATGAATGGGTGAAGTTAAACAAGGTGAACCCTCTCCTCCTTAGGCGAACAAGCTGGACCATTGGGATGTCACTCTCCACCTCTCTTTTCCTAATCTATGGAGGAAACCTAGAGCAGAGCTGAATTTAAGTAGGCTAGAGCTGAGCCCAGGGGCTGGTAGCTCTCTGGAAGGAAAGTAATGGGATCCACAGTTACCAAGGAAACAAGTTGGTCTTCAGTATTTTTGACACTTAAAAAATGCACCTGATTTAAACACAGACAAATCTGGTTGAAGAAGTAAATGCAACCAGACCTAATTAGAGAAGCGTACTGGTGTAACGCAGCCTCCTCTGATCCTAGGTATCATGATTCTGTGTTCTCCAAAAACCACTGCTATCCCATCTATGTCTGCCTAACTAATTTTCATTTCATAATGTGCTTTAATGACTGCAAGTAAGCCTGCAGCCCAGAAATAGAAGTCTCAAAGCGCAGAGGACATTATGCTCCCATCCACCTCACAGGGCAGGCTGGTGCAGAGTCCAGACCCAAATTACCTGAGTATTAGAAGAGAGCCCTAAGCAGTATTTCATTCTAGTCCCCTTTGGATGCTATTTTACAATATACCCAGCTAGACTTCAGTCCTGGTAAGAAACACTCTTATACCTGATTCTCCCCACCCCTCTCTGTTTTAATCTCCCCTCTCCTTCCCTTGCAGGAAGGATGGCTGGTAAAAAAAATATTGTGGGTGGGATTTTGAGGCATGCATCCCATTAAATTTAATGGGAACTGAGCATCTAAATCCCTTAGGCAGCTTGAAAATTTCAGCCTCTATAACTAATGCTCTTCTCATTATAACAAGATTTGTACATGACAGCTCAAGAGTCCTGACTCTGCTATTAGAGATGTGGTTCTGTATCATGCTGCTCACAGCACCCAGTGTAGGCTGCCTTGCTCACAGCTCATCTTCTCACAAGCTCTGAGCTAACAAGAGACCAGAAAACAGCCTGCCGTTTCATTATGATGGTGAACTTTCATGTAGGGGAGGATTCCATGACAGAAGGATAATCCTGAGTAAAATTGCCTTTGTTGTGATTGAGAACCATTTAATTCAAAATGTAATTTTCAACTTCTGATGTGCAGCATACAATAAGATGGACGTGGCCTTGTTGCACAGCTGTATCATGATATCAAAAGGAAGAGTTTCTTGAGTTTCATTGTAGACTTCGCTGGGCTGTCAGAATTGGCAGATTTCACCACATTAAATTTTCCATCAACATTCTACTTAATTTACTGGCATTATAATTTACCAAGAGGGCATGACTGGAAAGAGAATGGCTGTTTAAGATTTCATGCACATCCTTCAGATCTTTGTCAGTAAGGGTGTTTAACCATGTTGGTGTTAATCACACCTGATAGGGCAACTGTTCTCATTCTCAGCAGAGATTTTCCCATCCCTTTTCATGTTACTCTGGCCTGACTGCCATGGGATAAAAGGAGCGAGAAATCTTCTATGAAGCTTGGGGAAAAGCAAAGAGCAGTTGGACTGTCATGATAAAAACTTGCCTTTTGTACATGCAGTAGGGAGGATGGGACTCTTAGAAAGGTATGATTTCCCCAAATTAAAATAGATTTGCTCAGCACCTTGCTTCTTTGCTACCATTGTTCTTCTAGGGTGTCATATGTACCTATGTCGTTCACACAGGATGCTGTGTGTGACTGGGCTCTAGACTCCAACCATCAGATCTATAAAGATATTCTAGTTCTTTCTCTTACTTGAAAATAAATATAAAAGATTTAAATTCTCCGAAAAGTCAGTGGAAGCTTAGATACTTAAAAACCTTGGCATATCTGAGCCCATATTCACAGTGCAAGGGAGAGATTTTAAAATTCATAGGATTTTTTCTTTATCTATCACTGCTACAGCTGGGACTGGGGCCAAAGACTTCAGGAGTCTCTTTGTGATGTTATGAAAATACTAGAATTAATTGTATCAGAACGTTTGGCCATGTTCCTATCTAGTAGCAGTGGTCACAAAAAGGCCTGGGTGAGCACTTTGCTGGATTTTATGCACTACTCTGACACCAGCTTACCAACCCTCGCCCAATGCTCAGCCTCTCATTGCTTTCCTTATGTCTCATGTGATTTTAACAGTTCTTCCCATAACACAGGTATTAGGAAATAGCACCCTTGCATGAGCTCAGGTGTACAAACAGGTCCTGAGATCCACAGAGTGCTTTAGGATAGCCTAAATTCTTTGCGTGGAAACTGTCCCTCGGGGTTGTGTTTGGGAGCACAGCAGCAGGTTATCTGAAGCAGCTTTCTGTGCAAAACCTCTTTGTTTTAGCAGCTTGAGGGAAAGTCAAAATCATCTCCATGATGTGTACATGGCTCCACAGAATGCAGGACAAAATTCCAAGGAATTAAAGAGCTGATAAAAATGCTGTTGAAAGAGGCAGTATCTCTTCAGGACACTTCAGATAAGCTGATCATTACATCTTCAGAACAATTCTTCTTTGAAGACAGAGATGAAAAACAAGATGAGTCGAACAGAAATCTGTATGATGTTATTAGAGATATAAATGATATCAGAGTTGTGGTTACAGAAATTGTAGTAGAAAAGCTTTAATGTTCCAGATGGAATTTGGAAAGCAAATGCTACTTATAACAGCGGGCCTCAGATTATGGTTACCAACGCATTTCTTTGCTGCATGGACTCTGAGTAAACAAGATGCTTAGTATTTGGCTTTAGGGAAGCAATAGACTCAGATAGGAACCCTACTTATAATAAATAATTTTGTTATAAGTGAATCAACATGAGTTTATTTTCTTCAAATTAGAAGAAAATTTCAAAAATAAAATCTGCAAATCACGGTTTTACAAAACGGAAAATTGAGAATTTAAGAGCAATATTTAGTGGAATTATTTGAAATGAAGAGCTGAGTGATGAAACTGCAGAAGTACTGAATATCTTTAACTTATACATTCAGCCATCACCTGGAAATCATACATGAAATAATTCCTCTCTTCTTCCCAGTGCTGGGGGCAACACTGACAAATTTAACCAGAGCATACGACAAAAGTTTAAAGACCAGTGAGAAAAAGTCCAACAGAGAACCACAAGAATAACAAAAGCTCTCAAAAAGCATGAGAAAAGTAAGAGAATAAGTCTCAAGGGGCTTAAATAAAAGCAAAGGAGATTTTCATTAGAGATTAAGGAAGACTCCCTAGCATGAAACTAGTGAAACGTTGGGCTAAACTCTCAGGTGATGGAAATCCCCATGCAGTAAGTTTTGAAGAACAGATCAGACAGCCACTGGGAGCAGTTAATTACATGTTCACCGCCTTTGAGGCAGAGAGATGGATTAGATGATCTCCCAAGGTCCCTTCCACTCTTAGAATTCCTATTTCATCTGTGTAGCATCTCCAGCTTTTTCACTTTTTTAATGAGGCAGGGGAAAGAGACAGTGCAATGGAGTATTTCAGATGCTTAGCCAGCAGGATGAAGGACACAGCAAGCCGAGCAAACTGAAGACTGAAGTCCAGAGGAAAATTAACTTATGACTGCGATCTTGGGCAGCAGAAGAGAGAATATAAATTGCATCCTGCCCTGACTGTCCTTACATTTCCCCTGAGCTGCATCACACTTGGCCCATTTTATGTGGAAAGGAGTCCATAGCCTACAGGCATCTTGGAGCTGGTTTGAAATACAATACAAATAAAACACCCTTATGTTTAAGTTTTTTCTATCCCTCTGCACTTTATATTTTTCCCTGATTCTTAAAACCTGGTATTTTCTCTGCTGTATCTCACACAAGTGTCACTCCTTATGAAAACAGGAAGAAAAAATATAGGGCAGTTCACATAATTCACTTTCTTAAAATTAGTAATTACCGTGGTGAGTATAGTACATTTCCAAGGTAGGCTCTCGTGTTACTAGACTAACCCATTAGCATCATGCTATTATTGGGCCTTAAATCTCTGTTTCTCAGGCTGTTTATTAAAAGTGTTTCAGTATTAAAGTGGGTGAAACAACTGGCATGATTCAGCCCACTCAGGGTGTTACATATTTCTTCTCTGCTCCATCAGGGCCTCTGAATTGTAGTTCCCAAAGTAACCAAGCCTCAGTCTTCAATCCCAATCTTACATCTGCCAAGGAGAGGGATAAGAAGAGCTTTACACTGATTTGTGTGCTCAGTAATCCTTGTTCCACAGCTTCTTGTTTCTTCAAGAGGGCAGAGGATGAAGTCTGCAGCATGCCAACTCCTACAGTGTTATATATGACTGCACAGCAACTGTTTGCCATAAAGTAGTGTCAGCCGTGTATTATTTCCTTATATCACCACAGTGTTCTTCACCTACAGTGTTACGATGATACACAGCATGTTGGATCACTTCTCTGGCTGATGGGCTATATATTTGCAGCCCCTAGCCTGGCACTAGCAACACTGCTCTGTGCTATTGGACTCTCTGCAGCCCAAACTCAAGTCCCAGCTGCCCAGATGGAAGTACCAGGCAGTGAAATACTTGCTGGAGTTTTGTGCAGTCATCAGTTCCCCTCTACCTGACCCACAGCTACTAGTACATGCAGCAAGATATGAGTTAATGATTGGATTTTATTACAAAATGCTTTCTTACTTGTTCCCCTAAAATAAATAAAAATATATTGTAAGCAATCCTATTTTCAGCAAGGGAAAAAGCTGCTGTCATGCCAGTATGGCATATAATAGAATACAGTAGCACTGTATTTCATTATGATTCAGTATGTTTTCATGTTAGTTGCCAAGGATTCAATGGCTTAACGTGAATTCTAAAATAAGATTAGTATTCCAAATAAAATACTGTTGAAATATGTGTATTTCCCATTTCATTCTAATGAGCTTCAGTAAATGCATAGTACTGCTTGTGGGTATAAATGTGGATTCAGGAGGGACACAGCTAAATACAGCCATTTGGGACCAGTGCTCTATCTGGGCACATAAAAGCAAGAGGCATGGACATTCGGGTCAGCAAGTCTGTTTTGCAATGGGCTCCACAGACATCAGAGCCATAGCTCAGGAGAACAAAGAAGGACAGCACAGCTTCTACAGAATTTCCAGAGCAAGACTCTGCACATGATGCTCCCTCTCACAGAAGGAGTGGTTTAAAATGGGGTAATGTTCCGCCAACCTGCTCATAGAAGCAGAGCAGCAAGGAGCCACTCATCAAAGTTTCACTGTAACCACTCAATCTAGTAGGTTTTAAATGGCTTTTAAAATAAATAAATAACTAAATTACCAGATTCATCTTCTTCCACTCTCTGCAGCAGTGACCATCATCCAAACATCGCCAGCAGCTCCAATACTGCTCTTACTTCATTCATCTGAATTACTGGAGTAACTAATCAGGCCCATACCATTTGCCTTTTTCTACCTCCAGATTTGTCTTATTCATCAGTCATCCTTTTGGGTCATGAGGCTGGAAAAAGCCAAGAAACTGGGCTTGGGCACAAGTGAAAAATCAGTACCTAACCGAGCAACTTCCTCTGGTCCTTCATAGAAATGTGAAACACATTGTATTTTGGCAACACAGATGAGAAAATCACACACCACAAACCCACTGCTTAGAAAATAACTACCAGAAGAGGAATAAACTGTATTACAGGATCTCTTTTGGTCCATGCCTAAGGCTACATCTACCTCTAGACCACAGATGGGTGAGGAGAGACCTAAACCAGTGTCCTCACAAGCAGACTGCAGCAGCCCAGCCCAAGAGAGAGCCAGTGGAAGGTTGCTGGAGGAGCTTCTCAGCAGGAGGAACCACCTCCAGGAGCACCACACTGCTGCAGCAGTTACTGCCCCACCAGCCTCCCTGTGCACAACCAACCACGTCCAAAATCCTCCCACATTCCTGCAAGCACCTCCTAGCATGGTTAAAACCATGATGGTTTAGTGTCATTACACCGTGGGTTTGGGAGTAGCAGGGCACACATGTACACTTAACACAGGCACCTGCTAAGGGCTGAGCCCTGTCACCTCACCAGGAGAGATCATAAAATCATAGAATGATGTGGGTTGGAAGAGACCTTAAAGCTTCCATGGGCATGGATGCCTTCCACTAGAACAGGTTGTTTCTCTGGGCAATCTGTGCCAGTGGCTCACAACCCTTACAAGGAAGAACTTCTGCCTTATACCTGATTGTCATGGTTTGAGCATGTTTTGAGGGTGTTTTTGTTCAAGGTTTTTTTCCAGCCAGGTGGAGGAGGGGAGGCCGGGAGGAAGGAGAGACAGGACACCTGACCCAGGCTAGCCAATGAGGTATTCCATACCATAGCACGTGATGCCCAGGATGGATACTGGGAAAGAGAAGGCAGGAGGAGAGAGCTCTGGAGGAAAATGGAGGAGGGAGCACATGGTGCTCGGCTGGGCAGGGTGGAGTGAGTTATGGGTCGGTGGCTGGTGGGGTGTTGTATTCTTTTCACTTGCTGTTTGCTGTATCATTATTATTTGTAGTAGTAAATGGCAGTAGGGGTTTTGTGTTATGCCTTAGCGATTAAACCATTCTTATCTCAATCCGTGGGGGCTACATTCTTTGGATTCTCCTTCCTAACTATCCGGGAGTTGGGGGACTTGGTTTAAACCACGACACTGATCTAAATCTTCAGGTGGGAAACCCCAGCATAACATAGCCACATGCACAAGCAAATCCTCAAACCTCTGATCATCTCTTCTAGTTTTGCTGGTGGTCCTTCATTCTGGGACTACTTTGAGGCATGGCAATAAGAACAGCCATTCAGGCAGCCATAAAAGGGATGTAACTTCTCACTTATCCCTGCCCCAAGCCCAGCAGTGATTTCCCCTCCTCTCAGCAGGGCCAGGGCTTCCTGTAAAGCACCAAAGCAACCACAAGAACAAACATGCTCTGAAGTTTGTGAGAGTCATCCTTCGTACGGTGTGGCATCTGCAGGTCTCACCTCTCCTCCAGCACTCCACAATGTCACATCTTTGTCAAACAGTAAGAAAATCCTTTCAAAATTGAATTCATAGTGGGACCACCCACGGTAACAACAAAATGACTAATGCTCAGAGTTATGAAGGAGCCATGACTTTCTGACAACCTTATTCCCAGAGGACCTTCTTTGCATTCCTCTGCTATTTCCTTTTACTCTCCTCATTTATTAAGACTGTATAAAATACTTAGTGAATGGACTTCAAGTCCAAAGCTGGAGGATGATGCATTTCCAGCTAACAGCCATTTTAAAGAACTACCTAGGAAAGAGGTGGCAGCATTATGCAGCAAGATAGCTCTGTAATTAGTGGGAATCATGTGGGAACAGAAGACTGATATGCTGGGGCCAGGGAAATGCTGGAAAGAGAACGAGTGGGGAAGACAATATGCAAAAGAAAAGGAGAAGTAACATGGAGGCTGGTAGGTGAAGAAAAAGCATCTGGAGAGACCTCAGTGATGTGCTGTATCCAGGAACAAGAGTGAAAGATGAAGTGCACTGTTTGTTATGGCACACCTGTGTCCAGTGAGGGAGAAAAGGACAGAGCAGCAGTGACTTCTGGAAACAGACACATCCATAAATCAGCAGGCATCTCCAGTGCCCTCCTACAAGTCACTAGATCCTTTACATGAGGGGACAATAAATTGAAGAGCCTTGTCACTGAGCTTGTGACACAGCAGAAGATACTGCGACATTAACTCCATTAGCTACTTCCAGCACTGGAATAAGAAATCCAGACAACACTTCATTGCTGGTGTGGGGTATCTGGACTGTGACAAGCTTAGATGTTAACTCTAGGAAGCATCAATGAGGGACTTACGGAAATGTAAATACACAAGTCTGTGTCCTGGTATAAATAAGAGCACAACTTTGACCTGTGTATTTCAGACCCAAGAAGCAGTACCCATGCCATCTCTATGGCTCTCCATACTCATTGACAGTTCTCTGGCCAGAGAGAACACAAGCATTTTCCTAAGCTTCACAAAACAGTATCTGCCCCAAACATTACTGCACATTCATAACTGTATTGTACTTACACAGGTTAAGAAAAGCAGCCTGGCCATGATCAGTGATTATGGCAGACTAGGATCTAGTTTGGCTCTCTGGCCACACTACACAATGGACAATGTTTAATTAGAATTAAGTTGACTCATCCTACAGTACTGAAAAACAAATTAGAAACTTGTCCAGATTACTGCAGATAGGCACCCAGACATGAGATAATTAGGTTGCTGTAAGGCAGCCTGCTGCATGTCTCAGGCTGTTCTGCCACTTGTCCCTTGTCACCCAAGGACACAGAGACAAATGCTGAGATTCACATCCCCTTTAAAATGGCCCTTGTATAGGCAGCATGGAAAAAAAAAGCAGCTGCATACAAGTTTTTGGCATAAAAAGTTATTAAAATAAATGCTGAGAGAGAAAATAAATGTGGTTTATAAGAAGACATATTTTTACACAGCAATTTATCAACTGTGCCTACAGATCGGATCCAATTGATCCAACAACAGCTTGCCAATACTTTGTTATTTTGTGTTGTAATAATTATGTTTCCATCTGCTTTAGCCTACCTTGCACTTAATGGAAGCTTGCAGATTCTGCACAAAAGTAATTTCCGATTACCCTGATTTCTACTTTCTGGTCTTTTAAAATGTTTTTCTAAAGTGCTTGTTGAAAGACACTGATTTGAACAGCTAAAAATATTTTCTCAAAACAGATTCTTTTCAGAAGTCTTTTTTTCTCATTAATATTTAAAAAAATAAATCTGAAATAAGCTAAAAAAAGTTCATTTTATCTTTTTAGGTTTGGTGGAAAGTAGAAGTTCTAACCACCTCTGGGGAAGTAAACTGTCTTATTCAATGTAAGGCATGGACAGGAGGAAGAAGACAAGCAAGAGAACCTACTTGTCCATTCTTGAGTCTCCCACATTATCCACGGACTTCTTGAACTAATAAATGTTGATCCTATGTTTATATTAATAAATATTAAGTATGCAAAGGATCCTTGGCATAACTTTACTGGCACTATATCAGGGAGAGCATTCAGCCCAGCTGTACAATAACAAGATGCACATTACCTGTCTTAGATTTGGTATAAGACATACTCTTAACATGCTAATACATATACTCTTAACATACTGATAAATACATTTTATTACACTGACATATAGTTCAACTTCTTCCCAGAACAACTTAGTATAACCACTCATTACAAAGCTGTCACTTCTCATTTGCCGACATGTATTCCTGTACTGCATTTCTCAGGATATTAAAATTAAAGGGTACTTTTCTAGTTGGCTATAGGAGAAGATGAAGCAGAACATCCAACCTGGATTGATGCCATTCTCTTCTGTCTAACCATGGTCCCTTCACTATTCTAAGGCAAATTCTTCTGCCAAATTTTATAATGATGTATTACAGCACTGAAGGGCTGGAATCCTGCACAACAAAACTGACTGCCTGAAATTGTCTTTTGAATGTTTTGAGATAGAATTGTATTGCTCAAGCAAAAAGCATTTCAGAATTTTACATCATATAGAAACACCTTATTTTAGCCAGAACAAGCAAAACTCTAGTTCCCATTATCACGTAAGCCATTACCAAGGTTCAAGTCTGGAGCATAATTACTAGTATATGAGCAGTTGTACCTGTTATTTTGCAGATGTACACCAGCCCCTCACAGATTTTATGATGTTTTTATGAATCAAAACCCAGGGACACATGAAATCTGAAAGCTTCTGAGTCCATCTTCACTTTAAATAGGAATCTGAATATTCATCATTTGACCATTTGTATATCTGCTGGTACAGTATTAATTTTGCAGAACTCTGTGGAAAATTTATCCAAAACTTTCTGATCCAGCTATTTTGTACTTGTACAGAACAGTTCCTCTACCAGAACTGCTTTGGCCACTGCACTCAGACTCAAACCTTGAGAAACAGCATAAACAGCATCTGTGCTGTCTTCAGCTGTGATTAGGAATGGGAGGAAATCAGTAACTCTTGAAGCTGCAGAGATTCAGTGCTCTGCTCCTTTACACCCACTCCCAAAAGAGTTATAGTGAGTGTCCAAGCTTGGCGGGTTTTATTGCTCAGCTGGGCTATGGGAAGTGCTTTTAAAACAGCACTGCTTCCACCTTCTCATTAGACCTTGCTAGCATGAGTTTTTTGAAGACAGAGCCCGTGCTGCCTTCTCCTCTTAGCTTTCTCTGTATATTGGTTTACACACCTGCTGCTAAGGCCTCCCTCTTCTTTTGCTGGAGAAGCCTTGACTTTGAAGGGTAAGGAAAACACGCTGTTAAGGACACTAAAAAAATCTGCAGTGCTTTTTTGGTGCTTAGGTAGGTATAACTGACCTAGATATCACAAACAGCATGAGGAGAAAAATGCAAATAGCTCTCTCCTACACAAAATTATTAAACACAACAGAAAACTATGGGATCTGAAAGGCGAGGGATGATTTAAAAGGGAAGATGCAAGAATATTCTCTTTCCACTTCCCCAGCTGTGCACAGCTGTGTCCTCTTTTCCACTGTTTGAACTGCTGCCTCTACAGCACAAGTCCCTTGACTTCCTTTTTCTCCTGAAATCTTTGCTTCAGCTGGCTGTTTCTTGCTAAAGCTTCCCCCAGAGATATATGTATTTTTAAGATATTAAAATAAAGAAAAGCTAAAAAGAGGCCATGTGTCTGCATAAAGGCGTGTGTGTGGCAAAGTCTGTCTCAAAAATAGTCTTTCCTTTCCCCCTTTGTTTTTTAATGTTTGCATAGGGAAAAAGAAGAATCCTTTTTCCCATTTCAGAGGCTCATAGCTCTGAACAAGTGCTGCAATTATGCATCTCAAAAGCAGATAAGTGACAGGTGAAAAAAATTAAACTCACTTAGGCAAGGCAGGTTCAGAGTATTTGTAATGAACTGAAATTGCTCCAGTGAGTCCCCCTTTTGGTTTGAAAGCCCAGAAATCACGATCACTTGAGCTTTCCCTGCATTTTTTCAATGCTTTGTAATTAAGCTCCAATTTGTGATGTCTGTCAAGTCAGCTAGATTTTTAACTTGTATGCCTGCTAAAAGGATGCAGCCAGTGCTTCACATTTGGTCAGTGAGACAAATCATTCACACCTTTGCATGATTGGTACTAGTCAGCTGGAAACACGGCTTTCCCTGAAAAAAACAAGGAAAAAAGGCAGGATACTCTGGATTCCTGTCCAGAGGTCAGCACCAATACATCTAGCAGAGGATCAGATCTTTGCAATGCTTTGGAGTGGCTCAAGTTGCCAGCACCTATAATAAATACTCTGAGCAATGTAGTAATATTCTAGCTGCTCCAGCCACTGAGCTGGCTTCATTTGGAGCTTGGATCAGATGCCTCTATACAAATGCCCGTAGCATGGGGAATAAACAAGAGGAATTAGAGATGTGGGCACATCTAAGAGGCTATGATATAATAGGCATCACAGAAACATGGTGGGATGGCTCCTTTGACTGGAGTGTTGGAATGGAGGGTTATAGGCTTTTTAGAAAAGACAGGCCCGGTGGGAGGGGGAGTTGCCCTTTATGTTAGGAATAGGCTAGAGAGTATGGAACTCTGTCTGGGGACAGGTGATCAGTTAACAGAAAGTTTGTGGGTCAGGGTTAAGGGGGAATCGGTGATGGGACACATTACTGTGGGGATATGTTACAGACCGCCTGATCAAGAGGAACCTGTGAATGAAGAACTCTACAGACAAATAGGAAAAGCCTCACGCTCACAGGCCCTTGTTCTCATGGGGGACTCCAACCACCCTGACATCTGTTGGGGCAACGGTACGGCCCAGCACAAGCAATCCAGGAGGTTTCTCGATTGTGTGGAAGACAACTTCCTTCTGCAAGCAATAAAGGAGCCGACGAGGAGAGGTGCCCTTCTTGACCTCGTGCTCGCCAACAGGGAAGGGCTTGTTGGAAATGTGACTCTCCAGGGAAGTCTTGGATGCAGTGATCTTAAATTGACCCAGTCAGAGAAACATTTCCTTAAAGGTCGCAAGATACTGCTGCAGTCTATAGTACTCCTCATAAAAAGGTAAGAGACCTCAATATTATTGTTAATAATAATAATAGGTTAATAAGCAGAGGCCTCAAAGTCAAAATCCACTATCTCCATCAGGTATATAGTTGCTACAATTGAAAAGAAAATAAGATCTGACATCAGGAACAAAAGAAAGATCCCTTGTTCATTTTTTGTGCTAAACTTAAATGGCATTCAACAGTCAGAAGTAAAACACCTCAAGCTCACTGGGTGGATGATCATAAGTATGTACAGCATTTACTAAACAGCAGTAGGAAATATGACCAGTCAGCAAACCACTGGAAATTCTGACTTTAAGGTTGTGTGGACTTACTGACAGGCATCAGGATTTGTACACACAGGAGTCTCCAGGAAAGCAAATCCAAATTAACTTTTGAAATAGATCCCTTCAATATATTAACCAGAACTGTGGTCAGTTTAAGTTCTGATTAGGAATGGCTGTACTGGAATTCAGGTGAATTACAGTTTATAGTAATATCATCTTTTTGAGGTGAATTACACCAAATTTATTCAAATTCAATATTCCCAATCATGAACTGTAAATCCCATTGGAGCTTTACTTAATGTAGTTAATTCACAGGTGTAACCATTTTGGACAAACTCCAAGCATCTCCACATAGCCAAGGGCTCATCAGTGTGTCATGGTACTTCCCATGCTGCTCACCCTGGCCTCTCTTTTTTGCTACTGCATATATCACTTGCATTTCCGTTTTCCTGGAGTACCCATAGGAAACTTATGGACCCCCAAGCCTACAATCTGCATCTTTCTGCACTATTAACAACAATGTGCTGAAGCAATGAAATGCCCTGATGGATTGTGAGAAAAAGGAAAGTAATTTTTTTTTAAGCTGCATTTTAAATCAGTTCATTACACATATTGTTCTAGTTAATTTTGCACTGCATGACATCAGCATTCTTTATTTGCTATTCAGCAGAAGTTAAAACATATAAATGGATCCTATTTCCAGGCCTACAGTCCAAGCTGTGATTTGGTTAAGCGAGACTAGCCAGATTTTTTGCTGGAAAAAATCCATTCACAAATCAGGAAAATTATTCATCCCGAGAGATAATTTGGCTTGGAAATTATATTTTCTTTCAAAGTAATTTAGCAGAGGCCTGTGCAAATTCAAACAAATTTCCACTGACTATGATAGTTTTAATAAAAAATTTATATTTTTCCCTAAAGGCTGCTCACTGTCACTTGCATCAGACCTCTAAAGATATTTGTTACACACAACCTAGTTGATGGTTACTTTTCCATTCTTTTATGTGCAAGTTTGGTTTGGTTTTACTCCTCCTGAAGAAGCTGAAGACTGGAAAATGAACATTTTTTATCCTGTCCATCTCAGAAAGAGGATTATGGAAAAACACCCAGTTAAGGGTGCAGGGACAGCACTGGCATGTGCAGACTCTTTGAAAGGCATGACCTGGTGCCAGTGTCCACCAATAGAGTATCTGCAGAGTTCTCAGGGAGCAGGACAAGGGGAAGTACAGAATTTAATAACTTGGAAAGACTTTGTATTAAACAGCGACAGGAGCAGGGTATTGTGGAATCACATCTTGAAGCAGGATTGTGTCAGGAAGTTGTTACAGTTGCAGAAAATCCTTCCAATCTCTTAAGTCAGAAGATCTTCTGTTTTACTTTACCCCTTGATTTTGAGCTAGTTCAAGGTTTCAGATGAAGGAAATTGTGGGGAGCGGATTAAGAACCATGCTTTGCTTTTTCTCTTAAACCATGAGCATTAGATAGTCAACATATGCATGCTTTCTAGTCAGAGCTATCTGCAGGTTCAAAATGCCCATAATTGGTCAATCCAAACTGTTTATAACAAATAAACATTTACTTTGAACAAAACACTAAAAAGCCTTTATCTTGAGGAGTCCAGGAATAGAGCCAGAACCAAATGACTTAATAGATTTCAAAAATCAGCCCCATCAGGCAATAAGAAGTTACGATACCTGAATTATTACACTAAGAGATCCTTCTCTAATCCTCACTAGAAAAACCTCACCAAACAAGAGGACAGTTAATGTACGTTCAGTATCGGGGACCGCAAATACCTACCTCTGTGCATGGTACACATAACAGGAGAGCAGCCTGCAATTGGTGTCAAAGAAGGGAAAATCTCTCAGTCACCATCCTGTCACATTCGTCCCAAGTGCTGAACGCAAGAGGACTGAAATCCTCCACGCCTGCAGCCATCATTGGCTGGTATTTGTCACATGTGAGACCTGAAGACAGAAGATCCAAAATGCAGTTGAGTTCCAGAGGACCACAACATCAGGACAAGGTTTTAAAGCAGGACTGAATCTGTGATGCACAGTCAGAAGATTCACTGACAACCGCCAGGACTGGACATACACATGCTGTTAGAATCACGTACATGAACACACAAACCTGTTCTTATTTTTAAAAGAAATCAATAACCTCCTTATCCCTGCTTTATCTGCCTTTACTATTAGGGGTGTGTGATATAAATACAACTGCACAAGAGAAAAACTGCAGCATATATGATAGTGAATGATTTTCGGTCATTCCTAAAAACCTGTCCTGATGGCACTAATAGAATCACTTTCTAGCTTCTCCTGATGCCTATGCCAGACTGTCTGCAGTAGATCCCATAGATAACTCCCATCTGAAGCCAACCAAGTTATCCAGCATAACATGCCCAAACTAGAAAGATGTATTTCCATTTCTCATACAGCTACACCTAGAGAAAAGCTCTGGGAGTTCATGTTTCATGTCCCTGCTGCCTGTTCTTTTTTCCAGCTTTCATGTTTCTTGAGATAAGTATTTTCTGTCACTCTTCTTAGAATGAATTACATGTGGTAAATATAAGTCAGGGTGCTCTGATCTTGGCTTTGAGAAAGCTTCTTGGCCTGGTTAAAGAAAAAAATACCAAACTTTTAAAAGCTTACACTGTAAGATTTAAAGTGAATAGGAACAGCAGCTTGGCTTCTAGTCTTGGGCTTTATTGCAGTGCAGACATGACTGAAATTACCTTTAGAAATAAGGTTTCTGTTCCTAAGCTCCTTTTAAATTTGTCAGTTCCTTGTCTGTGCACTGTGTATCTGCTACAGTGATGGAGATGTTTTAAATCTGTGTGAAGGAACGGAGCTGAGCCTGGTTCACTCTGGGGCTAATCAGGGAAGGAAGAGGCTGGGAGCTGTGCGCTGAGAGCATCCCAGGAGTTAAGTCCTAAAAACCACTTTATATTTGCAAATGAGACATTTACAAACAATCATGAAAATTTGGGATGTTTGCTCGCCTCCCTTTGCAGAGGCGTGGGAGAGCTGTCATTCCTGATTACACAGGAAGGGCCTGCAGAAGCTCTGGCTCCTCTGCACCTGCTCTAACCACCTCAGCCAGGCTGCAGGCACTTGAACATGAGAAAATAAAAGGATGTATCTGCCTCTCTCATTCATGGCACTGCACAAAAGGAGCAGTGCTGTTTTTCCATACTCCTCCAATTACACTGATGGGAAATATCTTCATAAATATGCGCAAGCTCAGTCTTTGTTAACTGCTGTTCCTTCAATTCAGCATTTCTGCAGCATTTAGTTTCACCTTTTCATAGTCTGCTTTATTTTAATACTAATTGCTTCACTGGAGTATAAATCTCCTTCCCTCCAACTTTTTTGTGTATTTCCGGTTTTCTTTTCCAAGACACCAGTCTTCCCTTCCCTTAACTTCTTACAAAGCATAAAGTCATCTGCATGAAAGTACTTCCAGTATTTCACTGAAGGAAAAAAAAACCATTTACCATTGTACCCAAGAGTGACAGTGGTTTCTTATTCTCAAAACCCAGGCATGAAACACCCCTGAGTTTGCCTCCGCCACAGCAGAACATATGCCACTTTTAAAGAAACTGACTGCTTCTCTGTTTATTAATCTGAAGTCCCAAACTAAACTACGGATGAGAAGAAGGAAAATAAAAATTAAAAAAGAAGCAAAAAATTTCACAAGTTTTTGTAGTCAATAAAATTGCAGTAAGATGCCCAATCACAAGGCTCTGGAGAAAAAGCCATCACTCAGGATTCAGGGGGGAAGATGACCTTTGCTGACTGCCTCCACAAGATGACTGGTGACACTGGCTTTGTGGCTCTCTGAAGATGGAGGAGGCTCATTGTAGACTTGGCTTCATGCTGTTATTTCTACCTCTTTGGCTCACAAAGCTGCTTTCAGCAGCTTCTTTTAAAGCTTCTTCTCAGTTCCACTTGCAGTGGAAGGTGGCTGGGTTTTCAGAGAGACAAAACCAGCACTTCAAAGAGCCCTAGGACAGCTGTACAGAGATGAGGGAGAAACCTGCTGAAAATAAGCCAAGTTTCTTGCTCAAATGTTATATGCAGCTCCAGAGTCTTCACTGCAATTCATGTGTATTAAAATGTGGGCTTCAGTTTGCAAAATGTCTGCAATTTATGAGGTTTCAACAAACTCCTTTATGCCCTTTCCACGCTTCAGTCAGGACCACATTCTCCAGGAGTAGGGTGGAAAACAGCAGTCCCACCCCAGTAGTGGTGGGACTTTACAATCACCTAAAATTGTGATTGATCTCTCACTGTCCCTAAGGCTCCCACAATGATTCAAGGATGTTATAGGCTGAGGCATTAACAGCTGTAAGTGTTCATTAAAAGCACGGAGCCCCATGCTGGAACCAACATAAGGGAACAGCATGTAGCACCACATCAACACCTATTTAGTTTTACAGTCCTATCAGACCTACCCACTACAATGGTGCATCTCAGCAGAATGAACTGAAATGTCTCATTGAGTTAATGCTTATCTCTGTGGTCTGAGCTCACCTTTCAAGAAAGCACCAGTCAACTAACAGAGCCAGGCTGCTCTGCATGCAAACACACTCTGTTATTCAACATGTCACTGTAGAGAGGTTGATTCCATGTAGGCAGCTGCCAGGAAAACTGCTGTTGAAGAGAAAGATTTGCAGTGGCCTCAGAATTGAGGGCAGGAGGAGAATAAAGTACCCTGGATATCTCTTGCAAGGCACAGGAAGCTCTTCCAGTCCCCAGACAGAGAGGTATTGAAGCAATCAGCAAAGATATCCCTGCATTCTGCAGTCTGTGAGCAGTAAGAGATTACAATGATTAACAAGGACATTGGAGCTGCTCATAGGGTGAACTCACCCCCTCGGACAGTGAGAAATTATCATGATTAGCTAGTCAGAACGATTAAACTTTCACAGGGTGAACTGAGATCCATGGGCAGGGAAATGTGATGATTTAGTGGCTCATGTCCACCACCTTGTCAGGGGGAGGCTCAGATTCATGGGCAGCAAGATGGTTATTAACATGGCGACATCAATAGTTATTAACCTGGCTGCATCAGAGTTGTTCACAGAATGAACTTTGCTTCACGGGGGGAGACAGGGAGAAAACGATTAACAAAAGAATTTAGCAGTGCTCTCAGGGTGAATTAAGATGTATGGACAGAAACAGGATTAATGCAGATACATCAGCCTTGACCTCAATGTGACCAGACTCACGGGCAGAAGACTCAGATTAACACAGTCTTGTCATGTCAACTTGCTAGATGGCTCCTCGTTAGGAGGGCTTGGGCAATGACTGTGCCTCCAGAATTCAAGGTTAAATGTTACCCAAGTTGGCAGCCAGTGAAATCAAGCCAAAAGGGGAAGCGATTATCTAGCCTAGACAGACCCTCACATCTGTACAAATATTTTGATGTCTGTCAGCCATGCCAAGTACATCAATTAGTTTGCAGAGAAGTGACATTAGAAACCCTGTCGTCTTTCTGGGCTCCAATGCAAGACACTTATGGGTTTTCACAAACGGGTAATGAAACTCAAGATCCCAAACAAGTTTCAGTTCTTTGCAAACTTCCTATTTTAGCATAGGGGCAACAAGTGAGAGCCACATACACACAGCCTTTTACACTTCCATATGGTACAATAAGACATAAAATGTCCACAGAGGCAGTGCCAGGCACATAAAATCCACATTCAGCTACTGATAAAATGAATTAAACTGCTAACCTGGCAGGCTAAACCTCCTTTTCACAGGACAGATACAGCAACATAACTGATTACCACCTAGCTGGGTTCTGCAGCTCAGAGACACTGGCACAACTGAGATTTAGGGAGATGAGTGGAGAAACAGTCACTGCAACTGCAATACCTCCCTTTCTGGTGAGCCCTGGCTCTATGCCACAGTTTCTGAAAGCTGGGGTCCAGTTCAGACCAGTCAATACCAATATGTCACAGATGTCTGATCTGCATGGTGCTTGCCTGAGCTCTTGGGCATACTTAAGAAATTTGGACCTGTATTTTAAATGTGTCGATAAAGTCTGAGAGCAAGAGCTGCTACTGAAAACCCAGAAAGAGATTTTCCTGGACAATGTCTTTTGGTCACTGCAACTACTAATCAAGCTCTTATTTCAGCAAACTGTATACTAAATTGCTTCCTAAAGCCTGCAGTTAAGAACAGAGGGCAATGATCTCAGAGGTGGAAAACTATTACACACTCCTATTTTGCGACCAGAAGGAAAGCTAAGAAAACAAAGTCAGCAGAGGATTGAAGTGTCAGAAAAAGCTGTCTCCTATGGATTGGGTACAATGCAATTCTGTGTACAAACAGCTAGGTAATTATTTCTTACTGCATATCAGCAAAGGCTGACCTGATTAAAATCATAAATCAGGCAATGCCTCTGTTTTTATGCTGTGAGAACCCATGCCTGTGTTTGCATATTAATTAAGATAAGCTAAGTAATTGAAAATGTTTGCTAGGAAAAAGAAAACAGGTTGTAACCTGAGAGAAGCAAACACAGGAGCATGGTACAGCAACTACACAAAAATCTTCCTCTGTTTACACTGTACCCTTTGGAAACTGCTCATAATTTCTATCACTGTGATTTCCTTCCATCAGGTTTTAAGGGAAAACATTTCTGTTATTTGTATCCCATGACTTTTTTCTACTTGGTGGGAAAATAGCATGAAAGCTGCTGTCAGGTTAAAAAGCTGCATAACTTTATAAGCTCCAGCATATATTTTGGCTGTTCTTCCCCATGTGCTATGCAATATCAGGTTAATGTCACTGTTCAGCAAAGCCTGGAGTATTGATGTTGAAATATTAAAGCTATTTCATCAATACCAGGTTTGCAGAGAGGTCATTTATGGTCATTAGAATAGAAGAGCATTTATTCTGGACATCAGAGAAATCCCCATGGGTCCTAGATATCATGCTGCAATCCCCATAATGCCATTAATATAATGGCCTCTTTCTTCTTTATTAGAATTTTATGGCTAAGTAGGATGTAAGGAAAACTATTAAGTCAGTGAAGTCCAGCACCCTACAGTTGCTCCTGTCACAGAGTCCATATGCTGTTCTCTGTTGGTTTTCCTGCATGAGAAACAACATTCATTAACCAATATTGCTGAGTCTTTTCTCTTAGCAGCTACAGGATGCTACAGGGCTAGTATCTCCAGCAGGATGCTGATACCCTGCCCCAGTTACAGTGTACAGAGCAGCTGCAAATGCCCTACTTTATTTTATTCTTACGTTATGTTAATTCAACAAGGAGCACTTGAGATTTGGGGTGGTTTTCCCCCATATTGTTCTAAGTCGAAGCCCAGAGGGATGAAGCTGGGATCATGTATACGTCAGAAAAGTGCCTGCAGCCTCATCACAAGGCATGAAAATGGCTCTCACCAGGAATTCAGAAGCATATTTTACCAGCCCAAAAGGATCTGCTGCCATCCCCTCCCTGAATGTGGACACTTTGGTATCCCACCTTTTTTCCTCCATTTTTACATCACCCCAGAGACATCACTAGACCTGCAACCTCTTGGCCCCTTTATCTTCTCTGCCTTCCACAGCAACACGTGAAAATGCAGTGTCAGCTCAGCCATACAACACTGACAGTCAACTGGGTTATGCTCCAGGGCCCATTCCCAGTGATAAGCCCAAAAGAGATTTATGCAGAATGTTCTGCTAATTTAAGCAGGAGGCATATATTCTGCATCTGTCTGTCTGCAAGCAAGCAAGTGGAATTGCTACATTTGGATGATGATGCTGCAAAGGTAACACCACAAAGACAGATGGGCTAAGCCAGTGCCTAATCCCACAAAGTGATGATTTCCCATTTAAAGACAAGTGCTCACCCTCACCATGGGATAACCTCTGAGGCTGGGCTGGCTATCCTCACCACACACAGTTGCTGTCATAACACTGTCCTGCAAGGCAATTTTGGACTGACTAATGACATTGCCTGTGCACAAGGTTAGGCTCTTTGTTTAGCAATGGGCTTGATTCTGCCAGGAGATTTCAGATAGGAAAAGGCCTGTGGAGATCAAAAAAAAATACATTTCAGGTTTGGAATATAGCCATTTTACTTACTACAAAAATTACCAACTTGCTGGTATAACACTGCAATCAGTTTCTTATAAAACAAGCCCAAACGAACTTCATCAAAGGAAATGTCATTGTCTGTTATGTACAGACCTAAAATTAGTGCCTTTACCAACAAAAGAAAAGTGTGCAGCTCTTATAAATTCCTTCATGCTTTCCCCCTAGCACAGGTCCTTAAATTGTCCTGCACTATACTATTCTTCAATTCTTGCCTTTGAAAGTTTCACTAAGACAAGCAGGGAACAGACTTGTTTCAAACAACGCAATAAAAATGGCAGATAAAATTATCAGATACACTCCTGTAGCAAGTTAAGAAACCTGCAATCTGCTCAAGGACATTCTGAGCAGAGAAAACAAATAAGATAGAGAAAGAAAAAGAAGCAGGCGAAATCCATCAGCAAATTATTCACTTGGATTCAGTTAATTAAGGAACACTTTTAACATGAACATTTCTCTGCCCCTTACCCTGAAATCCTCCCAAAGGCACAATTCTGAAGCTGGAAGACCTCAGTCCCACAGCTGGAGCTTCTACTCAGCCAGATGTGAGCCAGCTCTGGGATAAACACTGAACAACTACAATAGCATTGTAATGGGGCTGAGGTAAGGTGTTTAGATCCTGAAATGCAGGTACAGACCTGGATCTGGTCCTGTTTGTGTGAATCTTGTCATGTTCAAGATTAGAGCTGGCTTATACCCGAGCAGGTCAGACATTAAGCAGGGAGGTACAGTTACATCTGAATCTGCTGAGTTAAAGGTACCTGGACTTCCTTAGAAGATGAAATACCCTGTTATACCTGTGCATAAGATCTTAGGCAGCTATACCTTGCTTAGAGCTGCAAACTGCTCTTGCAGCACAAATTAAATGCAACAGCAGCAAACTAAATACAACAGCAGCAAATACCACAATCTAAAGGCAATGGTACCAGCTTTCAGCATGCTTTAATGAGGAGCCTCTACTTACTCCACACCTGTAGCTTATTTCACTCTGCTTAGTCTACTCCTTGAAAACACCATGCACTGACTCTTTCTTAATTTTAAGTAATTACTCCACCTCAGCATCTTTTCTCACTGGGAAGGCAAAGCAAGAAAAGCTCATGAGCAAGAATAATTCTGCCTGTGAAAAGATTAGTTTTCAGGGGTGGTTTTCACATAGTGAGAGATGGAAAACACCCATATACATTGGTGTACATGCAAGCATTTCAGCAGTACTGGGACTGTGCTCACAAGCATTAATCCAGCTGTGCACACAGCCCAGGCAATGTACCTATACTTGTGAGAGCAAAACTTCCTCTGGGTCATAATTTTTGCCTACACTTTCAAGGTGTAGTAATTTAACTTCCCAGTAGGAATGATATTTGCAATTATATTTGCAGGATGCGATAAGATGGCATCATTTCTAAATTATGGATTGTTACTTTTGCCAAGTTTCCTCCATCTTATGCTTTTGCACTATGTGTTTCTTACACAGTCATTGTACTTTATCACTTAGAGAACACCGTTGTAAGGTTTCTCTCAAAACTTCCCACAAAAAGGAAAACACATTATTTCATTATGTTATCCTGAAAATATTATGTTAAGCTCAGTATGTCTCATGGCTGCAGTATTGATCCTATTGATCTCCATCTTTCCCAAGTAGATAACATACACCATGGAGTTCACATGCATGAAAAAGAGCAGCATTCTTAAGCCTTTGGAGCAAGATCTGAAAGCTTCCATTCCTCTATTATAAAGAGAACAGCAGTTTATTCTGATTTGGCTAGAGAATGAATGCCTTTAGTCTCATTCAGTAGCCAGAAGCTCACTGCAAATGCTGTGGATGATAAGCTATGTGGCTTGTATTTTACATCTGGTGAGAACAGAAGAACATCATAGTGCCTTCTTGAATGAAAAAAACTAAATCTATTTAAGGATTAAAAGATTCATTTTGTGGTAATGTTTTGCATTTTAGTTGCATCACTCTCTGAAGAAGGTTTGTATAGTCAGTATCTGAACTAGCTTTAAAGACATCAAAAAATCAGCTTCCCTTGAACATTTCCCCTTGGTGCCTGTCCAGTCACTCCAATATATCTACCCTCGCCTGTCAGCAGCAAATAATCTTGGTTGGCACATTAATTGAATAAAGAACATTGTAATCAATTTCTCATAATTCCTCATTTATGCTGTAATTTATATATTGTATGACTCCCTAGGACTTCCAGCATGGATTTTGGATTGCAACAGTCACAGCAATGCAAATTGACAACACCAGAAATTATTATGGATTTCACAATCTGATTCTGGTGACTGTTTAAGGTAAATATTTACTTATTGGATGTCATTTCATTAGTAAAGCTTGAGCACAGAAACATTTACAGAAAGCAAACACAATGATAATGACAGCTGAATCAAAATTGACACAGATTTCAAACATGAAATGATGTTTTCTATTGTTAGAGCTTATGCTGCTCTAATATGGAGTTCTGGCTCTTCCTAGCTGTGTCACACACAGATTAACACAGGGTCAAGCTGATAGTCTAATTCCTAGCATAATTTATATTCATGCATAGTCTTTGCAAAATGCTTGATTTTCTCATCTTTTTTAAAGAGAAGAGGCCTGAAGAAATTACTTGTGTGTGGTAAAAACAGTTTGCCTCAGCAGGGACAATGTTAATCGCTAAATAGCATAATACCTTTCATAACTTTCAAATTAAATATTAAGCATTTTAATGCCATTTTGGACAATCTGTCACAACCACCTTACTGTAGGTCATAGTAGGGCATCTGTCTTCAAATATTGCATGCTGTTTATTGCTGATCATCCTCTAAAAGACTTATTACTGTATTAAACTTGAACATAAAGCTACTGGTATTGCCCTACAATCTACACAGCTGGAGAAATTAATCTATTCCTGTTTATAATGAAGGGAAACTAAGAGCTACAGTGGAGCCATAAAGAGACTTTGTGGTGGACAATGCAAAAAAAGGAAGCATTTTTCTGTTTTACCTTTGCTTCCACCTAAATATACTAGTGTTAATCTCATACACTGTGCTGTCTTTTGTTCCAGGGTTTTCTTTGTGGAATAATGTAAAGTTGAATGTAATGTAAAATACAAAGGAAAGCTAAGCTGTCTTAATAGGTGGCATTACCTAGAAGGTACCAAACAGCTTCTTTTTCTTGTTTGCTCTTCCTTTGCAGCTCCTGCTTTGTCCCTATCATTATACTATTTAAGCACCAAACAACTAATAGAAATTTGATCACACACAGTTATTGCACACTGTCACAGTGCTGAACGGCCCAAAGCAAAGATGAATAAACTCCTTGTGAAGGTGTTTATACTAAGGTTTAGTATTTGTCATTCTAACAGGTTTTATAAGTTAAGTATTTTCCTTTTCCTGCAGGCTCCCATTTCAGGAATGAAATCCTGATGCAGAGACAGTCTATACAGATTGGTTCAGTCTGATGCCAGCCAGCATTTGCAGTGGTGGGCCATATCTGATATGAAGCTTTTGTCTACTTCAAGTCTCCCTTATTTCAGGAAAACACCTAAACATACACATGCTCACATACTACTTGGTGGAGAGTTTTTTGTCGATTAGTACTGGTTTGCACTTACTGCATTTTTTTACATAGTCATGACACTAATGTTACTTCATCATTCCTTCATATTAGCAACAACTACTCTACTGGACTCAAACTCTATTCTGGTCAAAGCTCTGGCACAAAAGTATAAGCAACTCATACTTTCTGCCATTCGTAGCTGAGATGATACACAAACAACCTGTATTTACCAAGAGCTACTCCTGATGGCCTTTAAAACCAGCCTGATTTTAAGCAGCAGTCTGAATCATAAGTATTATGCACATCAAACACTTGGAGAAAAATATTCTTTACCAGCTTCATTACTGTATTCTATCACTGTGACACAAGGAAGCATAAATCTACCAGAGCCAGAGGAGATCTTGCTCAAGTTTCTTTTACTTAGATTTCCTAAAGTTAAGTAGGCAAATTACTTTGCATCCTCAAGGAAAATGTAAAAAATAATGTGTATTAAGAATAAACCCACTTACTGCCAAAATTTTCTAGAAGTTTTGTTTTGGTTTATTTTGGTTTTGTGGGAATCAATGGCTCTGTCTCATTGCCTTAAAAATAATTGCAATACTGTTAAACATCTGAAGTTTCTGTAGCATGAGATCTCATAGTAAAGAACAATGAGAAATGATTTCTCTGTGCTGGCAATGCACTAGACACAAATCTAAGAAACAGTGCTTAAGTCCTGAAGGAGTGCTAAAGATTGTATTTTCCTTTACTCATATACTTGCAGAATGCTTAAATGCTCACAGAAGCAGACAGTAAAGTATTGCCCACTGCAAAAAGGCAACATATAAATTTTCTCTATATCTTACTCTCTTGGGGAACCTCTGTCCTGAACACCATCACTCTTTTCTATTGCAATCCCATAAAACTATGCTTTCTTAAGAACACAACTTTGATCTGCCAGGAATAAATTCACATAATCTGAACCTGGGTTCCCACTTCCCTCTTGCTTGACTGCAGTGTTCGGGGGCTAGCTGGTGCTCAGGGGTGACTGCTGAGAGAAGAATGGCCTATGAGCTGGATTTGCATCCAGCATTTGCAATGAGAAGACTCTGGTGGAAGAAGTTCTTGAAGGAGACTTCAGAAACTTACTCACATCCCTTTCTCTTCCCAGGCAAATGACTGCCTACAGGCCCAACAGCTTGGGCAAGCTCATGGTACCTTTTCCATCAGCTGTGGAGGCAGACTTCAAGAGCTGGAGGTGCTTATGGCCAGTTGGCAATTAATTCGAAACAGATCCTGTAAATCTGTTGTTTTAAAGTTTGGTAGCTAATTTGCATCCCGAGGCTATACTATCCCTGATCACAGCATTGTGACAGTTTCCTCTTAAATTCCCTGAAGCTTTAATTGAAAATAATCAGCGGTGGAAGTCGTTCTAACAGTCCACATTCACTGACGTAAACAAACACAAGACTTGAAAGCTGTGAACGGTTCTGTTTGCATCTATGGCTCTTTCACCAAAAGGCATGTTGTTGATTTCATTTATTCCAAACACAGCATAAATGAATGCTTAATTTGGAAGCCTATAAATAACGAGCATGCTCAATTACAGCAGCAGTGTCTAGAAGCAGGCTTGAAATGATGATCCTGAGTCACTAATGCTATTAAGGACTCTTCCTATTGCACTAAATTCACCTTGTGTTTAACGTTATTGCTGGGAAGTAGTGAATTCTATGATTCTATATGCTAAGCCCCAGACATACACATACAGAAGTTCACTTTGGGACAACCTCAGCTGTTCAATTAGTTCAGGCACCAATAGCTCTCAACTGCCCCTTTACGAATTATCCTCATTGCTACAATAATTCTTCACTGCTTCCCAGAAATAACGTTAAACACAAGGTGAATTTAGTGCAATAGGAAGAGGCAAAGGAAGGAGGAGGCCTTTACCAATTTTCTAATGCCTGTCAGAATGTGGTAAAGATGTAGGGGGCATGTGTCTAATTTAAAGAATTTTTCATGATCAGTAAGAGTGAAATGCACAGCTTGTTACCACTGTCCTGAGTGACAAGCACCGGAAACACTCCTCTTCCAACATTTTCTTAGGAAGAGACAAGTGGTTCTGGCAAACTGTCTGAGACAGGCAAGTGGGTAGCCAATACAAGAGTCACATCCTTTCCTCTTTATAATCTCTCTGGACCTGTGGGATGACAGAATGTCATGTACAGAAACCAAGAAGCCTTGACATATAGGGCACAATCAACGTGTACCTCTCAGGTCACGGCTTCTTTTTGATTTCTACCAGATTCACCTTTCCTTATTGCAAGATTACACAATTAGATGTAACTCCTCAACAGAGATGAATGTGCCACCAGCTCTTTTTCCGTGCTCTAGTATCTACCAAAATGCTCGGAAGTTGACCTCATGCTTGACTGATCACTCCTTCACCCAAGCCAGTGGATGACATCCTGCTCACCAAAAGGAGACTGGCAGTGGAGAATAGAACAGCTGCAACAGCATCAGCCACTCCCAAATCCAACTGCAGTCGGGCAAGTACATTCTCAAAAAGTACTTCACAGTTAACTCAGCCATGCTGAAGGGGGAACAGGCACAGGGAATGGGACCACAGCAGAGCTCAGCACCATGAAAGATGCAAACTCCTCCACTGTCGATAATTACTTGGTTCACTGAAAGGCTTCTAATGAGAAGCTTTGGAGATTTTTAAGAGGAAACTGTCACAATGCTTTGAACAGGGGTATTATCTGTGCACACTGAGGTAAGAGAAGGAGAACACAGAGGTCCTATGCTCTAAGGGATCCTTCTTCTGCAGGTGTAACTTCTACACCACTGTGTAAATTTAATCTACACACACTTTTCCACTTAATAGGTCAGCAGTGCTTTTTACCTCCTCTTGTCACAAGCCTAGTCTTAGGCCAGCTACTGCAGACAGGGCATCTGTCACATCTTGGCCAGGTCTACAGCTATCTTTGCTTCCAAGGGGTAGGCAACAGCATGGGGAAGATGCAGTTAAGATGTCCCCTTTTCTTCCCCATGTCCTTACTCCCAAAATCAGGTCAGCCAGTATTTCTGCCAAAGACTTAATTGTACCTTCTCAGTATTGGATGCATTTCAGCCCCCCTGGTATCTCCACTGCTTGCCACACTGATTAATGTTAAACACAAAACCTTTGCTTCACAGTCGCCTTTCCCTCATGCCTCGACCTCTCTCAATTTTCCTGTCTTATAATGAGGCAATTAACAGACTTCCATTTGCATTCCAGTATCTAAAGGGGGCCTATAAGGATGCAGGGGAGGGACTCTTCATTAGGGACTGTAGTGACAGGACAAGGGGTGATGGGTTATATCATAAATAGAAGTTTAGATTGGATATAAGGAAGAAATCCTTTACAATAAGGGTGGTGAGGCACTGGAATGGGTTGCCCAGGGAGGTAGTGAATGCTCCATCCCTGGTAGTGTTCAAGGCCAGGTTGGACAGAGCCTTGGGTGACATGGTTTAGTGTGTGATGTCCCTGTCCATGGCAGGGGGGTTGGAGCTAGATCACCTTAAGGTCCTTTCCAACCCTGACTCTTCTATGATTCTATAATTCCAGATTTTTGAAGTTTACAACGCATTAACACAGATCATCAGCAGCTTATTTTAGGAAAGACATAGAATTGCTTCCTTTTTCTCCTGTGGACACACACAATCACCTCCTGCTGCTCAGAGACCCACAGTGCAACGGATACCAGATGGCACCCAGGCCTTGAACAAAATACACCAAGTTTCTTAAGGAGATAAAACTAATGACTTCCCTTTGACATTTGGTGACCATCCTGGGGACATGCCAGAGGAGAGAAGAAAGATACACAATGCAGCAGGCCTTTGATCTGCCTTAGCACCTGTAAACAAATAAATAAAGATACCTACAAGGCATTTCCTCTCCCAGCCTGGCACAGCTTATAGATCCTTTCACGAGCTGAAGGGCACAAATGAAAACTCTTCTTCTCCACAGTACCTTATCAATTTTGGCTGAGCATCTCTTGTCTTTCAAGATGGGTGAAGATCTAAAGCCAGATTTGTTATCTGGGGTACATAGGAAGGCAAAGAGAAAAATAAAAGGGAGGAGAGGTAAGACCAATGTTCTGAATGAGACCTTTCTCCCAGGATTGCCTGAGGCTGGGTAGGCAGTCAGGAGGAAGTGCAAAGAGTGCAACATGGAAAGTCATAGGGAATGACTGGGAATGACTGATGACCTTGTAGAACTGAAGTAATCACAACAGACAAGGCTGTCATATTTTATCTGTACAGAGACATTTACTTTCGGAAGACCTCTTGCCAGCCATGTTTTTAAAGGCATTCCAAAGCAGCAGTGCACTGAACTTGGAGCTCGCTTATGTGGAGCTCTCTCAAAGAACCTCTAGAGAAAACCAAAACTTCTATTTTTTTTGTGATGTTACTCTATCAGAAAGTCAAGTCTGGGGTAACACTTAACGGCTACAGGTTTTCGAGCAGTCTTTCAATTAAAATTTAATATGACATTTATAGTCTCTAACATCAGATTAATGAAATGACTTCAAATGTAAATCCTGGGTGGTAAAAATTCCTGAACATTTATGTCTCTGGATGTGATATGCAGAATACAGTGAAAATATTTTTAATCACCTATACAGGTCACTGCTTATCTAAGAAACAAAGGATAATTTTAAAAGTTCAAGGGCATTTGTAACAGAGATTTACAGACCTCCTTTCTGTAGGAAGGATTGATCACTCACCCCAAAAGTTATAGTCTGAAAACAAGGAAGATCAAAAGAGATTTCAAAAACTCCTACACAGTCCCAGTAATCTGACTGCCCACCTGAGAAAGGGTCTTGCAATCCTGGGGCAAGGGGAAAAAAGCCAGGCATGCACACTCAATGTAAAATCATCAAGGTAACAAGGTGTTTCTCCATGTATATCCAGGATGCACAAATAAGTAAGAGAAGAGAGGAATATGAATGTTCAAAACTTCTATATAGGTGATACTGTATTGGATCCAGTAAACTGAATGCTAACGCCTGATATCCTGGCAGCATTAAAAATAACAGCTAAATTCCCCTTCCTTGGTTTTCCTTTGGTATGCAGAGTGTGTAAAAGCAGGACCCAACTCACTTATCAGTGTTAAAGAAAACAAAGGAAAATTGCAATTCCAGGAGGAAACTGTGTGGTGCCATCCTTCAGCTGTGAACTGAGCACTCATAACTTTCATTGCCAGCAATCCATAAAACTCACTGTCAAGCACTCAGTGTCCAGAAGGCATAAGAAGTGTCAAGAAATGCTTTATGCTGTTGCTAACACGCTACAAAAGGCTTGATCACTAGATTAAACTAGAGAACAGGCTGGCATTCTCTGGAAAGAAGTTTGGATAAGACTGTAATGGTAGCAAGAAGAGCTTTGATTTATTTAATATAGTATGGATGAAAAAAGGCATCCATAGACTGTGGTTCTCACAATCAAGGGATCCGGACAGACAGATGTACCACACAGGAGCCGCAACTGATTGCTTCCAGCAAATTTCCTGACAGAGGGACTCTGGCTGTCAAAAATAGATAACAAAGATCATGTTTCCCAGTGCTCTGTTCCAGCTTTGTCTCTCAAAGAGATACAGAGGATTGAAGCATTTTTCTTTGCTGATCTGTGATATGAACATGTATGACCTCAGGACAATTTAATTTGTGCCTGGGTGTCCATAAGCCCAAGAAACTCTAAGGACAGGCAGAAATTGCTAGAAGATGTGCATGTGGCTTTTCTTACAACTGTCCCCTTCATTTCTTCTGTACCTGGGAAGAAGGTGCAGCCCTGCATGATTCAGTGCTTCCCCTTGGAAGGAGCAAATCCTAGAGCAAATCCTAGTAATGTGTCAGCTATGCATTACAGGAACAGCATCAAAGATCTGCTATGCAATGGAGAACAAGGCCTCCAGCTGGGAAGGAGATGTCCCTGGGCAAGCCAGCTAGGATGGAACACATTCACTGGGGAGGATTTTAAAGTAAATTTAAGTGATAAAATGAGGACAGAATAACTGGGACAATGTCCACAATATTTTAGTGCTTTCCAAAAGCTTCAGAAAGAAATGAAAGAATCCTTCCAGTGAAACAAGAACCTTAAAATACAAGCAAAACAAAACCATCCATCTCTGGAGGTTACAAACATTACTAGTCTCTCAAATCTGTTTTGAACCAAAAAACAACCAAACTAGAACAAAAAAATGCTGTACATCTTTCAGGAGATATTACCTTGATGTATTCAGAACAGATAAAGGAAACCCAGTTAAACTTGAAAAATCTGAAACTCACAGATAAAGTATTTTTGAATGCTAAATGGAATTTGTGAAGCTCCATTGCCTTAACCTCCACTAATAAGCTGCTCAATAAACTTCATGAAAACATATTTTTTGTACTGATAGCATCTCAAAGTATGAAAAGTTTTGCACTTGTTCAGTAATCAGTTACCAGCTGGATTATTGTCCACTAATGCCATTAGATTTCTGCAAGACAAAAGGCAGCTTTTCAACCATTTGTTATTTTAATGATGAGGAATCTCACCATAAGCCTTGTTAAAACTTCATTTAATCCATTACAAAAGAAACAAAGACATTTATAAGCGGACATAAAAAAAATCTCAATCTATCAGAGCAGAAATTATAAGGTCTAGAGAAGCTTTTAAGGAGCATCCATGGAATAAAATGTCCCTGCTAATTAAAGAACTGTATCTTTTCAGATTTGACATTTAGGGACTGTCTACAATGGGGACTCAACTACTCTGCATGATAGCACTCATAATGACAAAGAGAAAAAGGGAGAAACTTCATAAAGTCGCAACCAATATCACATCAACATTTGCAAGGGTATTTTTAATGGAGTTTTCTTCACAAATTGTCTCAGAGGGAACAGAGGGTATAACCTCCCTGTCCCTAGATGATGGGGGAGTTTTTCCTTGCAGAGACTGGCTCAGTAACAGTCCTAGGAGAAATCCAGTGACAGGTAAACATGCTTCAGAAACCTGATTGTCCTGCCAGGAGAGCTGAAATGTAAAATCACTTCAATGAATTTCATCATGTACAGCCCATGAAACTATGACTGCCTAATTTTTGCTAAGGCTAGGAATATGACAGCCAAGGCAAGCAGGTGATACCTGTGCTCCTTTATCACTGCTCTCTTAATTTGCAAAGTAGTTTTGCAGACCTGGAAGAGGCTTTTCAGTAGGATCCTTTAATGAGAAGCAATCATGCCCTGGACTCCCTGATCCTTCTTTAGCATATTCCATTCCAGATCTGCCAGATTGCCTCCTATACATCAACTGAGAAAAGCCGCACAGTGGCTAGAACAATCTCTTTTTATAATCTCCAGGAAGTAGCCAATGCAATATATTACCTGAATGAACATTTATTTCACAGCCAATATATTAAAGTTTGAAAATGGCCATTTCTGAGTGCACAAAAAAATGTATTTTTCCAAAGGACTGCACACTAACTTCAACCCTTCAATTACCCTTACAATTGTATACCTGCAGAGCAACATGCCCAAAATCTGCAATCACTAGTTCCACAAACAAGTCTAGATTTGCACTTATAGGTGCAGGTGGAATGCTTATCCTCAAAAAGTGAGGCTGCTGATGGAAAAACACACTGAAATACTGTAATATCAATTCTTCAAGATTTCCTGGAGCAGCAATGTCATTCACAATATAGCTTTTTGTATTCCTGAAGGAAAAACACGCTATTCCAGTTCTTGTGATTACTATCTCCTTCACTAGCTTTAATGAAGCTCCCATTTACTATTCTGAGAGCTAGGGAAAGCTCCCCTTGAGAGTTTTTCCCTTCAAGGATTTACCCAGAATTGAGCTTATGAGCCAAGCCACCCATTAAACTGGGAGAAAGTTCAGGACTGTCTGTCAGATCTTCATCCCATTTAAAATTAATGATAAGGAAGAGGGCATGATCTATCCTATCAATTTGCTTTCTTCTCTTTCAGGAAGATGGAAAACATCAGCTAAGGTTATATCTGTCCTGAAGGTCCAAGTACCAAGAAATTACAAATAGAAAACATGTTTTTAATTTTGAATACATCACATTAAATGTTAAATCAATATTAACAATTCTAGGTATAAAACAAAATTGTGCTGCTTTGGGTTCTTCTGAAATGTTTGACGTAAAAACCAGAAGTTTACCAGATGTCAGCTGTTTTGAGGCCTTTTGTCTTCAGCTTGGTTTCCTTGAAAAATGAGGTTTGTGCACACATTCTATTTGGCTGTCTCCTTCCAGTAACTTTTGAAACAAGCTTTGTAAGTTGTTCCTCAAAGAATTTCTTTTTAAAGTTCTTTTCCCCCCAAGCTTGAAAATATTAACATTTGAAATCATTTTACATATTATCACTCTCGCAAGAAACTGCTGAAATGGTAAATTAAGTGCCATCTAGACTAAGGAGTTTTTGATAAGAGAGTGATTTTGAATGGAAAATTGGATACTTAATTCAAAGTCAATTAAAAATGGAATTATAAAGTATCCAGATGAGAATCACATAATGGATATCAGCACAAAGTCTATAAAGGAAAATCAAGCCTGAAATTCTTCCAAGGGGTCAGCAAAGTCTTGAAAAACAAGTTCCCTAAAAAACTTTGACTTTTTAAAAGCCTTTCCTGAAACTTCTTATGAAACTTCATTAATTAAACAAAGCAGTCATGGACTCAGGAACATGAATGAGTTTTGAATCTTAACTAAGATTCTACTTTCTTAACTAAGGCACAAGATTAAAGAAATGGGCATTTTTCTTTGTAGCATAATATTAACAGGAGTTGTCCTGGTCTTCTGTAATAAGATTGCTTGACATAATTTCTCAAATACATGATTTTAGAGATTCTGCTCTTTGTTTCCCATAATAAAAGGAAAGAATTTTTAAGGAACTAAATCTGTTTACTCCCTAAATAATAAGAATAAAATTTAACCCAGAAAGTCCAGTAGAAGATTGGCAAGAAAAGTTGAAAGCTAGAAGCTCTTGTGAAACCCTATGTCACTTCAGTTTCCTGCTTGACCAACCTGATCTTCTATGATAAAGTGATCCACCTGGTTGATGAGGGAAAGGCTATAGGCACTGTTGATTTGGGTTTAAGTAAAGCATTTGACACTGTCTCCCACAGTGCTCTCCTGGAGAAACTGGCTGCTCACGGCCTGGATAAGTGTATTCTTCAGTGGGCTGGAAATTGGCTGGATGGCTGAGACCAAAGAGTGGTGGTAAATGGTGTCACATCTGGTTGGCAAGTGGTCACTAAAAGGACCTGAAGCTGCTCATTGACAGCTGCTGAGGAATGGCTGAGGGACCTGGGGTTGTTCAGTCTGGAGAAGATAAGGATCAGGGGGACGTTGTTGCTCTCTACAACTGCCTGAAAGGAGGTTGTAGTGAGGTCAGTCTCTTGTCCCAAGTAACAAATGACAGAACAAGAGGTAATGGCCTCGAGCTGCATCAGGTGAGGTGTAGATTGGATATTAGGAAAAAATTCTTCACAGAGAGGGTGCTTAGGCATTGGAACAGGCTGCCCAGGTCAGTGGTGGAATCCCCATCCCTAGCAGTGTTCAAAAACCATGTAGATGAAGCCCTCAGTGACATGGTTTAGTGGTGGTCTTGGCAGTCCTGGAGTAATGGTTGGACTTAGTTCTTAAAGGTCTTTTCCAACCTAGTCGATTCTATGATTCTATAACAGAGCACTCAGCATGACTGCAAAATAAGGTGTGTGTGCGTGTGTGTATATATAAATATTTTCTTTGAAAACATCAAAATCCATCACGCGAAGCAGTTGAGGCTAGTAATTACTGAGCATCTTCCTTTCCCCAAAATTCCATGCTATGTTCTTCAAGAATCCCATCATTACAGTCAATTAAACACGTCCAAAGTTGCCCACTAACAAAAACCACCTCCTAAGAACTGGAGAGGTTGAAAACAGGCGGATCCTTTCTGTTGCTTAAGTGATCTACAGATGTCAGATCAAGCCCATGTTCTCCCAGCTGATGGAAAGAAAAATGGTCTAAATTAATTTTCATTTAAATTTCTTAATGCAGTGCACCAGTTGTTTGTCACATCCTGACACGCTGTCATGTTGTTTTACAACATGACGTATAGTAACGCGATACGAAATGAACATATTTCACTTAGAGAAATGCAGTAATGCCTTTAGACGCATGACGAGTAGACAGGTAGCTGCATTATTTCTTAGCACCTGATCTAGATTTATTAGAACAGGTGGAAACAGAGAGCAAACTACTTACATTGCTTTCATACTATTCTGGAAAGCATTGCTGCATTCACCTTATGCTCTCTAGATAGCCATCCCACTGGATGCAAAGTGTGTTTGACTGTGCTAGGTATTGTACCAACTCTTTGCAACACAGAGAAAATTTCTGTTTAAAAGAGTCAAAAAATAAACTCTCCTGAAGTCTTTGTAAAGTTTGCAGTTCGTCCTCCTTCCTACATACTGAAATGTTGATTTGCACAAGCCCTTTTACACGTAAGTAGTGGAAGGAGTTACTCATATTTATACTGGTATTAGTGCAGTATATTCTGTAGTATAGATATTCGGCAGTATATTATACTAGAGAAGTTTCTATATTTTTATTAAAAGAAACTTCAGGAGGAATCCCTAAACTTCAAGGAAAGGTTCCCATATTTTCCCAAGAATCCTATAATAAATCCTAGAAGTCCAGGTGAAACTTTACAGTTGATCCGTCTACAATCTATGTGATGACCAGAAGGGGCTGCCCTGTCTCTCTCCCTGCTAGCTCTCAGTAACAGCTCCTACACTTCTCCAGGGTTAGCTGCAAACTGCACTGGGTCAGTTTGCTACTCCAATTAAAAGGTAAACTTGCTTTGCAGGGTTCATTTTTTAGCTAAATCGATGAACAGATACAACTCACCATGGGACTGCACAAATGTTAGAAGTATGAGAAAAAGGGGGAGTAAATACATCGTTGCAGCATGGGAAAGAAGGACTACTCTTTCATTTCTGCTGCGGAAACTGAAATTTATATGCATGAGACTGAAATGACATATATTTTAACTCCAAGTATTACCGAGAGAAAATGCATGCATTGTGTTCAACTTTAAAGAGTGCATTTGTGAATTATAGTCTGATTCACCGTCCATCAGTGTTGTAGCCTTTTCCAGTTTCTGTGATTCAGTACCTGGACTCATCTCTCGTCAGTGCTGTTAAGCAGAAAGCTGACAGGTATTGAAGGAATATCCTTTTGCTCTTGCCACAAATAATATTTAAGACTCACAAGCAGGATTTTTAAAATATCCACTGAGCTTTGACCAAAGCCCAAGGAAAGCCACAGTATAAACAATACTCCTTAACTTGTACAACAAACAACAGGGCTTCCCACTTAATCCAGGATGAGTAATTACATCAGAGATAATTGACCAACTAGATCAGTTACAGGGGATCTCTGGGTCTTTAACGTTCACAGTTTCATTAAGCAGACAATGATCTCCAACTAGATATCAAAAAGGTTTGCTTCAACGAGCAACCCCAGCCCTCATGTTAGCAATGTTTGTGAAGCTGGTCAGCCAGTGGAAAGGTTCTTTAAGTGCTAGACTAAACACTCCTATTGCTCTCCTGTTCCTAAAACCATTATAAAGTAAATCAAAACAACTGTATTAATTGTGCTGACTGATACAATATAACATTTTCTCTTGGAAACTATTTCAAGTAATACTGAAAAAGATACTTCCCATGACTAATGAGCTACTAATCAGTGCATCAGCAGGAAATGACAAAGGAGGACCTGCAAAGGCAAGAGGAGAGACCTTCTAAATTAGCATCACAGAGAAGCAAAGAATCACAGAACCATGTAGGTTGTAAAAGACCTTTACGTTCATTTAGTCCAACCATTAACCCAGCACTGCCAAGCCCACCACTAAACCCAGGAGATCTCTTTGAAGAAGGGAGTATTTCAGTCAAGATTCACATCAGTGTAATGGGGGGAAATATGGCAAAACTCCACCAGCAGAACACATTTAACTTTCATTCACACCAACAGTGCTAGAGGTGAGCTCTGGAGGGAGCACAAAGCAATGTGGTGCCCTAAGCCAATCCTCTAACATCCCTTAGGCATTAGCATTTGTTCAGGGACATACCTGCCCTGTGCTTACTGAGCTATAGGAAACCAGAGAGTTAACTGTATCCCTGAGACACAAAGGAAGTAACTCCATCTCCACCTCAGCTTGTCTCTCACATGGCTGTCTCTTCCAATCCAGAAAGGCAGATTTTTTTTTAGCTGAGAGCACTTGACAGAGTTGCCAGCCTCCCCGATCATGCAGACTGCTAGTCTGGTGACATATTTTTGCCATCACCTGCAGAAATGCCCCGTTTCCCCAGCAGAGGCTGCAGAATTTGACTGTAGCTGACAGTAGACTGTAACATCTAATGGACTTGTGCAGAGCATCTGAATGCCTAAGGACTTCTGTCATGTGTCAGTGCTGCTTATGTTAAGAGATCCATTAGGAGTGCAGTGATCTAAAGAAAGGTCAGCTGTCACAGCTAATGCCGGAAGTGTCACCTTTGCTTAAAACGATTTTGCACCAAACTCCTTAGCTAACTAGATGGCACCGATCTCCTTGCCTTAAAGCCAAAAGACATGTCACATTAGCCTGGCACACATGTAATTTGCTGTAGCAACATGAATGCTAAACCTCTTTTGAATGTGCCTTATCAATGTCTGATGGCAGTATCACCATCCCTGACACTTCTTTGGGAAGGGCCTGGACTACTTTGGTCTTGCTCCAGAGCTATGCTACCAGCAGCTGAACCAGCAAAGCAGCACAGGAGGTGTTGCTTGAGCTTCTAGGTAAAAAACAAGAAATCCTGCTTCTCTGGCTCCCATTAGTGAGTCTCCCATATGAAACAAAAGCTCTGCCTGCACTCAGGACAGAGGAACAAGATACAATACGCATAGCGAATTAAATCAGAAATAACTGCACAAAAGTTCGCCAAGTTACAGCATGGAAAACAGGATTAGAGGCAAAGCAGAGCCATCATGGTGTAATTACTGTTCTGGTGGATGGACTCGCATGCGTAAGGTAATCCGATTCAGTCTGAAGTCTGCTTCTCTGGGACTACGACTCCACTGAACACTGTTCTGAGGTTTGGAAAGCTCTAATGCAGAATTTATTCATTCTCAGCTGAGGGAGCCAAGGTGTTAGTGACAAAACATGACTACTGTGTTAAACTTGCAGGGACATATTCCAGCTTGACTGCTACCAGTGCAAAAACTGTGACTGACCTCAGTGGGGCAGCTGTGACTCGATCTTTAACTCATACTCTTTTATATTGTGCATGTTATAAAAGCGTTCAATGTTTCATAGTCACCATGCAGCTATCTGCTGCTCTAAAATCCTAGTGTTTCTGAACAGCTGACATGCACCAAAATAATTAACTTCAGGAGAGGTGAAGCCATTGTTTGTGCATAGTAACTCCTTTGTTTGGATTATTTAGGCAGCAACACTCACGTAATAGCTAACATTGCTCATCTGTTTGAGGAAAATGAAGACTTAAATCAGCTGTTTTAAACCACAGTTAAGTAGTCAGGGAATGCTGACATCTCACTTCTATATTTTTAGTCCTTTGAATTAATTCTGTAAATTATAAAAAAAATTCAAGACCTGGGTGCCTTGTCAAGAAGGGGCTGTGTCTGTATCAAACTGTGATGCTTTGTAGTAGAGATTGAATGTAGTTTAATAGTGTCAAAGTAGGCTTTATTAGAGCTCCTTCCAGACAAGTGACCTTGACATCCTTGAAAGAGAACTGGCATTAACTGTGATCATCATCTAATTGCTGGCTGACTGACACCAAAACTCAGATTTTCTTTACAGGAGTGTCAAAGTGGGAAACTGACTTGTAGTTTATCAGTGATGGCATTTGTTTTGCAGATATCTAGATAAACCACTGATTTTCACAGACCCCTTTAGGCTTTGTTTTCTTTTTTTGCTATCCATGACGAAGGCGATTTGCAATTCAGGGTGATTCTATCTAATAGAAAACATATGTAAAGTAATGAAGGATTTGGGATCTTATGCCCTCATTTGGTGGCTTTGACACTATGAAATCTGTAGTCTCTTGTCCCTGGACACCAGAAAAGTGAACTGAGTCTTCGTGCACACCTAGGAAGAAAGTGAATGACCACGTCTTCTCTAGATGCAACGGACTCAGGTGTAGGCAAGGGAACCCAAGCAATTTTATCCCTATGGAAATAACTATTTTGGACAAAATTTTGTACATTTTGCTCAAAGCTATGCATTTAGAGAGTACGTTCTACCAAAGCTGAACAGCCCAGTAAAATCAGATAGCTTGTTTCTGCCAAGCTTAGGGACAGAAGTTTCACTGCTTTGAAAGAAAGCAAAGATCTGTCAATGTAAAAAATTCCCCTCAAACTTCTTGAAAATAACCATGAAAGTGGAAAAATTTTATGTTTCTCAATTTTTGCTTGTTTTTCTATTAGATTATAGAGAAACTAAATCCCTACACTTTAGTAGTGTATAAAAGTGACTACATAAAACTCATTCAAAATCAACCCCTTCACACACAGAGCTCTTCTCTATCAAAAAATGTATCTTGCACTTACTGAGAAGTGGTGGGATTTGATTTTTGCCATGGAAAATATGTATTTCATGAAACATTATGTGAACGTTGGCAAGTCATATTGAATTCTGTAATGCTTTTTTTAAAAGGCAAATTTCAGTGGCAGAAATCAATGTTTCTGAAGGTGGGTCATTAAGGACTAGAAAACGTACACTTCTATTCATAAATGATCCGGAAAAAGTGATGAATAGTGAAAAGACTAAGTTTGCAGGTGATACAAAAATATTCAGGATAATCGAACCTAAAGCAGACTATGAACTACTTATTGCATGAGGAAGTTGCAGTCCTTGGCAGCTGGATGATAAAATGGTACACAAAATCCAATTCTGTTAAAGAAAGCATTGCATGCAGGGGAAAACAACTATATATGCAAATCAATAGGCTCTACATTAGCTATTGCCGTTCAGTGTATGGCTGTTCGAGCCTTTGGTTAGTTCCCAGTGAAAATCAGATCAATCCTCAACAGTAATCAAATGGCTATGAAAATATCAGGAATTGTTAGGAAAAGTTTCACAAAAAAAACATAAGGCATCATTATGCACCCAGGTGAAGACAAATGGTTTCCAAAGGGGTGCACGCACCATTATGGAGGACAGGTCTAGCAAAACCAATAAACACAATGATCCAAAATGCCAAGGTTGGGTCCTAGGCAGCAGAAGATGAGCGGAAAAGGATTGTTCTATACATGCCCTACTATTTATATTCCTTTCCTATACATGAATTCTTGTTATTCACTTCTAGGGACAGAACCCAGGGCCACATGGACCCTTCCCTCCCAGCTATGACCAAGGAAACAGCACAGAAGAAACCTCAAAATGTGTCAGAAAGCTGTTAATTGTCTGTAGTTCAAAGCCACACAGAAAGCCTGCTCTGAATTTAATGGAAGGTGCTGGTACTTGGAACTTCTAAAAGAAAACCATCACTTCTCCATTGCTCCCAAAGTGTATTTTGTTGGAGAGGTGGGACAGGAGCTGTTTGTCTTTTCAGTTCTCCAGAGATATACATTCAAATACAGTTGAAATTACTGGAAGAGGAAAGCCAGATTTCACTCTTGATTGAGTTTTTCAGTAGATGGAAATACTCATTTAATTGTATTTTAGTATTTGACCTTTCTATTTCATTTGGTTAATCTTCATGATGAAACAGCATTCATGCTATTCACACAGGGTAACTGTTGAAGGCTAGAGCATGAATGCTGATTTTTCTACAGTGTTCTGCTGCTGTGGACACTCTAGGAATGAAATAAGATTGAAAAAAGAACCTCAGCTTTTAGTGCTTCTGAGAGGCTGATTTAATTTAGTTTCCTTGTAGGCCATGATTAGTCAGGAAGCAAGGGGTGTCTGTACAGGCTGCCTGGGGGAATCCATCTCTTGGACCATGCCAGAGCTGCTGAAGCTGAACACAAAAGGGAAAACCATCAAAATAATAATTTCCTTGGCAAAAGTTATCAAATCTTTCAAGTTATATGAAGGTTACCAACTCTCCCAACAATGTGACAGTTTCACAAACATTCTCATGGGACAGCATGCAAAAGCAGAACACCTGCACCACCACGTCCTCCATACTCTGCTCCTGTGAATAACCTCCATATAGTAACCAATTTAACCTACAATTAGGATGTCAGGGCAGACAATGTTGAAAGCCTTGTAAATGTCTGGATAAACAACATCTACTGAGCTCATCATTTTATCGTAGAAGGCTATCAGGTCCACCAGACAATGATTTCCCCTTTGTAAGCCCATACTGACTAGTCCCAATCACTGTTTGCTCTAATGCACCCTAACCTCATCTTCCTCCAGCAAGGACAAATCTTCCTTGCTTCAGACTTTCCCACTGGATTCAGGGACCTGGGATTCCTGAGGGTAAATCTTATGTGGAAAGATCAAGGTGAAGACAGGGCTGAGATTCTCAGTCTTTCCCACATGCTTTGTCACCAGGTCCCTAGGTAGATTTTTTTTCTCTTTGGCTAAGAGCAAACAGCAAAACATTGCTGCAATGGTTAAGCAATGTGTTTGTCTTCCTTAATCTGTCATGGTAACTTAAACTTTGGTGTTGCTACAAACTCCATGTGGACAGGACACCCTTTTACACAGACCACAGCAAACTCAGAGCCCCAGTGCATTTCTTCTTGTACTAAAGAGAATATCTAGGAAAGTTTGCAGCTTTGAAACTTGATAAGGATGTAGTAACACTTGGGCTGGATGGAGTCCCTTATCTAATCTACCTGGAATAAGCAAGGTCTTCCTTTTCTGGCAGAAAATGTACCAACTTCTTTCACAAGCAGCCTTTTGCAACACTTTCCCTGTATCTGGCAGAGGTGCAGGAATCTCATAGGTATTAAGATCCTCCAAATTTTGTGGGGACAAAGGCATCTTGCTACTGGAATGAGAAGCAGAGGCTCAGCAGAGGGAAGATGCAAGCATTAGTGTTGCAGCCCTCAGGCACCATGTTGCTCAAGGCACCCCTGGTTTTTGTATACTTTGCACAATACCAGAAGTTAAACATGAGGGGGTAGAAGACTTGTTTGAGCTGTATCTACTGTACTAGAGCAACTGCTAATGAAGTTTTAGGTACAAAAAAAAAAAAAATCCTGCCATCTTCTGATACTTTCTCTCCGCCCTATTCTCTTCTATATGCATCCCCTCTCACCAGCACACTTATCTAATCAATCCTGATCTGTCAGTCTAGTGCACATAATTTTGTCTTCAGGGTGCATTCCTGAAGATGTAATTCCTGATGTAAGGCATCAGAAGCTCATATATAGCAAACAAACTGATAGATGCCCTGTGTTTCACAAACCATCCCACCCCCCACTTCCTCAAAAGCCCAAGATACTAAAATACAAGAAAAAAAAATAATAGAGGACTAAAAATCAACTCTAAAACATTAGACTCATCTGTTGATTTTAATTCAATGGTCTGTATCTTCAGGCAATTTTCATTATTCTCCCAAAAGCTAGGAAGCTAAATGAAAGACAAACCTCGTTAACCTCTGACCATGAAAATCAATAATTTTCAATCAAATGTAAGCTAGTTTGTTTCCAAAGGATCCTACATCTTGACTCAAGTATCATGTGCTCCAGAGCTAATCAGCTACGGGATATTATGTTTTTCCAGATCATTTTTGCCAACTTAGATACAAAGCCTTACTTTTTTACCTAAACTACAGTAACCTTTGCATGTATGTTAAAGACAGCCACTCTCAGGACCATGTGATGGTATGAGCAAACAGAGCCCAGCTTACCCTGTATTCATAGCTACTCTAGAGTGACAGTGCAAACACTTCAAAGAGCACTACACTTATTTTTAGTTCTGTTTAGGGTCATCGATTCTTCTTCAACCACAGAACTGACTTCTGTAAGTTCATGTTACACACTTTACCTCACTGAATTGTGCAATCACAGAATACAAAAGTACATTCCTGTTTTAAATAAAAATGCCAAACTTTCCAGCATAACACTGGAAGAAGCTGAACATGGGCTTCATTCTGTGGATGCACCAAATCAAAGGGTGAAACAAATGCTTACATTTCTAGCTCACTTTCTGCCAACAGGTAGCAGCACCAAATGTGGTATTCTGCTAATGAAGTGCTTAAACTATTAGGTTCCTCCAAGTGGCAGTGAGAGGATATTTGTATAGGTCCCTGCTATACAACAAAAGGCAATCTATTCTTTACCTCAGTGGAGTGTAACACACAAAAATCTCAGACAGGAAGCTAGTGTTCTACAGAAAGAGCAAATACAACATTGCTGGAGCACAGCAAATACTGATCAGAAAAGCAGATCAGTGAAGGGATGAATCAAGCAGTTCCCCCACACACAATGCACAAACCCCCAGTGGAATTCTACAAGGTTACAGGAACACCATGAGCTTACAACAGAGCTATCATCACAAACACAAAAATTGATCTTCGCAGTTCCTGGGCTGGGCTGGCCACTAGATAATAAGGCTTCAGAAACAATTTTTACACAGAAAAATATTAGTAATATTTCCAGGTCACTGGGGAACAAGACCCTCCAACGGCTCTCTGAGAAGGGAGCAAGCAGGGAGCCCCTGGAAATCTGTAAAGCACATAAAGAAATGGGAATAATTGGGAAATAAAACTAAAAAAGATCAGTGGAACATATCATCAGCTCTCCGAGAACACGCTGTGCATGGTGCATGTGCATAGCCAGTCTAGGAGACTGGATGACTGCATATTCAAAGTCCTGCCTCAAGATTTGCAGACACTGGCAGGTCCGAAAGCAGAAAGCCCCAAATACTTCACAGAAGATATCTCCACATCACATGGCCAGACATAGAGCCACAGCATCCCCAAAGTAATGTCTTCTCTGGACAAGCTAAAATATTTGCAAATGGACCAAAGAAGTTAAAGCAGCAAATAGAAAGTTCCGATCCACAAGAAGGAATTTTAATTGTACTGACATAATCAAGAGCTTTTAGATTTTGCTTCCCTCTGAGCAAAAACTCCCACCACCACTGAGGAAACTGAGGACTGTTCTTGTAGGCTGGGGCTGCTTCCTCCTCCAGAAGGTCTCCTTCCTCTGGATGGAAGACCAGTCCTTTCTTGACCACTTCAGCCTTGACTGCACTGTGCAGAGCTCAGGGGAGACACTGAATATGATAATGTGGCAAAGAAGATGTCTTGCTGTAGAAACTGGACCAAAATACCCATTCCATTAAAATTCATTTCACACCAGCCTTCCTTTACTGCGTATGTGCTTTATGTGCTTCTGCCAAAGAAGTCCCTCACCTAACTTACACCATTGTTTGAGACACTTCATCAGGTTAAATCAGCCCAGTAAGAATATTTCTTTTGCTGACTTTGAGAACCTTGGTGGAAGGAAAACTAAATTAAATTAAAGGTCAGGGAAAGTTGCAGCTGCCTTAGAGCAGATTCCTCCAAACACAGCTGAGCATTTTGCAGAGCCTTAATGAGAAACAATCAGCTTGCTACTCTGACAGTTCAGTTTAGGGAATAAAACACTGACTATCCTGTAGCTTGGTAATGTAGACAGCAAAAGCTACATGATGAGAACTTGCTTTCAGCTGATTCAGCACAAGAGACTTGGGAAAGAGCACAACTTGCCTAACAGCAGGGAAACCACACCCCAGTTCATCAGCTTTCTAAAAGTCATAAAATAAGCTGACAATGTATCTCTTTTCTCACTGGTTTCAAGGGAAAATCATCAAAAAAGTTAGCTTACACATGCAAAACATAACGATGAAGGAATTATGCAAAGAGGGATCACTGATCTTCCATAGCAATGGGTAAATACTTCATCATTAATCAGAAGAAAGCAATGAATTCTCAGAACCAGAATTAAATACCACCAGTCACAGCTCAATATTACATAGGAAAAATCAAAGATATTGGACATGGGACTTAGATTAGATACAAGATTTTTCTACTGTTAGATGAAAATTTAAATGAAAGTTCAGTTGGATTTGCCATCAGGAACCTGATGTCCACAAATGCAGAGAAAAGGCTGCACCTTTCAAGTAAAGGGTAAGAATGCTTATCAAAAATATGCTATATAGTCAAGAAAAAAAGAGCAATATATTGGACATGGCTTTCATTCCTTTTCCAAAGAAGCATAACACATGGAGTCACCTAAAGGACAAGAGATTCGTGTTTATTTCTAGATACCACAAATACTGGTAATTGCATTCCAGCTTCCCACTAATTTTTCATCTGAGAGGCTTCCCACTTTTCATATTTGAAATGAAAACTCTCTCAACACCAGGCAGTGCACTATATTGAATACCCACATCAAGTCAAATCAAACCAACTGACCTCACATCATTGTCCCAAATGCTTGTGGAAGTTTTTATCACACTATCCCCAATAGGATTTTTTCTGCAAGATACATGGCAACTGACTGAAATCTTTAGCAGGGAGCAGTAATTGCATGGCAATTACTCTACAAATATTATCCATAAATGCTCCATATAACAGGAAGCACTTCACTTATGCTGTGGTTGAGAAACTCAGGCAATATCAAATAACCTTCCAAACTGACAGCTGTATCTGCTGCCTAGCAGAAAACAGCTTTCAGTCTGGAAAGTAGAGGCACTTGTCTACCTGATCACTGTAAATCAAGCAGGTCTCTGTTTCTTCTTCCAAAACTTTTGTTCAAGCGACACTGTGAGCAAAGAGAAATCAGTTTAGACCACAGCAGGAACACTAGTGCCTGAATATCTATCATCTATGTTTAGCTGTATACCAAGTGATACAATGGTTAGCATAATCTATTAATGTTTGTAAAACCATTTGACAAACTATACCTATCTAAGCAGCAGTTTTGCTACACTCTGTTTTGGAGAAGTCAGGCCAAACCACAGCACTGAGCAGCAGCAAAAATAATCATGCTGGTTTAGCCTGATCTAGGACAGTGAGTACTCAGGGTGTATGGCCAACCTTGGTTCAGTGGTAATACCTTTGGAGCCTTCTTTATTTGACACCTCATGTCACATGCCTGCATGAGAACTCTTTTAAAAGGCTGGTACATATCATTTACTTGCTTCTTAAAAACCTCAAACTGAGCGTGCATCCTGCACACACTTAGACACACACACTGAAATTGGTTCTCCATTTATGGACCTTCTGCTGAAATGTTTTTCATATAAATTGTAAAAATTTATGCATTCTGCAACAGTAACCAGAGAAGTGTAGTGTTTTCATAGGTACCACAGGCCAGACGTTCTTAAGAAATGCAGCTAAAGACAGGAATTTCAGAGTAATAACCACCCAGTGAGAAAGAATATTTTTCTTTTTAAATCATACCCATTCCGTAATAACTTGAACCCACTCAAAGTCATTTTTCTTCTGGCCTTTTAAGCAAACTGATATATTGCTCAGATGGGCCATGCTCACACCTGCACAACCAGCAGCAGATACACCCAAAGGACTTGGCAGGGGTGCTGCAAGTGAACACAAACCTGGCCAGCCACATTGCCATTCCATAGGCACGGGGAGCTTATTCAGACCTTCCACAACGCTGTGCAAATTTAAGTTGGAGCTTTCAGAGCCAGGTTTACCAGTACAAAACTCTTATCAAACCACATATACCTGAGAGTGCTCACCATGATCTAAGGCTAGTGAAGACAATTTCTGCCTTCAGTTACATACACAGAGACAAGAGGTTCTGAGTCTTGCAGGCCTGAATTTGGACAGTCAAACACCAGAAATTTCCAGACTCCAAAGACTGGAAGTTTAAGACATGTGAAATGAACCTTTTTTAGCAGTATCCAGGCATGACCCTTACTGAATTAATTATAAACTAAGCATGGCACATTTGGGTATCTCCTCAAATACCCTAAACATTTCCCAACGATGGAAACCGATTTCTGATCACATCCTCTGAGGTTTAAAATGTACTTTTTCAATCTTTCTTGCTTTATTTTTTATTGTAAGACCACAGGAGCAGCTCACAACTTTCCATGTGCCCGAGATGTTTATTTTATATTCGGAGACCTGTCAAAAGTCATAGTTTAAAAACAATGGTAATTTTATGTAAATTGTATTAATAAAGGAAATAATCTATTTGCTTCCCATGTCACCTCGGAAAAATAGTTGATTTAGTGCTGCTTGATTTATTTTTGTGACACCAGTGAAGAAGACTTAAGAAGCTAAATACACATCAGTGGCTATGTGGCAAAACACAGCAAACTCGTGTTAGTGTCAATGTGGCTCAGTAGCAGCCCTTTCAAAGTCAGCTTTATTTAATTTTAAGGACAAAGTAGCTGGGCATTCATTTTATGATGCCAGTTTTTCATCCTGCTTGCAAAGATTCTACTCTGCTTCCTGTCAGCTTGTTAGCTTTAATATATATCTATATATAAAAATTTGTGACTGTATATAGGAAAAAAAAGCTCCAAACATAATTCTTCATATTTCACCATTTCTAAAATGCAAGGGGGATGCTCCTGCAACAGAGCAGCAACTTGGGAATGTACTGATCATTTGCTCAAAGTACTTTCAGTATAGCAATTTAGGTGTTTAAGTGATTTGTTTAATGGGGATGGACATCCAATTAGAACACAAGTGTACAAATCATGGGAGTTGTGATTTTCAATTGAAAATAAAATCAATAACAAGGGATTTTTCCTTCTAAACTTCACATAAAAATACAAATTTATTAGATCTCGTTTAAAATTATTGAAGACTATCAAAAGAACATTATTCCAGCATTGATTCAAAACCATGGGGTGCACTATCAGCATAATTAAAATGAAAGTCTATTGAGCTATTTTCTTTTCCTGCTTCCATATTATTGTCTAATTGTTCAGAATGTCTGTTTGTTACAGAGGCAAAGTAATTAAGCACAGCACGTTGCAACAACGGGGATCATAAAGCCAGAGTTGGCTGCATTACTAACAGAGATATCAGCACAGGAAAACATTAAGGAAAGGATCAGAATTGTAATTGAAAATAATTGGATGATCCAGCTTATTTGGCTGACATCAGGACCATTTGCGCACTTCAGTGCTCTTTAGCCCTGGATGCTCCCCATTCACCTGTGTTCTTAAAACACATCTTTTCCAAGAAAACTCTGGAGCAACATTAAAGATCTGCTTGCAGTACTTATAGCATTTCAGAAGGCCTGAGTATTACCATTCAGTGTGAATGGTAAGTGGTCTGATATTTATGTAGCTACTTACAAAAAACAGGTCAGACTAAATATATATAAAATACAGAAGCTTGCTCTGAAGCCAAATCCAGCATCCCTTGAAATCATTGCAGGTATTTCCTTTCCCATTAGCAGATGAGGTCAGAGATACCTCCAGGGAGAGCTACTCTCCTTAGAAAGCTTAAGACAGTTACCTATTTAAAAGAAAGAATCTGTTGTTCCATGCATTTTTCTGTTAACAATTAAGCTGAGGACTCTTTAGTAAGCATGTTTAAGGGCTTAAACAGAAAAACTATCATGGATCTTTCAGAAACTCAACCATCTCAGGTACCTCCAGCTCTCAGCAAGTTGTGACAGTACAACTAATTTTGTTGGTCATAACTTAGCAAAATCAAACCATACCACTCAGCAAACCCCAAATTTGCAAGTCAGCAATATGGAAACAGCCAAGTCACAGCTTCCAAAATTACTGAGTTGTACAGCTTCCAAAACTGCCTATCGCTTCCTAATGATCATCTCACAGAACTGGTAACATACTATGGAGACAGATGTACCTGTCTGCAGACAAGCCTTCACAACTCGGTGAAAATGGAGCTCAATCACTCTCACACTTGCGTCACAGAGTCCTGGGAAATGTGCAGCTAAAATGCAAACTGAATTAGAAGAATTGCACACATGGGAGATTTAGGGAGCCATGCAAGAAACTTCATCAATGCAAATAATTGTGTCCATAATTTGCATTTTTAGTCCAAATGTAAAAGGCCAGTGAGACATGAGCAGGTGGGAAATTACTAGTCTGGGACTAAATCAGGACGATAGCATCAACTCAGGCAATACCAGGGGACAAGGTAAAATAGGAAGGGAAAGAAAGAAAAGGCAAAAAGAGTTTCCAAACAAGTTCTAGTTACACCTGGACTTGTGCTCCACAGGACCTGCGCAAGAGCTGTTTGAGAGTCTTTTAGATTCAGATGACAATTTGAGGGCTGTTGGGTGACCAGGTTTGAAAACTGAACCTAGCATTACTTCTTCTAACAGCATCAGCACTTCTGCTCCTGAAAGATGCTGCTCCTGCCACTCAGCAGCACCGCTCATGCAGGGTGCTCCCTGCCAACACATGGTGCTGCAGCACTGGGTACAGGAGACATCAATGGGGGCCCTTGAGCAATTACGTCACAGCTGCTGACCTTTCCAAAATCAGCTTATCAATCTCCAGCACTCTCCTGAAATCACAAGTACCATTTATTGCTAAATAATTTGTGCAGTTTCTGAGCAAACTGTCTTCACAGTTTATAAAATGAACTCTCCCACATGGACAGTATTAACACCCCCCTGGGATCACTTCAAACCAACAGCCTTCTACAGTCATGCAAATGTTAAAATAAGGTTAAGTCTGAGCATTTACATTCAATGAAATACTATGCTGATTCAAATGCCCTTGCCTGAAATTATGCACCAGACATGAGAGTGGCAGCCTTCTCTAACCAGCATGGAAGCAGACAGGGACCAGCAAACCCGACTTTAAATTTGAGCTCCATCAAACCTCTCTTAGTCCTTACCCAGCTTGAAGGAATTTGGTGATGCTCTCTTCAAGCAAGAAAACATGAATTCCTCTGTTATGGGTGGGAAAAGCATATCCTGGTCCATTTTAACAACCTTGAAGGCAGGACTGACCTGCTGGGGACCACAGCTACTGACACCTGCTGTTGTCTGGCAAGAAAAGGAATCATAAAGCTCTTCAGTGGGAGCTTTAATGTCTTCTGTAGATTTTATTAGGTGACAGAGAGGGCTCGAGAGGGCAGGGCAGATGCTCAAGGAGGCATGAAGGGATTTGGAGCAGGGCAGTGGAGAGGAGCTGCAGGGAAAAGGGGCACAGGGAGGGTAGCTGCGTGTCACAGGAGGGACACAGACACACTCAGAGCACGAAGTGCTGCTGCCTGACCACAGCACTGAGCAATAGATCCTGCAGCTCTCCATACCAGCACAATGCCACACTAACAGCAGCTCTCCAACAGCCCTGGAGAGAAGAATCAGGGTTCCCTGCAAGAACTGTGCTCCAGCTCCAGGTGAGCCACACTGAACCACTCTCCAGACATTAAAAGCTATTTACCACTGATCTACAGGTTCAGCAAATTCCCAGCCAAGAGATCAGAGTCCAACCACAAAAAGAAGGATTCAGGGTCAGGGTTTATACTCTGCCCATGCTGTAAACTCAACACAACCCTTGACAAGTCATTTGAATTTCTCATATGTCACAAGCCATAACACTAAACAAGTCCTATTTCAGGACAGGTTAGTGGGGAAAAAAAAAAACAAACCAGAAGCTGAAGGCTTTGCTTAGTGGTTTCCTAAGAAATCACTTATTCAGGCATCTAGAAGACTGACAAGCTACTACACTTTATTGTTCTCCATTTTCTCACTGAAGTATTTCATATACAGCAGCAAATACACACAGCTACTCCCACCTCTGGATCTCAGGCCAGCTGCAAGGTACCACCCTCAGAGCTGGGGATGAGACACTCCTACTCTGATGAGGTTAAGGCTCAGCACCATCTCCACAGCAATAATTTACTTGAAAAACAATAGAAATACTGAGTATTTTTTTTTCTCCTGATAAATCATGTGTTTGCTTCACAAAAGCACCTGAGTTTTCACAGGATGTAACACACACTTCTGGAGTTTTCTAGCTCAGCTCTAATTTCTTTCCTGAAACAAGTTTTCCATCTTTTAAAGTTTCTGATATTTGGTGGGGAATCTAATTATTGCTTAGAATTTTGTGGTGGTTGTTGCTGCTACTTTATAAATGTAAGCTCTGTTGAGCTTCAGACGGATGACACATCCCCAGGCTCTGGCTGCATTATCCATCAGACACAATGCAGTTTGGGTTTAATTTCTTCTCACAGCATATCCATTTCAGTCCTAAGAGACAACCTGAGATGCAGGAATCTTTCATTTTAAACTTCTTCTTTGTTTTGGTTTGGTTTTTTGATACAGAATTTTAAAAATACATTTAAGGAAAATAACCGTGTTCTTTTTAAATAGCATAACAATATAATTATGCTCACTGGAATTCTCACCTCTCCTTTCATCTCAGCCAAGACATGATTACTAGAGATGGCACAGTCAAACCTCTTAACTTTGCACGAATACAGAAGACATCTCTTTTCCTGAGTTCTGCATATGTGGAATGATAGCACAGGATCTTGAGATTGGTAGCAACCACTTGAGTCTTCCAGTTCATCTTCCTGTCGCTGTGTGATTGTTCCTTATTATTCATTTTTCAGTGTCTTACCTGGTTTAGCTTCAAACGTGCCAGACACTGAACTACTGCCACTTGCCCAGAGAGACCATCTCATAACAAAATCAATCTCTCTGTCAGAAGTCTGGTAGATAGTTAAGACAAGTTTTCCTTTCCTTCACTGCATTACTCTCCCTTATGCTTTCTACCTGTAAATAATTCTTCTGTACCTAAAAGTCCTATCCTGTAGGTACTTCTAGACCTTCATCACTATTTACCACCACCTAATCATTCTTTACTCAGATACACAGTGCAAAATCTTAATTTTTCTCTGTAATTACATTTATTTAGGCTTGTAACTACTTTGTTGCTCTTCCCTGGGCTCTTTATCGGGAATAAGCTAACAAACATAGAGAAAGATGTCTGAAATTAGAGGTGCTCTCAAATAATAGCGCCTGGTTGGTGGAGTGCAGTAGAATTTAAAAAGCAATAAAAATTCAGATTAAAGGGAGTTCTAAGGAGTTTATTTTTAATATAAAAGGACAGTGGGCTTCTTAATAGAAGACTTCGATTCAGAATTTCTTGGAAGTGTATTAGTTTAGACAAGCGCTTAAGTAAGAAAGATTTCCCATGTTCAGTACAGAGTCTATGGTCAAATTGGAAAGATTTAACCACCTCAAAGTAGCCAAAAGCCAGTTTTCCACATTTAAAAGACTGCTTCAGATCATAACTCCACTCAAATAAGATATGACAGTTACACTACCCCACCAAAAGTACATCTCTACCTTTTAATGGCATTTTTTATTTACTTGATACAAATAAATATTCCTTAATCTGGCAGAGGGATATAACCCAGTCTTTCACACTGTTCAGCTAAGGGGATATTTGAATTCATTTCTCTGTTCTGAATCAAGTGGACCTACAGCCTGGGCCCAAACATCAAATGAGCATCTTCACTAACCAGACTCAGCTAATCTAGGACAAGACTTGGTAGAAAACAAAAAGATGCAAAATAACATCATTGAGACTAGTAGAGCTCCTGATGCTCAGGGCTGGCTATGTCTGGAGTTCTGTGACTAATGGCATGGGAAGACTTTGCCCCCAGAGCAGAAGTTAATAGATGGTTGCTCTAAAGAGCCCATAGCACTGTTGTCTCCCCAAAAGCCGCTGGAATTAACATAAGATTTCAAGACGTTTTTTACAACAACATCGCAAATTTTCTGAGGGTCTTCTATTGTTACATTATACTACCACAGGTCACGAGTATTTCTTTAAGAGGAAGCCTGCAATTAGCAAAAATAACTTAAATCCCTTGTTTGCTGTTCGTTTTTAGACAAGCAAGGTGCAGAAATGACAACATATGCCTTCAGAAATTAATTGCCAAAAACAACAAATAAACTGAATGTTTAAGAACACTCTATAAGTCCTTAGCAAATGCTCTAAAATAATAAACCTTGAAAAGCCAGAAACAGATTGTGATGAGCTCCCTCCTCCCCAAAAAAATTGCTGAAACCTCTGCTAATAATTCAGCAATGTCTACTTTGAATCCCATCGCTTGCAAAATTAGTGCACTTTCTAAAGAACAGAGTATTTTTTCTTTGCTTTATTTTCCTTTCACCTTCCTGACTTCAATTCAGCTGTGACAGCCCACACCATCACAGATACTTCAGCTACATTAGCTCACTCATGTAATGTCAGGTCCTGTTAGCACCAGGCAATAGAAAATAACCCCAGCATAACATGATGTAATACTACATAGTCCTGCTGAATGTAATGCAAGCTGTCAGAGAGTTGTAGCGCTAGACTTTAATGGGAAGAAGGAAGATCTACTTGTGAATGTAGTTAGTGAGGAGCATGCCTTAAATATTTCACAAGTTTATCTTTCAATAGTCTCCAAGAAACTAGACTCTGCATTGTCTATGTGAAACTTTTCATGGTCTCCATTCTTCCCATCTTCCATATTTCTCTTTTACTGTGACCAAACCACTTTTTTCCTACTTTCACCCACATCCATCATCTTCTCACAAGGAATTTCAGTCCCTAGCATCAAGGTCCAGAGTATGAAAGGTTCAAATGAGACATTTCCCTCAAATCTTCCATGAAGCGCACTAAACAACCATCTCTCACCAGGGAGGTTTGTAAGATGGGGCCTCAGCCACTGACATACACCTCCTTCACCTGCAGCAAACTACATATCAGGAAATTAAAAGAAAGCAATCTAAGGAGCAGCTTCTCTCCACAGGGTTACTTTTAATCCAGTGAGGCCTCATTTGGTGTAAGGTACAACACAAGGGAAATGGCCAAGTGTCATGGGATCAGCTGTAAAAAGTTATTTTTCTCCTTCTTCCTAGCTAGTGCAGTGCTGTGTTTTCGGCTTAATCTGGGAACAGTGCTAATAACGCACCAATGTTTTTAGTTGTTGCTAAGTAATTCTTACTCTGATCATTACTCCAACCTCAGAGACAGACACTGCAGCTGCACCAAAGGACCAATACCAGTTGCCCCTATAAGCAAGGCGAAAACCAAACAAAAGCCACACAGCAACCTATGCAACAAAGAAAGATGAGAACCAGTGCACACACTACAAGGGACAGTATCTGAACAAGAGCTATTGCTACAGAAATCAGATGAAGAGGAAGAAGTAACTTCTTGATCTCGGACCTCAACCAAGTTGTGAAATACAAGAAAAGATTTCAGCTGTCTTCCAGGGGAGAGAGTCGTCACCTGGTTGCTCTGATGCTGGGACAATAGGGCTCATGGTCACAAACTAGAAGGTACGGAAGCAAAGCAGCTTGAACAGAAGAGAGATACCATCATGATTATCAGCAGAGAATAAAGTCATAGAAAAGCCAGCTGCAGCAGCAGAACTGTCCTCAGGTCAGCATTGACTCACCCTAACTTCCCTCTGATCATCACCCCAACAAAGAATGACCTTTGATGAAACTGGAGAGCTCAGCAGTGACCAAATGATTTCAGCAGTGTCATCAGCAGGCAACAACCCACCCAACACTACACACCATCTCTCCTGCCCTGAAAGACTGTTACAAGAGATGGAGCCTGACATTGTGGACTGAATGAATTCAGCAGATTTTATAGGGATTGGTCCATGGACTAAAAAATAGTATTTCTTTGTGTGTGTGCATATACATATACATATACATATATATATATATATATATATATACATATGACAGAAAAGCAACAATAAATTGTAAAATGTAGGATCTGAGCATGATGTGAATAGTATGGAATAAGGAGTGGACACTGTGCTGTGTTCATCTGTAACAAGCACAAGCTGGTGGACTTTGTCATCCACTTCATGGAGGAGATGGACAAGAAAATCAGCAAGATGAATCTATCTGTCAACACCAGGGCCCACACTATATGGGAGGAATTCCTTGAGAACCTAAGGCCCTGGAATGGAAGAAGGCAGATCCCTCATGATGGGATTTTAGGAGCGGGGTGTGGGCCTCAAGCCAGCGTGCCCTTTGTGCCCAGAGTCCCCAGTCCCACCTGTGAGGACAGCGGTGCCATTGTGCCCACGACCACCTTGGGGACAAGGGCAGGAGGACGCCCCAGGGTGTTTGCCCCCCCTGTGCTGGGTTTGAGATGCCAAGAGCACGCTGATGAGGAGGGCAGCAGCCCCTGGGGACACAGCCAAGGGCCCTGGGGCACACGGGCTCGCAGCCGCCCCTCTTCTCTCGGCTTGCAGGAACAACCAGAACAACCAAAAAGTGGATAAAGCTGCTAAGATTGAAGTGGCTCAGATAGACTTACATTGGCAACATAATGGTGACTTATTTTTAGCTATCAACCCATGACACCTCAGCCCATCAAGCAGAGATGCAACATATAGATGACCTTGTGATTAAGGGATGGACTTAACAAAGAACACTAGTGCCCAGGTCATTCATGACTGTGAAACGTGCGACAGTTAAGCAAGCCAAGTGGTATGCCTCTTTGGTATGGAGGACAATAAATGAAGTTCATATATGAGAAGGCCTGGCAGACAGACTGTATCACACTCTCACTGACCTGCCAATGCAAGCACCATGTGCTTACCATAGTGGAAGCAACCACCAGATAGCTGTAAACATACACTGTGCCCCACACCACTGCCTGGAACACTACCCTGGACCTTGAGAAACAGATTTTGTGGTGAGACGGCAGCCCAGAATGAACCAAATCAGACAATGGGACTCACTTCCAGAACAACCGTATAGACACTTGTGTCAAAGAGCATGGCATTGAGTGGGTATATCACATTACCTACCTCCCTCACACCTCACATTACACCACCCTCTGCTTAAATCAAATTGTACAATGGGCTGTTAAAAACTACACTGAGAGCAGTGGGTAATGGGACTTTCAAACATTGGGATACACATTTACCAAAAGGCACCGGGTTGGCCAGCACCAGAAGATCTGCCAACAGGTCTGGCACAGCCCAATCAGATCTTTTACGTAGTGTAAATGAGAATAAAGTTCCTGGGGTGCACATGAAGAATTTGCTGGGGTAGACAGTCTAGGTTATTCCTGCTTCAGGTAAAGGCAAACCCACTCATGGGATTGTTTTTGCTCAGGGACCCAGACACTTGGTGGGTAATGCAGGAAGATGGAGAATTCTACTGTGTATCTCAAGGGGATTTAATTTAATGTGGGGAGAAAACAGCCAATGAACTCTATTATCTGCTGGCACCTGCTATATAATATGTTTATGGCCCACCAGCTAGATGCCCATCTTCACCACTCTGGACTTTAAAAAGAAGATACGTGCTGTCACGATCATCAGCAGACTACAAAATCATAGGAAAAGCCAGCACCAGCAGACCTGTCCACAGATCACCATAGACTGATCCTGACTTCCCTCTGATCATCACCCCAAAAAAGAATGAACTTTGACAAAACCAGACAAGCTCAGCAGTGACCAGATGATTTCAAGCAGTGTCATCAGCAGGCAACAACCCACCCAACACTACATACCATCTCTCCTGCCCTGAAAGACTTACAAAAGATGGAGCCTGACATCATGGACTGAATGAATTCAGCAAATTTTATAGGGATTTATCTATGGGCTAAGGAATGATATTTCTCTTTCTGTGTGTGGGGTGTGTGTGTATATATATATATATGTGTGTATGAGACAAAAAGCTATGATATAATGAAAAATGTGGGATCTGACCCTGACGTGAATGGTATGGAATAAGGGATGGATGCTGTCCTGTGTTCAGTAGTAGCAGGCATTTTTCACCTTCTTGGTAGTTGATGCAGTGTTCTGTTTTCAGCTTTAGTTTAGGAACAGGGCTGATAGCACACCAATGTATTTAGTTGTTGCTAAGTAATGTTTACTCCTATCAAGGGCTTTCTCAGTCTCACACTCTGCCAGGGAGGAGGGGAAGTCAGGAAGAAGCAGAGATAGGACCCCTAACCCAAACTAGCAAACAGGGTATTCCATACCACAGGACATCATGCCCAGTATAGAAACTGGGGTAGTTACCTGGAAGGCCTAGGTCACTGCTTGGTTGGGCTGGGTATTGGTCAGAAAGTATTCTCTGGCCTTGTATTTTCTCTTATCATTATTATTGGTGGTAGCAGTAGTAGGTTTGTATTATACCTTAGTAACTGGACTGGTCTTATCTAAAGCCTTGGAATTTACTTTCTTTCAGTCATCCTCCCCACTCCTCCAGGACCAGGAAGGACAAAGCTGGGGAGTGAGTGAGCAGCTGTGTGATCCTGAGTTACCAGTTGGGCTTAGACCATGGCACCAAGTCTCACTGCTTCCTAATTTGAGGCTGTATGTTGTGCTGACCACCTGTAAAAAGGTTTTTTTATACTGTAGTGAGGAAATATGAATGTAACCACAGAAAAGAGAGGAAGATGTTTTAATAAACTGGAGACTGCTCTAAACTTACCAAGACCTTGGAAGCAGAGCCTGTGATGGTCAGCTAACAAAATAAGCAGTTACCAAGACTCATATAGTTGGAAGTTACACACACACACAGTTTTTTAGAGTAACCAAGTCAAAAGCAACTTGTCTGACTAGAAACACTGATCAGCCCAAAAGGGAGAAGGTAGTTGGGTAACTGAGGATTAGATGTAACAGGTTAGCATGGGAAGAGATGTTTCTGACTGAAAGGGAGTGATTGGTAATTTATCATCTATGAAACATGGAGAGATTAGTGGAGCAAAAGAGAGAAATCATAACTGATGGGTATTGGCCTCCCTTCTAACTATTTTGGCTTTTATGCAGAAAATCCATCCTGTTACTTCACCATGTTCTTGCTCTTGCCAACCACACTGAAAGATTCATTCGTATAACAAAGAAATGAACAGAAAATAGAAGTAGTAAGCATCCCAGAAAATTACAACACACTGACTGGTACCTACTCCTACCATACACAATCAGAGGTTTATATTAAATAGCTCTCACATCACTGATGAAGGATATAGTAACTGAAATGTTACCTTTTTTAGGTCTTTTGTATTCTCCTTTCATAATCCAGTTGCTCAGATCAGCTGTTATCTGGTGATAGTAGCAGCTTTGTCAGAATGATGCTACATGTTCATTTTTCCAGTATGTCACCCCACCTCCTCACACTTTGGACAGAATAAAGGTTGTCAATGGCTAAATTATACAGCAGAGATGCCTGCCCTTGTTTGCTCCTGTGCACGCCTCATATTTATTTTCAAAGCATTATTCTGGGTTGCTGGCAATGACACCACCATGTGAGCCTCTGCTGCCCCAGGGCTGTGCCATGCAGGTATTTGCAGGACTTCTGCAGACTGGAGGCTGGACCAGGAAGCCCTCAGACTATTGCTGCCTTATGCAATAATAGGAATTTGAAAGGGTAAACACTCTTAATGAATGAGACAAAGTTGAACCATTTACATGCTTGCATGCTATTACAAATACAGAAATACCCACCAATGACTCATAAAGGTTTACTTATAAAGGTTTACTTATAAAGGTTACAACACACTATGGTTTCAAATAGAGCAACAGACATCGTGCAAGATTAAAAAGAGTAATAATAATCATAGATTAAAATGCTCTCTACATTTTTCTAGCTACTCCAGAATTCCTATTAAATATCTCAACATGTTAAGATGTTAGAAGTGGCTGAGATTTCTAAAGACAAATGGGGGGTTTGGGTGCCTGACAAGAGTCCCTGATAGAGGTGAATGATTTCCATGTGATGCAGCTCCCTCCTCTCTGCAATTTGAGTCTATTAAGTAAAGCACCTCAGGTCACCAATCACCCTTCAAAATCCTGGCTCTGTATCACCACAGCATGAATTTCATAAAGAGAGGAAAACTTCAGCATAACAAATATGTAAATAGGCCCAATAAATTTGGTCCCAGGATTTGTCTTTTAAAGTCAGAAAACTATTACTGCCAGCCTCTTTGCAGGGGCTATAAGAGATAATTATTTTCCCCTGTAATGGTTCTGACATAAAGTGTGTATCAAAAACTGCATACCCTTCATATCCATCCAGCTGTGTTAAGCAATAAACATGATAATTATGCAGATAAGGCTTAAATAAATTCCTATACCTAAGGGCAGCCAAATGCTTTTTTAAGCAAAACACTAATTAACCCTCCATAGGGCTGAATGAGCACAGACCTTTGCTCCTTCCCAAGGTGGGAAACCTGCAGCCTCACACCTCCCAGGCATCTGTCATAGCTATAAATGGGTCAGTCTACTTCAGAGAAAACAGCTCCAGGGCTCTTCCTTGTGAGGTTCCAAAAGCGGTCAAGAACAACAAGATCTACTAGCTTCCCTATCCTGACACTGGGATTTGAGGTGTTTCAGACAAATGTCAAAGGAATTGCAGGGAAAGGGAAAGAGCATAAAATGCCGCTGGAATTGCTCACTGAAAAACAAAGAAGCAGCATGAGCTCAGCAGTAAATTAAGACTCTTGCATTAAACTGAGAAGCTCAAGGGCTGAGAACTATGATCATATCTGCTCATATACACACTAACATCAAAGATAAAGATGTGTTTATCTTAACCTCTTTCATTAGGTTAAGGCTAATATGTTTTGCCTTGCATCTGTGACAAGCTGAGCATCTGAGCATCTATATGGATTACTACTGGTTGAAGAAGCCTGTAAACTCTGCTGATGGCAGCTCTGATCTGATACGATAAGCAAAATCAGCTTCCTTAGCTTCTTACATGGCCAGGCACCAGCCTGTTGCAATGCCTTTGTGGTTACCCTCAACATTGTATGTGACTACTGCAGCTATAAAGACTTTCAATATAGAGACCGTGTGGTCATAAAGATGTTATTTTACAAACTGAATGTTGAATTAAATGGTTTGCCAGACTGTTCCATAACAAATGATGCTAATAAATCCTACATGCTTATACCTGCCACTCTTTTTATATTATTTGGCCATCTTTTGCCCTGAAACTGAATATCAGGAGTCCAAAACCATCTCAATTCACACCGCTTCTTGCTTTAAAGGCAGCAAGAGAAACATGGGAATTGTCATACTGGTTTATGTGCACTAGGGATCTAACACAATACCTGTCAGTCATCAGTTGCAGGTGTGTAGAGAAAAGGTGTAAGGTGAGCCTTCCACAGTGAAGAACTATGAGGAGTTAGTTTTCTCTGCATCACTGTGTTTAGCAGTCAAGTACATTTTCCTTACATAATGTTTCCCAATGGCTCTTGGAAGTTACCCTGACTTTTTACCCCACCAAATCACATGGTAAAAAACTCCACCATTGAGTTACGCACTATGTGGAAATAATGCTGCTTTGAGTTTTTAACCTGGTGAGAGATTCAGATGCTCCCTGCTTCCCTTATCTTAAAACACAGTGAATAATGGTCCTTTTGCATTGCTTCTACCCTCACAGCTTTACAGCTGGCTGCTGCAGCACTGCCCCACCACAGCTTCGCCTGGAGGGACAGTGCTGGTGACAAATGGCAGATGGTAGGAGCTCTAAGCTGTGTCTGCTCTTGAATCACTAAGAAAATGAAGCTGTGGCCCACATTTAACAAACCTGTATGGTCAGTCCTGGAAGAGGTGCAAGGATTTCTCCCTGCTCTACAGAAAAAGGATAACGAGAGAAGCCAGATGTGGCTCTGGCCACTGGTTCACTCATGGCAGCTCTGCTGCAATCTGCTGCTCTCATTTTGGTTTGCAATACCCCTAATGGTGCTGAGCAGAGAAAGACAGAGATTTAACCATACCCTCTTTCTGCATTAGAGGCTTACCTATAAAGTTTGACATCGGTGTAGTCTTAGACTCCAGAGGAGCAAGAAAGATTCCTGCTCCCCATTACATTCACCAATTCTCTTTCAAAAGCCCATTTCTTCAGACCCCCCACTGAATCCATCTGCTCTAAGAAGAAAGGTTATCTCTAAAGCCATGTCACCGCATCGGGAGCCCAGGTCCCAGGGGAGGTTGGAAACCCAGCACAGCCTTCTTTGAGAAGCCTAGGCACAATTATGATGATTTCTGCAGAGGGCTAGCTGTCCTGAGGAGTGCTGTGCTCAGACAGCAAGTGAATTCCCCTTGAAATCAATTTTTCAGAGCCTGATGGTTCTGTCTCAGCCTGCAGAGATGAATCAGACATCCAAACTGGCTGCTGGGGCATGAAGGGAAAAGTGCCTCAGGTAGTCTGTGTGCGAGTCAGTCTATACCTGTAACCATCTGCAAAAGAAATGCTTAGTACTAGTGTCATCTTTACAGATTTTCTGCTTTTTCCCTTAGACAGCTGTCCTGGGGCTTGCTGCTTCTCCCCAGCTGGGTCCCTGAGGTTTCACATACTTTCTTCTTTTACATATATGAATCCAGAATTTAGACAATTCAGCCTGAGAGAAAACTGAGGTATCTGGAAAAAAAGAGTCACTGGCAGTCTTTTAGCAGCTTCCCAACAAGCAGAGAGGACCATTTCCCTTGCATGGACAAGAATATTCCCTACAACCCCATGGAAATATTTGTAGCAGGAAGAGGACACCTATGGACATCATCAGAAGCAGAGCTCAGACAACTTTATGAACTCCTAAACAAACAAACAAAGCCCTTCCCTTCAGGACCCTTTTCAGCAGGAAAAGGAAAGACCGGATGAAAGAATAAATTCAGGTAGAAGAATTCAGACTATAGAACATACTATCAAGGTCTCACCTCCTTCTGCATTGGAATCTACCAACTTCTTGCTTAACTCTGGCAAGTAGTATGTTGTGTTAATTTCTACACTTCAAAACTGTTAACTGATTGTCCTGGTTTAAACCAAGTCCCCCAACTCCCGGAGAGTTAGGAAGGAGAATCCAAAGAATGTAGCCCCCACGGATTGAGATAAGAACGGTTTAATAGCTAAGGCATAACACAAAACCCCTACTGCCACTTACTACTACAAATAATAATGATACAGCAAACAGCAAGTGAAAAGAATACAACACCCCACCAGCCACCGACCCATAACTCACTCCACCCTGCCTGGCCGAGCACCATGTGCTCCCTCCTCCATTTTCCTCTCCAGCTCTCCCCTCCAGCCTTCTCCTTCCCAGTATGCCTTCTGGGCATCACGTGCTATGGTATGGAATACCTCTTTGGCTAGCCTGGGTCAGGTGTCCTGTCTCTCCTTCCTCCCGGACTCCCCTCCTCCACCTGGCTGGAAAAAACCTTGAACAAAAACACCCTCAAAACATGCTCAAACCATGACACTGATATAAACCAGAAACTTAACTAAAGGCCAGAAATTCACACTTTCTTTTTCTGTAGACTCAGTGGTTGCTGTATCTCTTCGGGTTTAAGCCCTCTGGTACAGGGCATCCCTTCCCCTCCCACTGGCCTGTACAATTTCACAGCACTTGGACAGAGAACCTGCTGCCAAAGCACATTACTTAGCAATTGTCCGCATTAAGCTACCTGCACTGTGCTCATCTCCCTAGACTCAGGTCATCCTCCAATGTCTCCCAACAGCTTTGAGTCATATGCTCCCACCATCTGACCCCCTGGACTCTTCTCCTCCACTGAAGAGGCAGGTTAAGCCTGAAGCCAAGTGGAGTTGAACTCCAGCCCTTTCACAGGGCTTACATTGCCCAGCAACAGATGGTAAAGTGCAACTTCTAACCAGCAGGAAAATGATGTTTTCCTCTCACCAACTGGAATATCAATAAAACTCTTTATGTATTTTCCAGTATGAAAACTGATTCCTTTTTTAGTTCAGAGCTTCAGCCTTTGTAACACCAAAGCAACTGAACCCTAAGTAATACCAATCAGTTTCCCTTTGCCTCAGAAAAAGTAATAGCGAGGACCATGCTGGATACCTTGACAGCGAGTTCAAAACTCCTACTTAGGGAATTAGGTGTTACTGCTTGTTATTTTCATAGTTGTAATAATGAACTCACTGTTGCAATATCAGGAATAATAAAAACTTTTGACTAGTGATTCAAAGAACTAAGTTTTCAGTAAGGAAATACAATTTCTTCTGGGAACATTTTCTCTTCAGGGAAGTTAATCTGGAAGTTTTTACTTCTAGTCATGATCATTCCCAGAAAAAAAACCACCACTCTCACTCGGCCTATACCCTGCAAGTCACAGAGGCAAGTACCATCCAATCCAGTGGATCACTATTGCTGCTTGCTATTTTTTAGGCATTTTGTACAAAAATAAATAATATGCTCACCTTTGTCATTGTAATGTGATGGTAGGGACTGGTTTTGTATTAGACCAGTGTTCTGCAGCATTGGCTTTCAGACTGCGTTCACAATCCCCCCTGTATTACAGTCACTTCCAGCACAGCTCTGGGAGTCCCTGGTACTGTGCTCATTATACATGTAAAAATAATTTCTTCTCCCTAAAGTAGAAGCCAGGAGCTACAGTAACTTAGCAACACGAGCAAGTGCCAACAGTGGCAAAAGAAACCCCGAGACCCACCAGCTCCCTTGTCACTCTTATTTGCCCAAAGTTTGTTATTTACTGATAAGCAAACAACGTCCTACCCTGACACGTATGTCCCACATTTACCCACCAATTTTATCATCAACAAAGAAGTTCATAAGCAAACAAGAAATTAAAAAACCCCTGCATACACAGATCCTGATAAGATCCATAATACTGTCTGTCAAGAGACTTAATAGAACCAACTTGCTAATTTCATGAAGAATACTGAGAAGTAAAAGAAAGCCATTTGCTTTGAAGAAACTTAATTCCCTGTAATCAAATTCGGGTATGGGTGTACCAGTCTAAACATTTCCTTTTATGTAGTATCTGTCAAAACATATGACCTGTTCTCTTCTGATTATTTGTATCTGCAGAAACACAACATAAACTGGGCTGTTCAGAGCTGCATCTGAAGTCCAGAAGAAGAAGAAATCAGTGATAAAAGCAAGAGAAAGGCAGAGATTTCTGCACACCAAATCTTTTTTTGTACATTAATTAATAATTACTCCTCAGATTGTTTTCAAGCGAGCTGTTTCTCCTGCTGACTCTTGTGTTTTAGACTTCGGGAAGCTGCATCTTCATTCTCAAGGGATACATTTTTAAGAAATATGAACTGAAAGATAGACTTAAATGAGATTTTATTTTTCCTGATTTCTAAAGGACAAGTACTATGAGCTTATGTCCAAAAAACCTGCAAAACTGTAAAACATTAAAGCACAGAATTGGGAGTTGAATTCTTGGCTCCTTTATTTATTTATTTTTATGTATTTCTTTCCCTAAATAAAGGCCCACCTTGTACACAATTCCACCTACTAACCAAGAGGCCATACAAGGCTGAAAAACCAATCGAAGCTCTGGTAAGTGATAACTCATCTTTTACTCTGGTAATTAGGTTTGAGACAGCACTGACATTTTTCAAAAGACCACAACAAATGACCAGTAAATGGCAGAGGCTTCTGCTTAGGAAATGGAATCATAGAATCATAGAATAGTTAGGATTGGAAAGGACCTCAAGATCATCTAGTTTCAACCCCCCTGCCATGGGCAGGGACACCTCACACTAAACCATATCACCCAAGGCTTCATCCAACCTGGTCTTGAACACTACCAGGGATGGAGCATTCACTACCTCCCTGGGCAACCCATTCCAGTACCTCACCACCCTAACAGTAAAGAATTTCTTCCTTATATCCAGTCTAAACCTCTGCTGTTTAAGTTTCAACCCATTACCCCTTGTCCTATCACTACGGTCCCTAATGAATAGTCCCTCCCCAGCATCTCTGTAGGCCCCCTTCAGATACTGGAAGGCTGCTAAGAAGTCTCCACACAGCCTTCTCTTCTCCAGGCTGAACAGCCCCAACTTTCTCAGCCTGTCTTCATATGGGAGGTGCTCCAGTCCCCTGATCATCCTCGTGGCCCTCCTCTGGACTTGTTCTAACAGTTCTATGTCCTTTTTATGTTGAGGACACCAGAACTGAACACAATACTCCAAGTGAGGTCTCACAAGAGCAGAGTAGAGGGGCAGGATCACCTCCTTTGACCTGCTGGTCACGCTCCTCTTGATGCAGCCCAGGATACGGTTGGCTTTCTGGGCTGTGAGTACACACTGCTGGCTCATGTTCATTTTCTCATTGACTAACACCCCCAAGTCCTTCTTTGCAGGACTGCTCTGAATCTCTTCTCTGCCCAACCTGTAGCTGTGCCTGGGATTGCTCTGACCCAGGTGTAGAACCTTGCACTTGGCATGGTTAAACTTCATGAGGTTGGCATCAGCCCACCTCACAAGTGTGTCAAGGTCCCTCTGGATGGCATTCCTTCCCTCTACCGTATCAACAGAACCACACAGCTTGGTGTCATCGGCAAACTTGCTGAGGGCGCACTCAATTCCATTGTCTGTGTCAGCGACAAAGATATTAAACAAGACCGGTCCCAACACCAATCCCTGAGGGACACCACTCGTTACTGGTCTCCAACCAGACATTGAACCGTTGACCACAACTCTTTGAGTGCGACCATCCAGCTAGTTCTTTATCCACCGAGTGGTCCACCTATCAAATTGATGACACTCCAATTTAGAGACAAGGATGTCATGTGGGACAGTGTCGAATGCTTTGCACAAGTCGAGGTAGATGACGTCAACTGCTCCACCCCTGTCCATCGCTTTTGTAGCCCCGTCACAGAAGGCCACCAGATTGGTCAGGCAGGATTTCCCCCTAGTGAAGCCATGCTGGCTGTCACCAAGCACATTTCTCTTTTTCATGTGCACTAGCATGCCTTCCAAAAGAATCTGCTCCCAGGTTTTGCCAGGCACAGAGGTGAGACTGACTGGTCTGTAATTCCCTGGGTCATCCATTTTCCCCTTCTTGAAAATGGGGGTCATATTTCCCTTTTTCCAGTCATCAGGAACTTCACCTGACTGCCATGATTTTTCAAATATGATGGCCAGTGGCTTTGCAACTTCATTCACCAGCTCCTTCAGGACCCGCGGATGGATTTCATCAGGTCCCATGGACTTGTGTACATTCAGGTTCTTAAGATGGTCTTGAACCAGATCCTCATGTACAGTGGGCCCAAGGTCTAGGTTTTCACAGCCCCTGCGTCCGCCTTCCAAGACTCGGGTGCTGCGGTCAGAACCTTTGCCAGTGAAGACCGAGGCAAAGAAGCCATTCAGAACCTCAGCCTTCTCCAAGTCCTGTGTAGCCAGTTCTCCCAAAAGTTTCTGGAGGGGGCCTACATTGTCCTTAGTCTGTTTTTTAGCCGCTACATACCTATAAAATCCCTTTCTGTTATCTTTAACATCCCTTGCCAAGTTTAGCTCCAATTGGGCCTTAGCTTTCCTAACTTGGTCCCTAACTACCCTGACAGCATCCCTGTATTCATCCCAGGCCACCTGTCCTTGTTTCCACCTTTTATAAGCCTCTTTTTTCTTGTGAATTTTTCTCAGCAGCTCCTTATCCATCCAAGGAGGTCTCCTGGCCCTCCTGCTGCACTTCCTTCTGGTTGGGATGCAACACTCCTGAGCTTGTACCAGGTAGGCTCTTCCACATTATGCTCTTTAGCAAATCTACCTATGCGTGTGCCATAACTGCACACAATGATGGTTACAGTCCTGGCACACGTTTCAGGGTGTTTCATGTAAAGCTCTGAGCTGTCCTAATCAGATGGCATCAGGACAGCAAAGGGTTTGGAGGCAGACCTACAGACCCCGGCCAGCATACAGGAACCTCATCTGGCGCAGACCTAATGTTTCTGGCTGCCAGCCTGCTCTTCTTGCTCTGAATATCCCAAAGCAAGGGAGAGATTAATTAGAGCAGCCCAGAGGCTACCTAGATCAGTGCACAACCTAGAGAGCAGACACTGTCCCTTCCCATTTAGGTTTTCTGCTTAGTAATATGAAAGAATCTGACCTAGGTGTTGAAATCAAATCAGTCTTACATGTACTTGGAGATGACACCTATCACAGACATTTTGCTTTACTGAATAATGCACAATATATATGAGTTAATTGGGGTATCACAGGATCTCAATCAAGTTCTGAAGCATATTCAGCATTCTTCTAAAGTAGAACATATGGGTGGTGATGTGCCTATATGCAGTCTGTCACAGTACAGGACCAGACACCTTATAAGACCAGCTCCTACACAATGAACACTGCAAGGTATAAGGCCTTCCTCTATATCCAACCTAACAGCATCTATAAGCTGTGCTGACAATGGCCTCAAGGCAGGCATTTAGAAAAATCCCACTGTTCAGTCATTCACCCTTATTTTGGCTGCTTCTGAAAGGCAGAAGAGGAAGCAGCAACATCCGTGGCTCAGCCTTCTCACTGAGAAACAGGAGGCCTTCCGGGGCCTACAATCAGTTTGTGTCCCTTCTATTTTATCTCAGCCAAATCATCCAGATTTTCCTGTTCCTGAGCTGAAGATGTCATTAGAAAACCTAGAAAATGGTGTGGAAATGAATATAGCCCTGTTAGCATGCAGCACCTTCCTTGTGTTCCTGATGTTCTCCAGCAATAGCAAACTTTGTTGCTATCTACACACACCAGTCTCCATACCTTTCCAAAGACAGGGAACACTACAGCAGCTAGGAAAGTAACAACAAAACATCTTTCCTCAGACTTTTCTGTGCATGGCTTTATCTTCTTTCAATCTTTAAGGTACTCCTCCCAAAAGCAAAGCGCAACCCTTGCTCTAAGTTCAAGTGACCGGACTGATGGAGACTGAAAAATTTCCTGCCTCTACAGCTCATTGCTGACCTTCCACTTGAAAGCATACCCCTTGTATACTATAGGAGTACTTGCATGTATGCTGTGCAAACACAGGTTAGTCATTTAACCTCTCAAAAGAGGCTTAAAACCCCTCAAGTTTAAAAACAAAATCAAACCTACTCAAGAAGTTAAACATTAGCCTACAGCTACACAGAAAGGTGAGTACCCGAAGTGCATCTTCTACATGAAGCTTGCTAACACAGAAAACTGATTTTTAATAATTAATGTAAATATGCTTTGTGGACCCACTGGTTCATGACCAAGAAAAACACAACCAACCCACTTCCATAACCAATCATTAGTTAAAATAAGCCATGTTTTCCTGTGCACAGTCTCATACACAGATTATGGTGCAGTTTTCTTTTTGTAGTTTTGCTTCTCCCCTCTTCCCCCCCCCTCCCCCCCCCCCCCCCCCCATGCAGGACTCCTTCATAATGTGCAGCAGGAAGAACCTTAAGCCTCTAGCAGAGAAGACGCCTTTATCTTACCTTAATTTGTCCTGCTTGTATTAGAACGGAGTTTCTAAGATTTAGACAAGGAGATATAAATGTAATCTCTCCGGAGGTAAACTAAGCTACCTGTGGGCTTGATGTTCTCATGGTTTGCCTGAGGAAAACAAATCTTTCATCCTTATCTATGTATTACTTTTCTAATTAAAATGCATGGGCTACTTTAAACACTATTTACCCAAGGGGGCTTCAGCAGTGCTCCTTCACCACTTAAAGAAAATAAAGAATAAATACCATCAGTGGAAGGCTTTAAAGATGTCACATACAGAAGCCATTCATTAAGATTCCTGAAGAGTAATATTATCAAAGCAGGATATTAACACTACAGGTCTATCTACACAAAACAATTGAAAATATAAACACATGACAACAAGTGAAATCAGAAGGAGACAGAGACACAGAGAGATTACTTAGATCTTGTTGGCTGTTGCAGACAGCTAACTAATTCTATGTCACAATTTGCATTTCTCCCCAGGTATTCCCAAAAGTATGTAGAAAATCCTGCGACAGCAAGGCAGAATTATCCAAATCAAACTGGGAAGGTTTGTAGTGCTGCTAGTGATGATTCTGTTATATTCTGAAGTCAATTAGAAAGGGAGGCAGCTAAAATAGCAGCACCTTGCAGATGAGGCAATTCTTTCCTGGGCTGAAGGATAAAACATCATTTCTGAAGCCTTTCATGCAAGAGATTTTACAAAGCCTGACAGCAACAAACCAAAGTACAAGTTCTCCTAATACCCTTTGCTTCTGAAGGACTCAGATCAGCCCAGAAACATGAATTATGGGTGTGGACCCACAATTACAAACAAATGAGTAATCAGATCTTTCTGATTTTCTGCTTATCAACCAGCTTGCCTTCACAGTGGTTTAAGATAATGCATTTCACTCTGTGTTTGCAGTAGATTAGAGCCATGCATGTGGTGAGTTAATTCAGTACAGCTAATAAGCAGGGAATTATGAAGCACTGGAACTCACATATGCTTGCATTATCAGCAACTCTGAGAAAGGTGAGTGCCATGAAAAAGTCAGATCTTGCCACAGATTGACCTTCATTATTCTTATTTTTACCCTTATACCTATTTTACTGATGGGTAGACTGAGGTGACAACAGGTTACTGAATAAAGGCTGAGCAGCACATAAGCAGAGACTAGAGAGCTGCATTCCTTGTAGTTTCTCCTGGGCTTTTCCCTATAAACAGAAGCACTCCCACTTCAAGCAGAAAGTGGGAGTTGCTTTGCAGTCAACAAATTAGGAACTCTTCCATGTTAAACAGCCTTCAGAGATGTATAAGCTTGAAAATAAGATTGTGACTGGTTCTGGAGGGTCTATATTTAAGTAATAAGAACAGACTATAATTATTTCTGAAACCACATCTGAAGATGAGATTCCTCAGCTAGATACCCAATACATGTGTGGCTCTAAAGAGTAATATAATCCTTCTGTCATGGTTTGAGCATGTTTTGAGGGTGTTTTTGTTCAAGTTTTTTTTCCAGCCAGGTGGAGGAGGGGAGTCCGGGAGGAAGGAGAGACAGGACACCTGACCCAGGCTAGCCAAAGAGGTATTCCATACCATAGCACGTGATGCCCAGGAGGCATACTGGGAAGGAGAAGGCTGGAGGGGAGAGCTGGAGAGGAAAATGGAGGAGGGAGCACATGGTGCTCGGCCAGGCAGGGTGGAGTGAGTTACGGTTCGGTGGCTGGTGGGGTGTTGTATTCTTTTCACTTGCTGTTTGCTGTATCATTATTATTTGTAGTAGTAAATGGCAGTAGGGGTTTTGTGTTATGCCTTAGCTATTAAACCGTTCTTATCTCAATCCGTGGGGGCTACATTCTTTGGATTCTCCTTCCTAACTCTCCGGGAGTTGGGGGACTTGGTTTAAACCACGACACCTTCTTATATGACATCCTTATTATACTGTAGAATCCTTATGGCCTTACAACTCACATACCCTTTCTCTCACTCACTGAACAAACTCACCACAGAAAGCCAAGCCCTGCCCCAGACCTTCTGCTCGAGGGCGCTGTGCAAACGGAGGGAATACATACATATTTTAATACCCTACCTCTTGTCATGCTCTCCTTCTGAAAGGAAGGCAACCTTGGACTACCTTGGGATCATGTGAACTGAGAGCAAACCAATCAGCAACAGGAAAACTTCTGCCTGGACTGGGGGGATTTTAAAATGCTAGGATCTAAATCATTTTTTGGGCAAGTAACAGAAGAGGAAATACCTGATAGGGCTTGACTTTTAAAAAACTGAATCCATTTTTGCAGCCAGAATTAACTGACAGCTTATATGCAACCACTTCAGCTGTTTACCAAGTGATTGGTGCATACAAATCAAGGGGTGTTCGATGTCTAAATGCTAATGTCTTAGACTATGCAAGCACAGATTTGCACCTACAAGAACTGGAAGCCACTTCATTTAAACTTTAACAAACGTGGCTAAGAGAAAGGAAAGAGAGAAAGGCAACATGAATATTTCAGGGTGTGCATCTTGAAGGGTTTGGTGCAGCTGCACAGCTCCAATTAAAGTCAGTGGGAGCCTCACATCTAAAACCCTGAGCCATGCTTTGAAAAATTTAAGAGTTTGATGTCAGAGGATGGCTTTCAGAGTCAGCTGCTTTTGTTCAGCAGAAGCTTTCGTAGGAGAATGAAGCACGGTCTCTCCTTTTACAGAAAGGTAAGGCTGGAGAGAGCAGGAGAGGGAGAAGGAAGTTCAGAGTAGATACTGGCATAAAGATTTGTCCATCATGGTGTCTTCACAGGGGCCACACTGGCATTATTTGTAATGGAAATGATTCAAAAAGGTCAAGCTTTGGCTTTTCCATTACTCAGCATCAGAGATAGTTAAGAAACAATCTCCATTTTCTTTGAACCAGCAAAGCCCAATCAGATGAAGGAAGCTCCTGGATAAAAAGGATCATCCACTGATCCAATTCTAATCAGCACTGTGATAATTCTCTTTACCTCCAGTAGGATTAAGCTGATTGTTTCAATAAACAATTTAGTTCATCTTTTGGAAGCACTCAGCCCAGATGTCTTTGGACATGCATGTGTTAGTGCTTCACTGTGAAATAAGGGTGTGCTTTATGAAAATGCTTTCCTGATTATCTCCACTTGCTGGGCTTTGGTTCCCCTCACAGACTGAATTTGAGCTCTACATTTTAATTCAAGATAAAATTAGACTGGAAGATGCACTCCAGGAGCTCACCTCCAGCAAACAGTGGGGCAGACAAGTCAGACTACAGCTACCTGAATTACCTCCTCTGAAATGTTTGTAGAGGGGAACCTGGACTTTCACAGCACTGTTTTGCTCTACATATATGTTCCTGTTGAGATATATCACTTGTTAACGTGGGCACAGCCTTCATGGCCTTTTGAGCATGGTCACATACATGACCACAGTCAGAAAGAATTCATACTAAAAAGCATTGCAGATACTAGAAAATCATCTTACTATTGTATATGACAAGTTAGTCTAGTGATGACTGTGCTGATTTTAAGAAGTCAAATTATAAAAAGTCAAACTAAACTAAACTGTTTCTAGTAGGAATCACATAAACTGGCATATTCCTCTCAACTTCTGGTGCGATGACAACTTTTTGTCTCAATATTTTTGCTCTGAAGATGTTTTCCTATAATTTCTAGTAATTGATGTTATTTCATGACATGTCTGTGGCATCGTATCTGCATGTCATTATTTCAAGTTGTCATGTCACATTCCACAAGACTACTGCTGCCACATCAAATTATCACAGAGCAGAGCAGCCGCTTTATCATTAAGGGCAGCTGCTACTCTGTACAAATTGAAACATCAATATACTGCAAATGGTTCCAGGCTACTGAAAACCGTCCTGAAATTAGTATGCCAAAAGCTTATCTTTTTTTCAAAGTCTAACCTGTATCACTTCAACACAAACAGGAGGCATTCTGTTCAAAGAAACAAAGGGAGCAGGTTTTAAATATCCAGGTCTGTTTTATGATTGTCTAAATAATAAAAATAATGCAAAAATCCTATTTTTAGATACTTTTTGTAGCTAAAAGTACCTGCAGAGATCACAGAGCTAATTAAATGGTATCACAGAGGAAGCCTTTAACATACCTGGAAGTTTAAGCTGGCATCATTTGCATCCCGCTCCAGCATTTTAACCACAAACCATTCATCTTCACACATTAATTCGTGAAGAAAAAGGAGGAAAAGAGAGAAGTCAGTAAGATTCCAGACACTGGAGTGATGCTCATATGTTTATATTTACATTTTTTCCCTGCCATTTGAATAAAATAGGATGCAGAAACTTAATCTCTTTGTAGATATTTTCAGAGGGGGCATAAATTCCAGTTCCCTTCAAAACCTTTCCTTAATTCAAATGGAAATATAGATGAGACTGGTACTTGGGAAAAGAGAAAAGGAGGATTCCTGCTGAGAAGAGATGCTCACGTACATGTGGGCAGTTTCTAGATTCTTTTGGATGTGAAAGGTGTTCTCCCTGATATGATTACTTATGATGTCTGTTAGAATCTAAGAGAATTTGCAGACACACTGTGGATTATTTCCCTTTCACCTCTGGAGTGAACAAAGGTGTCAGAAGTGAACAAATACATTATATTATGCTGCAGAGGTAACACAATGGCTAAAAGTCACTGTGCAAAATAAGCAGACCAGGGACTGTGTGAAGATGCATCCTGTGCTGGGTAAAAGTCCCATTTAACAGGGATGCACTTCAGTGTATACACTTCTTCCGAAAGCATTACAGACATCAGTGTGGCTGAAGGATAGAGGGAAAGGCTATGGTACCCTCTATACATGAGTATTATATTCCTTTCAAACCCACATTCAAAAGCTGAGCAATAGCAGCATCTGTGACTGGAAGACAAGACATACCAAAAGCCGGAGACAGAAGAAACCAGGAAAAGCCTGAAGTTGGTTTTGCTTACAGGATCAAACAGGCTAACAACACATAGCTTAAGCTTAACCTTTGCTTTCTTACTTTTCCATGAAAAAGTAGAAGATGTTTTAGGAACATCAGCAACAGGTGTTTCCTCTGCAAGCAAAAGAATTCAAGAGCTACATGGGCTGAGTAGCAAGAGAGATGACACTGCTTCAGCCTTTTGTTTTTACTGGATTAGAACACACAGAATGAAAGTCAGCCTTACACATCAGCTTCGGGTAATCTGCTTTTGCACTTTCTTCCTCAGCAGACAGCAGCTCTACCTTTGAAGATAACCATTCATGCATAAAATTACTAATAGAGACCATCTATCTGAATAATGTCTGTTCCTTAATAATTTATATCACTTGATCCATTTTCAAAGGTTAGCCTTACATTAAAAATACAGTTCTGAATAGGTCAGTCTATTACTTACAGATAAATTACTCCACCTCTTCACATTATAGCATTGTGTTTTGATAATGACAGTTTTTATTCCCATTATTTCTTCTTCCCAGGAACAGTATGCCAAAGCCTTAGCACGACCTGCCTTCCCATGCCTCCCTGTGTACTCCTGTTTTGATTCTTTTTGATTAAGTCAGTCTAAACATCTGCTTATAATCTTTTACCTGCTTTTAGCAATGATGTAGAAATACTTGGCACTCCAGGATGAAAAGATGTATCAATGATGCATGATAGGACCATGCTAAATTCTAAGCTTTGTCATGCTGCATGTGAGCTAAAGCGCTACATAACCAATACCATTAAATTCATTGTAATTAAAAGATAATTTCTGCTCTCCTCTAGATAGATAAAGCAATAAAATTACAATGTTTAAAGAGGAAATGCCAGTGTAGTGTTCAGACACCTAACAGCTACCCAGGAGATACACATTGTAAATATAACAGAAAAGTTCCTACTCTTTTATATATGGAAGCATTTTGTGGTGGTAATTTTATCCCACTAAAGTAGTCTGGAAAGTTGCTGGACTACAGAAGACTTACCTTAAGAAACACCTGGTACAGGTATTTTCGTATGACTGTGAGGAATTGTCAAGTTACAACAATTTGTCAAATGTCCTCATTACAAATGCATCTCTGAATTACTCAGAGTGAAGAGCTCTTCTCAGGCAATGCAGACATCTGCACATAGGATCAGTGCACCAGTATGTTAGCTCTGCAGTAACAGGATGAAAGGAAAAAGCAACATTTGAAGTCTATGGATCTTCTGCATTAGCTGCATGAGTATAGGCAGGAGCAGCATCCAGCACCAAGACAACAGTGACACCCCAGCCCAGAGCTGCTCTTGAGTACAGTGCTGCCTGAGAAAAGGACAGTCCCATTCTGCACAGCAACCATCCCGACAGGGAAACTAAGACAGAAAACAGTCATTCCAGGGAGCTGCTGGGTCTTACACAGCATGCAGCAATCCTGATGGATTTCCCTAAATTGTGCTTCTGATTTAAAAGCTCAAGTGAAAAACTGGCCTTTGCTTTGCAGATAAAAATGAAGTAAGAGTCTGCGTGACCCCTTGGAAACACATTCAGAGGTTCACTGTGCCTCCCACGGAGCCAAGGCAGTTAATAAAAATGTCCCTATTGCTCCTGGCCTGTGTATCACATTCGCCCCGAGTTCATTGGGACAAGCTTAGAAACAACACATGCACTCCAAATGTGTTTTCCTTAGGCCCTTTCTGAAGTAAATGCATGCATGGGTAGAGTATGTATATAAGGAGTAAGCAGTCAGCAACTACAACATGGATAATACGCAAACAAGCCTCCTCACCATCAGGTTCCAGGTGCAATTACCAGCAGTTATCCAGAGGCAGATTATTCACCATGATTGGTGATAAACAGATCAGTTATACATAGAGATAACAAGCAGCTCCAGCTACAAAAACCCTTTTGTAGATGCTAGCCAGAGAAGAACCCTGTCCATGCATATGAACAGATATGGGGGTCTCAGGACACAGGAGCTCTTAGCAGCATAGTCTATTGAATGTGCTTAATGCAATGTAGGACTTCTAGAAGATTTTTGACACTGCTACAATGGAACAGCAAGACAATCCCTCCAGTACTCAGGCAGCCTGCCCTCTACCTACACAAGGTGTAAGAGAAAGTGCTGACTTTCTCTTGTTGGAGCATCTGGCCACTGTGTGACTGTGAACGTAGCAGGATCTCTGCATCTCCTGTGCAGCTCTCATTTGGAGCATTGTATTACTCTGGGTGCACCCAGTATCCCAGGAACAAAGAGCTTTGCATTTCAGATAGAAACACAATGAAAGCAGAGATACAGATCTATTACTTCAGGCCCTGGGCAACAAACGATTCTCAAACAAAGCAGCTCCAGATAGCCCTAGGGAGACTCCTGAAGGCAGACCAAAAGAAAGCACAGAGGAAACACATACTCATCCTTTTTTTAGCTAGCTAGATCTGAAAGGTTGCAAAAATGGATATATCCCATTGCCAGCCAGCACATCAGCTCTTCCATGTATCAACAAAGACAAAAAAGGAGGATCCCAAAGCCTCTGTTTACTGTAGGGGATCTACCTCAACGTGATGGGTTTGGAAGAGGCAAGAATGGGTGTAGGACAGTGCAGCCCACTGGGCAGGACTGCATGAGTACAGGAGGTACTCCTACTCCACTGGCAAACCTGAAGTGTCTTATTCAGTCCACCCATTATTATTTCGATGTAGATGGTTGTGACATCTAATTCTTTCACGGCTTGTAAAGCATGGAAAACCCTACACTGTATCATGTTTTCACCACAAGCCAGGCTGAGACATAGAAGGAAAATGGTTTAAGTGATGTTCATGACCCAGATCACCTTCCGTAGCAGTAAACTAATTCAGACTGCCGTAAGTACAGCCCTTTCAAGCAAATTATGACTGATACCTCCACCTTTCTTACTCCAGCATTTAGTCCTGTTCTTGTCATGGAAGGAGAGAGTAGCTACAGCTTCAAGAACAAAACAACCAAAATCACCTCAAACTCAAAAACAAACCCAAACAAATTAACAGGAAAAAAAAGACACCCCCCCAAAAAAAAACAAACCAAAAAAACCCACAACTGCAACACAAAACCACCCCAAACCAAACTAAAAAACCCCAAGAAAACGAAACAAAACCACATCCATAAAGGCATCTCGAGCACATGCTCTAGGTTCGCATTGCTAGTCCATTTCAATAAAAGCTGAACAAGACAAAGTCTGATGCCTGCAATCCTCCCAGTCTGGGTGGAGTCCCACAGCTCAGCCAGAAATCATATATCCTTGATCTAGAGCCTATTCTGAGTCTTTCAGCTTGAGACCACCTTGTCCTTTCCTTTGCCATGTCTATTGGTGTGTGATTGTCTATATTTGCTCACTTGTTCTGTGATCATTCAGAGGCCACACAGATCATTGTTGCTTTAACACACATCAAATCCTATCAGTTCTAGTACTGTAGCTGGTTGGGTGAGCTCTCATTTCTTTGTTACCCTCCCAAGTGCCAAGGCACCGAGATGCCAATGCAGTCTGAGTGCACCCAGAGCCAATTACATTAACCTTCTGCCAACCCGGGGCCCTGTCTGCTCCCAGGAATTAATTCTTGTTTTGCTGCAATGCACACACAGCAAAAGTTTTTAAGCTTCTTGGCCAGTTTATTACAATTGGGTTTTCTGTGATGCATTTGGTCTCTACAATTATCCCTCAGAGTCTGTGGTTCTGGGAACTGCTCTGCGGACTCCCTCTGCTTCTCCAGTTCCCCCACTTCAATGCAGCGGCAGATACCAATTTTCCAACCCCCACCTTCTCCGATGCATGCAAATAGAGTAAACTGAAGCAATCACAGCAGCGCTCAGTGCTTGGACAGTCTGGCACAAATGCTAGGAGATAACTGACAGGCGGACAACCACACAGCTAAGTTAGTTTCTTCACTTTGGGAAGTTTATCTGCTATAGCTTTCATTTGATGGAATCACCTTGATTTTTCCAGATTTGTTCATCATCTCAAGTAACTGAGCAGCCCAGCACTGTCCTGTTTTGCAGAGCAATTAGGAAAACAACCACACAAGGGATTTTTCCCACAGAGCTTGCCAGATCCAAGTGCCCCAACATGGGTAATCCCCTTCAAGATGTAGGAGGCTACAAGTCATCATCAGAAGAAGCAATTCACTGAACTCTTCCATTCAGATCTATTAGCATCTAGATGTACTTTCTATGAAAAATGGTGGGAACAGTGTTAGGGAATCTGTTCCACCAGGAGATGTGCAGAAAGAATGAATTCATAGAGTTTAAAGAAGAAAAGGATTTCAGACGTCTCCTCTTGAGGCTGACATTTGGGGAAGGATAGCTCAGGGCTACAAGTTCAGGATTTTTGAGGACCTTGCTCCCATCAGTTCAGACTAGTTATCCCTTTTTCTTTCTCTGCAGAAAACAAAAATCAGGATGACTACTGAAGTCAACCTCAACAGGAGCATCCTGTTACACAGCAAGGCAATCACAGGCCAACCGCCTTGAAGACAAGTTTGTGAGTCTAGTTTCCCTCAGCTTTCATGAGAAGATGACTGCCTGAACCACGCAAAACCCTGATGCTAACCTAGTTTTACCAAGAACAGATTTCACTGCCTCCAGTACAGAAGTACTATTGCCTTCATTACTGAACTCAAAATATATGGAATACCAAAAAGCTCCGGGGGACTGACAAGCATGAAGTTTAACTGAGCATAGGCTACATATGTTGGGGGTATTTTAGCTTTACCTGTTCCTCTTTTTGGGCTTTTTCTCAACCTTAGAAGAAATCTCCTACTAACCACCCCAAGAAGTAATGCTGCAACCTCATTGATCATAAGAATTATTTCCTCTGTGGCACTTGGAGTTGCAGATCTTAAGTCTGTAGTTACCACAAGCATTTTCACCATATGGCTCTGACAGGCAGGTGATCCTCAAAGCCCTCAAACAAGCACCAGTGTGCATCATGCCCCATTGCTTTTATTCCCTGATATGCTTCATTTCATGGCTGCACATCACATACAAGTTGTTGGGGAAAGGGCCATGTTCACATTCAGGATCTGTTAGTTTCTCCGAGGATGTCTTGATGCAACTGTCTTGGCCATTTCACCTTCAACCAGCCCCCTTTCCACAGATGACCAGTCATCCACAACACTGCAGAGATTTTAAGCATCCTTGATCTAAGGGAGGCAGATGAAAAAAGACATGATGCGGGCAAATGTCACATTTGTGTCACTGACTGAAACACTGCTGCCAGGATGCATTATTCAGTACCTAACAGACCTACTGGTATAATCCTGAGCTGAACTCTCCTCAAAAGATCAGCCATCCGTGTTTTCCCCACAGCAGGTGGAGAGAATTACTGCTGCAACCCTGGGGTGGGAGAAAGGAAAACTTACCCCTGCATGCCAACAGAGCCCGTGGAAACGTGTTATATTACAAGCAATGTCTGCTTTTTGCTTCAAGGAGAATTCTCCATAGTGATTCTCCATAGCGCTGTAGCTCTATAGATAAAGGAGCCCTTACTCCAGGCACTGAAACAAACCAGGTTCGTTTCCTACTCTCCTAGAAAACATATGCTATGTACCAATGGCACACTAGAGCATATGATTTCTTTTCCCACAAATGTGTTTATTAGTGGTAAAATACTTGATACTAACAAGAAGAGAGCAACAGCAACATCACCAGCTCACAGCTTCAATCCTAGCCTGTCTTCATGTCATCACATGGATTTGGAGAGAGAACCAGGGAAGTAGCTGTTCCCCAGGAAGCCCCTTCTTGTGCTTTAAATCTACAAGTACAGATACAATGGGATGCAATCATCATCCATCACATGCACGGCCTCACCTCCCATCCAACTGAGAGGAAAAATACTGGCAGGTTCTGGTCAGGTTTTGCCCTCCCTATTGCTTTTAACTGGCTTTGTGCTAGAATCCATTTTGGAGGTAATGGGAAGGAAAATTGAGTTAGACCTTTTAAAAGGGTTTGCTAATGGATTTATTCATGAAAGACTTCAAGGCCTGAGTTTTCCATCAAACACCAGCTCAGAATTCATTAACCAATACTCACCTATGGCTTTTACTAGGAAAGCCAAGACATTACTTTCCTGTTCCAGTATCTTTTCACACAACTTAGCCATCTACTGCCCCTAGAGAGTATCAGGTCATCTCCCCCATTAATTGGCAAAAGTGAATACCCTGTCACAGCTTAAATCTTAAACTTCTCATGCTTCAAGATGTCTGCTTTGCAACACAATAAGCCAAAAGCCAAAGTTTTCTCCATTCCACCACAGTTTTCAAGGACATTTAAAGATACAGAAACAATCACTGCTGTTTGTTCATTTTACAAATTACATTAAACCTCGTGCTCCAACCAGTCTGTATTAGGCATGAGAAATCTTTCCAGTATCTTCTGCACAAACTGTTCCAGTGTGGGTTCCCTTTGGGGGTCACAGCCTCCTCTGGGCATCCCCCTGTTCCAGTGTGGGTTCCTCCACAGGCTGCAGGTGGATACATGCTCCACCATGGACCTCCGTGGGCTGCAGGGCACACACAGCCTGCTTCACATTGGTCTGCACCATGAGCTGCACGGGAAGCTCTGCTCTGGTGCCTGGAATATCTCATCTTCTCCCCTCATTGTCTGTCATATCTGTAGGGCTGTTTCTCTCACACATTCTCACTCCTCTCTCTGGCTACCATTGCACAGGTATTTTACCCCCTTCTTAAATACGTTATCCCAGAGGCGCAACTACCATTGCTCATGGGCTCAGCCTTGGCCAGTGGTGGGTCCATCTTGAAGCCAGCTGGTATCAGCTCCATCATAGGGGAACCTTCTAGCAGCTTCTCACAGAAGCTGCCCCTATAGCCCCCTGCTGCCTAAGCCTTGCCACACAAACCCAGTACAAAAACAAAAAGCAAAGAAAACAAAATCAGATTTCTGTGACAGAGGGATTAGCACTGAGCAGAAGTTCAGTCTCCTAAGGAGAGATTTGTCTCACTCGGAGTCCCGTGTGCCTTACTGGAATTGAATGTGTCAGCAAAAGTCACTCAGTGCTCAGCACTGCCCAGTTCAGCACAGCACTCATTCATTATTTAGCCTTCACACAAGCATATGCTCATTTTAAAGCACATAAAGTTGCTCTTGGGAATTGAACTGTGGAAGATATGATCTCTGATACCATAACAACAAGATTATAGAATTGGAGAGAAGTCATTTCCCTTATCTTGTTTAAGGAAAGCAGAAAAAGAGGTGCCCTGCTCCCAGCATCCTCCAAAACACAGAGTACTGGTACCACTGGTATGCTCTATCTGCATTCCCTGCCTGTTCAGGAGTGATGAGCTGCGCAAGGAGCAGCTGCAGCAGACAAGAGCACTTAGAGGAGAGCTATCCACCATTTAACACTGGCTTCTGAAATTTGGGGATTTTATATCCTGTCTCCTGGAGGAGATTCAGGCACAGGGTGCCCCAGCAGCTGTGAGTACCAGGGAAGCCAGAGACAGATAATGAAGTGGAAACTCATCTTCTCCTTGGAGCAGCCTAAAGGTTACAGAGGTAGTAGGAGGTTATGTCTGGAATTCTGATCAGCAGAGCTGTCTGCTTATCAAAATAGAGCCAGACACAGCCCTTCTGAGTTACTTTTCTTGCCCTCCTATTTACCCACACTGCTATCAGCATAGACTGTGTGACACATGCAGATGATTAATGTTGTCAGTAATTAAGAAGGTGGCTGATTTGTACATGTAAAGTCCTTGCTGCTCCCCTCTGGACTTCAGCTTCTGCAGTCAGGTAACTCCTTATGATCCCTGCAGCAGTGATTTACCTTTCTATCAGTGAACACATTGGATACCTCACTTCTTGCTGCTTGGAGATTTCAGCTCTCCATCCTAATCAAGAACTTGCAGGACAGATAAGGTGCTCAGATTCAATGTCTCAAATTCACGAGTTGCTGGGGAAAAGGTTTGAAGCAGGGGTTCAAAATGTTAGGCTGGCAGAAGCGAGATGAACTCTCATAAATCTTTTGTTTAAGAGATGGATAGAATAGTCTAAATAATTACAGGTTTGGTCAAACCAAATTGTCATGATTAAGCAGATTTTTTTAAGTTATCTTATTTGGGGGTTATTATACACTTTTAGTTCAGTCTTTGAAATTAAATGATGACACATCAAGAAGCATCCAAGATTTAGAATAATCTTGTTAGAAATAAAGTAACTTTCAGAAAGTTGTTGAAACCAACAGTGAAGTCACACAGTATTCCAGATGGCTGCAATGTCCAGAGCAATAGGGCAAGCAGCAGGAAGCAGCAGGAGGTCCATGCGGACAGAGTAAGAGGAATAGCACTTGCTGCCCAAGAGCCTTTCATATGGATTCTGCTGGACTGTCTCAACCCTTTTCCCAGGGACTTGTTCATGACCAGTGGCAGAATGGAACCCAGAAAGAGGTGCCAAGCTGTGAGTCAGTGCCTCAAAGTCATCCAAGCCCAAGAGAAGGCTGGATACAACACAAGATCACATGGCATGTAGGACACAGCCATAACAATGTGATGTGAAAGATGCAGAAAGACAATTCTGAAAGCTTTGGCAATCTTTCCTCCATCAGCAAACAAACAGGTATTGGCATCTATGTCTGCTCAGGATTTACCTGGTGAATAATTGATGCATTTCAATGTGCTTTTTATTCAGAAGTGACTTTGAAGTTCCAATCCCCGGTATTTCCTGATATTCTTCAGGATTAAAAGTTGATAATGGTGATTTATAATCAAGAAAGAGTCCACATTAGCAAAGACTTGGGGGGAAAAAAAAGTGAGGAAAAAAGAGTGAAAAGAAAAACAAAAGGCAACTCTAATAACCATTGCAGGAACCAGACAGACATTTTTTTCACACTGAGCTGTCAATAAGTAAAAACATATTGTGTCAGGCTGGAGTTTACCTATGCTTGCGTGCAGGCATTGGAGGCTCAGTGGGACTAATTATGAAAATATGATTATAATGGATTAGTAATTCTGTCAATCAGAGACATGTATCTGGTAACAAAAAAGCAGTGGGTAAAAATGCCACAGGACAGGAGAATTCAATGCTGTGGGTTAGTACCAAATGTGTCTCATGGGAGAGGAAAAGAATTGAGTTATGGTGGGGGAGAGTTGGGGGAGGATTGTACATTAATAATAACACATGTATCAGATCTGTGGCTCAGAAAAGCATTAAAACAAGCTGTAAAGTAATTTTTACCCTTTTTCTTTAAAGATGGCTTTTACTTACTTGGGAAGAGTATGATTTCAGGCTGCACTTCAAAATTTACAGCCAGAATTGGCAAACATCAGCATTAGATGAGCTTGCTCAATCAAAGTAAAAAGTGACATTTCAAACACCAAGGGCATTTCATTTATCTTTAAAATCCCATTCTAGAATTAAAGAGCAAGAAAATCTGGGGAAGATACTGCAATTTTGGGTAAAAGAGCATGGGTTTAAAATTGAAGAAGAAAATGTCTTGTCTTTGAATCTGTTTCCTCAATGGGGATTCCTCACTTTCCTCCCTCACCCACGTCTGGGCCCTGCAGGAAAGCAGGACTATGGTCAGGATGTCTCTGGGAAGGCAGCTGAGGAGTTGTCCCCTTTCTCCTTGTCTGTATAAAAACCACCATAAAGTAATTTATTCCATAAAACAACGTGAAGCTTGTAAATAACCACAAGCATTTTGAACTTCAGTCTCTGCATCACAGCTCTGCCAATCTGCGCCCTGGTAAGCTGGCCAACCCCTGGCATATTAATATGTTTTATTGCCATTTTTGCTCTTGTTTGCTCAGGGGGTGGGGGGTTGCGGCAGCTTCTGTGTTTATGGGCCAGCCTGGAAGGTGCACGTTCCTCCAGCGGGAGCAACAATCTCCTGGCTCAGTCTCTACTAGCTAAGGGAAGCCAAGAGCAGCTGGGATCGGATACGTCTGCAGCTCCCTGGGAAGCTTGGATGCTCAGGAGCATTGTCATCTGGAAAATTAGGATGCTGCAGCATCCCTGGCTTTCTCCTTTACAGCAGGGAGGGTGGAGGGAGCTGGGGGGACTAAGCAGGACCAACTTTGTCAGTCTACAGCGCTAGATAACTGCCAAAGCATTGTTGCTGCCCCAACGATGAAAATATCGTCTCTTTCTTACAGCTGATATGGAACCAGCCAATTAAGGCCCTTCTAATCCCTGATGGTTGCCTCAGGTACTGGCACCAAAGCTGAAAGATGAAGAATTTGTACAGAAAAATGGATGGGAAGTGTTGACTGTAGAGCAGGGCTGTGACAAGGCACCAAAACTAGATCAAGTGAAGACAAAAATAGCAGTGTATTCTTGGCCTTTCCTTTGACCTGTGTTGTTGCCTCTTCTTTGCAGGTGCTTCAGGCTAAGTCTTGGAGACACTGTACCACTAAGACAGAAAAGAAAAACACTAAACTGAAATCCAGAACAGTTTTGCATTCAAAGGAAACAGAGGAAATAGCCAGGCCCTCTCTTCTCCATCTGCTTGGTTCTTTCTCAAGTGTTATCTGTTCATTAAAATTGCTTTGACATTATTCTGACCTAAGACTGAAATGTTGAGTACATCCCTGCCAGCAGCATCTCTGCTAATGTGGGGTAGAACAGAGAAGAAAGTAGGCAAGCTAACATGGGCAGTCATCAGCTAAATACATAATAAAAAGTGCATATGCAAACAGAAAACCAGCTTAGTTTTGAATATAGTTTCTATCCTATAGCCTAGCAGATAGAGACAGACTTTATACAGGCAAAAGGCACAATACCAATGCTGGCAAAATCAGAAGATATGTCTGACCCACAGAGATGTGCTCCAGTCCCCAGTCTAAACACTGACAAGAGGGAATGCCATCAGGAAAAGAAAGATATGGTAAGAAGGCAATAAAGAGATAAATCCCAAATAGGTGAGGATAAAAATTCCTCTGGTTGACCTGGGACTTCTCTATCGCTTCAGCTAAGAGACTGAGAGCACCTACACCCCATCGTTTATACAACAAAAAGCTGGTAAAGTGGTGCAGAGGGTTCCCTGCAACAGCCTCCCTGAAGCCTATGTGAGAGCAAAGGCTGCAGAGAAAGAGAATGAACAGTGAGCTGAACCCTGGGCACACAGCCTTCTCCTTGCTGTGAATACTTTCTTGCATCCCTTCGTGCTACAAAAATCCCATTGCTTCAGCAACAGCCTGAGCGTCAGCCCAACAGCTTCCTTGGGAGTTTCTTCCCGACTGGAACAAATGAATGCATTTTCAAATCAAGAATACACAGGATTTGAACATCTACAGCTTTGAGCAGGTTTTGGGAACACCAGTTCCAATTTGGGCTTGTTTTTATGTAAAAGGGGGTGAGCAATAAGCATGGATGTGCTGGTCTAGACTAACTTCCTCCCACAAACAGGTTTCTCCCTGCTGAGCATTTCTGGAACCTGCTACCTATTTCTCCCTAAATGAGCAGCTGAGGGCCCCTACATGACCCACTCTGTGATTGCAAGGACTTTCCCTGCACTTTGGGTTCAGATCAAGCAATTTGCAAAACAGAATTTTCCTGCAGAAGTGGGATGGCTGTTGATGAAGGGAGTAAAACAACAGTAATTCAGTTCATTTTGAGACATCACTACCACTCAGAGGAAGAGCCAAAGGGACCATGTAAGCAAAAATAAGCTGTGGCAAAACTTATTAAATATGATTTGTTTGGTAAAAAGCCAAACGTCTGATAAGGGTATTTTGGACAACACTGAATCTACTTCATGCATGGTGCCCTCAGTCCATTCTATTTTATGTCAGAGACAAACTTTCAGGAACTCTCACTAGTGTTTTGAAGCCATGATGGGGTGTTCGTCACAGTCATGTTGTCCCTGCCATTCAGTGTGCATTTACACTGCCACTGACTCAATCTGTCAATAGCCCAGCACTGATTTGATCTTCAGGTTCGCAAGTTATGCTGCAACTCACCCAAATAGACACAACAGTCATTTGGACTTCAGCCTGTGTTGCAAGTGTATGCACCTGCAATAGCTGCCAATGAGTTGCTATAACCATTGAACAAATAATTCTTAAGACAACAGCTTTAGAATTGATTTTAACCTGTACATTTCAAAGCCTTAGCATTTTGTGAGCCATACAAACATGCTCTGGACTTCTACCTAATCCAAACAGAGAAAGCAATTTAGTCCAGGTGGAAGCTGATGAGACAGGTCCATGAAAGGAACAGATTTATATTCCTTGTTATGAATCCCCCACTTTAAAAGGTGCAGGAACCTCCTAAATGGATAACTAAGGGCTAATCTCTGATATTAGGATCACTTTGGTCAAGATGCACCAATGCAGGATCTAAATTTGAGAAAGCAAACTTTAAAGCTATCAGTTTTCTTGACACTTTCAGAAAAGAGGATTCTCAGCACTTCAGCCTTCCTCTCTGCCCCGGCAACATACACCTGTGTGCATTAGATTATTTAGCCTAATGCAGAACTGCAGAAATGATGAAGCAGTAGGATGTAAATAGGACTGACCTTGATAATATCACATATTTCTGTGCTGAAAAGATAAATTCAGCGTGTTGCTCATGCAGGCCCTCTCGTGTGTCTTAACAAGACTATTTTCATGTACTCAGTGGCAGGCACAAGTGAGCTGTGATGGAAGAAGCCAATTTTGGGAAGGACATTGGGGATTAATCAGCAGGTGTTCTCCCTCCATAGACATGTGCTCTGCTGAAAGGCACAAGCCTGCTTGGAGACCTGCCACACCACAAAATCCCTGCAGCTATTGAGAGATGCAAGCCAGAGGCCAGCTGATTAGAAAGGTACTACAGCAGAATTGATTTCAGGTCTACGTCTTACATTTCAAGCTAGCAGTATTTAAATCCAACCTTTAAAGGGAAACAGGCTTAGACAACAGAAAACAAACATCTGAGACAGCGATAGAGTGGCACTGGGCACTAACACCTCTGTAGAGTTGGGGTTGTGCTCTTCCAGCTCCCATGGGACACTCACCAGATGTGCTCAGAAACTCAGGGAACATGCTTCAGCTGTGGGACAGCAACTCCAATAGAGCTGAACACATCCTGGGGTTTGACCCCATGAACACTTGCTACCCCTGCAGAATTTACCCCTTTGAAGTCAATGAGGAATTTCCACCAATGTTAAAGGATTCTTGAATAAGCTACCATCCCAATTTTGTTTTGTATCTGCCTCTGTGTTAGAGAGGAACCTGACTGCAGTATTCACTATAAGCCAAATTTACCAGGCACAAGGAAAAAAATTGTACCTAGAAACAATGGAGCTTGTCCAGCAATCAGACTGCTAAAGGGCTCCACTACATCAGGAACATTGTTGTTCATAACTACACTGATGGTCCAGCTACTTCATGTTTTTTTAGGAAACAACAACCTTAAGAACATTTTATCTTTGAATTTCTCACAGGCAAATGGCAATAACAAAGAAATACTCTAATGCAGAGACAACATAGGAAACATCACAAGGAAATCACTGCAAATCAATAACTAAACCCCAACTTCTTGTCATGCTCTTTCCTAAAAGCATTTCACCATACTTTTACTATTTTCCCATGTATTACATTTCTCTATCTCAGCAAACCGGAGCTTTGCTGCTATTTCATTACCACTGTGAACACAGCTACTGCTATATCAATAACAGCAATTCTGTTTCTCAAGGACAAATTAAAGTATTCTGATGATACCTGAGAGGGAAGGATGGGATAATCTTTGTTATGAGATAAAGCAGATAAAATAATGCAAAAGCAAAGTGCATAATCAGCTAATATACAAGCAAATGGAAAAGACAGTATTACAGAAATAGATTTCCTTTCCTGAGGAAGAGTTTATGTGCCCCAAACAGTCTGTGTAAACCTATCACTTCCTCTATAACCTCTCCTAGCATCTGCCACATTCAGAGGGTTGCTAACATTTACCTCCCCACCCCATTGCTTTCAGATTGCAGCGTTCCCCATTAAAAGGTTTCCAATTGCTCATATTCATAAGACTCATTTTCATTAGGTAGTATCTTTTACAATACTCTCTCTACATATTTCCTGTGTAACTAATTCCTAAAGAGCTCATGGGGACTGTTCAGTTCAAACACCAACTCCATCAAGGTCAGAGACCTCCTATGCTCAGCAGTGCTGGATGCTGATTCTTTTTTATACTCTCCCACTAGAAATAAGAAACAGGAAAAAACTATTTTCTCTCTCATTTTTCTAAGCAGTTTGGTTCACCGAGAGCTCTGCCACCACCTTTCAATGATGGCAACTACCTGTAATTGAACAAAAAAGTGGAAGAGTTTATGACTCCAGTTGAGAGCAATAGCCCCTAATTACAGGGCTGCAGATTCTTCTATATCCCTACACATCATGAACAGTGCTCCATGCTTCCCTTCTTCCTAGGAAAATGGGACCACTTGCAGACTAAAGGAGAACCCATCATAAGATGCATAGCAGACTTTGCCTGCAGTTTCTCAAGGCAAAGTAAGAAAAAGGTTTTATTAGTATCATTTTATTTCCAGTTAAGTTCCATAAAATCAATCTCTGGGAAGTTCCAGTAGCTGATGTCTGCATTTACAGGCTAATACACTGAATGGGCATAGCTTGAAATAGAGAACTGTAAAAAAAGATAGCAGCAATGCAAATTGGGCTGAATAAGAAAATTATACCCTGGATCATACAACTGTAAAAACAGCAAAGGCTGAGTGAGTAAAACTGAAACATCTCTGCTTAAACCATGCTTTGTAAATATCATGGAACCAGGTGGAGTGACAGTGCAGCATCAGAAAAGCAGCAGCTTTTCTTCTAGCAACTTGTTATATGCTTTTACAACTTAATTTGTACCCAGAGACAACACAAGCCCCAAACTATACAAAAATGCTTACACCTGCAAAGCTCTGGAATTGCATGTGAAAGTTCTAAACTTAAATTTTTATAGATGAGTCTGCTGTGGTTTTGAAGCCATGTAAAGGAAAAAAAAACCAAAACGGGTCTTTTTCAAGTCTCTAGGTACAACTTACTCTGCATTCCACAATTTCACTCCTTCAGTTCAAATTGGACCTCAATCCCTTTTCTTTCTTTGTGGATAAGAGAATGGGATCCAATCCAGCTGCAAGTTTCAATGTACCATCCCTGCTGAGTAGGCATCACTACAAAGCATTGACAACTCAACCTTTCCCTTTAAACATGAAACAGAGTTTTCAGTCAGGACCCGTAGGCTTTTCATGGTGTAGATCCCATTTTAGCTGCTGCCTAAAGCATAATGCCTGGAGCATAAACGAGAGGGCAAAAATCTAAGTCAGAGGTATTCTGCTAACTCTAATTGTATTTATATTTCAGTGAACTCAAATCAAAACACAGGGAAGTCGAAATAAAAGCTATGATTCCCAGGACACCCCATGGCCCAGAAAGAAGATGTAGGAGGCAGACTCTGCCTGCTGCTGCCGTGAGGCTGAGTGGGACCATAAGTGAGGCTACACACAAGACAAGCACGTGTTTGACCTTTGAAGTAATTCCCTCCTTGTGAAAGCAACAAACTGGCTTAATACCCCAGAAAGTACTCTTCCAAATAGATAATGGCTGTTTTCAGGATCAGAATTGGGAAAAGCTGTGTACTTTACAGCAGGGATGGCTTGGGCAGTTCAGGAGCAAAGAAAATTCACCCACTAAACCAGCTGTTGTTCTGCTTTCCTTTTCCTCAAGCCCTTTCCCATCCAAGAGGGCTCTGATTTGGTGCCCCACTCCAAATGCACTTTGAGCTAAGGTCAGTCCTGACCCCAGTCTTTACCCATGCTAAGTAGGATACTCTGGAGGCATCCCAGCTCAAAAGGGCCCCAGAATCCCAACTCTATCCCTCCCTTTCTTGTGCAAAATCCCCAGAAAGCCAAGCAGATGCAGTTCCTGATGGAGGTGCAGAGGAGAGCACACTGCGTTTGGGAAGAAGGGAGGGAGTGCAGCCACATGCCTGGCCCTGCACTGGCTGTGTTTAACTGGCTTTCCTTGCTCCATTTTCTCCCTGGGATTTTTGGTCATCTTTAACTCACAGCTCTCTGTCACCACCATCAGACATGTGCAATAAGAGCTGAAAAAAGGCATCAGGAAGGGATTGCATGTATGCTGTAGAGTCGAGCTGCCTCTATGTGTCACACACGGCATCCCAGGAAGAAAGTTCTTGGCTTACATACTGGTATGTCCCTTCCAAATAGTGGGAGAGGTGAACCACAATCACACAAGTCCTAGTTCTTAAGCAATCTCAGTCCAGGCCACTCCTCTGTCCTGACTGCAGCACAAGTCACACATAGCCAACAGATACGTCTGCCACTCTAGATGTCACTTTGAAAGCTTGCTCCATGCAGTCCCTGAAAATTGTTATTTTCCTTCAGTTCCTTGAGTTCCTGCTTTCCTGGACCCTTATTCCATTAAGCAGCTGCCTTTACTTTAACAGAAATAATACACTTTTCAAACTTCTTCAAAGAGCTCCATTTTTAACCTCCTCCCAATTACAGTGACCACCACTGAATTTATTTATTTCTCTAATATCCCTCCAGTACTGCAGCATGCAGAAATACAAACTTTACTTCAGCTCTGTCCTCAGTGCCATATTAATCTCTCTTAAAGTTCATTGCGCAATCTAAACAGATTCTTTAAGAACTTCAGCTAAAGGAATGGTTCTCAAGTTTTTTTTTAATATTGGAAAACACATTTGATGTTAGTTTGGATGTTGTTTTTTTTTTTTTTTTAAATGGTAATAGGTTTTTACAAGCATCTGGCAGAGGAGGATAAACCAGCAAACATCTGTGAACAAAATGCAGCAAACATTAATAGTGCCATTGACTTTGCTTGTATGGTTGTTCTGCTAGCAAGGGTAAAATATAACAGAATAAATCCTCTTTGCTGCCAATCAATACATGTATTTTTGTCAAGTCAGAAGGGCTCTTCACCTTTGGTGCTGCAACTGGGACATGCTGCGAGTAGAATGTTCCCACTGTGCTGACATAGCTGCTTTGTATTTCCAGCTTAAAAATAAAGTGAAAGAAACCTTCTGAGAGAGCTTCCAAAGGGTGGTCTGAGATTTTGAGAGGAGATCAACTGCTATTTCCCAGCATACAGCTTCTTTCAAAACACTTCCACAAGACCATAGGTCCTCCTCCAAGTTCTGCTACTGTTAACAGGGTAACTTCAAGTGTTCCAACTGTCCATAACAGGCTAGGAAAAACAAAATAAAAATATGGAAAATGTATCTTAGCCCCTTGGATTTTAATTTGTCATAAAGTTGGAAAAATTCGGTACTTGTGGCTACTGAGAAGCAACAAGTTTATCAGTGTATCTTCCCTTGCAATATTTAGCAGGATGAATTTTTAACAACATAAAGCTCTTCTTACACAATGAGTCTGTCCCTAATGGCTCACAAGTTGCAGAGGTGTGCAGAGAGCAATTTTTTTACTACTGAAATTTTAACATTCCTTTGGGGGATTTACAACAAATTGTTTTCCAGGTCAACTTGGGCCTCCAATCTGTCTAAATCATAGAGTCCCATCTCTAACAGATGACTGCATTAAAGTTACCTTGCTAATCAGGTCAGAGGAGGCAAAATAATCCCTTTAAAATTACCACCATCAAAACCCACAATACAAACCTGCTTGGAGCTTCTAAACAACCTTGAGGAACTAAGTACCCTGAGAGTATCAGAATAAACATTCTGAGAGTCATTGGAATACTATAGAGCAAACCCACACTTTCTTCCCACTGGCAAGGACTTGCCATAGCATTGATTTGCAATGGCATCCTTCATACACAAAGCATACAAAAGAAGGCAAGGCACAGCTAAAAGACAGCTGGATGTCTCTAATAATTTGCATTTAGGTAGATAGTAGCTTCCAGCAATTTCCCTTTCATGTGGGGAAATAAGGAAGAGGAGAAGCAAGAAAACAGAAAAGGAAGAGCAAATACACCTGGTTCACTTCACATTCATTTCCACCAGTCACAATACAAAGGCACCCACATCCTCCACTGCTGTGTTAACACCTGGAAAGAGATCCATGGAAGTTTTTCAATGTACAAGCCCAGCTGCCTCCAGTCATTGCAAAGTACAAAGCACTCAGAAGCAGCCTACTCCTGCCCTCTTTAACCAATTATGCATCTTGAGATAATACATTTACTGAGAAAATAAATGCATACATCCTTAATGCAACACTTTTACTTTTATACCAGGTCCAAAAAAAAAGGTGTTATATCCTGTGTGGGCTAAATCTGGGTACATAACCTATGAACAGAAAGGGTTTGCAAAAACAACACAACAAATAGTTGTATACAAAGGCAATGGGGTTCTGTGGTTTTACAAGACAAAGAACCCAAAGCTGTAAACACTTTTGGAAAACAAACAGCTGGTCAGTTTTCTTCGGTCCCTTCATCTTTGCACAAATCCGCAGTAGAATGAAGTAACCTCACCTTGAGCTACTCTTAGATTTTTCTAGCACTCTAAGAAACTTCTTTGCATTTGTTAGTATTTGTATTCCTGCACTGAACAGCAACTCCATTATGGAGCTGGGCTGCATTGGGCTGGTTTACCTCTACATGGATACACATGAAAGAAACAGCCTGTGCTTCAAGTGCTGGTGATCTTTATTTATAGCTATTTTCAATGATCAGGAGGGGAAATAATTGTGTGAGCTGACTGCAGGGTCAGCAAACAGCAACTCTTGGTCACATTAAGATGTTTCTATTCTTCAGCTAAATGTTGAAAAGGTATGTTTAAAGGGAGACTGTGAAAGAGCAGGAGATGCCAAATAAGGCGCCAAAGGTGACATCAAGCTCTCAGGAATGAGGGGTCCATCAGCTCTGCAAGCCTAAGCAAACACATCTTGCTTCCAGAGAGATGTTCCCACATGGCCCAGTTAACTCAGGAAAGAGCTCACAGTTAACTCAGGAAAGAGCTCACAAACCCTGGACACCGGATGCATGTGTATTCCTCTTCTAGTCAAGCAAGATCAACAGCCAGCTGGAAAATGTTCTTTTTACAGATTGAACAGCCATAAGAGATATCATGAAATGCCACTCCATTAACAAACTTCATTGCAGTTGCCCTCTGTTAAAATGGATTTCATTCCATTAAACTCAGTATATTCTACCCACTCCTAGAAAGAAGAGCATGTAACAGTGTTTAGTAGAGCCATTAATCTACATTTCTGGCACTACTCTGGAGGTCTGAACAGCAGAGATCACAGTCATACACATACAACAGTTTCCTAAAACCTCGAGCACAGCCAGTTACACTTGATTTTGTGGGCTTTAGCTGGGTTAACTCCTATTTGCAGTCACTACTATTCACTTTCCTGGCTTCTAAAAATGCTGTTTAAAGCAACCAAACAAAGAGTAAGGTCCAAATGATAACTAGCCTTCATCTGCTATCTTCTCCCTGCAACAGCATTACATGGTAATGCCTCAGGGGTGTGAATACAGCACTGCTAAATCAGAAAGACTCCTTTCACTGGCTGTAAACACAGATTAACAAATCTCAGATGGAAGGATCAGACTTTCCTTCTTAGTCTAGGTGTGAGAGACAAATAGATGTATGAAAAAAATGAAGAAGCAAACCAACTGGGATGATGTTAGGTAGGTGATTCATCCAACCAACAGCCCTTCAGCAAGGCAGAAGACCTCTCTGTAAAATTAATTCTCTTCTAGATTATTGCCTCCCAAAGTAATAACATAAATCCATCTAACATTTAAGCAAAGGGATATTAGACTTGACAGATCAACAACAACCATGTTTGTCTACCAAGTTATAAGATCACTACTGAAGACCCAGATGAGAAAAGCAGGTGCCTGTGGAAAGGGGCCAGATATCAAAAGGTAGCTAAAGGAGATTAACCTTTGAAGAAAACAAGAAATATTAAGAAATCATCAAGGCTGGTCCCACAGGCACCAGCAGTTAGTTCAGTTCTCACTGCTAATAAGATACAGTGAAAGCCTGCATTGTTCCGCAGCTGTTTGTTGGGATTTTATTTGGTCGATTTTATTCTAAACATGAAAATCAACTGATGGATCACACAGTCCAAACACCGTGAAGCAGACACCATAGAGAATAAACCTTCCATTGAAGCAGAAATCAAGCAGTGCAGGTTCAAAGACCTCCAAAGCCCATTCTGCAATCCCAACCACTGCCAAGCACTTCCAGACATGCCCACTGCAGCTTCCTAAGGCAGTACTGACATCTATCTGCAGACATGTTACTGAGACAGACCCCAGAGAATGACATTTCCAGAGAAAACCCATCCAGTGAGACAGACTACAGCAGAGCACATACAAATTCAATTCTAAGTATCAACTGCAGGAAGGTAGCATCTGTCCTTGGGTGATATTTTGTGCTGCCACATTCATGGGATAGGAGTTGGAGTGTAATACAGTTCAGTGTGCTTTGTATGCTCTTATCACAAGACTTTTCCCTTCCAGAGGCAATCGAATTAAAGAAAAAATCTTCTTTCAGAAAACAGAACAAATTAACCTGCCAACTTATTTCTTATTCAATTCAGCTTCATTTCTCTTTGTACAAGTGTTCATGGGTCAAGATTAATGTACCACAGATACTGCATGGGCATTTACTGGTATCACAAAATTGAAGCTAATATGCTACATCTCTCCCTGCTGCACAGCATACCTAAGCCACTTAAAGCAAAGAGCAGCTCATATGTAGAGCATACCTCTGGAAAAGTAACAAACCAAGTATCCTAACAGGGGAAGGGGACCAAGGGACTAATGTCTTGGCTCCATCAAGCCATGCTCCACAGTCGCTCATTTTCCAGCTTCTCCAGCTGGTGGAGGGACCAGCCAACCCAAAAAATCTCACATTCCAAGGCAGTTTGGATGTGGATGCCTTTGCACCCAAAAGCATCTCTCAAAATAATTGGTTATACAGTGCAGAAAAACCTTTCTCCCCTGAGCCAGCTGAAGTCCTGTAGTCATCTCTTCACTGGAGAACACCATCCTAACACTGCAATGTGACCTGCTGGGTACACACACCCAGCTGAGGCAGTCAGAGGAGCTGCTGGACTGCACAACCCTTCCTCCTGACCGCAGGGCAGCTGGTTCACAGCTAAGGATGCTGCTTGGACCTTGCCCCAAGAGTCCTCACCACAGATCAACCTGTGCTGGCTGCAGTGTCACATCACAGTGAATTCACAATTCAGCTCCTCCAGAACCAAAACAACTGCCAGCCCAAGAAATCCCTCAAAAAGAGCTTATAAACCCACTGGATTTCAGAGACCTGCAGAAATTTGATACACAAAGTAAATGAGTTAACACAGAATATGTGGGCTTGCATTTAAAATACTGATCTTACAAATGAGTGCTCTCAGCTAGTGTAGTGGTACAGAGTACATTAAACTGCATACAGATAATCTGCAATAAATAGCACTCTTCTTAAAAGGGCACTGCAAGCCATTTGGCAAACAAGAAAAGACAAGACCCAAAAAGTCCCTTCAGGACAGGGCATCACAATGTGAGGCTGACAGAAACGACATGCCTGGTGTAACAGATGAGGATGTGACCAACTAGCCACTTGGGTTGGATTCCTGGGCTCTCAAAAACCTGCTGGGTTCAACTTCATGGAGGGAAAAAGCGTGTACATATACACTTGTGTGTGTATTAATATATACGAACTCAGTCTGGTTGTTCATCTTACTACAGAGAGTGCAGCAACAAGAGATCATCTGCTGGAGTGACCAGACACAAGAATCACCTCCACAAGACAACCTGGCGATCAAATCAGGAGAATCAAATTATCAACAGGGCATCAGCAATACAGGAAAAGGAAAATGGATTTCACTCCATTTAGCAAAGCCGACCTAGCAACAAACAGGGAGGGGAACAGAACTCATGCCCTGCACTGTTCAATCCATTTGATACAATTCTCTGTTACACACTTTTCACCTAGGACAATGAAACAAGGAGTCACAAAAGCACAAAATGTAATCAGTCCTAAGTAATGATAAGTTTGATGGCTTTGTAATGGAAAATAACCGTGGTGCCTGAAGGTAGTTGACATAGTTTCAGGTCCTCAGAACCTTAGTGCAAAAAGGTGTGAGAAAAGCAGAATGGAAGAACAGGACCTGGGGGTGGGGAGTATCTGGGACTAACTGATGGCCAGGATGGGAGCACTTAAACTAACTGATAAGTACAAGGACAGGATGATTGCTATGTCTGTAATGTTAATTAAGCTGGGAAAAGTAAACGACCCTTAAAGACCACCATCACATATTTGTGTGCATGCGGGAAACTTTCTGGAAATGATGTAATATGCCCGGTGACCATATAAGGATGGCCTGTAAAGCAATACGGGGACACACGTTAGGAGGAGCTATCCCCCGTGTCTCCCGGCGCCGCAATAAAGAATACCTACATGTCAACTTAAAACTCTGTTGGCGAGTTTGTTCATGGAGTTTTCTCCGAATCAACAATCTCAGATGAATCCCAGACTAGTTTCATTCCTCTCTCTAGTTGCATCCAAAAGGTTTATCTGTTTATCAGTCTCTAGTTAATTCTTCTGACGTGATTGATACACGGGTAACCAATGTACAGGGGGGTAATACAGAGAAATTGTACAAGGGAGTTAAAGAAATTCCTTTGCTTAAACAAAAGTGTTGTCTGTCCTAAGTACCTGCCATTGCCACCTTGCCAAGGCATTGATTACTGCTGGACGGGAAGAAGCAGATGCTAGTTCTACTGACAAAAGCTGATGAAAGGTCCTGCTGATAAGCCGGGGAGAGGCAGACCGGGCAACCAAGCCTTAAGACCATGACAAAAGCACAGATGTTTGGTCCTACTGATAAGCGGCAGGAGAAGCAGACTGGGCGCCGACCAAACCCTAAGGCCAGGTCTGAAGGTTAAAAGGTGTAAAGTTTAAGAAGAGGAAAACTCATTTACTTCATCTTGAAGACCCCTACCCACAGGAGGAAGACTCATTTACTTCATCCTGAGACCCCTGCCCATGATCAGAAGGGGCACTGCGCAAGTGCAAAGGACCTTCCGGCTCATTATAATATGAAGCGGGGATAGATAATAAATATGTATAGGCTGATTAAGCAACCTCATGTCTCTTAAGAGAATAAATGTAAAGGGACAACAACCCTGAGGTGTGCATGCTTTGCAGGAGCTATCCCCATGCACCTCAGCGCTGAATAAAAGCATACCTACTTTACAACTTTAACTAGTTGTGGAGTCTATCCGCACATCATGATTAATTTGTTTAAATTCATTTGCACCTTTGGAGGTGTATTTTTTTGCCTGTGCAGTGTCGTATTGTTTTCTGAATTCTATATTAATGGGGAATGTGGCTATAATAAGTATGGATTTTCAGCCTGCTTTCAAGGGACAAGGGGAATATAGCAGTAAGGGTGTACAGGCTGGGAACATTATTCTGGTTTTTGACAAATGAGTTGTTAGTCCTCAGATCTGCTACTTGTGCAGGTGATTTCTAACCATAAGAAATGGTCATGGTACAAAGCTGTGTTGGTCTCAGAACAGATGTAGGATGGAGTTGACTTCAGCACATCCAAGCTGGGTACTTGAAGTTATGGTCAGACCTTAAATCTCTGCTGAAAACCTCCACAACTGTTGCAAGGACCTTCAGCCTTCAAAACCACTCCTTGTCTACTGTGACAGAGGGAAATGTGGTAGAAGTTTTCATTGTGGACTGACAGCAACAGTGCGCTTGCAACAACAGAAAAGGCAAATAACACTATTTGAGACTGAACATCATGGCCTCACACAGCATTTCCTATGCCCTGATGTGCACACACTGCCCTGCTTATTACAGATGCAATAGACATCGCAAAGTTTTGAGTACAGCAAATGTTATAACCACAAGATAATGTCCCATTTCCTCTGCTGCTTATAGCTCTCCAAGTTTGGAGAAGATCACCTCCCAAGCTCCAGCTCTAGCACCACAGTGGTTGTGCTGCAATAGCCAATCCCAAACTAATACTATTAGCATCACTCAGTGCCTTACAAGCCTCATGCAAACATTGCTTCACTTTCTCAGAGGCACATAACCACAGGACCTCTGGCACCAAGCTGAAAAAATGAACTATCCAGCACTGTGCAGAGCCAGGAGAGAAGCTCAGGAAATTCCCCAGTCACTGACTGCTGTTTGGACTCTTCTTTGCCTCCTCCAGCCTAGAAGGCCTGAATTAAGAACTGCAACAGCAGCCACAGTGCTCTCAAAAGATGCTGTACAAGAAAAACCCCAGAAGACAACACTAAGTGGGCAAGCAAGGATTAGCTATGCTCATTTGGGGAGACTTAATTATTTAGAAGAGGTAGCAGAGCTGCACAAAGCAGCAGACAAAAGAATCAAAATGCAATTCTAATGGGTAAGAGCACTTCTTACCTGCAAACTCTGTCCATTCCGACATTACTTAACTAAGCTCTTTCCCAGTTAAATTCTTCAGTCATGTTCCTTTACACTGTGCCACCTGCCTTCATTTTTTTATTTATTCTTCTTCATCCCCATTATGATTTCCACAAAGTTTTTAGTCAATTGCAGCAATCTCACATCTCTTCTGATGTGCTGCTAGGGACTGATGGACAGCAGTGCTCGCTATTTTACAGGTGCCCTCCACTGGGAGAAGCTGCACCATTTGTAACACAAGGGAGAGTGTGATGGTGGCAAAGGAACGTTTCTGTCTGAGCAAGACCCTGTTACTAAAATGTTCAGTATTTAATTCATGCACTTTGTGCAAGATCAGGAGTGACCTCCTCATACATGTATTTACAGACATACAAAAACATGAGGTCACAGTGCCTGTTAATATAAGCAGATCTAGGCCCCTCATGACCATGATTTCTATTCCAGGGTATCCCTGAGCATATCAGCCAGCCACTACAATCAGGTTACAGCAGTGGTGAAGTGAAGTCCACAGTTTTACACCTGAGAGATACATCTAGCCCAACTGGCTGCATTTCTAATGAGGTTTTGAGCAGGTTTCTAAAGCTCTGAGCTTTATTCTTTACATCTGTACATATTTGCTCACGCCACTATATTTCATGCTTCCATTCCTGCAAAAACCTGTACTTCAGAGCACAAGCTGCACCCGTGTACACAAAGCAGGGAGCACAGCACCAGCACAGAGCCTGGCAGAGCAGGAACCTGGGCATGAATCACAGCAGAGCAGACCAGAGGTGTGCAGCACTGGGATAACATTGTCCCCACAATGCTGTAGGATTTCAAAACCAAATTTGGTATATTTTAGAGCTGGAAACAAATCACCAATGAAAAGACCAGTCTGACTCGCTTTACCAGGAGCCTGGCATCCGCCACAGAGCACAGCAACAAAGGGAAAAAGAGAAAAAGATCCTCAGGGACAAGACTAATGGAAACAATGAGGCATTTGCTTTGGAGCCTGAATATTGTATGATACTGTATTTGCCTAAATGAGCAGATTACAAGCAAAATACAAGATGGTACCTTCATTCACCTATAGCAAGGACTTTCAGGTAACTCCTGTCTCCCTTCAGATGGTTACAAAAAGTAAAAGGAGCACTGGCAGATAAATTTTAGAGTAAAAAGGGTAAATAAAGAGGAGTCCAGCTGCACTGTACAAAGGAGCACAGTGAGACACTCATTACAGGGCACGGCTCTCCCCTTAGAGGCAAAAAATGTCATGTACTAATATTTCAGATCTAGTTCTTACCAACCACACAGTTAGGGTATTAAATACACATTCCTTTGTCACAGCAACCGCAGACACAAATAGGAGCATGGTAATACTTCAATATGATGCCCCAAGCTTAAAAGTCACTTACAGTAGAATGAAACCTATTCAGTATTTATTTTCCACAGGCTCAAGTCAACAGTCCTAAGCAGATGGCTGCCGTTAGCATAAAACGAGCACCTGAGGAGGGAAGTGGAAACAAGTAACTCCAAGCAACCATCTGCTTCTTAATTTTAAAGCAAAGGGCACAAAGAACTTTGAAGCACTACCAGGTATATCCATGCTGTGCCATACCCTCCCAATTACTCAATTGTCAGCATCAGCTAATACCCCCATTGTTGTGATGCGATGCTTTCCCACGAAATGCCCAAGAGCCATAAATGACTGTGTCATGTGTCACCACTACCTTCTTCAGAGAAAGTCTTCCCCCAAGCCAAAATACTTCATTTGCAAATCACACCTGAGCAGAAGCTGATAGGAAAAGCTTGGCTCCATCTGTAATTACAGTATCTCTTTGGCTTCAGTAGGCCATAAGCAAGTACTTAAACGCTTCACAAACCAGACCCTTGAAGCAACATGCATGTTTCTTTCAAACAATGTATGCATTAACTTAGTTCCAGATGGTAAATGTTTACACATTACCAGTTATTTATGAAAGGCTTTGCTCTGCATAATTTACAAGGGACAAAACTGTCTAATTCCAAGCCACAGACACTTGTTCTTCCTTTTAAAATATTAATGTCTCCTTCGGTAGGGTATCACACATGACTGCCATGAGTAGGGGGCTGGAACTAAATGATCTCAAGGTCCTTTCCAACCCTAACTATTCTATGATTCTATGACTTCTTGTATGGGTGCTCTGTCCTCAAGCACCCACAGCCTACTGCAGCCAGAAACTTTAGACAAAGAATGATTTGGAAAGTTCCCTGCACTGGTTTTTGTTTCTTAAAAGGAAATATGTAAAACCCAGAGCAATGCCAGTCTCCCACCTGGTATTCATGTTTGCTCTGCACTCAAGCTGACCAGTTTTGCTTTTGGCACTCCGTTTTCTGATCATGCAAGCTCCACTTATTACATCAAAGGGGTAAGACCACAAGGAACCTGTATTAAAAAAATACCTCTTTCCTAACGTCATAACACTGCCTTTTAGGGATGCTTAAATGGCCCAGAACTTGCCCTAAGACCTGTATGTTGTGCTTATACCCTTTTACTTCTACAACAATCACACCTCTTGCAAAAGCACAGCCTTGAAATAAGACATCCACATTCTCAAGAGACCTCCACAACTCCAGCTGCTGGAGTTGTACAGAGCAACCTGTCCTCCGTACACAAATGAAGGTTTGCCTACAAGTAGAGGTTGTCCAGTAGAATTACATCTGTTCTCTGATATAACTACACCATCCTAACAACATAAACGTGAATGCAATTTTGCCAGTGTAAAGGTGTTTTATAGTGGCATAAATATTCCTGTACAGGCACAGAAATGAGTAAGCCTAGTGGAAGCTCCTTCTTACCCATCTAAACCCTTCCACACTGCAAGCAGTATCAGAGTAACTTGTTTGGTTTTACAAAGCTTGTTTATAAATTAGACCTAAATATAGACACAAAATGAAAGTATCCATGCTGGACAATTTTGTATGGCCACAACAGAAGAAAGGCCTGTAAGTAAACACATTTAAATAAGATATGTGATCTGTTCATAACAAGTATTAAAAAGCCAGTGAAACTCAACTGACAAGAAATTACGGCATTGAGTGAAACTAATGAAAAACAAGGAAAAAGAGCACATTTGAGAATTTCTTATTAATAAAACAGAATAAAACACAACTAAAAAGTAAAATCAAAACAGCATAAACTTAAATTATTTAAGAGGGAAGATATCTCCGGTAGCCTGAGAAATACCAGGTGCTAATTTGTAACAACTGAATACACACATTGTGCATGTGAAATTCATGAAAATGTGACAGCAGGGATCAAACATGCAACAGTTTTGAATGACAGAGATTCCCTTGTTCAACTCTCCACAGTCCTGTTGTCATCCCCTATCTGACAAGAAGGACAGAAGTGAAGACAATAGAGACCTAAGGGGGCCTTTTTTCGCCTCCTGTCAAGGTAAATGTTCCTCAGGGAATCTGTCAAAGCATAAAATTCATCTTTAATCTTCTAAGTAAAAAAAATTGGCAAGAAGTAAAACCAAACAAGTTAAAATTCAACTAAGTCATTTCTCCAGCAAAGACCCCATTGTCCATGGATTATTTAAGTTAACTGACAGATAGTTTTATCAAAGCCTTGTCTACAGGAAAAGAAAAGAATAATGCAATTTTAAATGCTGGTAACTGCAAGAAAGTCATGAAGATTTATGGTTTACCCTCCTGTAAATACCATTCTTTATAACTGATCCCCGGGAGATTAGCTGAATGCTCAATAACCTTTCTGTGGTGGATGCAAGCAAAATTATCAGCACCATCTCAAAACCCAGCTTATTCAGCAAGCCAAGAGCACCATGCAAATTGACCTCAACAGAGCAATCCCTTCTCTCCCCCCTTCTGTAAGTTGATAGTAATGAAGATGCTGCTGTGATGGAGAATCCTCACAGTCAAGGTTGAACTTTAAAATGTACATGGAAAGAGCTCTCTGAGCCAAATGTCATTGAGCTGGCCTTGCAGGCCCAGCACAGCAGATGAAGTGTGTACACTGGGCTCTGCAGGATTACTGCTAGAGAGACTCTTTCACCTTCAGCTGAAAGAAAAACTAAATGTTTGCACTGAACTGGGCCATGACTTGGCAAACGGAAGCAGGAGCCACATCTGCTATTACATCCTTTGTAGGTTCCTTGACTTCAGTGTTACCATGAATCCCATTACTAGCAAAAGCAGATAAGCAAGGTAAATTATGTTTGTAGATATGTTAGTTCAGCAGAAGCCTGCTTAAAGGAGCCTGATAAACTGGTCCCAAAATCTGTGCACAGAGGATGCAAGAAAAATTGGGACAGTGTACAACATAAGTGATCTTTTTTATCAGTCATTAGAGCTTTGTTTCCCTGTGCAATCACAGACACCACCGCAACTGCCCAGTCCCAGATCCCCAGTAATGACCAATCTCTGCCCCCAAAGATGCATCCCAATATCTTTATTAAACTACCTGTGTTGCAGCCAGTCTCTGGGAAAACGGAGCACATTCTGACACAGCACACGTATTCTTTGGCACAGCAATGAGTAGTTTTAGCATTGCAATAAGAACTGGTGAGCACTCTTGGCTGATGCACACACAAACATGCCTGCAGCCCAGATCATCTGAAGAGCTGTTGCCTGCACAGCGGTCCAAAATCTGGACACTGCTGCAAACTGCGTTCTTCCTGCTTAGAGATACGCTCAGGGGAGACCTGGCCCCACTAGCTGGGATCTGCAATTTAGGCTTAAAACTAGTGGCCAGACTGCTGTGTACAATTCTACATCTCTATTAAGTTTTATCAATGTGAGAAACATGGGATTACAGCGCTTCTCCCCTTGTTCCATGCAATCCCTCCTCGTAACTTAATCTCACCCTGCAGCAGCTATCCATGCAAAGGGGAGTTGTACAAAAAGCACAAGCCTCCTGGCAGAGGATCACAATCTTTTCTCCCACACTCTCCTTTTCTTGCATGAAAACACATATTGGCACAGCTGACAGACAATGAGGATATCACGTGAATATCTGGCTCAGAGGCATTTGCAGTCAGCATTCAGCCTCATCTCCTCTGTGTAGTAAGACTTGTGCACACTGCCAGGAGGAGCTTGGTAGTGAGTGAGCTTTAAATCTCTGACCTACCTGATCTGCATTACAGGCCTTTTTTGCCCCTCTTCCTATTCTCTGGATTTCCTATTTTCAGTGAGCTTTTGGAAAAGGCAGAAATTCTCATCCCATCCACACAACTTGATACACACACACCTCCACACTTCCACTTTAAGCAGAAGGCTGGGACCAGTGTGCCAGGCCTACACCTAAACTGTCCCAGTGCTAAAGATGATGCCGTTATGGGGTTACAGCTGTTACCCACTTAATGCAAATCTTATGCCTTACCAAGTTCCCAAGACAAGATGCAAATAGATCCAAAGCTTTAGGGGGCTAAGATCTGGTGTACTGGTTTCTAACCCATCACTAATTTGGAGCAAAATTAAATCCCGCCTGTAAGCATCCATCTGTTATTTCCAGTCACCTAGCACAAAATACAATATTTAAGGAGTGATTTATGATTCCATTTATTTTACATACCTCAGAAGGAAGCATGCAAATAGCTAAATATTTTAAACTAACCAGTGAGCAGTTCCCAAGCGTCTAAAAACATCTGCATCTCCCTCACCCACACGTAAGAGATTCCAAGTTTTTAAGTAAGGAAATGAGGTTTTAAAATATTTTATTTTCATAGAAATTAAGCCATGAAGGAGATAATTTGGCCTGTACAAAAAAAACCCAGCTCCCCTGGGTGACTCTTGGAAGGGCTGTCAGAAGAGTTCTTCTTCCATCCACCCTCTAAGACGCATTAAATTGCACAGAGAAAGTAATAAAAAGGTCAAAGTTGTTTGAAGTTTAGTCAAACTTAAGTACCATTTATGATAAGCATAAGTACATACAATACATAAGTATTTATGATAAGCAGTGGCCCTAAGGAGTAGAATACTAGGATACTACTGACCTTCTGCAATGCAAGAGTCAGTAAAAGGCACCTAATGTCAGGGGAGATATTTCAAAGGTCTTCAAGGATGAAAAGATATGTGTATACACTAATCAGGCTGCATATTCGCTCACACTTGTTTATTATTTCCACTGATCTCTCTACCACAGGATGAGGGGAAATCCCTAGTGTTGCTAATGATCTAGCTCATGCACTAAATAAGTCAATGTAGATCAGGGCAACAAAGATTAATGGAGTTCTTGCTGTGGGAGTTTTGCTTCTCTTTGAGGAGATATTGGAAACATTCTCAGCAGTGACTTCATGCAATTAAAACTGTTCCTATCATCCTGAGGTGACAAAAAATAAGATATAATTCTTTGTTTGATTCACACTCATGACAAAAGAAGCAAGAAGACAACAAAACCTCTTTGCCAATTATGAATACTTACAGCAGATCTTCTAATGACAGAAAAATGTTTCTTCCTTTGAGGATCCTTGGAGATTCTTTTCTTATTTCTGCCTTCCCCAGAAAAAGTACAATGGAATTCAGTGGAGAACCAGAGGATCTGTGTTCTTTCCAACGGCAGAAAAGGTCAGATCACTACATAAATGCCTACCCTGATGGACTCCAGGCAGTAATAAGGAGAGCCATAAGAAGGCCTATAAATAATCAATACATTTGTCCTTTCTTGGCATATTTCCTGGAATAAGGTGTTGAAAACACTCCCAAAGACTTGATGGAAAGAAGTGCAACAGAGCAGCAAGCAGTGCTGCTCCCTTCTGTGGTATCACACACAGAAGGACACTTCAGTTGTCACAGACTCCCAAATACTGTTTTTATGTTGCAAACATGCAGCCAGACTCCATGGGTCCTGTGACTCATCAGGCTCCTCAGCACAACCCAAAGTTTTGGGGAGCCCTGTCTCCTTATGGCTTTGATCAGATTTTACATCCTCCAAGCCACTGCTGCATCCCTATGCTTGGTCCTAGGAGGGAGTTATGAAATACATCATGAGCCTTTCAGAAGTTAGAATATGAGAATCAGACTCTCCTGCCTCTGTTGGTTGTAATTTCTTAGGGTTTTGTAATTCCTGGAGATGCAATCAATGTCAGAGCAGCCTGTTTCCTAAGAGGCCTTATTAGTTTCAAAGGTTTGACTTCATCCACAAAGTACCAGTTGAGCCTCTCCTAATCCAGTAGCACTACCCCTCCAAATGCTGTAATCACATGCCTAGACCTGTAAGTTGTAACCTGGTGGGTAAGCAACAAATCCCCTGTAGCAAAGCTTGCTGTGGCTGTCCAGGATCCACTCTTTTCTTGTGAATGCACTGTATTCTGGTACCACAGTGTCATGGTTTAAGCCCACAGCTGAACCCAGGACACACAGCAGCAAAGATTCTCCTGCAGAGGAGTCACACTATGACCTAAGATTACTTGATCCTAAGTCAAGAGCACCAACACTAAAATATAATGACCCAATATGCTTTGTTATGCCTAGTTTTACATGAGCAGGTGATGTGATTTGAGAGGAGGATGCTCAGCCTCACTCTGCTACACAGTGAGCTGCTCAACAGAACTTGAGGAAAAATGTATTGATTCAAAAGAAACAAAAGATTTTTGCTATGAAGCAGGCAGGGACAGAGAAGCGAGCATAGAGAAAGAGCACAACTTGCTTTATTTCTTTTGTTGCAGCTTCCCTGAACTCCAAAGAAATAAGAGGAGCCACTCTGTGTTCTGTTATGGTCAGAACTTCACAAAGCTCAATTATATCACTCAGCTACACTGGTTGCTACTAAAGAAAGATGATAAACAACATCCTCAGAGAGCTCAAAAATAAAGAGACTGGTACCATTATTCAGAGAGACTGAGCAGAAGACGTGAGAGAAGCAACAAGGAGAGAACCTATTATTGCATATGAACCCAGATAATGCTCAGTGAAATTAGCATTTGTGTTTGTTCAGTTTGTCCAGTGCTGACACACCAGGTTCCAGAAGGTTAGTTCTGATCTTCCTGAAATGCAGCAGACTATAGCCATTTGTGTAGACTGAGACAGCCTTTAACAGAAGAGGCTAATAATACCCTCATCTTTATTGCCATCAGTGTGTCAACAATGTATTTAGTGTAGCTTTCTATGGACTGTGTTTGCTCACACCACTCCATGGATGCTATCAGAAAGGAGGAAAACACAGAAAACAACCATGTTTCAGTTTGAATCAAGACTGTCAGTGTTAAACAGGAAATCTGGGTCTGGAATGGATTCTTGGGATAGCCATCTGGAGCACACACCTGGGGAGAAGTTAACCAGTGGCTGCATGCCACTATAATTATTCCTCCCTCAAGTACTGCAAATGTAGCATCAAAACACAAAGCAGGTGGTTCTTCCAGGAGGTAAATGAACCGCAGAGAAGGGTCAGAAAGTGAGACATGCATTTGATGAGGTTTGGGGTTTTTTCCTGCTCATAAAAATTGTCAGAACAAATTACCCATCGGATGTTATACCGGGTTACTACATGCCCAACATCTCTATGCTTGTTGCTTTGCAGAGACTGGGAGTTCAGTGAAAAGTTGCCTCGAATAGGCATCAACTTAGAGAGTACAAACTGGCAATTAGTTTCTCACATGAGAACAGATCTACTGTATTCCAATATTGAGAGACTTCATCTCATGCCTTGCACATTACTACTGATTTGGGAACATCAAATTCAGGAATTTCTGAAATCTCATTAGGATTGCAAAAGTTTTCTCATTCTGCATCAAGGTAACCCTAAAGCCCCAGTATAAAAGGGGAATCTCTGCATGGGATGCAAGCAGTAGGAATTAAGCTCCTGCTCTGAGCCTCTTTCATGCCCATGGGTGTCTGTTGGTTGCTGCCTGTTTCTGGGAGACCACTGCCATGGGACAGGTAGAATCACATTGAATACATGTTAATGCAGAGAAGGAGTTTGAACTGCACACCTTTACCAAGCAAAAGCCCTGATACAGAAGCAAGCTGCAGTGATTGAGTAAGTGTGGGTCAAAACCTTGGTCAAGTGATTAGAACTCAAACTTTTCTCCTCTAGGAAACTTGTGGAAGTTTTCTGAATGCTGAAGTAGTTTATCTGGAAAAGCTTCTGTTCTGGTTTGGGATTTCTCTCAAAAAAGGCTGATAAGATAAAATGAAATGTTTTCTCAGAATTTGCAGATGGAACCTTAATATTTGAAAAGAACCATCCACACATGAATCTCAAAATATTTGAACCTCGCCTACATCTGAAGGCAAGCATAACTGAGACTTCTTCAGCACCATACACATGATGAGGTTGGAGAAGAGGTCCAGACCCAGCCAGAGAACCCTGAAGTCCACAGCTCTGTCCAGAAGACCCACTACATATATATAAAAAACTCAAAGACAGCATGGATTCTTCAGGGCTTCACAGACCTCCTTGGACCTCTTGTCCTGGGCCTTCTTGGAGGAGGCAACACCCCTGCCTGCCTCAGCAAGCAAGCCAAAGGAAATGGTTCCTATTCTCACCTCCTGCCCCAAAAGACGCAACTTTAAGATCCTTTCTCAAGTCTTATTTTTGTTACTGTGTCTGGATCTAAGGTACAGAAAGAGAGACCAGTGCTACTGTTTTGCAATTATAAAAAGATCGTATGGAGCTCATCCTCCTATGAACAATGACTTGAAAAATCAGTGCTGTGGAGATTTAGACAGGTTGGTGACCTTTCAGCTTATGCTGTAAGCTATTTCAGTTTGGGGAGTTAGCTCTTCAGAATGGCTCCTGTCTGCATTCTGCACTGAGATAAACTGCAGCTTCAACTACTCTGCTCGCCCAGCATTTACAGAAACTACCACCCGACATGGACGGAATATATAAGCCAAAGTAGCAGCCAGAACATCTGAATCTTTAATGGGAACACTCTCAAGAGAGGTGTAGGAAAGACGTGGTCTATGGCAGTAGATTATTTTTTACTAGATACTAAAAATGCAGCCGTAAAACTCTAGGGATTCACAATGAGATGGGAAGTTTCTTCCTTATCAGTTCAGTCCTGGCTTGGCCCGAGAGGTTTAGAAAGTTGCTACCATGCTACCATTTTGTGCTCAATGCAAAGAAGGGGAAGCCTTCACCTGTTTCTCAGCAGGCAGTTTCCACAGAACTTTGGCAATAAACCCAGAAGTCTGCACCCAGTGGCAATGTCAGGAACATTCGTATCCAAGCAGGAGAGCTGCATAGGACTGACCAGCTCTCTTATGCTTCTGTTCTCCTACAGAAAAAACAATGAAGCATGTTCTTGGCAGGCACACAGTGACTGCTTATCTACAGGCTGACAACACTGCATTTGGTGTCTGGCCAAGGCTGGACTGATACCTGCTCCCAACAAGGCTGCTGAAAGGCAACTGTCTGGTTTTGTGCTATATTGCAACCATCCACTGCTTAAATGGTTTGGGCAGAACTTGCAGTAACTGCTGTATTTGGCATCACCTTTCATTTTTAGCCTAATACCAGTTACCTCAGTATCTTGAGAGGCTCTTTCACATAGCTTGCTGTGCAAGTCAATGCTTTTAATAAAGGAATACTCAATTGTCCAGTAAATAAAAGTAACATCAGAATACAAAGGAGAGGATGGTGACAGGCATTTTGGGTTAATTTATCTCATACCCAGTTACTCAAGTTAACCTAGGTTAATACTAGTGACTGGGTTTTCAGGCTTTGAATTTGGGTTTTCATTTTTGCCTATTTCTTTAAATCCACTTTAGAAAAGAGATTATTCTTCTGAAATTGATTTTAAGAATTGAAATGTAAAAGGGATTAAGAGAGGCAGGTCTCCTGCACGCACTGCGATCCACCGTGCCCACACAGCACAGAAAATGAATGAAGCAGGCACTACCAGGCACTCGGGCTGGGCACAGACCTCAGAGGGGGCCTGGCCACAATCTACAGACACCAGCAATGGTAGGAAACAGCTCCTGCTGCAGTACTTCCACTGCCTTTAAATTGAAACCCTTCTTTTCAAGCTCTTTTATTTCCCCTTTTTCTTGTTTCCCTTTCTCAGCAGGTGAGAGCAACAGAAGAACATCAGTAAGTTGGGTACCAGACACAAACCACCCAGCCTCTAAGCCACCAGCGTGCTCAGGCAGCAATGCTTGAGTATATGACTGCAACCCTCATGCTCCAAAAATTGCACAGCTGGACTCACCAGACATGTCCTTTCCTACATCACCATCTCTTAGCTCCAATAAGGCAGAGATATTCCAGTTCAATCACTTCGCAATCAGGTCTATACAACCTGCAAATCACAGCCAACACTTCTTGTTCACATCTGATCAATTGCACATGTATTTTACCTGTCACCTGTCCTTGTATTTTCACATTCTTTCCCAAACAGGACAGAAGGTCATTAAACTCGTATCTCATTTGGTTACCAGACCTGCTCTGAAAATCCAACCACTTTGGAAAGCCCTAGAAATGGGAAGCGAGTGTCACAGAAACTCTGGTCTTGCAATATTTACATGAGGTCATAGAGAGAGCCACTCAGCTCTCGCTTGTGAGAGCTCAGCTCAACTCTCCAGAGTCCTCTCCACCGAGCCACTAAACCAACTCTCCTTTTCTTGAAATTCTTCTCTTTCAAAAGCAGCTCCCTAAGGCATCTGCTACAACACATAATGCATCCTGTCAAACACCATCAATTAATTCATATTAATGGTAATGAAAGTTAAATAATATATGTTGCCCATACTATTTGCAGATCTGTAAGTTCTGCCACATCACTAGCAAAAAAAAAAAAAGCTTCGTATTTCTCATGCAGAAGAGACAGACAATTAGCTCTTTAAAACAAAAGCCTCTCTTCATTAATAAGAATCGTGTGTTGACATTTAACTAGCATGATTCTCTAGAGCTGAATAATGAATGCACCAGAACACAGGCCGCTCGTGCCCAGCCACATACCTGTGAGGGCCCAGCAGACTCACAGCATGATGGTCAATATCACAAGCAGCTCTGCCAGCAGCTCCCAGGAGCTGGACCCATGGAAGGCAGCCTCCCATCCTCTGCCAAGCAGCCCGGCCGGACTTCATCACACCACCATGGTTTATGGTACCTCCTGCCGCACGCCACACTGACAGGCCAGAGAAAGCCAGTACAAAACATTCCCTGCCCTGCACCAAGCAGATGGCAGGACTGGCAATTACACAGCCAAGACTCAGCCAACAGCACTGAGCATCGTGCTGTGTATCCATGGAGGTGTGCTGCGGAGGACTGAAGTATTAATACTGACAATGTAGTCCACCAGGCACCTTGAAACTTAATGGAACAGCCTAAAAAACAAGCCACATCTGGAGCTGGGTGCTGAACTTAAGAGAGATGGGACAGTCCTTGGGAGAAACATGCCTTATGCTTCACTCCTGCAACAGCCCCTCAATAGAAAGCAAAGCCACACAGCCTGACTTCTGCCATGAGAGCTGAGAAAATGTGTCTGCTTGTACTAAGGCAAAGCAGTTGGCTGTGGAAAGCAGAATGAAAAGTAAGCCTTCCAGTGCTGCAGCTCTCCCTTCTCTTGTTTGCTCCTGGATATTTCAGGCTTCTGCAGGTAGCACACACGGTATTAAGACTGCAGAGCTGCATAGCCTGTTCTCCACTTTCCAGACAGTGGCCATTGAGTGGAGCACCAATGCCAATTCATCACGACAGAGTTGCTCAAATCCTCTTCTTTCTGCTGCCAGCCAGGGCTGAGTGCTCTGGGTAAAATGCCAGCAATCGAAAGGTTAATAGCAATGGGACTACAATTCAAGCCTGCCGAGATAAATGAAGGTAAGAGTGCAAGGAAAAGAAGCAGGGGAGGATCCTTGTTGTGATTTCATGGCAGTCTTTTCCTTCTATCAGCATCACCTGAAAAGCATGCTTATCGAATTCGCTCTCCAGCAGGCCCATCAGAGAGAGAACAGGAGACAAAACATCCCTGAAACCCACCCACTCTGGCAAAAAACAGCACCATGTCTACTGCTGTAACACATCACCAGCCCCAAATACGTCCTTACCTGAGCCTCGCAGCACTGAATTGGCTTAGCTGAAAAAACTTAACAACTCATGGCATGCTAAAAACCATATACCTCATCTCAGTGCTAGGGATGGGAAAATATACCCCTGTGGACTCAATACAGATTTAAATGGCTCACACATAGAACCACATCTTGTTGTTCCAAAGCATGGTGTGCTCAGTCTGCATCCAGAGACTCCAAGACCCACAAACCAGCCTTTATGTTCCCCATATCTAACATTGGCATGATTAACTCAGAGTAATCTCAAAGTTGCAATCACAAGGAGATGCTGCAGGACTTGCTTACAACAGCTAATTTGGATACTTTAATACAAACTCCATGGGTAGTTTTAAATCCACCAAAACCAAGAACAACAAAATCGTGTCCCTCACTAGTTGATGATGTTCAAGGAGCTATTTTAGGTATTTTTTTCACTCCTGTTCACATTTCATCATTTCTCAGCTGATGTTCACATGTATCTCAAACAAAACATTTCTTACTTTGATAAACTCCTGTGACCGAGCAGAGCAGTCAAAACTGCAATGAAGAATAAAAGAGAGATGGAAAAAAAATGCACTGCCAAAAAGAACAAGAAGGATGATCTTTTAATGTAACACTTGCCAAATTCAGACAGCTTTCAACATATGTATTTTTCTGAAAAAGAGATTTTACTGAAACTCAGCATGTAATGAAGAATTATGATCAGCTGTATTTCAGTTATGAGAGAATAAAACTAGAAGGAATGTATTTAGAGCCCTCATCACACAAGATCTTACTATTTGAGCAGCAATTCAATGAATTAATAGTATGAACCACATAACCAATTCTATTAATTTCAGGCCAGGATTTTTTTCTCTTTGACAGATGCCTTCAGGCCTTCTCCTACCTGCTTGTTTTCAAAAGCAACAGCAGGTTTTTGCTATGGGGATGGGATATAGCCCCAGTCTAGCAGAGAGATTATACAAGCAGGTCTGACTCTCCATGTACTTACAATTGAAGATGCAGTTCTTGGTGCTGGCAAACTTTTTTAAAACACAAATATAAGAAACTTAATCTTTTATCTCCAAGTAATGATAAGTTACAACACTAAATGTAATATTTCCGGTATCCTATGGATAAGAAATCAGCTTTGTTGCCTCACTCATTACAAAACCAGTCCTGCACTCTATGTCCTGTGGATACTGCTTCTTCCCACAGTCCCTGTGAAAGACTGATAGATCAGGTTTCTCATTTTCCTGCAGCAAACAAATTCTGAAATTAAGTTTATTTTTAAAACATGTTCCTCATTTCTAACAGGAAAGTTGAGGTAACACCAGAATGGAATTTTGGAATATGAGCAGTTTTTAAGGCAAAAGATTTCAATTAAAAAAGGAAGATAAAATAAAATAGTAGTCTACAAAGTTCTGCACAGCTCTGTCACAAGTGTTATTGTACACCACAAACCAACCAAAACCACTCTTCTCTTCCATTCTTCCTGTCATTTCTTTCCAAAGAATTTTCATGTACCACCTCACAACCATCCATCTGCATAACTTGTAACAGCAACTTGCAACCACAAATGAAGGCACATAATTCATTTATATTTCACAGCATTAAGAGGGGTATTAGAAATGCAAACAGTAAATAATATAACATTCAGGTTTGTCATACCCTGTGGACTAACAAGTGTTGGAGCATCATGAAAGCCTGAGTCAATGGGAAACTTGTTTGTTAGGATGGATTTGAAGCATGAGGAAGACAGGAGTTACACAAAACAAAAACAACTGGAAAAGGATGCGTGCACCCAGCACGTAGATTCTATTTAGATATCCCCCAACAAGGTAGTTAGACTGACAAAACTTTCCCCAGGAAACTCCAACCTGAAACGTCTGAACCCCAGCTCAAGGTCCTGTCCCACCCCCCCACACACATAGTGGCAAAGACCCTGCAAGAAATAACCATCTCTCCTGGAAGTAAGAGGGATGTGGGAGCTCAGGATTGGGCTGGATCAGGCCCACCTTCAATACGCAAATTGCTGAAAATTGCAGTTTATAAGTACCCCCACTGTATTGAAAAGTTTTAGACCAGGTGCTGGCCCCAAATCCTGCATAGAGCTCCCATGAACTCCCATTGACACAGCTACAACTGTAATGAGTAGGAACCTTTTATCTTCAAGCAGACATTCGACAGTCCAAGGACTGACAAGATTTGTCCAGGTACAAAGCCATCTAATTCCATCTACTTCAAATTTCTGTCTACTTTTGGGAAGGGTCGGGAACTGAAACTTTGCAACTGAGAAGCAAGAGAAAGCATTATTTCCCTGGCATGTTTGATTACCTGGAGAACACATACTGTCAGAGACTGCATCAGGAAGTTCAGATAAGCTGAACCCACCAGAGTCAGTGATGTGCAGGTACCACAGCAACATCTGCCCAGCCCAGAAGGGGCTGGCTTTCCAAAGCCTTAGAAGGTACATGTGCAATAAAACATTCAAGCAATCACTGACTTCTTTTGAAAACCTCTGGGGAAATGGAGAAGCAGCTTGTGAAAAGCCAATATTCATCAGGAGAGTCCTGATGGACTGAACAAACTTGACTATGGCTCCCATGTATGTATTTATGCACAGTACAACAACAAAATAAAAACATTTCAGGAGATACCTAGAGGACATTAACAAGTCATGAGAAATGACTCACAAAAGTCACCCCATCTAGCTTGGCACAGATGGCTTTGCTGGGATTAAAAACTGTCAGATCACAAACCAAGTTTTATCATAAATAGCAAGCATAAGTGAGGAAGCACATCCTGGGCTCTGCAGAAATCAGCTGGCTCTGGTTTTCACTAGACAAGTCACAGCATCTGAGAAAAAAGCAAAAATCCAGACCACTGGTATGAAAGCACCACCAAAGCAGAGTTCTGCAATGATGCCAAATTACAGCAAAGTACCTAGGACACTGGTGCCTAGTTCTGAGCTGTCACTTCAAAAGGCTCAGAGTGAACGTGGGTACATTGCAGACATCAAGGACAAAAAAAACTGTAAGACAACAGTGGCAGCAAATAACCTAAGGATGTCAGGACATGCAGCAGAGACAACAGTGAGGGTGCAGAAGAGGAGAGCGGCATTGTTTCTGCTCTATCAGAGATACCTCAGACCACTGCTAGGACACAAAACCAGCCCAGGAAAGGGACAGAGCTCCCGTCCTTCAGAAAAGCTTCCTTCCCTTTGATAACATACAGGCAAAGAAAAGAGGTATTGAGGGAGAGCACAGAAGCACTTTTACACACAAGTGACAGTGAGGCCAACTCAAAGACCTGAGTCACACTTCTGCTTGGCTTTAGCATTTGAGGCTGACCTCTTAAATTCTTCCTGCCTCAATTTACCCATAATGTTGGATACCCATCAGCACCACATAGCAGAGACAGGCTGAGTCTCCAGCAGTCCTGCTCCCAAGTCCAGTCTCATCACAACATTCTCTGATACCAGTACAAACAGGCTGTTGCCTACTTGGCCTTGCTAGAAAACAAGCAAACAAAACTTTCACAATAGTGCTATAGCTCTGAAGACCTATGTGCCAAAGAAGAAAAGCTCACTTATTTCAGAGCCATTTGCATGCAGACACTTCTGATTTGCTTTTGAAGCACTGATCCCGAATTCAGCATTTCTATTGCAGAGGACACACACAGCATTTGCAGAAAGAGGGAATGCAGCTGATCACAACAATACAGCAATTATACTGCAAGAAGAGATCAGAGGAAACACGTAAGTCTGCAATGTTAACACAGCAGTTACTCCAGAAATCCAAGTCCCAGCAAAAACATTGTTCCTTTAAGCAAGTATTGAAGGAGTCAAAATTCATTGCACTTCTTATTTCTCTTTTTACACATATTTTCCAGTGCATTAAAGGGAAGAGTGTGAAGATGTTACACTTCATTTCAAGCATCCTTGATCTTTACTTCACTGTCTCATTTGCTCTAAAAGCTGCTTCTGATTTCCTCAAGACAGTCACAGCACCTGGGAGAAAGCAACAAAAAGCAGGGAAAAGACTAAAGGCTTTACATTGACTTCCAGGGTAGCCTCTCCTCTACACAGCTGCAGTTACAATACATGATACAGTTTATTCTCACGAGGGGTAACCCACACTTCTATTCTTAAGCCCGAAGCAGCTTTAGATTCCCCTAAAGCTTAAAGCCTAAGCCTGTGGCAGACAAAAGGTGTCTAAACTCTTTCCTGTGGAATACCTGCTTCAGAAACACAAATAACAAAAACCCACAGAGCACTGGAAACCTTATTATTACACTTGCCCCTAAAGGTATAGAATGACAAAATCCAAGAGTTCTTGAATAGGCCAGAAAATCGGAAGGTGGAAGTCACAGTATTTTGCATGCATTTTTGAAGCTACAAAGAAATGTTCTTTGTATTCCCTGTTGTTTGAATCTTATTAGGACCCCATCATAATGGTTTGCTCTTGAAATGTTTTGGGGTGGTTTTTTTTTGTGGTTTCTTTCTTTTTCTTTGGAAAGGAAGCCTGCCAAACGTGATAAAATGACCAATGTTAGCAACTGTGATTACAGGTTATCCTGCCTTCTTGACTCTTTTGCCTTTCATCCATTAGATGCCTGATACCAAATATATTTGACAAGTGCAACAGCTCCTAAATCAGTCCAGACACCTGTTTTTAAAGTGATCACACTAAATCTGATGAGAAAGAATTGGAGAAGGTAGCACTTTGAGCAGTACTGGAATTTTCCTGTTGTCTTCACCCTCGCCTCCCTGCCCAGCCTTGTCTTGAGGATATCTTTGCACAGAGCAAGCCAGAGGGATGGAAAGGATGGTAAAAACAGCACAGGCTCTATGCTTCTCTACTCTCCTAATCCTACTGTGGGTGACTGGGACCTGTTCTTTTAGGATGACTAGTGAAGTCTGAAGGATGCTCCCTGATTTATGCAGCAGCAACCCAAAGCTGCAGCAAAGGATTAGCCTTGTATTAGCTGTACTGGCTATGTTTTTCCTTTCACCATATCTTACTTTGCCCTTTTTCATATGTAGGAGGAAAAACAATATCCACAAAAACTAATATTTAACTTTGACACCCAGAGACACGTGGGGGGTGACTTACACCATCATCTGGGCCAAATTGCATCTGCAATGCAGGTAACAACAGCTGTACCATCTGGCCCATAGTACGCACGCTAGCAGATAAACACTGATATAATCAAAACTAATGATAAGCTGAAATTTTCAAACCAACAAGCAGTGTCTGGAAAAGCTCAATACAAAATGAATTCTTGGGTTCCTCTCCGCAGCACCGGTTTCCTGAGGCATGAATCCAATCACTGAAGGCTAAACAGGACTTATGCAGGGCTTGGACATTTTCAAGAGATGTCCACATGAAAATGCCCCAACAGCAGCACATTGGTTTCCCAACAAGCCCAAGGAAGGATGCTCCCAGCTACTTCCAAGCACAGATGAGCTCCTGCAACTCTCCTCTGACAAAGAGCAGCCTGAGTGCACACTGCTCAAAGTCTCCAAAAAAGCACACAAAACCATACAAACCATGACATTCAACTCTCCAGAGCCACCATCACAGCCGGCAGGGATCAGAACAGGGCTTGCAAAGTCATAGTGAACACAAATACCATACTTCCTGTAACCCGTGCTTGAGCTGCCTGCTCACAGCTGAAGTGTTAGGAGCTCAGCACTATCATCAGAAGAGGGGAAACAGGTCTGATTGTTTCTTCCTTTGTGTACCAAAGGTACAACAATCCCACTTCCAGACAGCAGAGGATGTGGGGATGGATGGCCCCTTAGATTCCCCTAAAGGCACTAATCTTCAGCAACTGCTTTTAATTCTGTGCATGACTGTCACGTGCAGAATCTTTCACTCATCTTCCACTCATTCCCCTCTGCTTTCTTTATCCCTGCAAACTGCAGAGTCTTCCCACAGCCAAGAAAGAGGTACATAAAACTAGTTAATTCAGCTTTCCCATGAGAGGCAAGCCCTGCCTTCAGCACTACCCCACAAAGCATCCCTGCAGGCCAGAGCTCAGCTAGCAGTGTTAGCCAAGATCTAAACAGGAGAGAGAGAACCCACCCCAAAGCTGCCTAGCTATCATCATGTTTGTCTTCTGAGTCTTTCATGCTCCACTCATCTCCACTTGTTAACAGGACAACCTTGGACCTATCTCCCCTTCTTGTGGATACTGGAAGGGGTTGGCTGCAACCCATTACTAGGCAAAAAATAGGCCCGATTTATAGAGAGACAAAGAGTATAGATCTACATTGCTGCCAGTTTTCCTGTTCGGTGTAACTGGCAGTCCGAGCCAGAGTCACACAAAGAAGGCCAAGTCATAAATATGATTTACCGAAAAACCCCATGAGCCAAATTCTTCCATGTGGAGAAGCAAAAAAGGCACCTATTGAGGCAACTATATATTGGCAAACTAATGCAAACACTGAGCTTTCATTCTATGAGCCTGAGAAAGTGCTGTAATGAAATGTTAACCCCTGCATTAGTCTCCTTCCTCCCAACCTTTCCTACTCCACAGCACAGCTTAGCAGAAGAGCAGCCATGTACTTGAATCAAAAGTCTGTGTCTAAGATGCAACTGGCAACTTAAGAAAGGTTTTCTTTTCACACAGTTTCATCAGCAGGCACCAAGAGTAGAGGCAGGATGAGCAGAGTAAAGAAAAAATGAACTGAATCTTGCAAAGTCCCAGAGAACACATACCTAACCCTGGGTTCAAATATAAGAAATATTAGAGTGCCAAATCTTCTAATGCCTTGCACCCAGTGGAATAAGATAGATAAACACATGCCCCAGTGCCAAGTGGATGTGAAATGCTGCCAAATTAGAGGCAAAGGAACATTTTGAGCCGGCCCAGCACTGGTGTGAATGATAAACCAAGGTGCATAAGAATGTAAAAAAACCAGGCTCTAGGAGCCTTCTTCAGATGCACAAAGAATTCATCAGAAGGAAGAAGGTTTAAAACTTTAAGCACAGAGCCCCTGGGAATGTAGTTGTTTTGTCTATAGAAGAGCAGAGCTGTCAGAAGCTAATATGTTTACAATTTGTGAAATCCATGCTATTGGAGAAATCCTCACTGGGTACCTTTTATTTACTTCTTCTTGGCAAAGTCCAATTACCGAGATGCTCCATGAGTGATGCTCCTGGCCATCCCAGGTGACAGCCAGCTCTGCTTGTGAAAGAAGCAGCTTTTGGGGCTTTTGTGGATAGATCCATTTTATGCTTCTATGTTTGTCCAAAGAAAAGAAAAGCTCTACACATCCTGGGAGAAATCATGCTTAAGTAAGCTTTCTACATAGAGAAATTGCAAAGAGTTATTATTTAGAAACATTTCCTTAACAATACACCCACAAACAACACTGAGACTGCTAATGTGACCCTCATGCTCCATTGCAGTCTCCTAGGCTTTCCAGGAGATTCCTGCTCCTTCCCTTTCTTCCTCTTCCTCTCTCCTTTTTCTTACAGAGCAGAAAAGATTGACACAGAAAAGGAGACCCACCCCACAAAGCAATAAGTGAATTGGCACACAGAAGCACTTGACCTCCATGGCAACCATCAGGCTACTTCGGCATTAACAGCATCATGTTGTGATTTGAGTTGTTCAGAAGCATTATTCCAGAACACATATTCTCTGCTTCCCCAGACCATGGAGCTGACTCTTCCCTCCTTTCCCAGCACCTTGTTTTGTTCACAGCTCATCCTGCCAGTGGAGATGTGTTCAGAAATGGAATCAAGTCTCTGCATTGCTGGTGATGCACACAATTCATATCTGCTGAGCAGAAACTTCTCCTGCTGTGCTGCTCCTATGATCTTGGGGATGTCAGCCACACACCTGCAACCTGTTTAACACAAGGACTGCTAGCACAGAGCATCAGTACTTGTCCCTGCTGCAGCCTAGGTGACATCTACAAGCTCTCCCTGGAGTTAGGTCTCTGCTGAAGAGGTGCACAGGGCTCACACTGTGTTAGTCTGCTGGCGGGATTGGAGAGTGCCTGCCCTGCTACAACGGGGAAGAGTAAAAAAAGGAAAAGGTCCCTAAGAGGACTGGAACTGGCTGCCAAGCTCCAGCATCAGCCTTGGGACAGCAGGAACCACTCTGACCTCCAGCCCTAAGCCTTGCAGACAGGCTCCAAAAGCCAAATGTTATACAAGAAACCCTGGTAGCTCCTCATTTCCCAAAACTGGAGTACCTGTGCAAGTCTCAGCAAAACAGTATGATGAGAAAGACTGTTGCTTTTTCCTTCTTTCTTGGCACATCTGGAGATGAGGGGAGGTTTGTTGCTTCAAGCACATGTGAAGGGATCCCAGTGTACAAGAGAAGGCAGCCCCAGGCCACAGCAGACGCTAAGGGCATCTCCTCTCAATTTCATAAGAAGAAAAGGTAATCTGAGAGAGTTTAAAGAAACTTGTAGTTTAAAGTGTCTGCTGCCTACTGGCCACAGCTGCTTTGGCCCAAAGATCAATTGGCTGAAATGTCCCTCCCTGACAAGAGGGAGCACAAAGGGGAGTATTTGGTCCCCAGCTCATCATTCTTTCCTAGCTGCCCCAAATCCACTTTTATAGAGATAACCATCAGCATCACTTCTCTCTAGCCAAAGCTGTATTAAAAATACACACACACAGACATCTGGTGCCTTTTCTGAGCGATGCAGAAGGATGCTTTCTGAGAAGCCACAACATAGGCTTTATTCCCAGCTATCACTCTTTTATCCCCTTTTTACTTCCAATAGCTGCCCTATATACAGGATTTTTTGATCTCTAGATGCAAAGAGAGCTGCATACTAACAGGGACCAGCAACAAATAAGGGTGAGGGGAAAAAAATACATACTCCTGTAAGGAAAGAGAGGGATTATGAACTCCAGCGTACCCGAGAGGATTAGAACTGAACTGTGCTTGAACCCAAATATTTAATTTTTCCAGAAGCACTGGTGTATCAAAGACTATTCCTCACATCCACAGTCATTCAGCATGTGAAACCATTTCTGTGACAGCAGCTCCCTTGGGAAGGTGCTCCCCACACAGCACTCAGACGCCTCCAGTCTGGACATATACAAGACCTGGTTGATGCTTCTAACCACTCTGCCTGAACAGCTATCCACATCACCCCTGCTCTACAGAGCTCATTGCTGGTTTTTCCCAACTGTGTGACCCAATCCTATTGCCTCTAATGGCTGCATGCATGCAGCTCACTTCTATTAGGCCCCCCATGGAGATACAGGGCATTATTCAATAATTCCTACTCATCATTTGATGAAAGCATGAATGAGAACACTTCAGATGCTACCTGATGCAAATGAAATTTGAATCCAGAGGCAAATGTTTACACTTAAACTTCTGAGCACCATCGCCTGCTGTCTCAGGACAGAGGGGATAGCATGTGACCTCTAAATGAAGCAATATGACCAATGTTGCAAATACAAATCACACCCTGCAGCTGATGAAACCTTATTTCAAGCCATTATTTGAAGCCAGGGTTTGCTATCGAATGCATTCAGAGTTAGTAGCTTATTCTGGATATTGTTTCACTAACATAAAAAAAACCACAAACTAAGGACCAAACAGCAGATTGCATCTTTAAAATATACCTACATATTTAAACATATATATTTTAAATGCATCTCTTTTTCATTTTAGTGAGTCCAGTGAAGAGACCAGAGTAAAAGCCCTGAAATCCTCTACTAGAGTTTGCAACAAGCTCAGCTTGAGTACCAGCAACTCAAAAGGCATCAATTCAAAATGCCAGTGTGACTGCAACTGCTTCAGGGCAGTCACCCACTGCACCTAGTTGGTGTACCACAGATAACAGAGCATTGTACTTTTCATATCTCCCACTCATCTTTTACATTAAAGGGAGCTAATGCTGTTTCTATTAAAACTGCATTTAGAAATGCTTAATTGCTGGCCATCTTATGCTAGCAACTGCACAAGCATTATTAGTTTGGTTAGTACCTGCTACATGGAAGCTGTTGGGACCCACTGACCAGGGGGTCATTCCAGCACCAGGCACAAGCCACATGCAAAAGCTTCAACCTGCTTTTCATGTTCTCACCATATAAAACAGCAATCCATTTATTTAGGAGGAAAAAACACAGGGTTTTCATCAAAATCATAATAAGTTAATTCTTCTTATACTGTTTAATAAAAGCAAGACAGCGATTTACTTCCAAAAAGCTTTTAGTGATTTAATATTCAAAACTTTTGATATTTTTGTTGCACAGGTAGATGGTAAAGCTATTAACAATTCTGCATACACCTTATTAGAAAGGCTGCCTGCATCCCAGTTCAGACAGAGCGTAGCCTGATAAAAAGGCTTAATACATAAATGCTTGTTTGTGTTTGGAAAGTTCCTGGAGCTTAGTAAAACATTCAGTGTGCTGAGGAAATACAGAGAGACAAGGGCCTGCTTTTAAAGCAATGCTTGTCTGCAGCTCTGTATTATCCTGAGTGACATTTTGTCCAAGTACAGTAATAACACACATCCTTGCCTGCCACTGAAAGCGAAGCCAGATTTTAATACCCGATGGGAACGTTCTTGATTTTGGGAGCACCCAGACCTTGGAAAAAAAACAAAACAAAACAAAACCAAAAACATTCTGCTTATAAAAATTCTGATTTCTTCACATAGAAATGAACTGGTTTCCAACCACAAAAGCATTTCAGATAGCGGGTGTAATCTCTAAGCTGCTGCCATGAGTCTTCTAGTAATACCTATAACTTACACAGAGATGTTTTGACACAGATTACAAGGAGTTAGAGCACTTATTGCTCCAACTTTAGGAGCTTGAAGCACAGAGCAGAGCAGTGATTTCTACCCAAATTAAGTCAGCAGGTCAGGACCAAGACCTCCAGCCTCCCGAGTTCCCACAGACCCAAGGCATAGGGCTCCAGCTAAACCACCTGTAAGGCAACCACTCATCCCAAACCAGGGAGAAACCTTAAACACATGGCTTACATGTGCTCAGCTTTTGCAGAAGACAATGAGATGCAAGTACAGCATGAAGGCTTGACCGACCTGCTGAGCCAAGTTCACATGCACATCTAAACAACACACTAGGCAATCTTACTGACATATGGCGTCTATTTTTTATCCTGCTTCCTTTGCCTCTCTGGTCCAGGGATGGATGCTAGGGGTTTAGGGATGGGTCAAGAGAAGAGCCAGGAAGATACGTGTCTCAAGAGAAACCCATAGCTGGAATTGCTGATTATTCAGAGCCCTGCCATCAATAAACTCCCAAGTAGTAATGATTTTCTCCCTATGGTGAGAGGCAGGTGTTTCTGGCAAGTGACAGCAAACTCACTGCTTCCCACTGTAAAAAAGTTACCCTAAAAGACATGCTTATGCATGCCTGAGCAGTCGCATGTGTGAAAGGCAGAACTATGGTAAATGCTTCCTGTTGCAAACAGCCTCTTTCAGTATCATGGGTAAGAGTACTACATTTGTTGTTAGAGTGATCCCCTTGAGGCCCAGAGCACTGCTTGATGAACCTGACCCTGAGGAGTAACTCTAAACTGGCCTCTACCATTTAACAGGGCTGAATTTCCTTAAGGGCTCTTTCAGGAGGGTTGGAACTAGATGATCTTAAGGTCCTTTCCAACCCTAACTATTCTATGATTCTAGAGTATGGTAGGAGAGTGATAGGGGAGGAGTAACAAGTCTGTAAAATCAGGAGCGGAAAGGTAGTGAGAGGGCAACTACTTCCAAATTCATGAATGGGGATAAGGGGTGGAATTGGATGAAATCATCGGGCAGCATGTCTAACAAATTAAACAAAGTGCTTTTTTACACGGTTAATTTATAGAAATCCTTGACACAAGTTATTGCACAAGACAAAGGTGTTAAAAAGGATTTAATAAAGGACTAGACAAAGTCATGAAGTCATAGCACCTAAGGATATGACTTGAAAGCCTCTAAACCAACAATTGCCAAACAGGTTTATGTGAAACGGGCTCAATGTCTATTTATCTTGCATGCTTTTTTAAATACATACCTGCCAAGACAGGCTTTGGCCAACCAAATGATGGCTACTTCCATGCTGTCCTTAGCAGTGAGCAAGGGCAGAGGACAACATGAAAATAAGCCACTGCAAAGGAAGACTGCGGGATCCAGTCCTTCATGCACAGCATTGGCCTCCAGACAGCAGGACCACTGACTCAGTTTCTCCTAGAACACTATTGTGGAGCTTTCTTTGCTTTTCAGGGACAGGGGTTTAATTTTGCCTGCCCATGGAGTCAGTACATGTACACGTGTACAAGCCCAAAGGCCAGTCCCATCATAGCTCATAAGGTGACCTGCAGATGAGTCTCCGATGGTTTTCATACCACTGCTTAGATTATTCTTATATATTCTTAAGTGAAAGAAGATACTTTAAGGTCTTTTTCTCATCTCATTAAAGATTCCATCACAGGAATTACTTGTCACCACAGGTTTAATCTTCTGCATAGTCCAGCTTTCATGTGTTTGCATTCATGAGATGGGGACAGGACATGTGGAGGAAATTGGACCAAATTAACCTGCTCCCATGACAAGCCACAATAATAACAAAAGTGGAAAATGGCAGAGAATTAAACTGCTCTTGACAAAAACTGTAATGAACTCCAAGAATGCCTCTAATGTAACTGTCCAAGTAATAGTTTCCAAGCGTAATTTCAAGGATATGCTGTGCAAACTCCCCTTGCAGAATTTCAAACTACCATTTAACAAGCTTGAAGAAAGAATGAGTGAGAGGAAGAAGTAATGAATACTATAATTAGCAACATAGTAATCTGAAACAGGGTGATTTGGTTAAATAAGGACAGGTAGGTTGGATCAGGGAAAACTAAACAGACGATTATAAATCTGATTTGGTTTTAGCATTGGGAAAGAAAACGCTGAAATAAAGTGCACAACAGGGCGCACAACAAACAGGGCGCACAACAAACAGGGCGCACAACAAACAGGGCGCACAACAAACAGGGCGCACAACAAACAGGGCGCACAACAAACAGGGCGCACAACAAACAGGGCGCACAACAAACAGGGCGCACAACAAACAGGGCGCACAACAAACAGGGCGCACAACAAACAGGGCGCACAACAAACAGGGCGCACAACAAACAGGGCGCACAACAAACAGGGCGCCCTGCTCTGTTTCAAACTCAAAATAATTATAAAGTGGAAAAAAAACCACACCGAAACAACAAGCAGCAAAGCAAACTGATTTTAGGTAGGGTAGCCATAATAAGTCACCCAACAGAGACACAGCATCAATCAGAGTCAAGGCAGAATTAGAATGAAAGGCCATCTGAGGCTAGGCCAGTCCTCTGAATAAGAAGGTTGTTTAAAGTAGAGTATTTCCACTGAGTGAAGAAAGAGGCTGTATGCTGCATTTTCCTTTAAAGGTGGCCGAGGTAGACAGGGTTATGTTTTCCAGGGATTAATAAAGGAGAGAAGAAGGAAAATCTTGTTGTTGTCCATGTAGCAATGGCTGTGGCACTTGTCTAAATGTTCCTACTCAGAACTGGTATTTCTGAAAATGGTGTCAGTATATCAAAGAATAAATTTGAGAGGTTGTCCCTGAATCATAAAAAGAGACCAATATATCATTGCGAGGATAATGTTGTGTTCTGACACACCAGCCACAGGCTGCATCTAGGTAACCTAAAAACACCTTGACCATATCAATGCACAGCTGATCATGGTTCAAGGAAGGTAGAAATACACAGAAATATAAGTTATTCCTTCAGATAAAACCAAGTAATGATACAGGCCTGTCACAATACACCTCTCCCTAATCTAGTGAAACCCTATAAGAAGAAAGAAACTAATCCTTAGAGGATTTGCACTAAGTATAAACAATAATATATTACTTAAGGGCTTAATACAGTTAGACTGAGAAAAAAAACCTCTGAAATGTAGTGCTACTGAGACTCCCAAATTCCAGTGCAGTACAGTGAGGACTTCATATGGGATTTTTTCTGTCCAGCTTCAAATACTTGAGACATGAATATTAACATATGAAAATCCATTTAGATTCCCTACATGAAGAACTAGATACTTCTGGAGAGAAATCCCTTTCATTCTATTACAGACAGATAGAATAAGCAGCATTGCAGATGACTAATGCTAAAGCTAGATCCCATTTCTCCAGTCTACAAAAACTGGAAACTAGTTCTGTGGCCATGATAGAGTTTTCTTATACAAATTTCTTCAAATAAAAAAAGACTAAGAAAGCCTTGGTACCAATTAAAAAGATACAGCACTGAGTTAGCTGCCAAATCATTCTCATCACACAGAGTGAACCAAATTCTTCTTTCAGGCAATATCCACCAACATCAGCAGAAGTGAGCCCAAGGGCATTGTATAGGGGAACACTGGCTAAACTTCCATTTCTTTCTTTAGATACATCTCAGTCCCAACCTGAACAATAAATCTCTGTTTTAGGAGCCAGTCTGTGGAGCACAGTTGCAGTCAAAGCTATTGTTGCCAAATGAAAGCAGCAGGTAGATGACTGTTAGATCCCTTTTGTTAAACCGTTCCTCTGATAAAAGTTAAGTTGGCTTCAAGGCAAAACCCAAACAATGTAGTATGAAAACGCACAAGCAAGGGAAGTCTGACAGGCATTTGTATCTCAATATTAATATCCCAAAACCAGGTGAGACCATACCATAAAATACAGAAAAGGCTGAGGCACAAAATACAGTGAAGATATTCAAGGGTCACTTCCTCCAGGCTCAGTGCATGTCAGTATGCAGATGAGTTCAGTATCTGTTCTATACTCTTCCCAATTTGTTCAAGCTGATTTTGGTAAGAGTGCAAGGGATGAAAGCCCTGCAATTTAAATAGACCTTTCTGACTGTCAGTTAGATTGATTGCAGTTTTTTGCAAACAATACATTTTTAAATAGTTCTTTATGGAGTTTATTTTACTCCCAACATTTTCCCTATTATAAAAACCTCATAACGAATGCAATCACATTTCTATTCACTGCCTTTCCAAAGTCTTCCTCCCTCCCTTTTCTCTGGCCACCTGTTAGCTCTTTCTTCTCTAAATTTAACTCCCTCAGCTTTGTTTGGTAACCTTTTCCTCATGTCCTCATTACCCGAATTCTGCTCCTGCTGTGGTAAAGCTGGTGGGGGGCTGGATCTGGGTTATTTTGGAAATGGGCGGTAATGACTCAGTCCATCAGTACAAGTTTATTTATGGATGGTTTTTCCTTGAATAAATAAGGAATAAAATTAAAAACTTCAAGGTCTCTACCACCTTTTACAAGACATTCACAGCATAAAGATGACATTGGAGTGAAGCAGAGGATCTCAGAATACATCTCATTTTTGGTTATCTGTTTTATTGCCCAAGTAGTAAAAAGGCACTGGGTAGTCTTTTACCACTGTGAAAGATAAATATAGGCACAGTAGAATTGTAACTCATTTGTTCAATGCTTGTTCAGTGTTAATGCTAGTGATTGTGGAGATACTGTGGCCAGCACCAAGGCACAGTCCCAGCTGCCCAAGGCCACTGCATATAGGAGGGAACACAGTCCTGTCCTCAAGCAATTCCCGCACTATGTCACAACATGGTATTTAGGAAACTGCTTCCTTGAAGATGCACTTTCACTTCCCTAAAAGGACAGCAACTAGAGTAAATCCACATCACTGAGCACAGAATTCATTGCTCTAAATATTACAGTCTGTCTTGCATTTCACTCAGAGCACTCAAAAGTGCTCAATCTTTGCTGCATAAACTGCAACTCTCTATCAGAGTATTCCATTGACCCCATTACACAAAACTACGCACAATCCTTTGGAAAAGGAGAGAAGCTCCAGGTGCAGTAGCATGGTTCAGCCATCCTGACCATCAGGGATGTAGGAAAAAACTGTAGGTAGCACAATATCAATGGAAGGAATAATTACTGCAGCTTACCCCCATGTTAATGTATCCTGTTCTGCCAGCCCTGCCCAATGGACTCTTCTGCAAACTCCTCTACTGCCCCAATAAATCTAACCTTGAGCTAGTACAGTTTAAAAGACTCTACAGAAACAGGGTGATGCACATAAAAACCACACAGCTAATGCGCAGTGAGGTTACTAAATGAATGAATTTGGATGCAAGTAGAAAAATAAAAGCTATATTTCACCTACAGAGAGCCTGGAAAACCGTGCTCCCACAAAGCACATACTGATATTGAAAATACAGCGAGCTTGTGTTGGGACACAGAGGGGAGATATGTTTAAAATGCCAAAGTTGCTGGCATGGCACCAGGCATTGGTTTAATTTCATTCTCATACTTGCACAGAGCCAAAATGAGTCATCTTCCCCATGAAATACGAACCTGTACACAACACTAGCTGTTAATTACCTTTCCTGTCTCCATTAAAAAGAGTGAAGAGACAGTTTCAACCTCTCCCTGGGCGAGCATTGTGTTCTCTCGCTGTCTCCATCCCTTGCCAACAAATCTGCCGCTACAACTCAAGTGGCACTTGAAATATTCAATCTAGCATTTCAACAACAGTATAATAACTGATAATTTGACAACAAGAAGCCATCTTTAGGAAAACTCAAGCCACTTGTAAATGCAGTAGAAACAAATAGAGGTATTTCTTCACTGGGCCTGCCCACAGGTTGGTAGTGATCGCTCCAAGGCTGGGAGCAGTCATCTCCAGAATACTGCTGGTTAGTATTGACTCCATCGAAACAGGAGGTTTACCTACATGGCTATGCTTTCAGGTACATAACGGTTTGAGAATAACAGGACTCAAAGGAGATGGTATCTCATTACTGAGGGATTGCTCCAGACATCCCAGACTAAATACTACTGCCCAGCTCTGAAGAGTTCACCTCTACAGCTACACTCTCTCCTCAGTGATCAGGACACACACGTCTCACCACTCATATCTCGCAAACATTGTTGATATAGAATCATAGAATAGTTAGGATTGGAAAGGACCTCAAGATCATCCAGTTCCAACCCCCCTGCCATGGGCAGGGACACCTCACACTAAACCATATCACCCAAGGCTTCATCCAACCTGGTCTTGAACACTGCCAGGGATGGAGCACTCACAACCTCCCTGGGCAACCCGTTCCAGTACCTCACCAGCCTAACAGTAAAGAATTTCTTCCTTATATCCAGTCTAAACCTCTGCTGTTTAAGTTTCAACCCATTACCCCTTGTCCAGTATATCAAGCAGTCCACTAAAATTCCGCAAGCTTTTCAGGTGCCTTTTTACCTTTTCATGAACTAGAAATATCGCAAGCGTTACAGCAGTAAACAGTCAAAACCCCTGAATCTTCCACATTCCAAAAATTACTGTGGCTTCAGACATGACAAGCAAAAACCTAGCTCTGCTTGTCCTCTGGGCTTTCAGTCATACAGGAGACTCTGATTGTGCTCTCAAGACTTCTTGTGCAACAATGAAGGGCAGAAAAATTCTTTTCAATACAAAAAGAATGCTTTTTTTAATACCCATCTGAGGACCTTTATCAATAAAGTGAAATAACATCAGATTTAATACAGTCATAAGGAAAAAAAACCCATAACAATTAGGCAACACTGAAGTTGCTACTCATCTACAATTGTAGCACAAATTCACTCCTATGCAAAGATGAATCAAGATCCATACAAGAATTAGCTCAGCAAGCCCTTGGGATACAAATAAATAAGCGTATTTGAGCTGAGCCTTCCCAGAAGGGCAAACCTCACCTTTATGTGCACTGCAGCTATTAAATAAAGATTTGCAGCAACTGGAAACATTGGAATTTTAAAAGCTCCAAAGGCAGGAGAGGAAAAAAAGTAATATTCACTCCTATTTCTGTTCATATGTGCAATGTTTTATCCAGCCAGAACCACCACTACCCAAAACCTCACAGCAACTTGCTAACCCTAATCAAGCCTAACCCAACACCTCTACATTAGAGATCACAACTAATGTGTATGTAATACTTTCTGTCACTACAGGGGAAGGTTGGTATATCCACTGCAAGGTACTGGATCATTTGCTTGTACCATGTCACAGGTCATTCTCTTAGTTCAGGGTGGAAGGTCATTATAACAAACCGATTTGTTTCTTAATCCTGCTGCACTTGATTTACTTACTTATTCCTCTGAATAAGTCAATACAAACAGGGTTGGTATCTTTATAGTATCTTTCCCACTGCAGAACCCTGAAGAACCAGAGACTCACTGTATCAGGATATCCACTACTACAATAAGCCCTTGGTTTTAGTGAATTCATTACTTCATCATAGTATGCTGTGTATTGAATAGAACAGCTCCAACCAAAACCAGTTCACTGCTCATCTACTCTGTGGCTGATGGGGGGAAAGCTCTGAAAGTATTAAAAACAGCCACACAAGAGGACTAGCATTATTTCTCATAGGCAGGGAAATTCCAGTTACCACCTGTGTCTTACCTAGGACACTTAATAAAGGAAATCCTTGACCACTAGAGTAGCTTCATGAGGGTATCTAAAGAGCAATGCAGAAGACTGAATTTCAGCCTTGCAAGGTTAGTCATAGATAATTCATCTACGCAAAACATGCTGCCTTGTTTACTGCTGCCTCTTTTTTTTCTCCGCCATAAAAGAGTTTAAAGCTACTTATTCATTTCACTGAACGCTACATAGGGTTGTTCATCACATTTTACCATTATGGCAAGTGACTAATGACCTTGAAAAAAATTAAAAGTAGCCATATGAGCATTAGCAGAATAATATATACTCCAGATTAAGAAGGGAATGTTCAGCTTTTGCTCAGTGAGGTATTGCAGCTCGCTCGACAACAAATGATTTATAGGGAAAGCAACAGGAAAACTCATGATGTTTTTGAGATACACAGTAGGCACAAACAAAGCTGTAGCACAATGCAAGCAGAATCCTAGCCAGGCACCATGGAAATGTTAATACACTTTTGTGCTTGAGCTCACCTAACCTGCCCTTATTTAATTCCTTTATAATTCAGGGCCATCATGAATAACAAGTTCCTTTTCCTCCCACAGACCGGGGAAGAAACAGGGACAGAGTCACAGATAACCAGAGTAAGACTAGGGACTACTATTTTCCTTCCAAATGAGGCATTCATCCATAGGGAGTAGCTGGAGATGCAAAATGCCTTGCTATGGACCCCCAGTGTTGTGGCCCATTTATGGACAGCAGGCTCAGAACTCTCATTGTTCAGGAGGTTTTTTCCCCCCTGAAATGTGAGTCATCTCTCAAATTCTTTAAAAACCTTAATGATGCTGCTACCTGCTATCTAATTCAAGTATTCTTATTCAGATACATAACAGTGTTCCCCTCCTGAAACCTTTGGTGTGGATGGGGGATTTGTAATGTTGAGCTCCATGCATGGAAAAGAAAAAGCAACACAAAAAGAAAGGGTGGAATGGCCCTGTTTTCATTCTGTTGAGCCTCATCTCAGCCATGCTTTAACACAATTTAAGCGCTGCTCAGTTTTATTCTTTACTCATCCCCAACATATTACAAAACCTGAAGATGGAAGTGCCCAGGCAGGCTTGCCCCAGGTCAGGAGAATCCAATGGCTGGAAGGGGAGAACCAAAAGGAAGCAGGAAAATCATAGGATCTCTAAGGATGCTTCTTTTCATCATGTTTCTACTCTGAGAGCTCATGACTTCAATATAGGAGCAAGAAATAGTTTTTCTTTGAATTTTACAAGATTTTATAGGTAGATAAAAGTTTTCTTGTAGTTATTCTCTCTGTGCTTGATCTGGCTTACTTCTTTTAATATCAATAGAGTTAAGAGGATGCATACCATCTATTTTAATGGGCTTGGGTTTTCACACTTTTACTTTTTACAAGAGCAATCAGCCAAAAGATAAAGGTAACACCACTGTTCTGACCTTGTAGAGTTTTACCTCTACTTGGCAATCGTAGGTGTTGTTTCAACTGCAGGTTAGCCAAGAGCCAGACTCCTGCTTTCTAGTTGCAACCAATATCTTGCCAAATGCAAAAGGGTTTTTTCCAGGTGTTTTGATGGATGTGCATGTGTAACTGTTGCATCCTGAAATGCCTTTGGAAACATAAGGCACCATGTCAAGAGGTTGGCCACATATCGATTAGTGAGCTGGAAAATTATTCTGGACCTAAAGTATCTGTGCTTCAATTTTATGGGTAATTAAACCTAATGTGTTGTCATTCAGAAAGTAATTAAGTCCAATATCTAGAATGTGGTGTCCCCTTCCAGTGAGGGATGGAAATGGAATGACAGGATTCATTGTGCTGATGGATCACTTCTGGGAACCCCCCTTGCAACCTTAGGTCCTCTCATAAAACAGGAATTAGGCAAAACATGGAGGTGCAGTAAGAGGGTGTTCCTTGGGCTACATGTTATCAGCTGCACATTCAGGGCAGGTGCATTACCTGACTCAGAGAGAGCCTGGAAAAGAGATTTCCCTGGCAATTAGATACTTCATCTGGATATTGTTGTACTAAGGAGTCAGGAATGGTCAGAGAGAAATCAGATTTCTGTTCTTTGTGAACCTCATGTCAAACAGAAGGGACACCCCAAAGGTCTTCTCAGTTTTCTGTTGGCACAAGTTACCAACTCAATTTGGCTAAAATCATCAAATCCATCAACAGAGGTAACACAGACATTGCAAAATCACCTTGGTCAAGAGCTATGCTTAGCATGAGGCTTCTGATTCTTAAACACCAGAAACTACCCAGCCCTGAGCAACTCACCATTCTTGATGTGATGGGGAACTGCTCCCAGGCCATGCCTACAGGCCTAGCTGGACATGAACCAGATCAGATGCAGGCCATGACTGAGTGCCCCTGAAGCCCCCCAGCATCCTGCCCAGCCCATCTGCAATGATACAGTAGGCACTGCAGTGTCCACCCCAAGCTGAAGTGATGTTCTGGGATCCCTCAGCCCCCTATGCAGACCGTGACCTGCAGTCCTTGGTGATATGAAGGCTTGAGCTTGGGTCAGGCAATCAAAAAAGGTAGTATGAAGGAACCCATTAGCTCAAAACACAAAGGCCAGCTGCTACCAACGTCAGTGAAAATCAAGTTGAGATCTCCTGAAGAAAGAGGCAGGCTTATGTCAGAGTACCCATTTATACCACAATATTTGTTTTATATTATATTATTAAATTTAATAACTGGTGCACTGGGACGTAATTGTGATCAAAAGGTTCATGCAAGGTTAAAAACAAAGTTGGGTGCAAAGTAACAAAACCAATGTCATCTCTTGCTATGTAGTCCTATACTTTGTGAGAAAGATAATTGTTACTTACAGTGAGTATTCGACATGAATAAAATTGCGAATGTGTATAATGCCTATTTTTTCAGTGTAACTATGGAACAGGGAAGGAGATAGTAAGGAGAAAGTAAAATAAACATACTTACCAACCAATACCTCCACAAATATTGCATCAAACACATCTCAGAGATGCTCTTACAATTGCACTGACCTAGCCAAAGCATTGCCCTTTTTAATAGGAAATGTCAGCATCAAGCAGAGATTTCTTACAACATTTTTCTCTTCCTCTGTTATTTTTTATCCTATTATTTGAATGCATCAGCTCTCCCCTTCTTTCATGACTGGGCAGCTTAGTGACAAGCCAGAGCATTACAAATGTTTTCACCATCTTTGAGAGCATTATGTAATATCGTTACCTTTCCACAGTTTGCTTTGGCAGTGACACATTCAACACATGAGCTGTTCTCCCCATTGCAGAGCTGGGACCAGCTCTGAGTAAGCAAGACAGAAGAGAGACATTAGCAGAAACCCATTATCTCTGCTCAATTTTTCCCTATGAGTAACCAAGGCTTCTTCTGCAACAGAGAATAAATGAAAATATTTATTGTCTGATGAAAATTAGCAACCTGCTCTAACACCTGCCCATACCAGCACATTTCTTTGTCAACTACACTGGAATAAGGTGGCTTCAGGTAATGAGCAGCAAATGATGGTGGCAGCTCCAGCAACCACAGCTCCCACCACTCAAAGATCTGGCTGGGAGAGCACAGGGGTGAAGCTAAAAGCCCTGGCACCAGTAGTGGAAGGATTCATCTAATTGGTGCATAACTTACCCCAGTCCTGTTTCCCTGTCTGCCTCCATTCACACCTCCAGGTTTGAGCTGGCAATTACCACATCATCACTGCCCAAGCCGGTTTTGGGTCACCAGTTGCTGCCCCATAATGGCAGCACTTTTAAACTATTATCCACTTCTGGAAGATAAAGTGTCCTAAAGTGCCAGGCTTGCAGCCTGCTCTATGGCCTGGCTAGTTTCACACCCTGGCCCATTCACAAGAATATGATCAAGAAATTATCTGCTAATGAGTCATATTTCTGCACCAGATCCTGCCAAGCTGCTGCACCAGCTGGCAGCGACGTGTGACACATCAGGAATGTCCCAGTTTGTTGACTGTCACAGATTTGCTTTCACCTTCCTGGAAAACTCCGTCCCAGGAGTCAGAAGTCAGATTTTCACTCCCTACTTCAATGCCTCCCATCAGCATGTGCCAGTTAATGATGGTGTGTAATAATCAATGAACAGCTCCTGGCTTTCAGCTGATGGTGCATTACTGCCGGATAGGAGGGGGAAGCTGAGCCGCACAGTTTCTGCTCTCTCTGCGTGTGTACAACCCCAACAGCCTCCCATACTGGTCCTGCTGATGTCGTTATCACTCCCGTAACTGTGTGCTGTCAGCATATTGTTGTACTCTGGAATGACAGCCGCAGTGCCCTCCCTGTGTTCAGTGGTATGCAAACAGGTAGTCTTTCAGGGATTTCCAAAACCACTTCCAGCATAGAAGTGTCAACGAGGGTGACAGGGACAGGTTACCCCAGAAATCTTCATGCTTTCAGGATGTGAATCTGGATACAAAGTTAGAAACAAAAAACTTCAAACCTTTCAGGCTTTAGCTCCTCTAGATAGATTATTACTCATTGCCTACATAATCATTTGATCAAGTCTGATTCTGCATATGGGTTTTAGTAATAATAACAATGATGATAATAATAAATCACTCTGAAGTGCCTGTACAGCACTGCAGCTTCTGACATTGGAGCAGATGCTGGGATGCAACTAGAGAAGGAGAGGGGACACAGAGGATTCTCACACTCTGCTCTCTCACAGTAAGGAACCATCACGGTAACTTCACAACCAAAATAAAACCCCACCCCTCAGGTTAGCCTGGGGTGAATGGCTGCTCAGACCTCCCTCAGGCTGTCACAGTGAGACTGGGACAAAGATGGATTGCTGAGATATAGAGGAAAGGGGAGCGTTTGTTTCAGCTCCTGCTAAAACAGTAGCCTGGGAATGCTACAGAGTAAAGCCAACACTTCCTCCATTTCTTTTCCCATCAGGAAAAGAAAAACACAAAAGAACAAAAAATAAACCAAGAAATGCATCTCAACATTTCCTCTTTTACTGTGGCTTCTTTTCCAAACTAGATTCAGCATGTGGCATAAAACCCATTCTGGAGCAGCTATGAGCAATACAAACCATTAACCTGAAGGTGAGAAAAGCCGTAGCCCATTGCAATGGACTATTAGGTGCCCCTTGCTGAACCCTTACGCAGCAATTAAAGTATTACGTTACTGAACATCACCTCTCCTACAAGAGTTATGCCACGTCATGTTTCTCTAAAACACCAGAGAAAGCCATAACAAAAAAGCAGACTTATCCATGGAGACAAGCACAGTCAAACAGATGCCAGCAGAGAACCACAGCAAGCAACAAGCCAACTTTTTCATCACTTCTGCATGAGATTTCCTTCTGCCATCAGCAGACATGGTTCTCCAGTCTACCCTACCACCACCACTTGTTTTCTGCTCAAGTGGAGAATTCAGGTGAAACATTAGATCAGTTCAGATGATGCATACAGGGACCAGCCCCTACTCTCTACATCTGTCTGTTGCCAAAGGGAAGCCTGGTACACTTCACTGACTTATCAACCAGAATCCTTTCACACTCTGGACCACCTCTGTTGCAGCAACAAGGGTCTTTGTTGCAGCCAGCACACAGGACTACTCATTTTTAGGGTTCAGTATTCCAGACTCAGCCCACGAGAACCCCCCATGGTCTGTGACAGACAACCGAAGTCCTGCTGTACTGGTTAGGGTGGACTGGACAGGGATTTGTTACTGGGACTGAAGTGACCAGTGCAGGGCTCTGCAGACAGCACTCTACAGGAGTGACTCTCCTAAAGCCTTGTTGTCTCCCAGCTTTCATCCATCAGCACAAACCCCTTCTAGCAAAGCTTCCATCTGCGGGAGGCTTGTGAAAAATAGAAATGGGTCATCTCCCACAAACACTCTGCCTTTCCCACCCTGGATAACCACTTAAAAACATTAGGTGACAAATGTTTGTTGCCAAGCACTGCAGAAGGCCCATGGGGCTTGTCTTCTGCCACTTCTGCTGGCAGATGAACGAGTGCCATAACAACACAACAAGGGATTTAAAACATTAAGTCTCCCCAGACACCCCCTGGGGGTGCTTTTGCTATGACACAGGCTGGCAGCGCTGCTGCTCATGAGATGCCACGTTCCCACATTTCCTTGTTTTACAAGAAATGGGTTTCTTTGCTTGGTGAATCTTTAATGTGACAAAGGGAAGGGGCACTGTAGTAGTGCTGCAAGCTTTTCTTGGACACCATGATGCAAAAGGCTGCCTATGGAAGAGTGCTCATGTTGGTCCTGGACCTACCTTTGTATGACTGATCATCCAAATAAATAAATCACTGACAGAAGGAATAAAGAGTACAAACATTTTTGCTGTGGAATTTTCATTGTGGGAAGTGCTAGGAGGAGAAATAAAGTTGGATGGGATGGACATGACAAGTCCTCTGGCAGGATGGGATAGTCAGGTCCTGGTCTCTCCCCTCCCAGTTCTTTGATATTTGCCAATGCTCCCCTCAAGAATACGTAGGAGCCTTTCAGTGACAGCCCACAGCACATTTCAGCCTCCACCAGCTGAAGCGGCATTATCAATGGCTGTCTCCTCACTTCCAGTACCTGCCACTGTAAATCATACCCCAGAGCAATGCTTAAGAGAAGGCATCTAAATCACAAAATAAAACAGGTCAGAGCTGCAATTATGATCAGTGAAGCAGGCATCAGTATGTTGTGCATAATTAAAATGACTGTAGGACTTTTCTATAAATATCAGCCAGAAAAGTGTCTTTGTGTGTGGGCATAAAAATGAGATGCGGGAAACAGCCTGCTCCGATGTGACAATTTGACCTTGGAACAATTTGGTGCCTCCACACCAGAGTAATTGGACTGTTGAAATGTCTGATTGTATCCCTCTTGTCATCAGCAGCAAGCAAGCCAGCCTTTGCAGCAATAAATGTGTAACTACTAACAGTTCAATATACAGAGATAGACTAATCCTGCAGTGGCTGCTGCTCCTTGAAGTTCTCCACAGCTGCAGCTCCAAGAAGAAAAGCTCTTGTTTTCTCCTTTAGATGTCTGAACTCAGCTAGGTGATGAAATCCACTCAAGATGATAAATGGATACCATGCAAAGCTTCTCTTACCCACGTCTTCAAATATTTTACTTACAGACCATCAATCTTTCCTATGTATGCAGCATTCTCAACTACTTGGCAGTAAGGAAGCCAATTCCTTCAGGGATTTGGGAAGCGAAACACGTTCCCACTCCTCTCAACCCTATGATGACAGTAAATATGGAAATGTTACATGAAGAGTGGTGTTAAAGCAGAGAGCTGCTCCAGACCACTGTGTTATTGGCAGACCAAGCTGTAGGGCACAGGCTGGCCTTCCCTGCTGACACAGGTCATGGGCAAATCCAGGCAGCACATTTTGCATCTCATGAATCCCACTATTCATGTAGTTTCATTGGGAAGAACTCAGAGCCAACAAACAGAGTCAGAAATGCTACAGGCAGGCTCCATTACAAAACTTAACCGGTGATTATTAATGGGCAACACAAAAGGAGCACTTCTATTATTGCAGACAACACAAGTTTGGCAAGTGCCAGCAAGTATGGTATGTTTTTATTCAAAGTTATTTCAAACCACAAATACTTCAATCAATAATCACTCACCTCCCATTCAATAACCCCGTAATCCTCTTTTGTCCAGCATAATGCCTAGACACATTTTTATTGACCCAGTAGTAAACTCCTAGGATGCACCATTCTTTGACTACTAATGGCTGGGTATATTTTTCCCTGGAGTCAAGTATTTATCAGGCAGAAGGCAAATATGTGATTCATTGACTTATAATACATTACAGATAAATAATAATGAAAGACCTATGAATCATTCTTGTCAATGTGCTGGGAAGATTTGCTGGATGCACAAGCAGTTGGGGGGAGGGGGGGGAATGATCAACAGTGTTAATCTGTAAGAAGAGGGAATAGATATTGAGGAATAAGCTCACTTAGGGGGCTAATAGGACCCTGCCACCAAGGCCAGGCTATTAGCACTACTCAATGCATTGTCTGATCTGGTGCCCAAAAACATCGCACTGGCACATACTCCAAATGAAATGGTTCAAATTGTCCCAGAACTCAAGGTGTGGGGGCAAAATATATAGTGGGGGGCAGAGAGTTAAATGGTGGAATTTAAGACATTGAAGAAATATTTGTGGCTCTTACACAAGCTGGATGAGGAAAAGAACACTGCATAAATGTATCCATATTAATGATTTTTCATATGAAATATTAACATGCTGGCCAGCATTCAAAAGTCACAAATTAAAATAAAAGCCAGCAATGAACTGAACTGGAACACTATGGAAAATAAGGGGGGGGGGAACCCAGTGAAGGAAACAGTTGTTATGCAGCTGTTATTCTCAATCACTCAAATATAGATCTTCCTTGTAAAAAATAATGGTGCATCAAAAATGGTCATGTCCTTAAAATAAGCTATATAAAGCACTGAAAGACGAAGCACATAATAAATGACATTGTTGCAGCATTGTCAGGTCATCATCTTCTTTTTAAGGTGTTATACTGCTAGAGCTTCTGTTGGGAATTCTCCATAATAAATTCCCCTTTTACATCCTTTTTCAGGACTGTCACTTAAAGAATGCTTCAAAAAGATTCAGAGATCTTCTGGAATAACTACAGGAAGCTGGTGACCTCAGCACAGCAGCTCCCTGTCAGATGCCCCACTTAATAGTAAAGTGTTTTGGTGCAGGACAGGAGTCAGGGACCCTAATGAGCCATACGGATGCAAACAAACTCCAGGTTCAGCTCCTCCAGTGCTCTGGGAAACCCAAGCTGTGACTGGGAGAGTGCCTCCTAACAGGTAGGACTTGGGCAAACTGGGGAGACAAAAGCATTTCAGCCTGCTGTAGTGGAAACTGTGCTGATGGACCAGTTATCATTAAGAGCTTGCCCCCTACAGAGGAAAGGATCTCCCTTAAACCATTTCAACTGCCTTAAGTTTTGTCCTGAAGGAAACCTATTTTGTAGCAAAGCAGATGGGGCATATTCTGCTACCTTAAGGAATTAATTTGATAGTGTTTTTCTTCTTCTCAGAGATACATATGTTGTGTATGTAGATATATCCATATATATATATATATACATCTCATACACTGACTACACTTTACAAGTGCTCTTGGCCTTCACTCAGGTCAGCATTGGATGCTTCACCCTTGCACACACACAGAAGCGGCCAGCTCTATCGCAACATATATGCAGCATTTCAACCCTAGCCATGGTGAGAACAAGAGATGCAACATCCCAGGGAAGAGATTAACGCACACTTGCAAAGCTCAAATCCAATGCCATTGTAACCCAGTGCTGTGCTAAATAAAGTGGAAGAAATGTTCTTAAGCCCCAGCCTCCACAAGGCACAGCTCCTGCAGGGTCTCACACAGTGGGATGGTAGCCAAGCCTGGGTGTCTAAGCAGCACCTTCAGTGTCTTAGCAGGTCACCCATCTCCTGTTGCTCAAACTCAGAGAGAAGAAATGAGATCTGTTAATACATCCCTCTGTCAAAGCCTGTTAACTCCCCATCTGCCCTTCTCCATATCCCTCACCCTTGCAGGAGACAAACTCAATTCAAGGCAAGTAACATAAAGAAAACTCATTTCCTTTGAACTTATTTACAAGTTTTACCATTAAACTTGCCCACATTATGCAAGCGGCTTGCAATCTTCCCTAATTCTCTGACTTTAATTATATAATTGAACTACCTAAAAACTCATTTTTTCCAGGAAACATTAAACATTACCATCTTAATGAAATTCTTAATGAAACAGTCCTCTCTGCATGCAAATGACTGGCACTGGATTTGCTTATCACACTGATAGGAAGGGCATTTGTCCTTTTGCCTTTTATCAATCATCAAGAGTGACAGGCATTAGACAATGACACTCCGGATGGACAGATGGATAGTGCAGACAGAACCACAGACAGGAGGAAGTCACAACAGGGAAGTGTGAGGAAGCAGCCAGGAAAGGTCAGTAAGTGTGAACAAACCAACCACAGATCCACAGCTAATGCAAACTTTTTCCTTAACTTCAGCTAAGTCAGAAGGGCTTTGCTTTGGCTGAGCTTTAACACATAGGAAGAGCCACAGCAGAGGCTGGATAGATGACACACTGTGCCATTGCCCAGCATAAGGAAAACATATTGGGCATTTTAGACACTTGACTTCTATAAACTCTTTTAAGACACATGTCTCAGTGCTCCTTCTAATGCCTAAAGGCACTGCAATGCCTTTATCTCCAGTGGGCTCTTTGTTCCATAGCAAGTAACTGTATTGCAGGGACCCAAGATGTCTGCAAGGGTGAAAAGTCCAAGGCAGGCTGCAAAGGAGCAGGGGGAAGACAGAAACCAGTACTGAACTTCTCACATACCTCCCATCACCTTTATCACCTCACCCACTAACTCACCAGTCCTTATTCTATACCAGCTGCAACACAGGAGCATCTGTCCCCTGCCAACAGCATGGAGGTAACCTCCTTGGCTCCATGTCCTCTTTCAGTGTCTTCCAATGACACTGCTGCTGCTCTCTACAACAGACCTTTGAGGAATCATCCTCTCATCATTCCAAACACGATGCAAGACTGCATTTAAATGTTTTCCTAATATAAACCCATTCTGCTCCCTTAATGTGCTTTTTGCAGGGAAAACCCTGCCTGTGGACACACAGCCCATTTCTTGTGCAGAACCAAGCTCTGCTCACCTGAAGGAATTTTTGTCATGAACACTTTGGGTGCATCCATTCCTTCACCGTCACTTTGCAACCTCTACTTCTTGTTTGTGATACCAGTTCAAAGACACCCAGAACATCTTTCAGTTTCATTCCCATCAAACAGGTGTAGTGCAAAGACACAACCTTGGTGTCTGTGCTTCTGCAAACAGCACCGGCCTCAGTGCTGCACCAAAACCCATGCCACCAAATCAGCTTGCTTGAGACTCTAATTCTTTCTAAATCTAATTCTCACAGAGATAAAGAGCAGAATAATTTCATTCAATAAGCATTAATTAGTTATTTTTTACCTCCACTCTCCTGTACTTCGGGTGCCCTCCCCGTCTGTCCCACAGACACTCCTCATCACACTGCAGCTCCTAGATTTCCCTGGTTATTTATTGATAATAAAACTCAAGCCCCAGCTGCCTTTCCCTGATTTACACTTGGATCTGCAATTATGGGCTACATGGTACAATAAACTTGAGAATAAACAGGGATAGTTTGGGTTGGTAATTTAGAGGGAAAGAAGGAAAACACAAAGCAATGTCAATGTCCTGGCACTACCTTCACCAGAAGGTCTGGGGGGAGAACCACAACCTGCATGATTTAAAGATCCAGCAGTGCTTTGGAGATTGAGGTGCAAACCTGACCCCTCCGTGGTCTCTGCCATCAGCATTCTCCTGCCTCAGATTCCTCCTGTGCCAGCTGAATGTGTGGTATTTTTAAGATACGAGGGCAAAATGGTTTCTTCCATCTCAAGGTGAAAAGCTGGAAGTATGTTTGAGTCAGCTACAAAAATATTGGACAAGCTAATTGTGGGGTATTAGTAACAGAATAAGAATTAACATTGCTTAGGTCATGCACCTACTCTGGGTGAATTTCTTGTGCTGCTCTGAAGAAGTTTGCTAAATTCCCCCTCCCCCCCCCTTCTTGATTTCTCAGCTAAAAACATGCTCTGAGTTCTCCCACATTTACAAATAAATTCTATTTCTACCTCTCTATCTTTCCTTAAAGTATTATTCCTCCTCCAGTTGCAGTCCTACTCAGTGTTGCACCAAGATATTATCGATGTTGGTAACACAAACCTTTTTAAAACACTGGTAAGCAAAGAGAATCTCAATCTCATGACAGTTTACAATCCTAATCAACACCAGAAATAATCTAACTCACAATTAACACAGTCTTGGTGCTCAAACAGTCCATCTGAAACCAACTGATATATTTGCCAGTAGAGGAAGAAAAAATCCACAAAGCACAAGAGATCAAAACATGGTCTGCAAGGCCCAAATCAACTCATTAAAGAATAGATGGGAGCAATTCCTTCAGCTCCAGTGGGAATTCAATCCTGCACACAGCTTATAAAGCACTTTCTCCAAGTGCCTTTCATTTGAGGCTTTCTACAGGAGAGGTGCATCATTATTGCAGTAACCCCAGAACCTTCCTCTGTTCTGGTTTGCCTTTCACTATTTGATTCATTCCACTCTCTCAGTGTATTCCCTAGTTGTGCATTTCTGTCCTTGGCATTGCTTTCTGTCCTTTGCATCCCATGTGCTCTGCTCATCAGCAATTATTTATAGAAGGGATTCATCCACCCCCAGATCCATGCCCCCAACTGTATGTCAGTACAGATCCAGCTGTTTGTCTCCCAGGAATTCAATCACCTTTCTGCTCACAGCCTGCAGCTCGACATTCATGACAGCTCATCCTCCCTGCAGCAGCAAGAGTTCCATCCTCCCAGACAGAGGATTTCCATTTAGCCTCCATGCCAGCCATTTCTATGTGGAGGTATGAACTCCAAATGAGTAAAAGTGGGGTCCTCAGAACCTGTTTTTCAGGCTTGCACAACACTGAAATCCTACCTTACTCTAATATAAAATTTGTCTCTATTCATCTCAACAGAAAGCATTGTTTTTGTCATAGTAGCCTTTGTGATGGAAAAGAAAAGCAGCCCAATATCACTCCTGCTTGAATGCACCAACCTCAACACAGGGACAGATTCCAGCCCACTCTGTCACACAGACTGTACTTCTGCTCCATTTAATTTTCTCTATTACACTTCTACCTTTCCCTCTATTCTTCTTTACCTTGTATTTTTGCATTCCTTGGTGGGATATCTGCAGTGACAGGGTGGGGAAGGGAACCCTTCAGCAATGGGAAAGGAAAAACAATCAAGCACCCTGGAGATGTACCAAAAAGTGCTGACTCTGCTCCTGAAAGCCAGGAACAGCCTCCTGGTCATGCTCCATAGCTCTGACCAAGGATGCCCTTTTTGAAGAAGGCATATTGATGACAAGTAGTCAACCCATTACCACTTCCCTTGGCAAGAAGTCAGTGCAAAATATCCTCTCCTCTCGCTCACATATGTCTCATTGACTGGGAGATTCTGCAGATTACAGCAGAGTAACTGCATTATTCTGACTAATGAGGACGTAATGTTTCATTGCTGACTTCCACAGTCACTTAAATCCGTCCTTATCTAATTAATTTTACAAAACAAAAAGTGACTAGCCAAATAAACTGCACAAAGCCTTGACAGCCAGTGAGATTGTAGGGATAATGTTTGTTCAGAAAACAGACCACGGAAGTGTAAGGGCAAACAAGGAAGAAAGGATGAATAAACTACTCGATACATCATTTACTTCAAAATCAGGGCAAAAGTTGGGGCGGGCAGCCGTGAACACTTTGGCTTTTCAGACCTTGACCACAGGCACTACAGGGATAACTGTCACAGCATTAAGTTTCCTGTCCCATGGAAAGCTAGCAACCCAGATGTAGAGAAAACATGTTGGGCATAGCCACTGGCACCTGTACTACCCATATAGAGAACACACAGGGACATGGCAGAGGTTTGCTTGAATTACATTGTCAGTAATCTACTTGCAAAGCCTTGAGCTGGAGCAAAAGAAGGGACAGGACTTGCTGCTTCTTCCTGCATCGTTTCTATCACCAAAGAAATACTTCGCATGCCTCATCCACACAAAAGTCAGGAAGTTGCTGGTCCCACCTCTCCTCATTTAAAGAGAGGCAGCACGTCCAAAAGCACTCAGAAGACAGTGATGGGAAGAGACTTCATTAAAAAGGGTAATCAACAAAACTATTTCCCAAAACTTTGTTCCAAGCCTGGGATGCTGAAGGCAGGCAGTTGCACAAGTGCCTATTTCATAAGGCTTTAAGCAAGAAGCAAAAGGATAACAGATTAGGTTCTCAATCCATCAAGTCTCACTCAGATAAATTGAACTTTTGTTTCAGCAGGGAATGCAGGCTGACATCTGAGAAGGGAAAACAACCCCACCACTGACCCACTTTAGCTCTGTACTAGTGTCACCCCATCATCCTGCTACTGAAAGGCACGGAGCCTTATGAGTGACAAACTGAATATAGCCAAGAACACAGAACTCAGGCAGCCACAGCCCATCTCAGAGAAGCAAAATTAAACAACATTAGCAATGACCCATTTCCTCACTCAGCAGGTACCAGCAGGGCTAATCCAGCACCAGGAGGGAACACGCTGTGGATTTTCCCACATGGAGAGAGATCTTTTTACCAACACGCACAACACTCCCACTAATCCACCTCGCCCCAGAGCAGTTGACCGCTTCTGTTTAAAGAAATAAGTGGGGATTAAAAGGAGGAAGCCTGAAATCCAACTGACTTGAAATTAAATGGCAGGGAAAGCGAGCTGCTGAGAAACAGCAAGGTGCTCTGGGAAGAGATGCAGAGCTGCTGTGGGCCGGGGAAGTTGCACAGGGTCTGCAGCACTTGGATCCCAATGACCCCCTCACCAGCACGGGGGTTTGGTCATTTCTGGGGGTTGTTTTTACCTGTTTAAAGTTGAGAAAGGAATTCCCTCCCTGCACAGACAGATCTTTCACTTGTGCCATGGGTAGCTGCTTTCACTGAAATAATCCAAGCTGCAATGACAGCTGCCCAAAGTGCTTGTTGACCCCATCACTGTCCCTGCCACACATCTTGCCTTCCCTAAATCTACCGCCATTTGCATCCTATTTGCTACCATTTACATTTGCCCATGTGTTTCCTTAAAAACCCGAAACCAGCTCCTCAGCTGGTATGGACTGGCAGAGATCTTGCTGTAATCAGAGCAATGCTAACTTATTCCAGCTGAGGATCTGGCCCCAGTGCTTAAACTGTAACAGAAGTAGAATCAGACCAGGTCATTACACATTTTGGGAGATGTCCAAGACACTTCCAGGTGCTACAGAAAGCAGTGCCAGCAGTCCTGCAGCTCATAATGCTTTCTCCCTCTCTGAATCAAATGGGGGTGATCAGTACAATAGGTATGGGTGCAGGGAGCTTATCCAGAAAGCCTGCTCTTTTGATTAACATCCATGCCATAAGGCTTAGTTGTAAGGTTAGGAGTCCAGAGACACACCCCAATCCACTTTACAATTCAAGGTTTACTTGCATTCAGCTTTTTGTTTTCAGTCCAAAAAGCAAGAGAGACCCCCCCCAAGTCAGGCAGCCTGGTGTCTGCTGCATATGCCAAGACTCTTCAAGTGTGCCACTTCTGGCAAACAGAGCTATCTCCACATCCAAACTTAGACAATGAAGTTAAATTTGAAAGGAAATCAAAGCTACCCAAAAAATCCAACCAAAGCAAACCACTGAAACAGGAGGGGACACATTTCATACCCCAGCATCAAAGGAAAGGTGGGGGTTTCATCCTCCCTTTTTTCCTTCAGATTGCACTATTTTATCATGGTTCTTCACCATCTCTCTGTGGGAAAGACTGCCCAAGACAAAATAAAGGACACCAGACATCACCAGAGCATACCTTGAACAGCGACATTTCCAGCTAGACCATGTGACAATTACATTCAAGACCCTGAAAGCCTGCCCTCCCTGATGCACATGGCCTGGCTCATGGTAGATTATTCTATAGCATCTTTGGGGTTAATAATGACAATCTTCCTCAAACACAGCTACATCTGGCTGTGGAATACTACATATTCTGCCTAACCGAAGCTACAGAGAAGTCAAAAAACCCTCTATGGAATATGAGGACACTTAAAACAGCCACTCCAGCTCCACCTGACTACTCTCACTAGAACAGGCCACTACTATTTGCTTAATACGGTGTTTCACAAGACAAAGAGCAGCACAGGATGGCAGCAACACTGAGACCAGCCCCAAACCAGAGAGCTGTGTCAATGTCACTGCATACACATACCAGAAATGAGCCTGAACCTGCAGACATTGACTGCCGCACTTCCTTACAGGAGAAGTCAGTCAAAATCTGACAAATACCATCAACAGGAAAGATCCAAGAACAAACTCATTTCATTATATCGTTATTTTTCCATTCAGATGGTGTGTTCTGGCACAAGTTGTCATAGCCATCACTTCTGCCCCATACTCCAACACCTCTGCTACACCAGGAACAGGAATACAGTTCTTCTAAGCAATCTCATTTCTTCCTTAGTTTATCTATCAGTACTAATGTCTTGAGTTAACTAATCGAATTCAAGTTGCTTAATTGAAACATGTTAAGTGCAGCACCTGTTTCTAATGCAGCAGGGAGGGGGGGAGGCACCAAACAGATGAGTTTCAGAGCTGTCTGCATTGGTTGGCAGGTGGGGGGTTTTGTTACCTTGACATGATCAGAACAACATAATAGAGACTATTCCAACTTCCACCTAAGAACGAGAGAGAAAACACTCCTTTTGTGCAACAACATTTCTGTAAGTTTTGTTTAGCTTGCGTGGGATACAGTTAATTACAATCATTTATCAAAGTGGCACAAGGTAGCATTCACACAAAAAGTTTTTCCTGCAGTCAGAATCCTTAATTTTAGATGAGACTGGTTTGTGCTAATTGAATTTTCACTTGGGTAGATAAAATCTTTAACAACTCTGGAATAACTAAGTGCTCTTTGTTCAATGATGTGGATCGGAATGATTTACAGCACCTTTCACATAATCATGCTAATTTTGCTTTCATATGATTAATTAAAACAATATGTTCTTTCTTCGTAAAATAGAATTACGGCACCCATGGAGACAGGTTTTATTGCAAACTTCTTTTGCTAGTAATAAAAGCAATTTTCACATACCATCTTTTTGGCAAAGCTGTGTAAACACGCTTAAGTGGGCAAGAAAACTGCAGCTGGAGTCAGATCCCTCTGTGGTGTCACCAGATTGCACGAAAGATGGTTTTAGCCCCAGTGCTGTGAAGCAGAGCACAGCCAGCACACGGCTGGCCTAGGCATCCCAAAAGCAGAAGTCCCTTCCCACTGCCACAGTCTCCTATACACAGGCTCTCTCATCACAACTACAGGCAGACTGAAGGACATAAATGCAACAAAACAGAAACCCAAGTGCTACAGCAGATCATGCCTGTGGATCAATCCAAGCTCTGGATTCAGTACAAATGCGATCTTTCAGCACCATCTGAGCACAACTGGAGGGATCAGATTGTCTGACAGTGGTGGTCAAGGCTGACTTAAATGGCCCTTGAGAAACCATCTGCTAAAGCAAAGCTTATGAGCTGACTCCTTGGTGCACTGCTCAACTATGGGGATGCAAAGCATTTCTGAGTCCCACAGCTATTGATGGCTCTTCTATGCCAGATGGCTTTTGATGCAATCCTGATGTTTCCCAGCAAGACCAGCAAGCTCAGAACATTGAGCATTGTCAGCAGCACTGAAGTGCTACAACTCATCATGTCAGTGCTGATTAATAGGAAAAAAATAAGCAAAAGGGAAAAACAACAATAAAAACTCATGTGAAAACGTGGAAAATGTTTTCTACGATCCATCTCACCATAACACCATGACTCTACTCTTTCATTCAGAGCCTGCACAAGCACCACAGTGTTAAAGATCACTAAATAAGAACACAAGTGTCTTTCAGGTCTGCTCAGGAAAGCAAGGAAGCAGGGAAGAATCATCTCCTGCCAGCCATATTCTATTCAGCAACTTCCCTGCACAAGGCTTACCCACTCTTGGGTACATGATCACTGAGAGCCATCAGTTACTCTTACATGGGTACCTTGTCTAATGGTATGAACAAGGAAGTCAGTTTTAACAGAGATACTTGGCAAACACCTGAAACCATCCAGCTGCAGATCATCAAGCTCAGCACAGATTCACTCACCCAGAGAAGAAACCACTTTAAGCCAGTGTCAGGCAAGAGCAGCCCACCACAGGATTTTACAGCCTTTAAGGCCAGCAAAGGAGTTCTGCCTGGTGCTGTGGCAGACACACCACAAGCTTCTTGCACTTCCCAAGCAGACATGAAGACCAGAAATTAACATGGAGTCTGTGGCAAGTTGTGTAGCATTTAAGTAAGAATTGGGATCTAAGCAAGAAATTCAAGCAGCAACAGGGACCTACATTGCTCATCAGCACTGTCAGAGAAAGGAGAAAGGGAACCCAGAGAGGTGCAGCAGAACCTTACAGCAGTCCAAGAGACACTTACAAGTCCTAGAGCTTGTTAATGGCATGGAGCTACTGTGCTGCCAGTCCAAGTAGCTACAAACAACGTGAACAGTGCAGCCAAATTAGCAAGTTAGGTAGGGCTACCCCATGTCTAATCTTTGGGGCTCAGATATAAAGAAACACCATTGTGATAGAAGACATTTCAAGAAGGTAACCCACCACCATAGCACACAGAGAAACCTGCATGGAGACATAAATACAAGGAGAGTGAAGATCAGTCAAAGCAATCACTTGGAGGGGAGGGAATCAAACTGGACAGATTGAAACAGAATATAACTAGCTCTTGAACCTAACATCAGCACTGAAACAGAGCTGCAAGCGCTGGGCAGAAAGAAAATGCCTTCTAGAAAGCAACTGTGAAAAATTTAGGCATCAGATAGAGACTGCCCGTCAGCAGGTAAAAGAACTTAAGAAATCAAGTTTAGGACAAGCTGAGTGCAGCTGGAACAAACACGTCCACTGATGCAAGGGAGCACAAGCCCTCACAGAGACTAGAAAAAGCATCTTCTTAGCAAGGCAGTGCAGCTGATAGCGATACTGAAACAGAAAAACTTAAACCCAGTTCTGATTCCTATAAAAGGGTGAGATGCAGAACAAGCCAGATAAAGAACTAAAAGGAAGAAGCTTGCATCCATGTGTTTCTGTACCTATCAAAAAGCCTCCGAGGACGACTGCACAGGTTCTCACTAACAAAAGTAGCAAACCCAGGGATGCTTCAGCTGGAAGAGAATCTTTTAGCACTAGGCACATTTGGCAATTGCAGGGAGCACAGCCTCCTCTTACACTGGTAATTTGTGAGCTAAAATGTTTATACTGATCTTAAATAACTAGAGAATATCTTTCAACCATACCAATGCTTTAGGTACTGTCAGACTGACACAGTTTTGCAGAAAGATGGATATACTGCTTGGGTCAATGAGGAATCCACAGCTGTGTTTGAAAGTCACATTTGAGTTCTAGAGTGAGCAAACCTTTAAAAAAAAAACAAAGCAGCAAGCATACCTCACACATGTATTCCCGGACTTCCAGCAAGCAAGTGCTTAAAGACCAAAGCACAGGCAAGCCTGCACCCTTTGTAACTACATTAACAGTCACATTGGTTTTGGTGGATAAGCCACAAGCTTTGTGAAATGCACACTTATTTTGTTGCGTTAGGCACGGAAGACAGCGTCTCCCCAGGAACTTGTCAGCCATGGAGTAAAACATCTTTTGCATGACTGCAGGACCATCACTACACTCTCTGCTGCATCTGCACATCTCAGCTGGCTCTCTCCAGACATAAAGCTGTATGATTACTTAAAAAATTCCCTACAAGTAACTCACTGCACACTGCTGTCTCTGGGGCAGAGGATGAGCATAACGGCAAACTGCATCTGACAGGTCACTTAATGCATTTCATGGCCATGCTTCGGGCTCCAGTCAAACTACTTACTATCAGACTCTAATTTAGGTGTCATGACTGCTTCTCTTCAGTGGCCAATAAGCAAGCTATCTAGGAGCCCTGTCCAGTTCCTGGTCTTAACTTCTCCACGCTCATGCTATGCAGTAGCTGTGGCAGGTAGGGAAGCTGCCATTGGTTTACGCTCTTTGGATATTATAGCACTGAGGGCACCATAAAACCCCCATCTAGAAAAGCATGGGAAGAACAGACCAACACATTGCTTCTAGCTAGGGGTGGTCTGGACACTGCCGGCAGTCAGTGTGGTCAGTGTCTCCATCCTCTTGCTGCCTCCACCACAGTCCCACTGCAGCCCAAGCAGACTGTGTGCTTCATGCTCCTGCCACCTCCTCCAGTGGCAGGCATTTTCTGCTTCTGTAAGATTAATTTGATGACTGAATTAAACTAATAATTGCTTCACTTCCAAATGTGGTCTCTGGGTACACTTGACTTAGAATGTGCTTCTCCTGCGAGGTACCAGGCAGATCTAGTTGTATTACTTATGGAATCTAGGCTAATTTAATTAATTTTTGATGGAAAGTGCTCAATTTTGCAGCCAGTAGCTGTCTGCATGGCCACACACAGTGGCTGATGTGTTTTCACTTTCCTTGGTGATGTAAGAGATGATAAAGGGCCCAATTAATAAAGTAATCTTGAAAGGGAGACCTTCTGTTAATGGGAGAACCAAAAGCAATTCACCATTTGGGAGAATTCTGGTTTACTTATTTCTATGCCATCAACCACTCACCCACTCACAATATGCCTCCAGAAAACAGACTCCTGAAGAAGTCCATATGCCCACACTTCCACAAAGTCTTTCAAAGCAAGGTAAAGATTACAAGCTTAATTGTAAATGACATCCTGAAATGGTGCCATTTCCCTCTTTCCCCAAGCATCGCCTCCAGTTCCATGTGTGCTCCCATAGGGGCCAGCCCATGACCACCAGCCCTGTAGGTACAAACAGGGCGCTCGCATCCCATGTTAAGTCTGGCAACTGACAATGCAGCAAGAGAACCACAGTAAATAACAATAAGCAGTTGTTTCAGAAGTAAGCCAGTGCTGTGCAGACAAATTCCATTTGCCTCTGGGATGCCACAGGACCAGAAAACCCAAACCCAGAAGAAAGAACACGCACCCCCAGCAGCATCCATGGATGTTGGCAGCGGCCAGCATGGTATCTCATGACTCCCCTTGGGACAGGGAGGAGGGCTCAAAAGAGAAATCTTGATCCAGCATTGCTGACATTATAAGGCCTCTCGTACAATATTAAATTAGAGGCTCTGTACTCCCCCCAGGACCACATTTGTAATGCAGCTGAGCTGCACTTAAAATGAGGGCTTGCGAGAGGAACAGGCTACCATAAAAAGAATTAATTTTCTCTACTCCCCATCAGAGCTGCAGCACTCAAGTGAGTCCTTTGGAAGTGAATAACCAAAAAGCAATAAACCTATTGAAAGAATAAACTTTTACTGCACCAAAAGGGTGAAATAGTGACCTGTCACATGAATGGCTCAGAATAAGTTTTCTGTTTCGCAAATCAAAGCACATTTCCTAGGGAATGGATCTCTGTTTTTGAACAAATGCTTCTTTTAGGATTAGGCATGTTGGAACTGCAGCTTGACTTTACAACATGGCTGTGCATTAAGCAGATTTTTAGTAGAGCAAAGAACTTAGGGATGTAGTTAGTCAGCAAAAAATTAAAAGAGGATGATCAGAATAGTCAGGCATTAAAGACTGAGAGACACCACTCTGCATGCAAAATGCTCTGAAGCTGCAGCTTTCAGTCTGTGGCATTATCATGTCCAGATCCCAGTGCTCTGAGTAGGGGCACAGACCCCGTTTAAAGGCAAGTGCCCCATTTCCCAATGACTCTGCTGCTCTCAGCTATTCTTTGCCAGTGACAGCTATATCTCTGCACCTATGGCAGGTCGAGGCAAGGGCATGGACAATTTATTTAAACCTCTGTCCCCTGTTCCCCAGGTTTCACAGCACAGAATGACCACTTTCACCTTCTCTCACAGGGACCTCCATCAGGTTATGTAGGTCCTGTGTACACAGTCAGCATTCTCAGCCCCACTGCTCCAAAAGTCCTAGCGTCTGATGACAAGAAAAGGTTTGGCTTTCCTCCCAGCCTGATGCAGGCAGGTCAGATACTCGAATCCACCCATGCACATGGGGTCAGGAGGCTCACACTCCATAAGCAAACAAAGCAGACATTTCTAGGAATGCAGTCTTCAGAAAGAAATCAGGCAAGGACTCAGGATTACAATGGTAGAACCAGCAATGGTTACGCCTACCCAAAACACCCTTGCAGTGGTGAGGGAACTCTGCCTCACCCACAGCCCCCACACAAATTCATTCATTCTTCCACACTGACAAGGTTTTATTAACCTAAGAGATGTATGCAGACCTTGATGAGCTCTTGCTGCTTTTTAATCTATCACTCAGTGAGCTGCTCTTGCAGGGAGTGTTTGACACTGAGCGAGAGGCATCAGTGCTGGGCAAAACCCAACTTGCCTGCTTTTAAGGAGGCTCTGAGCATCCATCAGGTGTGCTGCTCACACAGCCCAGCCAGGCACTGCTCTATTGCAATTGGGCAGACATCACAGCACTGTCTCTCACTCAGTGTTCCGTTCCTTCTTTGACTACTTCTCAAGGAGAAACCCAAGCAGATGGTGTCCTTCCTCCTCACACCGCTTTCGCACTTTGCATTGCTGAGCTCTACATATTTTTTTTGCTCTGAATGTGGTAAGGTGCAACATCTTTTTATTCAACCTTTAATAACATGGAAACTGGCATTTAATTTTTAATGTTAGCTTAAAACCCAGGTGGTTGCTGAGCTTTACACATCAGCAAAATCAATCTCCTTTTGGGTTATTTAGAGAGTTCAGGAGTCCAACATTTACTGTCTGCAACTGATCCCTTCCTCCTCCCTCAAACACCCTGGCAATTTTGCTGGACTAAAGGCAGGAGTAAGGTCAGACAACAGCACGGCTGCCAGGGTACTGCAGGGGCCATAAACCAACAGGAATAAAAGCAGGATATACACAGCAGGTTACCAAACCCATTTCCCTGCCAGTGCAGTTTAGTGCCCCACAACACATTCCCTTGTGCTTTATCTACAGCTATTAAACAGAGCTTCCCACTATTTGCTTCCAGTCACTAGGACCTGGCAGCTTTCAGGATGAGCTGCAGGCTGGTTTGATCCTACCTGCAGAGGCTGTCTTGTCTAAGAAAAAAAACCCAAAACCAGTGTATAAAGGAATAGATAAGAACATGTTCCCACAGAGATGAGCCCCTGAGGTTTTAGAGTTTCATGCACTACCAGCAAGTTCATAGCACCTGTGAGATGTGCCCATGCCACCAGTGTTTTAAAACCTACTTTAGAGAACAGACTGCTTTTTCTTCTCTTTGGATTTGCTAAAAGGAAAGATCAAGGAACCGGAATGGAAGAGGGGAGGGAGGAAAAGCCACACATAGGACCAGTTCCAAGAATCAGCTACTTGTCAGCTCTGCAAAACAGCTGTTAATTTATAGAGAAGTGTGCAGGTTCTTTCAGAGCCATACGTCAAAGGTTTCTCACTATGATACCTGGCTTTATTTGGCCTTCATATCATGGCCCAAATTGGATTTCTCTGGTTCTGGCTAAACCGCACAAGGGTGATGTACACTGTGATTTATTGCTGTAAGCGCTCAGAATGCCTCCCACTAAATTTGTTGTGACCTTATCACACTATTAAAACCTGAAGTAAATAAGTGCACTGAGTAAAGGTTAACAACACAGCAAATAAAACAAACAGGAAACAGAGAGGATAGGACCTACTCACTCACATCGCTGGCACACTCTAGGGAATGAGATTGCTGCATGTTCTGGCAGCACAAGGGAAGAGCCTCAGAGCATGCAGAGCCATACAGAGATAAGGAATGGGGTTAACTTCCCAGAGCAGCCCCCAACCCTGCAGCCCACTGAGTGTGACAGCTCTGCTCAGGCTTTTCACCTCCAGAGGCCCCTGGATCAGGCCCCATGAAGAACAGCATCCCTCTGCTTCCAACCTAGGTTCACAGGGCTCCCTCTGCACATAGAATCACAACCCCAAAATCACGGAAGAGGTCTCTATACAAAAGCATTCAGAAGGTGTGTATATATATATGTTACCAGGAGGTAGCAGCCTTCAAGATGAGCCTGAAAGGAACCATACAACTGATTTGCCTGCTTTAGCCAGATTCCTCTTCCTAAGGGGCAAGATGCTCCCAGCAATGAGCACAAGCAGGCTCATGAAACCTTTACCATCTCAAATAAGACACCCTGAGCTAGAAGTTCCCCATCTTCACAGCCTCCCTGAGCCAGCTGCACCCAAAGGGCTGAACAGCACAGCAGAGGCGAGAGGGCAGAGCTGCACATTTCTGTAGCAGATTTAAACCACCAGTTAACAAACCAATAACACATCAGGTTCATCACTGTCCCCCTTCTCAGTGCACCAGTTTGCACCCCTCTCTAGACAGGGCAGTAACTTCTACAGCAATAGCTCTGTTACCATGAGATGCTTTAGAGAAAGAAACTTTACACTGTGGTCTGAAGGTAAGAGCCACCAGGAACAGTTCTAGCTCAGAGTTTTAAACAAGGGTGGAGTATTTTTGCTATACTCATTATATTAATTTGATTTTCTGTGAAAAAAAAAAAACAGAAAATACCTATTTAATATCTAGGTCATGCCCTGTATTGTCTTTCCCAAAGATTCAGACCTTATCAAACACCTGAACAAAATCAGTGCCAGGAAGCAGAGAAGCCTTTGGAGAAATAGGAGCAATGTGCAAAAAAGCAGACAATAACTAAGAGAAAGAAAAAGAATCATTGAAATGCCTGATTTAAACAGATTCTTTGCTGTTCTGTACAATGAGATGCTCTCATCTCCAGGTGCTCATTATAGCTAAAGAGACCAATAATGCTTTATGAAACTCGGAACAACAGAACACACCTGCCTGAGATCAGAGCTGGCTTCAGTGAGAAGCAAAGGCTGGGGGATGGAGACATTTTTCCATTAGGGAGCCTCGAAAGTGTTTGAAAACCACAAGAAAAAAGGAAGAAAAACCCCAAACAAACAACAATTTCTGAATAAAAACTGAAGCAAGTTTACGCCCTGTGCTCAGCTACATTAGAAAAGGGGGTTTGCTCCAAAGTCAACATTCACATTTCACGGAAGAGTGAAGTTTCTCCTCAAATATTAAACTGAGCATAAAATTCAATATTCCAAATCACATCTTCTATTGATACACCAGCAAAGGTGAACGAAGGCATTAGCAGCTCCTAATTTGTTAGTCCAACAACAGTTGTGATAAACACGTTATTTTCATAATTTGCTCCATTATAATTTAGTAACAGGTTCACACATTTCAAAAGTCCCATTATGAGGCATTAGCACACAAAATAACAATTAAAATTAAATCAATCTGAAACCCTTCTTATGAGAACCACAGAATTATAAGGCATTAATAAAACAAAAACAAGTAACACGCACCATGAAATTTACCTAACACCCGATTAAAAATCGAGATTTTGAGGTCAAAATAGAGGATTCTTTGTACCTAAAAGCATATCATTGACTTTTCCTGCTGCGTGAGAGCAGACAGCCCCTCGCAGCGCTAAGACAACACCGACGCTGGGCACCCCCAGAGGGCCAAGACGCCAAGGCTGGTCCCAGAACCCAGCAGCACCGAGCCCCTGCTCTCCTCCAGCCCGTCTCGCCCTCTCCCACGTTTTCCTGTGTAAACTCAAGGATGTTTCCACAGCAATAACTCACTTTTGGCAGGGCAGTTCCTTGGGAAGCTTCTCTGCAGGATCCTGCTCCCTTCAACCCTCAGGGTTAAGGAATCCCTCCTCTCTGGGTGCAGGAAAGCACCACAGTCAGCGTCTTCTCCCCACCAGATAACCCCAGCCTCACCCGTGCTGCTTCTCATCCCTACGAGCCCCATTACGCCACAATGAGGGGCAGCTGTGGGGAGAGGCGCTCAGCCCCTAATCACACACACCTTTTCACCTGGTCTGACCTGGATCCCACTTGCTCAAAGCAGGGTGTTTTCAGGAGAAAAGGCTGATTTTAAACAATAGGCACCTGCTGTGCCTATCTGCTTTGAGCGCTCATGCTCCTTCCTTGCAGGCATCACCGCAGGCCACTATTTGGTCCCTGCCGCTTCTCAGACTGTGGCACCATCCATTACCGTGAAGCTGCTTTATTGTTACGTGTTTTGGGGAGCACTAAGCCCCACCTTAGAGTGCTCTTTCAAATGTCCCTCCATTAGGTTGTAGCCACTTTTAAACTAAACCCCTCATAGATCTTTTGTTTGAAGCATGTTTTGGACTGCTCTTGCTGGAGGAAAGCCTTTTCTCTGCAGCAGTGGAACTTGTATTAATGCAAAACAGCCTTCTCTGTAGCACATACATGGTAACCTTAATGCGTTCCTCTAGTACATCTCAATATGGAGGTCATAAACAGCATAAAGAAAAATGCTACAGATCAGATTCCCATCTGCCGTGCCCCACAAGGAGAACTAATAGCATCATTTTATATGAGTAACTTGATCTCAGCATCCATTTTTTCACTTCAGAACGTATGTCCATGTTCAAAAACATATTAAAGCAAACACTGAATTCCACCCCTGTCACTTATCTCCTGTCTCTGCCTTCCTGAATGAGTCATTAACTGCATTTCATCTGTTCAGCTCCCAAATCCTCAAATTCAGCTGCAAAAACGGAACCCCTTTGATCTCAGATTGCCGCTAATTCATTATTGATGACCCAGTCTGGAAGGAAGGGAGAAAGCTCCGTCCCCATTAGTTGTTCCACTTAGTACGTTCTGGTGCTTCAATTATGCAAAACCCAACGCTGAGGGTGTGACTGCCTTCCACAGTGTAAGTCAGTGGGGGGGGGGGGGGGGGGGGGGGGGGGGGGGGGGAGGAGGAACAGAAAAACTGGAATAAAGCTGGATTGAATTAGTCCAGCTGTAAATCTTTGTAATAGCATAGATGTCACCAGAGTGATATCCAACACTGAACAATCCTGTTTGTTTTCTGAGCTGCTGCTTTGTAGAATTCCCAAGGCATACATTAAGGGTTTCTCTGTGGAGAAGGACTCATTCTCCCTTGCTCACATTTTTCTTGTCAAGTCATTAGACTGTGTGCTGTAATGACCCTTTTTGGCCCAAGGCACTAAAAGCCTTGGAGTTATATATGAGCTGGTGAGTGAGTAAGCAAGAAGGAATAGTTAACACAAGTAATTTTGTTCTTTGTTTTGTCGAAGAGAAACTTCCACTTCTTTCTGAAGATGTCTGAATTATAAATGTTAGGAATAGGATCATGAAAACAGCAACGTGCAGACATTGATACACGGGTAACCAATGTACAGGGGGGTAATACAGAGAAATTGTACAAGGGAGTTAAAGAAATTCCTTTGCTTAAACAAAAGTATTGTCTGTCCTAAGTACCTGCCATTGCCACCTTGATTACTGCTGGAGGGGAAGAAGCAGATGCTAGTTCTGCTGACAAAAGCAGATGAAAGGTCCTGCTGATAAGCCGGGGAGAAGCAGACTGGGCGATCAAGCCTTAAGACCATGACAAAAACACAGATGTTTGTTCCTATTGATAAGCGGCAGGAGAAGCAGACTGGGCGCCAACTAACCCTAAGTCCATGTCTGAAGATTAAAAGGTGTAAAGGTTAAGAAGAGGAAGACTCATTTACTTCATCTTGAAGACCCCTGCCCACAGGAGGAAGACTCATTTACTTCATCCTGAGACCCCTGCCCATGATCAGAAGGGGCACTGCGCAAGTGCAAAGGACCTTCCGGCTCATTATAATACGAAGCGGGGATAGATAATAAATATGTATAGGCGGATTGAGCAACCTCATGTCTATGTATACCTTAAGAGAATAAGTGTAAAGGGACAACAACCCTGAGGTGTGCATGCTTTGGAGGAGCTATCCCCATGCACCTCAGCGCTGAATAAAAGCATACCTACTTTACAACTTTAACTAGTTGTGGAGTCTATCCGCGCATCAACATCACGGGGCCAAAGTGTGTTTTTCTACAGGGATACGTTGACAGAAGCAGGACTACACGCCAGGGAACTCAGCTAAAAAGGTTCATACACCTACATCACCTTACATGAATAACCAGCAATCAAAAACATGGGTATGCCTGCACCTCTGTTCAGTCACCCAGCAAGTTTTTGGGCTTAAAGAAGAATCATTTAACTCACATTTCTCTTAGACAAAACTGTACAAACATGCAGCAAGCTCCCAGGAACCAGGGGGAAATTGAAGATTGTAATTGGACAAGCACTGCTTAGACAAGGACTGATCTTAAGCAGAGGACATCCCACTGCAATCAGGCAGATCAGCTCTTCAGGACATTCTCGTTCCATAACTCTCCTGAATTCAGCCACATTAGCACAAAAAGAATGTAGTTTGATTTTCTGCTAGCTTTTGTCAAGTGACTGATGGGCTTTGTGCTTCAGGAAGGTGTCAGCTCCAGTTGTCCAGGACCAGGTCTCTCTTCTGGAGCCCATTGCAGCTTTCCTTATAGGATCTTATAGGATCTCTGCTCTACTTGTCACTGGTTTTCTATAATCTTCATTCTCTTCCATACATGTCTGCACCTGTCAAACTTGGTCAGCAGATCCTGGCACTGCTGGGAAGTCTGGCTGATATACAGAGTGCAAAGGCTTAAGCTTCCTTCCTGTAGTAAACTATGCTAAAGAAAAACACAAATATTTTGTATCAGAAATTCACATCCTTTTCTCTCATACACTGAGCTCCCCAGAGGGACAAAATAAAGTCAAAGGCTTCGAGCAAATAGAGGAAACCTCTTCACACCGCATTTATTGCCAGAGTATGTCAAAGCCATCACAGAAACCTCCTTGTATTTTCTGGCATGTTTTAAGGGCTAAGCCATTAACCTCTTATATGGCCAAATGTATCCAGTTCTCCAGGCTTCCCTCGCTTTGTCCATACTTCCCTGCTGACAACTCTTTCAGTACCTGGAAATTGCAGAGTAGACAATGGCCTTTACAGACAACAGATGCTATCTGTCCTCACAACCATCCCCTTTCACCTCTTTGCCACATGCTGCAACCCACCCACTCTTTCTTTTGCCCTCCTGCCATTCCCAGTTCTGATTCCCACCTAGATTTCCCTTGATTTCTTAAGAGAAAAACATGCCCCAGCCTTACACAGGTTGGTGAGAGCAGGATACTGTTATCTTGCTTCCTTGGCAAGACCCTTCCCCATGCCCCAGGGGAGGTTTGGGAATCCCATCTCGAGGCCAGGAGGACCAGGACCATTGATCAAAGACCAGTTCTTGACTTACATTTTGCACCTCTTGCATCTTCTCTTCTTGGTTTTATTTCTTACAGACACCTAGCAAAAGAAAACCCCTGCACCTCACAGGCGTATTGATCATTCATATTCAACTTCAGTGACTACAAGTGTAATAAACAAACACTTATTAGAATACAATCACTTCTTCTTAAGGCAGGCAGTTTTCAGGAATGAAATCACAGTAATTACTTCTAAGAGCATGTATGAATAACAAACATTCAGTCCTCCTGGGTTTGTTGTTTCATTCACTTGCATGGAAGCCTTCCACTATTTCCCTTGCCTTTTCTTTGCTTCACAGAGACCTTGCTTTTATTTGGATTAAATGTTCAGCTGGGTTCAACCCCGAATTTGTATGTAAAGAAGCTATACGTGGCAGGCAGCTCGTCCTGGAATCCATTAAAGAGGGGCTGAAATGAGATTATTCCAAGAGCTCTCCTGCATTCATAGGAAACCAGATTTACTGCAGAAGAGCAGCTTTCCCCGGCCAGGGAGATGCAGGTAGATAACATTGAGTCCTCCTGGTTTTCCCTCTTGTCCACAAAGCGGAACCATGCACATTTCTGAGCTCATTTCATACCTGAGAAATGGCTTCCCATACACCGATAGCTTGTTATCCACTTCTGCACCGAGACCAATTGTACTTTAAGCACAGTGATGTGCCAACACTGCCTGTTTCTGCAGCCTCTTTCCTTCCACCCACCCTTTGTGTGCTTTGCAGGCCCCCATGAAATTCAACTGAGCACTACATGGCAGCAATGGAGAATACAGTAACCTGTATGAAACAAAACCAAACCAGTCACTAAGGGGCAACTGCAATAAGCACACTTCCAAGAGCCAGAAAGCAGGTTGAAATGCAGCCTCAGCATCCTGCTGACCACATCCCTACCACCACCCCAGCAAGCACAGCCACCCTCTCATGGAGGCTCACCACATAAGCAGTACTGGGCAGATCCCAGTGCCAGCTGCAGCCTGCCACCTCAGCTGCTTCTTCAGAAGAAACCCCACTTTAGCAAGGTAATGAATTTGTTTCGGGCACCTGCTGTGAACCTGCTTAATGGCAAAGAACATGGGGAAAAGGACAATTCTGACTTTCTCAGCAGGGAAAAGTGACACCTTTATAAGTCAGAGGCACACACTTTCAGGCTGTGGCTGTTTTTGAAGTGCAAGCCCTCTACCAAGACTTGCCTTGCTGGTTGCCCTCCAGGGACCTCATACAGCAGTCCCAAAAGAGGCCTTGAAGTCATCCTCTCCAAACACACAGGCTGGGATGTGCCTTCTCTGAGATAACATTCCTTCCTGGAGAGGATGTACATTTGACTCCAGGACTAAAACAGAGACCAAGGTGAAGCAGCAGCATGTTCTCCTGTGTCAGATGAAGTATGGCTTTTCAAGTTGCTCTTCAAAACAGAGCATCTTCCTTTGGATCACAGAGACATACACAGCTTTGGCTGCTGGTGAAAGGTCTGTGCTCAGAGAGGTTGTGATTAGAGGCCAAGAAACAGGATAAATCTGTAGTGGTTTTGAGAGCATGTTTTACTGACTGTCACACACCTTTAAGTCTTGAAAGTCTGTTGAACCTGAAAGGTTCAGGCCACTAAACAGAAGTCACAGGAGCCAAGGCGGTTTTCTTTGAAGTCTTGCTTCTAGTTGCTCTCAAACCAAATGAGCTGAAGTTTGGCTCTCTGTAGATAAAGGTCTTGCATCTGCACTATACCAGAAGAGCTCCAGAGCACAGAGTAATTCTTCTGTGCTCTGCAGATTCCTGTAAGTGTTAATCACTGTAAAGGTCTTTGGGTGAAGGGCATTAAAGAAGTCAAGCCCCATTTTTTCCTTACACACTCCACATCAAGCTAGTTTGTTTTTTTCCTAAGGGGAACTGAGCATTAGCATGGCTCAGTTCTGAAGTAGAAACTTAGCTGATATAAATTAACAGAACTCTGACCCATAGTCCTTATTCACACCTTCTTGCCAACCCAGGACTAGATGTTTGGTGGTGAAGCACAACCAAGATAACTATAGTTAACTATAAAAGCTTTGGCTTCAACGAGGTTAAGGACTCATAAACTTGCCTTCATTGTGATGTCCTCATTCCACAACTAGAAGAGGAAATAGGCTTTCATTTCAGTATCCTGGAGTTTTTCCACCCTCCATATGAACCCAGAAGCATTTTATAGGAGCCTGTGACTTCTGTCATCTGCCAACTCATTTTCCCTGGTGCATTGGCACAGAAGCATGCTGGGTAAAAGCAAAAACCAACCCAGCAAAAACCAGTGACCATGTTTGGATCTAACCTAGTTTGGGAATTGATGGGATGCAGGGGAATCTGAACTGGCTACCCAGTTCTGGCTATGTGGAAAAAAACCTGTCTTCTTTTTAAGCTTATTTATGTACAGATCAAGCAAAAAGCCTTCCAAGTGCTTTCATTTAACTTTGATGCCAAAGTTTGATGTCTTCACTATTTGCAGTAATCATTTTTATGTGCATTTAGTATTATTTTTAAAGTACAAAATGCCACACATAAGACCAACTTCATTTGAAATACACAGCATTTTTGCTGTTTGAAAACTGTTTTTGTTTCTTATCAGCAGAACACTTCTGGGGCAAAAAGAGCATCAAGTTTAGAATGCCTTTCAGATGACTTAAATTCACATTTTATGTTTGTATTCAAAAGAGCTGGCTAATAGAAGGGTGCTGACATCTTTTCACACTCTTTCTTTGGCATGTGTTACATGCAAAGTAATGGTTACTTCTCAAATGTCTGGTGCTTTGATCCATGATGAGTATCCAAAGGTGACATTTCCACACAGTTTAATCCACTTGGATCATTGTTCAAAAGCCTTGTGCCCAAGCTGGGGAGGAGAGGTACCCCAACCTCTCAGGACTAACATTCAGTTGATGATATATCAACCCTTTGCTTTAGATGCAAATATCTACTTTTGTGTTCTTGAAAGCTCTGTTTCCCCCACAAAACAAAGTAGAGGAGCATTTCTTGTCCTAGCTCTGTATTTCTGCCAGGCTTTTCCCCCAAGAACATAGGAAGCCAGAGATAAGAGTGAAGCTTTTAATCAAAAGGGGCCTGAATGATTTCTATTGCATTTAATAACCACTTCATCACTGTCACTAGATGAAAGTGCTGTATTGGATTCCATAGCTGCCAACAGTGGTGAGGTAGAGGATACTCTTCAATTAGGAAGCGATACCTCTCTCCTTTTAGAACTGATGGAGGAGGACAGTATCTGAAGTTACTTTTTCACTGTTGAACACTCTGGCTAGCTTTAATCTAGGTAACTCAGAGGCTCATAGCAATCTAGTACCAATAGGATGGAGCTGAGTTTCTATCTATCATTGTATTTAACAGAATTAGGGTCAGAGTGATGCCATGGTCATAATGACCAGAAATCTTCCAAAATTCTGTTAAGACGACAGTACTAGATGGCTAAGGAAGCTGGGAATTATTCCCAGCAGGCATTTGCCAGCCAGAAACTGAGTTAACTCAGTACTTAGGATTTACTTAAGAGATGACCCCTGGGCTTCAAAAACCAAAAGCAGCTTTTTAAGTTGGGATTCCTGCCATGCTACTCCTGTTTAGAGCACAGCTAACTTTTAGCTCACTGAATCAAAAGCACACCTTCAAGCAGGAAGGATTACCACTCTGCTCCTGACACAGCCACATATATTCCAAACGTTTTCTTAGTGTTTGCCTATATACACTTACAACCATAAACCTCCCCATGGGCCTGACTGTGAGAACTTCATGTACACACAAACTGCTTATGTTCCTCGGTTGAAGCTACTGGAGTCAACCTGGACCAGCTGCGCAAACAAGCCAGCATACATACAAAGGTCACCACACACATATGAAAAGTCCCCATGAGCATCTCATGAAGAGTCTGAAACACTGGAAACATTAATTCTTCCATCGCTTTGGTTTACAGAAGCAGCTGAACAGCTCAGAGAGGGGTCAGCAGAGATGCAACTCTGAGACTATCCCTGCTAAAGCTACAAGGACAGACAAGATCTACAGATTAAGTGAGGACAAGGAGGGAACTCAGAGGAGGAAGATAATTACACAGCCAACTTCCATGCGGCTCTTAGCCCCGAATTTTTCTAGAAGGAAACCATTTATGCCATTATCCAAGAGGGCAGAGTAGAGAGGAGAAAGTTTTCCTCTTGAGGGCAGCTGAAGGAGGAAAGCACTGAGAAGCAATCATTAGTAAAATAATTGGCTGCCTGCTTTGCACAGTTGCCACAAAATGTTTACGCTGTCAGTGCCATGAATGTGTTGGCTTGCCAAAGGCACAGCTGTGCCAAGGAAATGTCTGCTGCTGGGGCTGCTGTGGCATTTCACCTTGTAGGTACATGATGCACTCCTGGGTCATCATCCCGATTCCCCCACTATCCCAGGAACCAGATTGGGAAAATTGATTATTAGCCTCCTTCTGAAACCAGGAATGCCATAATTGCTATCAGAAACAAGTAAAACACCCAAATCCTACTTTTGATAAACAAAGACACTGAGCTGTGGGATGTGAATTAAGTAGGTCTTAAGAAAGCAGTAATAAATTGGAAGCTTCCATGTTAGAGAATAAGGAAAAGAGCTGTTGTTTATTAATGCTGTAGATAGAAAGAAACACAGATGTCTTATGTTCAAGGACAATGATACTGAGTTTATTGCACTGTGCTGGAGTGGAGTAGAAGTGTTATTTAATGGAAGCATTTTTGTTGCTTTTCTCTCCTCATTTTCCAACTACCTTTAACAACGTACGCCTTGAAGAATGAAGGATGTCTTTGCTTTGTACCAAAGAGGATGGACACTGAAAAGAGCTCTGAGACCCAAAAGTGGTTAACTGAGCACAGGCTCACTTATCAGCAAGCAATCATATTAAAGAAGGGTATGGTCTAAGAAGGAAAGACATGCACCACACAGTAACTTATTCATATATTCCATGTGTAAAGACAGCTTCTAAGAGCACAACCTGAAAGATGCTGCAGGGTTCCTGCAAGTTACTGCTGCTCTCAGTTCTGGTGGTGTGGAGCATACTCAGCACACTGCAGGATTTAATTCTGAGGGCTAACTGATCCAAAAGCCAAACTGTTAAATTAATAAAAGCCCTGCATGCTAGATCAGGACATGATCAGATTGCCTGTGCTGCAGAGAGATTATCAAGTGAATAAATCTAGCATGCGATAGATAAAACAAATACCTATTAAAAATACAAATCTCTCAGCACTAGGAAGAGAAATAAATGCATTCCCAGCACAGTCTGAAAACCTTCGAAAAGACAGGCATATCCAGCATCAGAACAGATGGAGATGAACAATAATTGCTTTTCAAGCATCCATCCCCACAGAAGTAGTGAGCACAGGCCCCCTAAAGAGACAGGTAATAAAAGTGAAAGGAAAATGAAGAGTATCTCTGAAACACTTAGGATTAGATTAGAATAGGTGGGAATCTCAGCTTTCAAATATGACATAGTAGAGACAAACCCAGACATTTCTAGCTGCTTAGCCGACAGCTTAGTTGCTATTGCCTTAATCTTGGATAGAAATTTTCACTGACATTTTGTAGGTAAGAGAGGTTTAATTGCACCAGACTTCTGACCCTTAATCTTGGCTCCAGTCAGCCCAAGGTAAATCCAGGTTTCACATCATTTTGTTCCTTCCTTTCCCTGACTTTAGAAATCACTTTCCCCTTACAGGCACCAAAGTTCCAGTTGATTCACACTCAGATTTCTCCAGATAGATCTCTGTCATTTTACGTTTACCTAAGGCGCTGGACACACTTAGGATGAAACTTAGCAACAGTCCTATTGAAGAGGTTGTCATCAACAAGGCTCTTGGGTGGCCTCTCCAATTCACGTGGGCAGGGCAGGAAGCTAAAGCTCTGTCAGTTATGATACAGCACATTGGCAAAAGGCATTTAGTTGCTGCAAGGGAACCTGCCCCAGGGCAGATGTCCCACCTCCGTTCTGCACCACAGTGGGGTTCAGCTACACATCCCTTCTCGTGAAAACTTTACTGATGTGCAGCCCTGCGAAGAATTTTCCAGTATATTCTGCTGTACCGGAATGATTCAGGGAATTCAAACTCCAGAAGAAAGGGCAGCAGGATGAGACTCATTATTAATGACTTAATCAGCCATTTGTGGGTGTTTCTAGGTTGGTGCCAACTCCACCTTCAGAGTTTTAGGACCCATGCTGTGTGAGGGGAAGTAGGGCTTCTGTGCGCTCTCTCAAGCTGTTCCACTACACCTGATTTATATAGCATGACACTGCTTGTTCTAGCCCATAACCTTGAGCTTGTAAACTATACAGGGGAAGATTTACCGAGTTCATCTTGAGGCACTATTGGGCACTATTTTAAGTGGGAAAAAAAAGAAGGCAAGCAATCAAGGGTAGCTTGAAGAGTTGGTTTTGAACATCAATCCTTTTATGGCCCTGTGCAGTGCACCTCACAGTCCACTCTGTTTTCACTTAATTAAGGTTTTAATTTACATGGCTAGCATACAGTTAAGAGCCCATGTTTGTCTTGCTCTGAAGGAGATAATCAATAGGAGAGGTGTAGACACATTTCACTGCTTGTTAGCTGCATACCCTGATGGAGTTTACCATAATAGCATGTACAAATGCCTTTACTCCACTCTTAGCTAGCCTGTTTGATTAATAACAGAAGCAAAAAAAACATTTTGCAACTTTTCTATTAGGAAAGACAATTATAATCCACACAGCAGAACAATTGCCTAGTGGTAAAGGGGTCCTCATTAGTGTACACAGGAAAGCAACAAGAGCTGGGACACAGCTGCCACAGGTACTTACTGCAGTTCTGATGAGCAGCCTAAAAAAGCCCTGGTTTTTGCATGATCAGGCTGAATATGAGCCAACATGCTCTCATCACAGTTATAGCAAACTGTATACTTGGCTCCACTAAAAGCATGGCCAGATGACCAAAGGAAGTTATCTCCCTTTCATCGGTGCTGCTGAAGCTGTACCGGGAACACTGAGTCTGGTTTTTGGTTCCCCACTGCAGCAGAGACAGGGAAACTGGAGAGAGTACAGGACAAGGGCTAGAAAACGATATCTAAGAGGACAGGTTGAAGCTGGGCTTGTTCATCCTGCCAAAAAGGTTATTAGTAGGGTGATCTGAGAGCAACAGAAGAGTTACAGTGGGATAGTCAACCACTTCTCAGTAGCACCAGGCAACAGAATGAAGGATGAAGACAACAGAGCTTGGGAGGCTCAGGATGGGCTTTATAAGAGGTTCTCAGGGAATACCATAGCACTAGTATGGGCTACCAGAGAGGTGGCTGGATTTCCAACAGAGACTTGATGCAGTGTTAATAATGGTCCTAAATCCAAGCTGATTTAAAATAAAGGTATCATATGAACACAAATATGGTTTAGCCTCCATTTCATTACCTTTGGAGGAAAAAAAAAGGGAGTAAATCTAGGTCCATATATGAAAAATTCATTTTACCACACAAAACTCCTACACAATACACAGAAGTAGCACCCACAGAGGTAGCAGTTATTCAAATGCTTTGCCCCACACCTTTAGTTTCAAGAATGCTATGTTCAAGTGTATGACACAGATATTCAGCTTAATTTCCTCAAGCTAGTATCTGAGGTGGATGCCTAATTTGTCCAAGATAAAGTTACACTCTCCTTGGCATGTTCTCTACAATGGCAGTCTGCCCTGTGTATTAGCATATAACTTCCCTGAAACAAGAGGAGTGTTGATGTTATAGAGCAAATACAAAATTATCTCTGCATTTGCTGACTACTCCCAAGAGGTATCGTGTTCCTTACTTCAGCCTAGTACTCAAAAATCAGTTCCTGAAACTCTTAAGTTATTTTCCCTAGGTAAGGCTCCAGCAAACACTAACTTGTGTGATTATTATTGCTGTTACTGTCTCTTGTTTGTTTAGTAACTATTTGAACTTACATGGCTGAAGTGCAGCTGGACAGATGTCACTCAGCAATAACTGCTTGTTCTTTGAAAAGCTTGAAATAGGGGCATTTTCAACAGGACTGCATGGTGAAGAATGTCACACTTTGTTCCTGCAGTTCATGGAGGGTATTAGGAGTAACAATATTTCTATTTAAACGAGAATTTTGTTTGCAAACGACTTTCCAGCATCCTAGCAGGGTGTTTTCATAGGTACTGGAAGAAAACAAACAGTGATTCCTGTTGTTCCTTCACTCCAGTGACTGAAGGAGTGAAGCAACTCCATAATGCAGTGGCAGCACTGTTACACACCTCCCCTTTGTGCAAACAAGAGTAATGGGTGATCTTGCTCAAGCAAGTTCATGCCACACACAGTGACGCAGCTGAAGCACTGGGCAGAACACACCTGTCTGGGCACAAATACCACCCAAGCCCTAATGCAGTCCTCCTCACAACAGAAGTTTCCAGTACAGACCTGAACAGCTCCAGTCACTATCACATTTATCTTCCGTATATGTGAAGAAGCTGATGACCACTTTATAATGCTATTCCTGAGTCTTTTTTTACCTTTGATGAACTAGGTACCCAGTACCTGCCTAGGAGTTTTAAAAAGGAAGAAAAAATAACCAAAACATCCAAAAAGCCATCAGGCTGACAGAAATACTTCAGCTTTCTCACTGGATACTTTAAAATGCTTGTGAAAACCTGCTGTTGGGCATGTTAGCTTTTCCTCAATTAAACCTCCCATTGCTGAGCACAGCTCACAGTGCTGCTCTCTTCAGATTTCCCTGAAGCCTTACTACACCTTCACCCATACTTGTTCCTTCTCCAGCTTCTGACATCAGCACATGCATACATGAGTAGTGAGTTTACAGTGCCCCCAAATGTCACTCATAAAATCAGCATAAGTAGAGGAGCCACTCTCCCTTCCTCCCTCCTGGTGATGGCTCATTTAAGAATGTTCTTTTACTGGAGGTCACAGTAATAAATTATCATCTGCTAAAGACTCGTTGAAGTTAGCATGGCATTTTCTGTCTGAATCCATATCAAATACTTAAGTGCACATGTATCACTTGGCAAGAAAGCATGGTAGAATCAACCCCCCCAAATTTTATTTATATACAGAACTTGATAGTATAAAGGTTTATCTCTAGATCTTACTAAATTTTATAAAGGTTCAGACAGGTTTTTATAGCAATGTTTTGATGCTTCTATCACAGAAATCACTTCAGACACCAGTACCAGGCAGAATAAGCCAGCTGAAGCCCCTCATCTAATCAAGTCTCCCATCTTTGTATGTTACTGACATGACCATGGAGCTTCCTTGGCCAGCACCATAAGGATCTGTGATAGGTTATGCTTAAGGCAGAAAGGGGTACTAAGGAGTAAGAGGAATGTTGAAAAGCATGTCACAGTCTTCCACTTAGTATTTTGAGAAAGAAAACAAGAATGACAAGCAAGAACCTTGCTTTTTGACTGAAAATTTTAAAAGCCAGTTCTGTTTACCTAAAGAGTGACAGGGCCACTTGCTGCATAACAAATAAGCTGGGAAAGATATCAGTAACATTCTCACTTCTCTCCCCATCTGCAGATTCATAACTAGAGTGATCATATCTATAAGGACACAACCTTGTCTGGAGGTCCAGAAGGGACCAAAGCAAAATATACAGCATGCAGGAGAAACAGGCCCTGGAATAAAATACCTAGAAGCCAGGTTTTACATGCTTAAATGACAAAGTGCTTATTAAGCTTGGCTTATTTTGCAATTCCTTAGACTTCTCCGAGATCACTGACTCAAAAAAAAGATTAAGTCATTTAAGTTTGCTACAACTTGTAAGAGATTCAGTATGACAAAAGAGTTTAACAGCAGCTGGCAGAGCAAAGCAGAGCTGTTTATCACAGCACAACAGAAACAGTTCTTCAATCCCCCATCAGCAACTGCAGAGATAGTTTTATCAGGAACATACCTTTCAGAAAAAAAGTTACTAAATCAGAGGTTTAAAGCAGGTAATGTGTCTGGAAATGCACTGCAGAAAACCAGACTGCAAGCAACATCCATTAACAATCCTGAGCTATGCATGTACTACTTATGTAACTTCACAATCACCCTTTAACATCATGAGACGTTTTCTCTGGTAGCCAAAAGAAACAGCTGTATACCACCTTCATTAAGACACAAAGATAATTTGTCTCCTTACAGGAACTGTCCCTTTGTCATCATTCAAATAATGCTCAAACAAAACAGCTTGTAAGAAAAGCTACCACTGGTGGGTGTGGTAAAAATACCCAAATTTAAGCAATCTGACATACTAATGTTCCCAGAATGGAAAAGTAAGGTCTAAATATCAGACATTTACATAAACAAGCAACTAGTCATTCTTTTTATGCTGATGTCATTTTATGCTGATGTTTTTATCCTGATGATCTCTGGCCATCCCACCTGAAAATGTGACTCAATGAAATGAGATTCCCCCCTAACAACTTCAACCTTTTCCTCTTCAAAAGAGTAATGATAAAAATGGAACTGTTTTCAGAGTCTGGATTTGGTATATTCAACAAGCCATTCCATATTAAATCCATGAAGCATCTTACTTGCCTCAACATTACAAAAGCAGTTTTGTTTCCAAAGCAGAACCATTAGTTTACTCTTCAGCAAGACAAGCTTTTCTCCATACCGTGCCTGTTGCCCACACCAAGTTTCCAGAGAACAACCTGAACCCCATGCACATATCAGACTGTTAACGCCATGGTCAGAATCAAGAACAGTTTCAACACTGACTTTTCAGTGCCACTTCCCTCTGTGACAAACTAAACATTGCCACCTACTGACTGACAAAACCTGAACTTTAAATGGGTTTTTATTCCCCACTCCCAGACAAAAGGCCAAGACACACAGCAGAGACTCTAAGAAAAAAGCATGACAAGCCAGATAAAGAAACCATAAACTGATACCTGATAATATCAAGTGTTATTGTTACTTGTTTTGTTCCATTGTTGTAGCTGCTTTGTTAAATTTTAGCAATTTTAGTGTAAGTCTTGGTCTTGCAACACGACTGTCAAGCTCTGATTTTTACAATAAAACACCCAACCATACATAACCAAGACAGCTGCATGAATGTGGGACAAACACAGCTCCTGTCAAGCTTTGTAACAGCACTGTGTACTCTAGATCTGATAGTGCAAGGTAGAGCTTGAATGCTTTGGTTCGAATAACTCAGAAAAAGTAACATCTATTGCTGCTTTTCCAAGACTTTTCCATACCTATGGCTTAACAAATAAGAACAAAAACCTATGACCATTCTTGCATCATCCAGCTCCAGCAGCACCAAAGATATCACTAAAGCATTTTTTAATTAGTCTTTTACATAATTACATTATCAAACAAGAAATACCTAGATAGTCACAAAAGTTTGTCATAGTGTATTAACAAGGGTTCTACTCCGCAGCTGCTGCACGTATTCTTTGGCTTGGTCAAACCCAGTCTTTGGTGGCTCTGGAGGAGGAGGGGGACCTTCCACCAGCTTCACAAAGTAATGGCACCTGACAATTTTCATGATGCCAAACATGCCTTTGGCATGGTAACGAATCCGCTTCGTATAGCGGCCTCTGCCCGTCGTTGACTCGGCTGAAAGAAAACAGCAGGAGGGAGAGAAAAGTGTTCAGTGACTCAACTACTACACATCTGCAATGAAACACTGTCTTGCCAGTGTTTTTTTCATGGCTGCATATGGAAAGTTAATTCTACTCAGGATGCCCTCCTCCATCTTTCTTGTACTGCAGTTAGCAGATTACTGCTAGAGAGGAACCTGTGAGTTGAATTAACTCTCTTCAGGAGTACCAAAAAAGTGAATTTAGAAAGCAGGCATGCAAAGATGAATGTGTAGTAAAGGAAAAATACAAAGGAAACCACACCGAGCACTGACTGGGTTATACAGCTCTTCTGAAGGTGGTATTAATTGCACTGCTTTTCAGCAATTTGTCTCATGAATTCCTGCAGAAGTCTTAGAGAATTCATTTCTCTCCTTTCTCCCTTTATTGCATTCATCACGAGTACTTTCATTATCTACACATCCAGTCCTGCACTAGCAGATAAACCTTTTTATGGCAGAGGCCTGGAAGTCTCCAAAGAATTCTAATCAAATCTGCTCTCCAATCCAGGTTACTTGAATCTTACGAGGTCAGCTTAATAACATTTATGCCATTTCTCTAGCATCTTTTAGACAGCGCTGTAGTTATTACAAACTTATCCTGTAGTCATCTAGAGCAAAGCCTTTTTATAAAGAAATCTACTGTCAATTTTCATTTACACTGTTTCAAACAGAAGTTTAGGTTCTGATCCTGCAAATCTAGTAGTACTAAGCCATGGGCAAAGCTTCCAGCATCTACATCTACTGGCAACAATAAAAAGTAGTAACTCTCTGCTTCTTGTTGTCTAGTCTTTCATGATCATGTCAGTCATCTTCCTCTTCAGGACTTTCTGTTCACACAGAGAGCAGATACTCAACTTTAAGATGAGAATGTCTTAAAAACAATGCATCCAGGTGTCAGAAGAACACCAGTCTATACCAACTATAAGAAAGTGATGGTTGAAGGCTCAACCACCACACTAACTTCTGTACACGTGCCTTTCATGTTTTAATAAAGCCAGATGTACTAGAAACTATCCTCTGTCACTTCAGCTGACTTAAAGCAACAAAACCTCACTTGAAAGAACAGGGGGGGAAAAAGTACCTATATGTAAATTTGATTTGAATTCCACGTTGTGCTTTTTTACTGCTAATTCCTGCGCTTCTAACAGAACCTGCAACAAAAGGAAAAGAAATGGAAATGCTGAGTAGGAATTTAAGCAATACTATTTCCTATCTCCAGATAACATGGAACTGCAAACTTGTAGAATACTTTTTCTGTAACTGACTTAAGAGATCTATAGTTAAAAGACAAACATCTTGCACATAAATATGTTCTTTGCACATAGACTGAAAAAGGTGCAGGACAATTTTATTACATTTTTGGGGAGGAAAGGGAGTGGAAAAGATGTTTTCCACCAGCATGTGTCAGCCTTCCATCCATGGACCTTTGCCTAATTACACATCAGACTGGAAACAAATTCCATGACGGGCAAAATGAGCTTAGGCCATTCAACGTTTTCATCTAATACAGTATCCTACTTGGTCATTATGATGCCAGAAATCAATGCTTTGGCCAAGAAAATGTGTAATTTGAGACTCCTAGTAACTACAGTCTATGAATAGCTTTCATGCCTTTACAGAACCTTCCCTGATGGTTATCCTTCATCTCTCACAGCTTTAAGAACCAAAGCACATACATGTAGCAACTGTTAGTGCAAGGATTCTGCATTGTTTACCTTGAACTTAACACCAAGCACTGTCAGAGAAGTACCCAGTGTTTTATTATTATTACAAGTTAAACCAGCAGCACAAGGGACCTCAGCATATTCCTAAGTCACAACATTACATGGCTGCTACAAAAGCATTGTCTGACTGTGCTCCCAGCGGGCTTAACAGAAACATCTCCAAACTTCTGGTGATGGGTATTGATTTCAAAGTTTTCTTGAAACTAGGAATGTTAAAGAATCCTACTGCATACCTCTTTGATCACCTTTGCTCCCTTTTTATCACTGAATTCCAGCTGAGCCAGAGCCTGATCAATGGACATCCCTTTTATCTGCAATCAAAGTGTTAAAGTTACCTTCTGCAATTACAAACATTTCCCTTCTCTTATTCAGAAAACAGTATTGAAATTATTTTGCCATTATAAAAAGCAAATCTAAAGAGTTTCTTTAATTACAATTTCTTCAATGTAATATCTTAAATACAGAACTTCTGAGCTAAACATTCAATAAATCTTGATAAGACAATTATCTTTTCTTTAAAGAGAAAACCAGCCCGTTACTATCCTTCAAAGCTCCCCTTGCCAGCTACTCCTAGACAGAAGCAAACACAAAAATGCTTCCACAGTGCAGGATCTGCATCTGATCCTGGGTACACATTTGAGAGTGTAGTAGGATAAAGCAGCTAAACCAAACTACACACAGCCGCTCGCCTGCACAGGTGCATGTTCTTCCCCAGGACTCTATTACAAAGATGCTGATTAGACTGTGCCTGAACAAGGCTGTTAGGGCAAACACAGCACTTAAATTTGATGTTCTAACAAATACAGTACAAAGCACTTCTTGCTTACCAGTTTTGCCAGGTACCACATCTTATCTTTGCTGTATTTTATCTCCCTCCGACAGTGATATATTTCCTAGGTGCAAAAACAGAAGTGGAAGGATCAGTAATTTTGCTGTGAAAACAAGAATGAAACATATAAGTCTTACACTATGTTCTTACTAAGAATAGAATAATAGGACTTCTCCTACTATACCATGAACATCCCAAATCAGGCATAATTTTAAAGCTGAAAGCATTGAAAAAGAGAAGTAGCTAGACAATCACAAACTTTTTTTCATCATCACTTCCTCCTCCCCACGTTCTGAAGCAGTCTAGGACTGACATGCCCATTCAGTCTTAAGAATACTACTCTTGCTGTCAAGTCAACTTACTGGAACAGCAACTAAACAATGTTCCAAAGTGAACTTCATTAGCTCTTCAGAAGTGAAGAGGGTTTCAAGTCTCAGTGGCATGAAGAGCTGTCTCAAAGACCCAGTTAACATTATTACTGTACTAACAAGAATTAGAACTAGCAAGTTTTAACATCAATATTTATTTTTTAAAGAGATGGTATTTGTTATGAACAAGTTAAAAACTGATTTATTAACAGAGTTGGCTGATAACTGCATTTTCATATATACTGTATCAGCCAGCACAGTCCTAGGCCAAAATGTCCACAGAAGCGATAAATGTTCATGACCCAGAAAAGCCCATGTCCAAAAACCCCCTATCCTTTTGAGATGCAAAGACTTCGCAGCTTAACAGAGGCCACAGCACATTAATTCCTTATGAAGAACAATTACAAAAATGCAATTTCAAAGTACCAGTTCTTGAGAGTGAGAGAATACTGAAGAATTAACCTAAAATTCTCCCAGGTTGTGCTATAGAGAAAGCAGCACTGATTAATCCCTTCAGTGATCAAATACAGGACACTCAGTTTTCAAGCACAACTTAAGAGACTTGCTCCTGTTCACAGGTAACTGTACTTCCCAAGGACAGGGAGAAACAGGCATAAACCTGGTGTTATGAAAACCCAACCTATTATGACTGTATTGAAAAATCTGACCAGTTTATGTATGCTGACTTTACCAAAAGTTGTCTTGAACAGCAGCAGAAGATGCTACACTGAGCATACAGGTAACAAAAAGAATGATTCTCTGCTGCAGTTTATGGCTTAGTAAAACACAAATTATTGTGCATGAGACTGAAGAAACAACTCCACTGACAGCATATATAAAAGTTTCCTAAGAAAAACACCTCAGTAACATGCCACATCTGACTCACACATCCCTCCCATAGATCTTTAGAACCCCTCAGTACATACTGAATGTTTTGAGCAATGGCTATGACAGAAAACATCTGAAGAGCTTAATTAAAGGGGAGACCACAGCAACAAGCAATGCATTATATATTCTGAGGTCTGATAACACAGAGAAATTAAGAAGTGAAAAGAGCACGTCCTCTATTGTACCTACATCAAAGGCACCAGTAGTTTTACTACTCAAGGAAAGTTACATTTATATCTTTGTGCACAGAAACAATATAGTGACATTCCTCTCTAGTTACTTACTATCACTACAGTGTATAATGACACATCCTTGGTAACTTCTACCTCCTTGTAGTTCAGAGACTTCTACATAGAGTGAAGCCTCAGCAGTTTGCATCACATACTTGGCAATGTGAAGTTTCAATATAGTCTTGAAATGAGAAATATTCAAATTGATGTTAACTTTTACAATATAAGTGTGTCAAACTAACTAAAATCGTAAATAACAAATAGACTATAAAACCAATGTCTTGTGGAGTCACTTGGAGACAATCACAATTTTATCAGAAGCTGCCAAACACAAACATGTAAGTAAAATCCCTGGGACATCCTTACAGCTGGTCTGCGTGGTTCTCCAGGCAGTTGTGGAGGGTAAACAATCCTGTTCTTTTTCTCCCACTTTCCAATTTGCTGCAGAGCTGTGCATGATGTGTGGATGCATGACAGAGGAAAAAGGCTACTAGCTGCTAGCCACCTGAAAGACAAGACCACACTGTTTGCTGCTGAACATCAAGGCTCTTTGTCCCTACCCAGTTTATCTGGAAACTTGTGAACTTACCTGTCCTGACAAAGAGAACTGACACATTCGAGTACTCACAAAATAAAACTTTTCAAGTCCTCTATAGCTTACATTGAAAGAACACTTTAATTCAGTAAGAAGACTCAGGCTTCCTAAAGCAAACCATAACAGTGGTTTGGGAAGTGACAGTGACATAGCATGAGATTCCACATTCATTGTCCCAGGACTGTCACACAAGGATGTAGTCACCTCTCTGTTCTTATGAAGGATTTATTATACCCACAAATCATTTACTTCTTTCCAAGACTATCCAGTACATGTTTGATTTTACCTACAACATTTTGGCAGTAAACAGTTCAATTTTTCAACCGTGGAGTGAGTATCCACAAAAAAATATAAGTTCGTAAACCTTCTGAAATTTGAAGGGAAAGATAATCTAAACTACTTTCCAAATGCAATCACATCAATGTAAGCCAGTGACAGCAAAAACCTCCAGTTCCCAGTTGCACACCCCAGATTCAGAAGAAAACCCAAGCTCTATTTTGCCCTCTGCTGACCAGATAAAGCAGTACAGAGCAGCCACTCCTAACTACAAGAAACAGAGATCAAGACTAGATATCATGAATTTGACTGAGGCTTGAACAGCTTTGTGTACGTATTGATCAGTTTCAAAAGGCCGTTGTACACCTTAAAGGTTTCACATCCTATCAGTAGGGAGTAGCAGAATATACAGATTTAAATGTTACAGAATACTTCTCCAAATATTTAACAAAAGCAATTTATTTGCTTAATACTTAAAACTTTCACTCATCGGGACAATAATTTATCATAACCGGACACATTATCATCCATTAATACAGGGAAATATTTGACATACGCATGAATATCATTTCGTCTTTGAACAACTTAATCACTAATGAACTTCTGGTATTAACAGAACATTAATACAATCTAGCCTCATATGAAAAGCAACTCTTAGCATAACGTTAAAACAGAACACAAACACTTGTAAACAAATGGTGACAAGCAACAAACAAAACCATATTAGAGATGGGTAAATAATGGGAACAGGAAATAAAGCTTTCTAGAAAGCATCATGCATAAGCAACAACTGATACATACACAGACTAGAAAAACTAAGTAAAACCACATCAGCATGTAACTGTTCAAACGCAAGTCAGTAAAGCATAGGAAACAGATGCTTATTTCTTCTTCCTTCAGTGACATAGTGACTCCAATTTACCCCCACAGGCTCTAGCAAAGACCAAATCGCTGCACTTTGAGAGCCCACACCAGCCTTTCTTCTGAAATCAGGGATGCAGCCAGGAGCAAGGAATGCTCCCCCAGAACCACTCTGCCATTCCTCCAGTGAGGGAAAGACCAGCAGCTACAGAAAACCAACGACTAGGGAGAACGCAGAGAGAAGCAACATGCACCGGATTCCTCTGACCTGCACCAGACACCACACCATGCCACAACCACACAAAAAGACACTACAGGGGCACGGAGCGGCCTATTCCCCGCAGCTCCAGAATCACGTCAGCACCACACTCACCTCTCCGGCCGCACCCAACCGAGCAGACCGCGCACACAGGCGTTACCTATAAGGAACCAGCATAGGAATAAGCGAGGAATGAGCAGGTAAAACCCTCTTGACACCCCTGCTCTGCCCCGGCCCCCCATACTAACCCGCACCTGCAGCCCACCGCGCCGCCATCTTCCCGGCTTTGCTTCACGGCAGTCGCAAGCGAGGCGAGGCGCGTTGTTTTGCGACGGCGTGCTGGGCGCTCGGCGGCAGCGGCCGTGCGGTGGGCAGAGGGGCAGTGATGGCGGCGGCCGGAGGGGTGCGGGTGCTGCCCGCCTCGCCCAACTGGTACAGCAGCCGCTGCAGCGACGCCAGCAGCGACGGGCGCTTCCTCGGCTTCGCGGCGAGGCACCGCGTCTGCCTGCTGGAGATCGGCGGGACCACACCTGCCTTCTACGGTACCGTTACAGCGGATGTTGGGCCCTGAGCGTCCCTGATTTATACGAGCGCCACGGGGCCGCGCCTCCGCCGGGAGCTGCCGCTCTGACACGTGGGGGGCGGTGGGACCCATGGGGGGGGGGGGGGGATGCTGAGGAGCTCACGGGGGTCTGATGGCGGTCTCTGTTGGTGCAGGAGAGCTGATCGGGCACACGGAAAGGATCTCCGGGTTCGCCTTTTGCCACTGCCCCGGGCAGAGCAGTCTCTGCGCCAGCAGCTCCGACGATGGGAGCGTCAAAATCTGGGATACGGAGGCGCTGGCTCCCGTGGTGGAGCACAGGAGGCACCAGGTGGGGTGTCCCCGGCGGCCGCGGGGCTGGGGAGGTGGAAGAAGGCACAGGGTAGGGAGGGATGTTCGGGTCTTGCACACAGAGCGGGGCAATGTCGCTGTAACCATGGTTGAATTTAACCGGAGGAGCTGTGGCTGCCCCATCCCTGGCACTGTTCAAGGCCGGGTTGGACACAGGGCTTGGAGCAACCTGCTCTGGTGGAAGGGGTCCCTGCCCGTGGCAGGGGTTGGAGCTGGATGGGCTTTAAGGTGCCTTCTGGCCCAAACCAGTCTGGGATTTGATGATTTCAAAACCAGTGAAATAAAAAACATTGAACGCTTCTGGCCAGCTTTTTGTTATACCCTTAGGACAGTGGTGTTGTTACATTACCTTAATAAGCTGTTGGTTACCATCAAAGCCTCAGTGCTTGTAGTGTGTACTCATTGCACTTAACTCAGCTTACTTTAAATCTGTTCAGCAAGTTACTATTCCACGGAGAGCAGACTAAGAACCAGCCTTGACCCAGGACACCATATTGGCCAATGCCCAGAAGAACTGAAACCCTTTAGAGCAAACCCAGCTGATGCTGGGGTGTACTTACAGATAATTTTCTACCTGTTATTCCATGTTAGATGGTAGCAAAACAGCTTTGCAATGTATTCAATCCTCTTCTCTTCAGAATGTGATCTCAGCGCTGCACTGGTCACCTCTTGTGAAAGATCTGATTGTGTCTGGTGATGAAAAAGGAGTCATTGTTTGTTACTGGTACAACAGAAGCGAGAGCCAGCAGTTCTTCCCAGAGCCTCGGACAGTTTTCTGTCTCACGTGTTCTCCTCATCATGAAAACCTGGTGGCAATTGGGTAAATATTCATTAAGTTTTAGTTTCCATTCTTCTTCTGCAAGAACCTTATTGTGAATTTTTGCTGCACAGTTGTAAGGTTTTCTGGTATAGAACAAAGTAGAAATAATATTTAGACTTGGTAGACCTGCCAGATGCAGAAATCTGTAACAATGTGAGGGCCCAGGTTTGGTTTGCTGCTCTGAAGTACCTTAAAACTGTATTTTTTTTAATTAGACTTTACTGGAAGACATATTACTAATGAATTGCTGTCATTCTTTAAGCCATATATGCTGGTTCTTGAAAATGCAGCTGCAGGTACACCAGTGCTAAATGGAGCTCCCCTGGACTGTTAGGCTACTGCTGGTACCCTTGTGGCTTGTGATTTGGATTCTCTGTAATACAGTAATGGTGATCCTAGTAAAGAGCTTGAAAATTGCCTCAAGTATTATTCCAAAAGGATCCAAGAGTCTCTTCATTAATTTAAACCTCTGGTTTTAGCTACAAGGATGGCATGGTGGTTATAATTGATATCAGCAGGAAAAGAGAAGTACTGCATCGGCTTAGAGGCCATGACGATGAAATACATTGTCTGGCCTGGTGCCCTGTGTTTGGTGAAGAAAGGTTATCTGCTTGGCAAGATGAGCTCCCAGGTATGTAGAACTGATTAATAGTTTATAAAGTTGTGTTTAGTTTGTGTAAATGTCCTTGTGGTACATTGAATTCCTTATAGAAAGTCAGTAAATCACTAAGCAAAGGCAGCTGGTAAGTTCAATAATGTATATTCTGCTAAAAATCATTATATTTTCAGGTAATTTTATAAAGATTTGATTTTTCAAGTATAATAACATGACTTCAATGGTATTCAGTTGTTCCTTCAGAGGAAGGCGAAGTTCCAAATGGGGAACTGACACCGGACACAACCACAAAGAAAGGTTGTTACCTGGCTTCAGGAAGCAAAGATCAGACCATACGAATATGGAGCTGCACTAGAGGCAGAAGTAAGATTGATAATGTGGGATTAACAGTAGGTGGGAGAACTCTCTAAATGCAGCCTTGATTGGTTAACTTGATAGTTTAAAGCATGGAGAGCATACTTCAGATTGGCGTGACTTCTTTTTGTATCTGAGAATGTTGATGTGTTTGATGTTGAGGGTCTAAATGATCCCTCTTACTTCCATAGGTATAATGACTTTGAAGTTGCCACCCACAAAGAGAAGAGGTGGAGCTGTTGATCCCACTGTTAAGGAGCGCATTTGGCTGACTGTTCACTGGCCGCCTGGTCATCCCACTGAAATTGTATCCAGCTGTTTTGGGTAAGTAGGGCACACAGAGCCTGGGTACCAGCAATAGCTGTGGATTCACTTATTGATCCTTAAGGAAGAACTAGGTAGGAAACGCTGACATCACCTTCTTCCTTCCCAGTATAACTAGACAGAAAACAGATCAAGAGTTAAAGTGTGATTTCAGACTTCTAGAAAACTACTAGTCCTATCATTTGTCTGATAATCTAACTTACTATTTGCAAATGGTACTTACTGGGGTTTTGCCCATATACTGGGAGGAAATGACGTCAGTTTTCAGCGTGGTAGATAAGGATATGGTTTGTAGGGTGAAAGTTGCATGTGTGTATCTGTTTATAGTTGCACGATGTGTGTGTCAAGCTGTATTACTCTTGTACTTGCAATATGTATACACGTAATATAGTGTCTATATATTATTATGTTAATCTATATTATAATTTTGAAGTGAACAATGAAGTACACATTTACATCTTGCAGAGGAGAACTGCTGCTCTGGGATTTGACCCAGTCTGGCAAACGCAAGTGGACTCTTCTAGGATCTTCAGAAGGACAAAATCATTCCCGGATTGTGTTCAATCTGAGCTCTGTGAAGCATCAAGACAAGGAGCTGCTTTTTTCCATTTCAATGGACAGAGATGTAAGAACCATTCATAAAGTTAACATAAAAATAGCTCTACCTATACAGTTTGACTGAGTGAGCCTACCTCATTTAGGGCCACAGATTTTCTCTTAAAGTGGGTTTAATGCAGCTTTTTGTAACACCATTGCTTAAAATTTGTCCAAGTCCATGTGTATATTTTTGTTAGTTTATAAGCTCAACACTTACCATGTTGGCTTGAATCATTATGACATTCTAGACTTGAATGGTAAGCATTTAATAAGGGAGTTTACCATGTTTTTCCTGAAAGTTTCATTTTAAAAAGGTCTTTTTCCTTCTTAAAATAATTTACTTGTTATAAACTAAAGGGGTTTTGGTTTTGTTTGGTTATTAACTTTCTGCCTTTCCCAGGCAGGAGAGTGTCTCTTATTTTTAAGTTAGAAGAGGATCACGGGATTAAAGTGTAGTCATTTTGTCCATTCCCTTACAGTCTTCCAGCTGTTGCAGCCCTGTATGTGACATGTAATCATCAGGGTGTAGACCACACACTATGTCAGGCCTTGAATGTGACCTTTTATCTCACTCGTGCTTTGCTTTTCCTTGTCATACCAGTCTCTCTAACGATTCCTTTTTCCTTACTCTTCAGGTGAAGTGTTGGGACCTATCAACTCTTGATTGTACCTGGACCATGCCCTCCCTTGGGGGATTTGTCTATAGTCTTGCCTTCTCACCTGTGGACACAGGCTGTCTTGCCATTGGTGTTGGAGACAGCATGATCCGAGTGTGGAATACTTTGTCCATGAACAATACTTATGATGTTAAAACCTTCTGGCAAAGCATAAAGTCCAAAGTTACAGCAGTAAGTGTCCTTTTGATTCTCTCTTTTTTTTTCTCTTTTCACTACTATTTTTTTCTTTCACTCCAAAGAAGGTTCTTCCCAACTAACAATATATAAAGCCAAGTTGTTCCTTCTGTACTTGATTCTTTTGGTACATAATACATTTTAGAATCTAGCAACAAATTTTCACCTACTTGCAATACATCTAGTGAAATCAGCTGAAGTCCCACTGGCTGTTTCACTGCTCTTTAACTTTTGTCCTCCTTCATGATCCTTCCCTTCTTCATCCATGGCTGCTGTTGCTCTGCTAGGAAGTTTGACAGGCTCAAAAGCCAACATGGATGTCTTCAGTTGGGTTTAACCAGTTGTTAGCCAGAGGCTACTGCCTGGTGAAACTGCTCGCAGCAGAAAAATATGGGAGTTATTCACACCAAAAGTTTTCTCACCATTCTCCCACAGTCTCCATTTCTATTTTGTAATACAAATGTCAAATAGTATTTCAGTGATTTTAACCCCTTTCATCTTGTCCCATTATAGCTGCTAGGGGGAGAGCCTTTGCTTATAGCAGTGATCAAATCAAGTGGCTGTAGTTGTAGCTTGTGTCATTCTGAATCTTTCTGTTTTGCTTGCAGTTATCCTGGCATCCAACTAAGGAAGGCTGCTTGGCTTTTGGAACAGATGATGGAAAAGTTGGCATATTTGACACCTTCTCCGGCAGGTAAGAAAGTAGCTTTCAAATTCATTAGTGTCAGATCCTGCTGGTATGTTACCATGCAGAGGGGCTGTGGTCTTCTCTGAGGTATATCTTCACTGTTAGATAAGAGTAGGATTAAATTAAAACTAGTAGAACAGTTGGATTGTCAGTGCATCTTTTAATCTCTCCATTAGTATTTGTTAGCTTCTAAGGTAATCTTTACTTAAAATTGCATGACCAGAGAACCCCTGTGCCAGAACAGCCAAAGAAGGCTTTAGACAGAAAGGTGTTTTCAGAGAATGAAAAGCAACATGCAGTTAAAGGTTATCAGAACAATTTTGTTATGGTTTTAGTAGTGTCCTACAGGAGATGTTAAGGAAGGCTTAGTATGCTACAGCTTTAGGATGCAAAAGCACCTGGTGTCTTATTTCATCACTGGAAATATGTTGATTTTATTTTTTTATTCCTCTCTGCTGAAATCTGTCTCTGCTTCCTTATCTTCCTGCTCAGTGCTAAGAATAAGCCACCTCAGATCTCCAGTACGTACCACAAGAAGACTGTGTACACGTTAGCCTGGGGGCCTCCAACTCCTCCTCTGTCTCCCGGTGAGTCTTCCAATGCCTTGTGACAAAGTAGAACGTCCATGCAGAGCACACAGATGCCATGAAGTTGGTATACCATCCCTTCATAGGAAAAGGAGCCCTATTTGCTTGGTATCAATCCTTTCTATCAGCTAAGGATGCATTTTGCTGAAGGAGCTGTTAATAGTTTTGCAAGGGAGCAAAACAACCTTTTCCAGTTTGAAATCTAGGAGCTTCAGGAAGTAGGTGTGCACCACACCTCTGTTCTTACTTCAGGGTGTTACAGAGCAGTAACTGCATAGGCTTCCTGCAAATACGTGTTCCTTAGCTCCAGAAGTCTGTTTCTACCATTTGAACTGATCAAAACTCCATTAGCTCTTCACAACTTGAATTTAAGGACTAAACTTTAAAGGGAGCTTTAATGATTGCAATGATGATGTATGAAGAGATCTGTTGGTAGACACAGAGGACTGAATTGTGAGAATTTATTAGTCAATTTCAGTACAGGCAACTGAAGCATATCTATATCCTTTTAAAATGTATTGGTTTATAGTAGGAGTGATTCCTTCTGGGAAGACTGATGAAGAACATGGTATATTTAGCTTTTTTTCCTCCATTGGACAGGAGGAGAAGGTGAACAGCCCTCTGTAACATTATATAGTTGTGCTGGAGAAGGTATTGTTTTTCAACACAACCCCTGGAACCTTAATGGAGAGGCAAATGACATCAACAAAGTCATCCGAGACACTAATTCAATCAAAGTGAGTACAATTTTGAGGGGATTTTATGGATTCATGGTAACTAAATCATAGTTTCTATGCCCTTGTAGTTGTAGGTTTCTGATTTTGCCTTCATGATGTATCTGTAGCAAATGAAAAGTTTGAAACCCACAGTCTCCACAGGTAGACTTTAGACATGTATTGACCCAAACCATTTAAACAGTTTGTGTTTGTCTCTGAAAAAGGGTCTCTTTTCCCCCTGATCTCAACATGCACAGCTGTTTCCAGCATCAGTTACTCCATTGTCTTAACCAGAAAAATTAAATTGAAGTAGAGTCTGGTTTTAAAGCTATGTGTGGCTGTTTGAAACAACCAGTTCATACAGAGCTTTCCAGTTTCAAAGCACTTGAAATAATATCCAGAATAACGTCCTGAATAATTGCTACTCCATCCAGTTGCCAGTCTTGCCCTGTTGAATGCATGTGAAAGAGTTTGAAGAGTTTTGGCAATAGTTGTGTCTTCTTTCCACAGCACAAACTGCCTGCCCGTACAGAGATCAGCTGGAAGCCAGATGGCAAACTCTTGGCTCTTGGCAATGAAGATGGGTATGTGTTACTTGGAGGTTGAAGTGGTTTATGTGCTGATCTGACCAGAATCTCTGTCATGAAGCAAAAGTAGTTTTTGTTGCTCTGGTTTGTCTCTGTTCTTTCACTGATGATGTATTTGACTTGTTATAATACCGCATTCCCTGCTGTTAGTTGGTTTAGCTGCTCTTGGCATGGAGGATCCACATCATCATGTTAAATTACTTTTTAAGGATCCACTCATGATTAAAATCTGCTTTTGCTGATGTGTTAAGTGAGGGTTTGAGTTGAATCCAGAAAAGAAACTCATTTAGTTATTCTCTTTCATATTCTGTAATTCTGCTCATGCAGGATAACAAAAAATTCCCATTTTCACTGACTGCTGGAATTCTTACACTGTTGTTCTTACTTTTCAGCTCAATTGAAATATTCCAGGCACCAAACTTGAAGTTGCTTTGCACTATCCAGCAGCATCATAAACTGATTAACGCTATTCGTTGGCATCATGAGCATGGGAGCCAGCCAGAGCTGAGTTACCTGATAGCTTCAGGCTCGATCAATGCCACTATTTATGTGCATAATCTGAAGAGTGTCATAGGTAACAGATTATATCCCAAGTTTTGGCATCTTGTTCTGGTTTACTCTGTTTTGCTGCCCATACCTGATGCTTTTCTTTTTTGTTTCAGAGAGCACTTCAGAAAGTCCTCTGACAATAGCAGAGCCTTTTCGAACTCTGTCTGGGCACACAGCTAAAATCACAAGTCTCTCTTGGAGCCCCCACCATGAGGGAAGATTGGTATCTGCTTGCTATGATGGCACTGCTCAGGTATTGCTCCACAGCCTCTTAGATGTGTATTTCAGACCATCCATTGTATAGTGGTTTAGAGCTGACTAAACAGCAAAGCTTTTGTGAGACTGAAGTAGTGCACATTTACCCTTGGGAACCATCTCCTGGTTCTGGATACCTGATTGCAGGTATCTATGGTTTTGCAACTCAGAAATTGATTTGTAAGTTCTGTTGTTATGATTTTCATATTGGCACTTTTAGATCCTTAAAAAAGATGTTATACAAACGTATCAAAGGCAGACAAAGGAAGCTCTGATTTTTCTCCATGGTGGTATTTGAAATACCTGTTCAACACTCATAGAGAAGTTCTGACAAGTGCAAATCACTGAAGAGAAAATGCAGAGTATTAGGGAAGATAAGACTTTCTGAGTAACTGGATTTCTTCCTTGTTTCCAAGGTATGGGATGTTATGAAGGAAGAGCCACTCTGCAACTACCGTGGGCACCAGGGCCGGCTGCTGAGTGTCCAGTGGTCACCAGTGGATCCGGATTCTGTTTATACAGGAGCAGATGATTTTTCTGTTCACAAATGGCACATCTCAAAGCAGGAGCATACACGGCCTCCTCAAGGTAACTGTATTCAAACATCAGATCCTTTCCTGAACACGATGTTGGAATTGGGAAATAGAGTGTTGACACATTGATGTGATATAAGTTCCAATGCTAAATTCCAAAGAATAAACTGTGTCTAGGTTTAAATTGAGTTCTATCCTTACTTAGAAACTAATTGTTGATCTCTACAGATAATATGCAGGTAACTTTTGCAATCTTTTATAGGCAAAAAGAGTATAGAATTGGAGAAGAAAAGAAGTATGCAACCAAAAGTCAAAGCCAAGAAAAAGAAAAAACCTATAGGAAAGAGCCCAGGCAAGCAGGATCCAAGTGATGCCACGAATGGAGATGAGAGTGCAAGGGAAATGTTGCCAGAGGAAAACGGAGTGTCGGACCATGAAGAAGAAAAAGAAGCTCAGGAGGCAGAGTTGCCTGATAAAGTCTCCACAACTGGTAATAATCAAATCATCTTAGCTCAATGGTTCCCAGACTGTTCAGTGCTCAGATCATCATCAAGTTCAATATTTTCATTGATATTTTCTCATAATACCTATTGAAATAGTCCTGGTGAAGAAAATATGGTTCTGGAATGTATTTCATAATTTTCTAAACTAGTTTGGGTTGAAACAATGTCATTCTTGATCAGTGTTGCCTTCTGGTCATATATCTTAAAATACTGGTGGACCTTCATTAGTGTCTGTTGACACCTTGTTCAGCTTTCTAACAGTTCTGTAATGTTTCCTTAATACTTGCTTGCCCTAACAAGTTGTTCAGTGCCATGGCAAAGCAAAGCTTGCTCTCTGCATATTTCAGAATCGATGTAATAGGATGTGAATATATGTAAGTGTTCTGCTGTGGGCTTTTCCATGAATTGTGTTTCGTTTTTTTTATCACTTACCTCCAGTGTTCAAGGATACATCTTCCTCTGCATATAATTATTCATCACTCAGCTTGCCAAAGCCTTTTGTGACCCAGAAAGCCATTCCTGTGAAGAAGGATCCACCTAAAGAGAAAGCAAGTTAGTATGTTTCAGGTCCTGCATCAAGGTCCTCATTCTAGGCACTCTCAGAGCACTTTTAAAATCTCTTGAACATTTTAAGTTGCTGCATCTTTTACCTGCCTGGATTGTCAGCTGTTCAGTATGGGCTTAGATGCTGCCTTTTGTTTGCTAGTTTCATTCCAGGCAAGATGGGCAGAAAACTATGACAAGTGATCAGTATTCAGAAGTCATAGTTTTTGTTTTCCTGTGTGAGGAAGAGGGGGTTTGAAATACCCTGAATTGGAGAGTTCTGCTGTAGGAGACTTGTAGCTCTGCAGCAGCGAGTAAAATGTCTGATTTTTCAGCTCCTGATGCCTCTCTGAAGAAGAGGAAGCCTCGTTCTATTCTACCCTTCAGCACATTCCTGGACCACAGATCAAAAGATGAAATGCATCAGGACTGCTTGAGTCTGGCTGCATGTCTGAAAACCAAAGGTATCAGTCTAAAACTAAAATACTTGGAGATAGGGGCTCAAAAGTATTTAGAAGCACATGTCCAAGGACTTGACTTTGACCAGTAAGCATTATCTTTCTAAAATCCTTCCCTTTATCCAAGTGTGTGACTAGCTGTGGTCTCTTACCTGACTTCTGCAGTGTTCCAGCACTCTGTAGCCACTCCAGCAAGATTTTGAGTAGGATACAGCCAGGCTTTGATTTGTGGAGATAGAGTAGAATTCTCTGTTCATGTGCAAAGTATTTACACCTGCAGAGGCATAATATGGGCAGGAGAAAATAAACCATGAGGAAAATGTTAGTATGCTCACAGCAGTGCTCCTTAGAACATGCAAAGAGATAGCTGTGCTTCATTTAGAATAAATGCTCTGCACATATATGGTCCTGATCAAACTTAGAAGTAAGTTCTAGGTGCTGATCGGACAGAACGTAGAAGAATAAAGTATTTGCCACCAGTTGAGTGCAGTGTAGTAGTAGAGTGACATGGCAGGTCCCAGTTCCCACTGTTGTACCAAATCTTCAATATTAATTCTTCTTGCCTGGTTTAGATCATAATGAAGACATGTCCCCTGACCTCAAAGATCGCATCCACTTGGGGCTGTTCACAGACAGGACTTCTCTGCACAAAATGATTGATGTGGAAGGTAAGTGAAATAATGAATCCACTTGGACAACATGTCCATTGTAACTTATATTCCAGGACAAAACAAATTGGGGAAAATGCTTGAATAATGCTGTTGCATTCCAGCTGATAGGAAGTGTGTTTGCTTCCAACAGGAAAACATCACTTGGAGAATGGACATCCAGATCTCTTTCAGCAGCTCATGTTGTGGAAGGGAGATATGAAGGGTGTCCTCCAGATGGCTGCTGAGAGGGGAGAGCTGACAGACCAGCTGGTGGCCATCTCACCCATGGGTATGTTTGGTCTTGTAACACATAAGCAGATGGAATTAGCTGCCAAGGGAAGCCTCCTTCTGATTGCTCAGGGTTGGAAACTCATGATTGGTCCAGACTGGAAGCTGCTTCTTTAACTGCCTGGTAACAAAAATCAAACACAAAAAACATCCTATTTATGACTGAGACCTGAATATTTCCACAGGCACCCACAGTTTGGGATAGTGGGAAACAGTGGCTTCTTTTGGGACTTCTTAAAGGAGCAGGCTCTTACTTTGAAACATAAAGTTGGTACTTTGTAATATGCTGTGGTCCTTCCCACCTCCTGGTGTTTTAAATACGCTTTAAACTTATTTTACTGGTAGTGAAGCCCTACAGTTGGTGAATCATAGAATAGTTAGGGTTGGAAAGGACCTTAAGATCATTCAGTTCCAACCCCCCTGCCATGGGCAGGGGCACCTCACACTAAACCATATTACCCAAGGCTTCATAGAGGTACATGATGTCATCCCACAGGAGTTCTTCCAGTTTTAAAACTTTGCCTTCTCTTTTGCAGTTGGGTATCAGGCCTGGGTTTGGACTGTAGAAGCCTTTGCAAAGCAGCTGTGTTTTCAGGAGCAGTACGTGAAGGCTGCCTCCCATCTCCTCTCCATCCATAAAGTGTATGAGGCCATTGACCTCCTGAGAGTGAACCAGTTTTACAGGTTGCTGTATATTTATGTTTTCTAATGGGTTAGATTTGATATTTGGATTCACTTCTTGTACACAGACAATTAACTTTCCTATCTTGCTTCTCTTACGTGCATTAGGGAAGCAATTGTAATTGCTAAGGCCAGGTTGCGTCCAGAAGATCCAATTCTGAAGGATCTCTACACAAGCTGGGCAGCGGTATTAGAAAAGGATGGTCATTATGCTATGGCTGCCAAATGGTGAGTGGAACTGGGAAGAATACAGAATTGGTTCCATGCTTGAAACAAAGAAGGTTCTTGGTTTGTAGCAGCTGAAATCTGTTAACTGGTCTGGTTGTTATTTGAGGTGGTTTCTGAGCCTGATCTCACTCGACTCCCTCTAACATAGGTGGGAAAAGAAGCTCCAGAGGGCAGTTCAGAGCAGAAGGTCCAAATGCTGTTACTACAGGAGAACCAGCTCCTTCCATAGGCATTACTGGAAGTCTCTGAAAAAGAGTCTAGTAAGACTAAGAGTAGGATGTCTATGAAGAGACTATGGGATGCTCCCAACCTTTCCACTGAAAATGTGCAATGTAGTACTTGTATCCTGATCACTAGGTCATACTCCTCCAGTCAGATTGTTTCAAATTTGTGACTACCCAAATTACTAACACTGCTTGAAATACTTTGGCTTGGAATAATGTCCTTTGCTTGGTACTGATTCCAATTCTGGCTTGTGTTCACTCTTGTGAAAGTATTCAGCTGAAATCCAGAGAAATGCATTAAGGATAAACTACTGTAACCTTCTCTCTTGAGTCTGTCTATTTCTGCTCTTCATCCAAGCCATGTATGGTGTGCACACCACCAGAGGTTTCAGTCTGTATTATTAGGCTGTGTGGTAGCTTTGCAGCAGATCAGGTACCATATGTCCCTTGTAAACTTCGGTGAAGTGATGACAGCTCTGAGAACCCATGGAAAATACAGGTTTATCTCCAATTGTATGTGCTGCAATATAACTCAAAACCAGTATTTAAGTACTAATCAAGTTGACTTGCCTTTCTCTCTTTTCAGTTATTTGGGGGCTTCCTCCCCATATGACGCAGTTAAGGTGCTGGCAAAAAAGGGGGATGTGACATCCCTTAAAACTGCTGCTGAGCTTGCACTGATATCTGGAGAGGAAGAGTTGTCAGCAACTTTGTCTTTCAGATGCGCCCAGGACCTGCTGCTATCCAGAAACTGGGTGGGAGCTCAGGAAGTCCTTCAGCGACATAAAACTCTATTTGTGAGTTTGGTAGTTTCCTCTCAGCTTTCTTTAGTGTTGTTTCTCTTCAGATTAACATGTACCTCTGCAGAGGCAAAGGGCCTGTGGTGGGGTAACAATCTGTCGCCAAGCTGCTGTTAGCCATGATGTTCTTACATTTGTCTATGTACTGTGGTCAATAAGGGATTGCTTTTCTTTGGGCAGCAGCTCCGTGCTCTTGACTGATTTATTTTTCTTCCTTGTTAAAGGGACAGAGACTTGTTTTCTGCCTTAACGAACTGCTTTGCAAGTGCCTTAGTGAAAGAAGTCCCTGCAACCGAAAGAGCCCTGTGCCTCCCTGCTACCACAGCTGGGAGCTCAACAGAGAGGCCTCATTTTTGGACATGGTGATAGAAGTGTGGCAGAATGCATTGGGCATGGACACCACTGAACAAGCCACATGTGCATGGGAGCAGCTGCGCAGTGTTGAGCATCCTCCTTCTACCAGCAACACACACCCAAAGCAGGTAAATGGATTTAGACCCATATGCACACTAAGCTTTACTATGGTATATGCAGGAAAACACAGACCATGGTGCTGTGCTAGCCATTCCTAGGGGCTGGTGTTGGCACCCTGCTGCAGAATGAGGCTATAGTGTGGGAAAAATAGATTATAGGCAGCTGGGACAGCTTGCATAGCCACAGGTTTGTCTGCATTTGTTTCTGTGCAGGGTAAGAACTGACAGATGGTGTCAGTGACAAACACTGAGATGCGCTGGCTGTGACTGGCAGAGCTGAGTGGGCTCGGCATTGATTCAGGGCTTTGTGTTGAGCTGTTGGAGCCAGGGCTGCTTGTTAAAACACTCTGGAGTTCAGAAGGTCTGTTCATTGTCTGCAGCTCTTATCATTGACCTTTGATGTGCTCCCATCTCTCATCTGTTTAGTAGGACACAAGTAAGCACAGCTGCTGAGTTTACCGTTACAAGTAATGTTGAAGTGCTCTATCACCTGTGTGAAGACTACGTACATTGCACTGTTGCTAAAATTGCTTGTGGTTAAGTGCTGTGTTTCTTTGCTCCTCCTCCATGTTCATACTTTACAGTATTCATCATGCTCCCTGGTGCTTCCTGTAGGTGCTTTTCCATATCTCACATGACCTGAGCCTTGCAGCCCTGAGCTATCGGAGTGCTACTTGGCATGAAGCAGTGAAGAGTATTCTTGGAGCTGTGACCCGCAGTTACGATGCTGGTAATTTCTCTCTGATGCAGGAGATTTGCAGGATCATCCTTCCTGAAGGTAAGGCTCTTCCTGTGTATCTCTTGGCACTGACAGACAGGAAGATCTTCCCTGTAAGTGTCCATTATTATCAATAGGCATAATAATGCTTGGAAGAAGCAATACATACCCATAACTGTAGAAACCTGTGGAATTTGGCTAGTGCAAGGGCCATTGGGCCATCAAAATTCAGACATGCAGTCTCATGGTAGAAAGGAGTCCTGTGTTTAAAAAGATGCCAAAGATGTCTGCCTTTGCTTCCTTGCTTCCTGCACCACTCCACCAGCATCTGAGTAAATCTCTGGTTTGGATCTCCGGGATAGCTGTTAATTTACCAAATCTCTTTTTCTTCAGAAAGTTGTAGAAACTATTTGTAATCCTTGTTTTTTGGTGTTTGTTTTTCATTACTAGGCTGTGATAACTTGAGACACAAACTGGACAGCACGCATCCTCAGAGTATGGATGTTTGCAGAAGTTTAGAGGGCTTTGTGGCTTACGGACTGTTGTATGACCTGTGGTGGAACCCACCCAAAAACTCTCCTGCCTCACAAAAGGCTGGTTTAGGTCCTCTGCTGTGTCCCAGTGAGCAAACAAGTCTTGAGAAGAGTTACATTTCAGGTCAGTCCTCCTCTGAAGAAACTCCTGATCTAAGTGCAGTTGAGATGGATGAAACTTGGTGCCATACAACTGTTCAGAGAAGTGAGGCAGAAAGTGATTCAAGAACTACCTCGGTTGATTTAGTAGACAGACAGTCAGAACTGAATGGCTGCAAAGTGCTTCTTGTAGAAGAGATTGCTGCTTTACAGAACACCCAGAGAGATATAGCTGAGGTCCAGCAGATTTTAGCAGATATGATCCGTCAGCATCAGCAGGAGAGGAATAATCTCCAGGAAAACACAACTGGAAGCACTCAGGAAAGTAACCTGGAGCAAAGTTCAGAGATTGAATCAAACAAACCACACTCTGACAGCAACCAGCTGAATGGGTAAGATTCAGAACATGAATGAATGGATTGAAAGCTTTGCTGTTTGTGTGTGTTTGTGCAGCAGATTTCTTGCTTAGCTCAGATTGCCTCTAATCCCAAGATCATTGCCCAGGGACACTTCAACATACAGCTTTCAACACTTCAGAAGTCTTGCATTTTCCTGGGGCTCAGCCACCATGGGCATTCACTTACTGCAGCTGGAGAATTCCCTGGTACACAGGGTCTGTTGTTACAGTGAATAAATAAGGCAGCCTGAAAAGGCGAGGGATAATGAAAAGGACAAGTGTGGTCTAAGACATCTGTCTCTGCTAAACAGTTACTTAGGACTTTGGCAAGAATGAGCTAGAGCATGTTACATTTGTCCAGCTCTCTCCTGTGAGGCAATGTGGTCAATTAAGCAAACCAGTTGCTCACAACACCTGCTCTTTTCTTGACAGTAAGGATGAAGTAAAGCAACCAATTACACTACCTGGGCTCACAAAGCAACTTCTGAAAGCAAAGGAGAAACTAGCAGAATTTCCAGACAATTTGAAGGTAAGTTTTCAGAAGATGCAGTGTGATTCTGGAAAAAGACAATCTTTTTGTAAGGGCAGCCTCCTCATAGAATCCCTTTCATACAGAAAGTAAGGAACAGTGACTTTCTTTATGATCCTGTGGCAGTTTTGAGAGAGAATTGACACATGGCATCATGGTGATAACTTTCTTTAAAGCATGAGTTTCTTCATGCAGTTGGAAAGTATAGATAAAGATCCTGCATGGAAAAACTTAATGGGATATTCATAGAGTCATAGAATGGTTTGTGTTGGATGGGTATTCTGAATGAATCTCTCCCATGCATTTTAAAAGTAATCCCTTGCTACTTAGAACTAATTATGTAAGCAAAATCATTGTGATAAACAGATCAGAAATTTAAGGTATAAAATGGCCTTTAGGAACTACAAAAAACTACACAACATGTTTGAAAACAGTGTTGCCTAGGTTGTCTCATCCCCTCTGTTCTCTAGTCTATAATATACCTAATCGTGGTGATTTTGCAAAAGGGGGCAAACCTGGTTACAGGTAATGCTAATGCATTGGAAGAGTCAAAAATACATTGAATTTCTGACTATCTGTTCTAAAGATACTGCAGAGCAGTGTCTTTGGAGAGCTGCTGCCTCAGGTATGTTATAGCTGAACAAATAATTGAAAGACATCACCTCATGTTTATTGTCTTGCAGATCTTCCCATTTCCGGACGTGCTGGAGTGCTGCCTTGTGTTACTTCACACGGGGTCACAGTGTCCTCCTAAGCTGTGGGAACAAGCTCTGGATCTCCTTCGGAAACACGGCAGTGCTGGTGCCTACAGGAAGGGTGGCAGGAGGTTCTTGACATGACATCTTGAGACCACATTGTCTCCCTTGAGCTGTCTACACTACCACAGCTCTTCTTTCTTCAAGTGAAGGCTTGTTTTGATGGCTGGGGTAATTTAGGATAAAACCACAATAAATCAGGTGCATACAGACTCACTTGCAGTCAACTACTACTCCTTAAGGAGATTGTGTTAGCAAAGTGCAAGGCAGTAGGTTGTGGGCTTGAACTGTATACAGGAGTTTTGTATAGTCTTTTTTTATTTGAGGGAAGTTATGCTAATAAAAGCTCTTACTACTGACATGCAAGAGAAAGTTTGGAGAAGCTGTATTTGTTTTTCAGCAGAGAAGGAATAGCAGCTACCCTGAAAAAAAACAATGGTTTCTGTAAGCAAACCGCCCCTTACCTGAGTATTGTTCTTAAAAGTATTGTGTGTTTATCTTCCCTCCTTTCAATAAAGTCTTCTACCAGCATGAACTGGCATTTCATTTGATGTATAGAAATCAGTATCAGTCAGAGGCACAGGTTAAACATACTCTGTAAATCAAAGTAGATAAGTGTGCTATGATTTAGCTTTGTATGGTGAAGCCGCCTGTGCAATGTAATAGGGAGGGTGAGATCTTCTATATTTGTTTCCAGTACAAGTAGCAAAAGGTAAGGGATTTTTCCAGGTCAAGAAAAGTCCCTGCTTTTGGCAACATCCATGGCTGAACAAACTGCTTTCTGCTCCAGCAGTGGTAAATTTAAGATATCAAGAAATGAAATACTCTAGAAAAGATGCTGTTTTAGAAGTGCCAAATCCAACCCTAGAATACAGGGTCTTGCCTATTTGACATTTCAGCCACTCTTAGAGCTTACTTGGAGGCCTTTGCCTGTCTTGTTAGCAAAACTCTCTTCTTAAGAAAAGAACAAGGCTGCATAAGCCTTAGTGACCACAACATATATCTTAGTAATTTCTAGACATAAGTTTTTTAAATGCAGCAAAAAATGTGGTAGGGTGGGGTAAGGGGTGTCATGAATCTAGAAGGTTTCTAAGTACAATATGAGTAGGAGGAATGGATTTATCGGGTCAAGACCTGTTCCAGATTCTTTCCAGACAAAACGCAGATAATTTCCTGCTCCAGGCTGAGTAAAGCCTCTGAACAACCTGAAGAGCAGTACATGAATGCTGGGGGTTATACAAGATGTGTTAATGCAGAAAACTGCTGCCACTAACTTCAACTCGCCACATTCTGCGCAAAGTATTTGCAAACCGGGAGGGGGAGCCAGTGTCTCACCGAACAGCCTCTTGCCCTTCCAGCAGTAAATTTAGATGGAGCACGAGAACTTCACACAGAACACAAGTCAAGCAGCTTTGGCTAATACCGCACTAAAAGAACACTCAACACCACCAGCTGTGCTAAGATGAGCAGGAAGAGAGCACCAGTTCCACAAAGAGAGGTTGAGCTCAATTTCCATCAGCTCCTATATAATAACCTCAAAAGCAGATTTTACTAAGAACTACCACAGCAACAAATCATAAATGGTAAAAGAAAGCTGAGCATCTTTGAGCATGTATCACAACTTCAGATAAAGCCTCAATTTGGGGAATTTTAGTGCTTGATGGAAAATTCAAACCAAAATTTGGTTTAAAAAAAATTTATTTTACAAAAATTAAAAATGAGTAGTATTTACAAGCATTTGAAAAACTAGCTCTAAACCTCAGCTCCTACTCAGGGATCAGTTAAGCTTGTTCAAAATGCAAGATAAAGTCTTAACATTTTAAGCTTGCCATGTCCAAAAGGGTTAAAGGGGCTTTTAAGAAATATTAGAGCTGCTTAAAAAGTCAGAATCCCAAATTGTTCCTCCATCCTCTAATGACTTCAGATGTTTATAATGAAAAGAAAGGGAGCCATTTCATTTGTTGTTAAGCAGATAGACAGTAAAATTAGGGGCTGGAGAAGAGGAACAAGTATTGATCCTGAAGTTCTTATGTTGCAAGAATAATAAAATTTGGAGGTTAAGTGAAAACTAAAGTCAAAGCATTGGTCCAAGTCTCTGTCAAAAGCAAACTTCTAGACCTTAAGCTATTTCCAGAACAGTTTCTTAATACCCGTAAGAACTAAGCTGAGGCTCAGTGTGGGTCAACCTGTACCACACAGAAACTATGGAGAGCTGCTCAAATCAGCTCCAAGAATATCCATCCCTACTGTTGTTCAAGCAAACCTCTGAATATTTTTAGCTGCAAGGATCATTTTTAATGTCACTGTTCCTAAACTTCCGCAGTGATCAAAGGGAGCCATTTCCACAGACCACACCAAGATAAAATAAGCAACACATGAGGTGAAGCAGTCACCCTAACAACATGCAAAAGTTTTAAAATAAGCTTTATAAAGCACAATTTACAAATCTGTGTGCATGTCTGTGTCCATTTTCACTGGATTTCCAGACCCTCAGCCCTTCTCAATATTCTACCCTTCCTTGCAGATTCTGTACAGTATAAAGAGGAAAAAAACAGAGGTATATACAGTAGTTTCTTTTGCCCTTGTTGTTAAAAAGATGGCAAACCACAAATGCTGGCATTAGGAATTCAGTCAACTCCCTTCTTGTGGGTTTCAAATGAAGATGTTGATCTTCAGCAAAACTGCAGGCTTTGTGCAGGCTGGATGCGCTGTAGATGCCTTTTGTTTGAGACAGTATTAGGGAAAATGGTTGAGGACAGCAGCTGCCAATATGGTAAAACCACGTTGTGCTGAGGGGTGCCGCTCATCATGGCTGCATGTTGTTGATAATAGCCAAAATGCTCATTTTCTCCTGGGCTGAGTCCACATCTTCATTCTGTTTCTGAGCCACTCCTGTGCCAAGGCCATACAGCCGCCCGCAGTACTTTGCATCATCAATTGTATCCTCAAAAAACAACTGCAGGTTAAGAAAAGGAAGACATGGGTATTGTTTAACTGTGCCTCCAAATCAGAAAGCCCCCAGCATAAATTAAACAGCCTATTTGAAGTCAGCCACCTCTAAGATGCAGCTTGTGAATTAAAGTAGGTACATGAAAGAGGAGTAAACAGAAGTCTGTGCCAATATCAACAGTTCCTATTGTTGACAGTTTGAAGTGTGATGGCCACAAAGCTCTAAAAAAAAGTCGTGTTGTCCCCCCCCCCCAAAAAAAAACAAAACAAAACCCACATTGTGCACATTGACATTTATGGGTAGGAACTGGAGAAAGAACTGTAAAGAACACCTCTTTCATTCTGAAGAATGCCATTCCCGTGAGGAGAGAGTCCGATCCTGCCTGGTGCTGTCGTCCAATTCGCTGCAAATCCAGCTGATCTGCCACTTCCTGAAGGCCACCCTGCAATGAGAACATGACAGTGTTTATGTTGGAAGACCCATTTCTTACCAGAATTGCCACACTTTTCCAAAGCGTGCTGAGTGAAACACAGTAGTAAATATTGTTTAAGAATGCATAAATACTCATCCCAAATTCAGGAACCTTGCTTTCCTGCTGCAGATACTTGAGATGACTGTGGGTACATTCATAGGTTATAAATGCTGGGCCTCTCTCTCCCTCCCCTCCCTCAAACAAGGCTGTGATTCAGTAGATAAGTTATTTTCAAGCCTCTGAGTGTCTACCAGTTAATCAAGTCATGGAGCAGTTCATGTAAGAAGAAATACTCCACCTTGAAAGGGGAAGATAAGCAATGCTGCATTGTAATTAGCCTCTGACATTACTAATACACAAACCGGAAGGTTATGGGAACATTCCCTATGTAATATACATATTGATAAGACTAAAGCCAGGGGGGCATTATCTATGAGATACAAACTTAGTCATAGGTGCTTATGTGTGACTACAAGCATTAAACACGTTCCAGTTCAAGGATGACATATACAGCAGTTCTGTCACTTGGCTTTACCATTTATAGGGTTGATGCCTATCATCACTTGCTTGCTGGGGACATACAAGTACCTTGAGGTTTTTGCAGCTCTTCATTAAGTACTTTACATCATAGATAGATGGGAAGAAAAGGTTCAAGATATGGAAAAATTCATGTTCCTCTTCTGGTAACCTGGAATCTGTCAACAACTTCACCATGTAGCCAAAGTCATAACCACTGAAAACAAAAACATACAGAAACCAGACAATCACAAAACACCTACACTCAGTTGGTACCAATATCTCATTTTTCTCAAGAGTTTTACGTGCTGTAGCTTTCAGATCTTCACATTTTCTGACATTCATAAAACTTCTCTGGATCAGAGCCATAATTCACCCTGATCATCTATGTCAGTGTAGGACTTCAGAATGCTCCCTAGGTGCCTCGCTAACCTCTTGTGGAACAGTTAAGCCACTGGAAAGAACCTTTCTTCCCAACACTGCAAGTTTCTGTAACTACGGGCAATAGAGAAAAGTAGGAAACCCTGTATGCATCTGTTGTCACTACCTCCTCCTCTCTCAAGTCCTTTCACTTGCAATGGTATCAAGCACCAGAGGACTTGTCATCAAGTTGCTTGAAACTCTACAAGAAAGACATCTCAGCTACACAGATTTACATAAACACAAGATGGAAGTTGGGGACACCATCAACACTGTAAGAAAGAAAAAACAAAACCCTTACTTTACAATGCACACAAGTTACTAAGTGTAGAAATCATATTTCAACTTATTCCATAGAGGAAGACTTAGCAGCAAAAGGATTTGCAAGCAACGCATACACAAAACCCAGACCACAGCATGTGCTAGTACAAAACCAACTGCCCTGGCTTGTTAAACTTGGCCTTCATATATTTAAGCTCATTTTAAGAACTGCAGAGCTGGTAATTCTCCCTAGAATCTGTGTCAGTCTCCATGGACAAAAGTAGCGATATTTCAATCAAAAAGAGATTTCCCACTTGCCAGCATCAGCAACCATCCCAGACCTACCTGTGGAAGGACAGCCACTTCACACTGTCACTAAGCACGACCCCAGATGTCATAAGCAACTCAGCAAAATGCAGAGTATCGATCCCTTCTTCTTCATGCTTCTGGAACTGCAGCCCAGAGCTAGCGAGGAGGTCTATGGAATCCTGAGAGTACATGTCCTCCCTGAAGGAGAAAAGCAGCTTTGCACTTCAGGTGTTATTAAATTGCATCAGTTTTAAAACCACTGCTGCAGCCTCCTACATCTCTAACAACCTGCTCTGCTGTCATTAATAATTCTGTTGCTACTGCAAATTCCAAAGATTCCTCTGTAGAACTGAATGACTTTGAGAAATGTCACTTCCACACGACAAGCACCATGGATGAGAGCTCAGAGAAAAGGGGAATTCTCTCATGTAGGCAGATGTGCAACTCTAAAGCACCGAGCGTCATTCCTATCTACATTTTTCTTTTTCACTTCACAGCACACAGCATCATATCATCATCTCCAACTCTATCTCTGGGAGTAAACAAAATTGCCTAACACTTGACTCAGGAAGGAAGGCAGGGCTGAGTGATGAGATGCTTGGTGGAGAGCTGAGCAGGAACCCGACTTCCACACTGGTTGGTTTCATTGGAGGGTTGGGGGAGGAAAGGATGTGACAACACAAAGCAAAATTCAGGCCAAATATGATAATGGAGTCACATGAAGTGATCACACGGTGCAAACTTCACTGCGATTTCAATACTTCAAGAGGGTCACAAGTTTTGAAGTAGAGACTGCAACTTTTGGGTTCAAGAACTGGATGATCAGCACACACTAGCTATGAGTTTTTGTCATGTTCTCCAATGACAGTTCCATAAAAACACTGATTGATTTCCTAGAAATGTGTGGGTTTGCCAGGTAAACCCTCTCTTTATTTCCAGGCAGCTCTACTGGCAATTATGCTGAGTTTACAATTTACAATTACTTCACAATTAGAGGGACAGGGATAATGAAACCTGTTTCAGCTGTAACCCAGGACATTGCAGTATGGAGGAGACAAGAACAACTGCCACTCTCTATTGAGCAAGACCCATTCTCCTGAACCTGGTGTGACAATTACAGCAACATTCTTCTTTAGATCCCAGTTTATATTTTAGCAAGGATCTGTAAAGAGGTGTTTTTCTTTCTGCTGAAAACAGCACATCCATATATTTTTAGCAGACAGAGACAGATTTATCTATATATTCATATATAGATACGTATAGGAAATGTATAAAGTTTCAGACTCTAACAGTGTTCCAGAAAAAAAAAAAGTTTAAGAAACACAGAACTACAGGGATAGGGTATTAAGGGTATCAAGGGAAAGGGTATTAAGGATAGGATTCTGGCACAGCTTTGGCTCCCAGAAATACTGCAAACTCCATTCATGCCACAGCAGTTTCCCACAAAAATCTGTGTTAGAATCTGAACATTTATTGCTCAGTACCAGCCAGTACTGAACATACAGACACCTGTGTTTGCCAAAGGAAAGCATCACCAGCAGGAGAGAAAAGGCAATTATTCCTGAGCTCGGAAGACTCACGTGAGGTTGAATTTGAAGTTGAACTGCCACGTATTGATCCCAGAGGGATATTCTCCTTTCTCATTTGTGAAAGTCAGGCCCAGCTGGATAATTTTCAGCAGGTCAACATTACATCGAAGGAGCTGGTACTGATAGTCTATGGAGCTGCGGAATTCTCCAATTGGCCTTACAACAACTCCAGGAAACTCTGTGTCCTAGGAGAGAAGGGAAAAGCATATTGCACCACTTGTTCTACTAGGGGTCATTATTAGCACTCTATAAGGAGTCTACTCAGTTCCACACTCACAGGTCTCAGCATTTCATTCCCTGAACTGTTTTGTAAAAATCACTTCCCCCCCCCCCCTTTTTTCATATTCATAAAGGTTTTCAACTGTTACATGCCAGACACTAAAAAATCCCCACACAACTTGTTAACTATTCCATTCATGTAACAGTTCTTGCAGTTTTTATTCCACAACAATAATGTTACAAACTCATCCAATATGCACTACTGTATAATCTAAACATCTCTCTTGCAAAGGACTCATTTTCTCTAAATCTACTAAAATGAACTTTTATTTATTCAGCGTTCTTTCTTGTTCTAAATACAAGTTAAATTCAGCACTCTGACCATCTTCATTTGATAGTCCAGGTGGTAATAACCTACCTGGTTTTGAGGAACAGCCAATGCCTACATGAACAAACACCACTACCAATCAAAACAGACCTTAACAACCATCAAAGAGATGAAAAACATTTTACTTGGCCCATGACCACGAGCTATCTTTGCTGAAAACCCAACTTTCACACTATTTTCACTCTCAGATGAGGTCATGTCACTTCTACTGACTAGAGCATGTGCAAAATCTTTCATGAAGGATCCAGTGCTGCCTATGTGGCAGAATCTCTCCCAAGCTCAAGATTTCTGTGTGTCCACTCTGGCAGCACACAGGTCACAAGCACACTCTCAGTGAGATCAAACAGAGAAAAGATAGCCCACTTCCCACTGACACATGGTAACAAAAAAACATCACATTCACTTACACAGCTGTGTTCTACTCTGAAATACCATACACTCTGTGGGGGCATGTGGTTTTATGCCATGCTTTTATTTAGGACTTCTCATATCTTGAAGTTTAGTGTTCCTAAGCAGAGTTAGTATAACTTCCAGTATCATAACTAACCACAGTTATCTATGTAAATAACCGACTCCAGCCAAGACTTTTAAGAGCAGGAAGATATTCCTCCCACCTGGGGGAGATTCTGATCTTCTTAAACTGAGCTTTCTGAACATGCTGTTGTACTTACAGCCAGAATGTTTCTCTTCCCTAAGAATCAACATCTGAGCTCACTGAAAGCCCAGCTGACTAGCTGTCACTTCCAGACTTTTTGTCCTACAGAACCACAGTATCTTCCATAACCAAACAGAGAAGACACTGAAAAGACAAATATACTGGAGGAGAACTAAAGATTTATACCCAATTGCACATCTGACCCATTTAATTTTTCTGTTGTGCAAACTCAGAGATTATAAACAGCTAAATATTAAGTGAATTCAGTTTTTAAGGTGTATATCTCTCCCTTTTCATTCAACCCATACTCAGCACTACTTGTATTAGACTCCAGAAAGCTTCTACTGAACAGCTTTCTACCTTTTTACCACTTCTAGCTCAGTCTGACTCAGTTTCTCACTTAAGAATCAACTTCTTCCTCTACCCTCAAAATCCCTCGACTAGGGCAACTAGATCCAGCCTAAAACACTTACCATTGCAATGTAGCTGTAACTCAGAACAATCTCTCGGATTTTCCTCATCTCTTCCTCCAGGTTGTTTGCCCACACCTCACAGATCACCTGGCTGTTCTCTGCCAGAGCCGCTGGCATCTTGCTGGGAGCAGAGAGAAGAGACCGATGCTGAATTCAGATGAAGGGTTGAATTGCAAACTGTGTGATCTTAGCGGTGTGCTGTTAAAGAGATCAATAAATAATGCTTTATACGAAGAAACAGCTACATATAAGAATGAATTATAAGTTGGAGTCAGTCACACTTCCATTTTCAGCTTCAAAATAGCCCATTGACGTTTATACCAACGCTTTCCTTGCTTTTATCGCCTCCCATAAACACGCTGAGAGAGATCTAGAGCATCCGTTCAGGTTACAGGAGCGGACGCGCAATTAACAGAGCAGTCATTCCTGAAAAGAATCATTCATTCTCCCCGTCTTTTTCTCCTGCCATAAGCTCGGAAACTTTCGGCCATCTGCTGTACAAGCAGAGAATCCTGATGTTTAACATCCACTTTTTGCAATAGCTTTTAGAAACAGCCACACAATGCCTTACGGACAGCACTGATAGACGCCAGCTCCTCCGGCGTAAGCCGGGAAACGCTGAGGTGAGGTCTTCCAGCTTACACTAACGGCAGCTTCAGCGGTAAACAGCCGGTTGCTCACCATTCCCTACACCAACACGGGCACGACCCCAGCCTCCGCCATCGGCGGTCGGGAGGGAGTTCAATGAGGCTAGGGGGAGCTCAACGCTGCCAGGGGAACACAATGCGGCGGCGGCGGGGGTTCAATGAGGCCGGGAGGAGAGCTCAACGCTGCCAGGGGAACACAATGCGGCGGCGGCGGGGGTTCAGTGAGGCCGGGGGGAGCTCAACGCTGCCGGCGGAGCCGCGCTGGTGCCCGCTTTCCCTCAGCTCTCCCTCAGTCCTCCCGCTGTCCCCTCAGCCGTGGAGGCCGCGGTCCGGCCCCCCCGCACCTGCTCGCGCGCGGGGCACCACTCTAGCCCTGCTTCTCCCCGCAACTCGTCTGCTCCGCCGCTCCCCATCGCCATTCCCTGTCCGCATCCCCCCCCTTTACACACACACCCCGCTACCTGCCCGGAAGCCCGGGCCCGACCAGCCACTGCGCATGCGCGAGACCCCCTCCCCCCCCCGCCCCGCAATCACCACTCCGCGAATAAAGGGGCAGGGTTCCGTTTGGACCGTTGGGGGGGTGTTGGTTTCCCTCTCGCGAGACTTACAGGGAAGTCGCCCCAGGGCGCGCGGCCGAGTAACGGCCGCGCGCGCGCGTTCCCGCGGAGGTGAACGCCATGCACGGCTGTGAGCGCAGTGCGCATGCCCACAGCGGAGGGACGCGTGATGAGCTTTCTACCCCTGTCCACCCCCCAGTGCTGGTAATGCGATCGCCCGGGTTTCCTGAAGAGGGAGCCCGGGCGAGTCCATTCGCCGCCCTTGGGAGGAGGTAAGGGTGGTAGGTGTGCCCCTCTGCCTGGGGAGCAGTGCTAGGGATGGGGCAGCCACAGCTTCTCGGGGCACCCTGCGCTAGAGCCTCACCACCCTCACAGGGAAGAGCTTCTGCCTTAGACCCAGCCTACATCTCCCCTGCTTAAGCTTGAACCATCACCCCTCATCCTATCCCTACAGTCCCTGATGAGCAGTCCTTCGCCAGCATACTTGTATGCCCCGTTCAGACACTGCTATTTAAATTGCTATTTAAATATTTGAATGGCTATTTAAATGTTATTTAAATTACATTAGCACAGATGTCTGTATTCAATAAAGCAGCATAATATAACTTCTTGTGTAACAGAGCCACCAAAGGTCGCTGTGCTGGCTGATGCTGACAGCAGATACACAATTTATTTGAAAGCTCATCTACTGTATTTAAGCTTAGATAGTATTTCCTTTCTTTTAGAGTGCAGGGTTCTGGACAGGGTTGTATTTGCTATCAAATAATGCAGTTCTGGTCCTTATGCAGAATTTGCCACCAAATCTCAGCTACTTGCCTACGGTTTCATCTAAGTATCTGGCAACCCAAATCTGGCATCTTTTACCCCTCAGACATAGTTCAGTGCCTCACATTTAATATTCATCCCTCAGCACAAATGTAACTTCTAGAAAAGAGGAGGTTTTTCCACGTGCTACTCTCCATCAAGTGACCTTGGTGCTGTCAGCATCTTATGACATCCCATTATTGAGCACTACTTTGACTCACAGTTTGTCTTCATGGATGATAGATAGCCACCATTTCGCCATAGCTCTGCAGTCTCTGGTGTTGCATAATTTATATATTAGGCAATAATAATACTCTGCTAGACTGACAGAATGTAATCGCCTTTCTTCCCATGCTCACTTGAGGTTGGGATTTCATGCAAGAAAACACATGTTGGTAGCAGCTAAATAGAGCAGGTTGGATTACAGCACTCTGTAAGTATAAGGTTAGGGTTTTTCCCTGTAGAATTCAGAGCAAAACACAGATACCATTTGTCTTGCTCGTAAACTCAGCACTTAAAGGTATGGTGAATCCAGGGGGAAAGATCATCTCAGGACAGGAAAAATGTGTGTGCCCTGCTACTGTAATAAAAATGTATTGCAGGAAATAATCACTTGGGATAAATTGAGCGTGTAATGTTTAACAGTTTGTGTGTGGCTGAAAAAAAGCTATTTAAGGATGTTTAGAACCACTGCTGGGGAGAGCTGGAGACATATTTTACTGAAGGAGATCAGAATTTGTTTCATCATGGCTAATTTTGGTCACATCTAATGAGGATGAAGAATAGTGTGAAAAGGCACCCTGCTCTTTAAGAAAGTCCCATAGTTCTTGTATTTCAAAGTAACTAAACTTGCTTTCAGGTCCAGCCTCCAAAGCAGGTTCCTGAAAAGCCCTCACACCCTCTGTAGTTAGGACCAGAGTTAAAATGCTTTGTGTAGATATAATACATCATAAGGTGGAATAAAGGGCAGTAGCTCAGTATTTTCACATTTGCTAGCTGGAGCCGCATGTCCTGGATTATGCCCTGTTGAAACAGTTCTGCATTTCCTTTAGAGCTTACTAACAGCACCACAAATGGTAAAAAACTTACTTATGGAAGTCTTAAAGAGTGAATCAAGTGTTAAAAGAAGCAGATATTGCTGAACATGTTTGAACCCTAACATCAAAGCCATCGTCTGTATTTTCCCAACCCTTCTGTTCCCAGAGATGCTCCCAGAGCCTGCTACTGCAGTACTGAGTGGTGGCACACATCTGCCCTGGCAGCTGCTTAGGATGAGAACACAGGGGATTAATGATGACTTGAGGTGCGCTCAGTTCAGGTTCCTCTTCCATGTTACAGGAGCCGTCAGTGTGGGTTTGCACAATCCTGAGAGACAGTGCATACGTTTTATCCTTCTCATGAGTTTTTCAACCAGTGAAACAGTGACTATTGCAGAAATGGAGAGTGAACAAAGAGAAGTTATTTTATGAAGCATTGGATCCAAAAATCTTTCTGCTGAGAAGAGATCAGACTTCCTGCATGCCTCAGCACTAAGGTTGGGGTGTTTGTAGTGAAGAAAGCAGAGCAGGACACAAGGCACCTGACAGAGGCAGCTTTTAGATTGCTGCCCACCTGCCCTAGACACAAACATGCAGTAGAAGGTAAATGACGTTCACATCCTCATGACTAATACGCTGAGCTCTCTGTTTCTGTTTGGTATAAATATCTCAGACATAATCAATGTCAGAATCAAACAGCACTTTAAAAGGAGCTCTGACCTCTGTGAAATTCAGTGGCTTATCATCCACTTTTGGCTATTGGATCAGCAGTCCTCCCAGTGCAAGCTCCAGCCCAAAGAAAGGTCATGTCAGTAGAATGTTCATACAGCACCCCTCTTGAAATGCCAATTCCCACTTCCCCCTCTGCATGTGTGGAAATAGCTGGAAGGAATTGCATTCCTCCCTGTTGAGTCTTCTGTCTTATGATAAATAACAATTGGTAGCATCAGCTGAAAATTACAAACTCTTTTCCTACTATGGAATAGTTAGGATTAGTCAAGAGAAAGCAACGAATAAAACAGTAAAACAATCTTAAATGTGAAATGAAGCACCATCGAATGTTTACTGTGCTAAGAGGACAGTGTGATGGGAGTTCTGGGAATACTCTCTTTCCAGAAAGAAGTTAGTAGTGATAAGGACAAGGAAACAGACACAGGCAATGAGGTGTCACTGTTCTTCATGCTTGCAGGTCTCTATACAGCAATAGCTGGTGCTAACTTGAAGTGCTGCTTCACCTATGGCTGTGAGGGTGGCTGTGAGGCCAAGGTGGTATTCCTTGTTATTCCTTGTGTGGAAAAAATAAGTCTCAGAAGTTATGGCAAGCAACACCTTCAATTTTCCATGCTTAATTCATAATAGAGTACTGTATATGAGGTAAGTAACAGAGATTGGGGCCACATTTGCATAATAAAGAGCAATGCTACTGCAAATTCCATCTTGCTCTTTGCAACAGCATAATTACAGACGTTGTGGTCTGTAAACATTGTATTTAAAGACAACTGAGCCCAACCGCATTCTAACCTCTTTGCATCTTGTCCTTACAGATGGAAACTATACCTGTAGCTGGTTGAGGATACCATATAGCAGCAGCATGGGTATAACTGCTAGACACCAGGAAAACTGGACTGCTGGGGTTTTGCCAAATTCCACAGTGACCCTTATTGCTTTTAGCAAGTATGCTTTTGACCCATTCAGTTGCACTGGCTATTTTGTGCTCAAAACATGAGTTAGTGCATTATAAAATCTTTAAGGGTTAGGTGGCTTTTCTATTCTCAGATACAGCCATGAAGACCCTTAACTGCAGCGATGTATGCCTCATGCTTAACCGGGTGACAGCTTGTGTATGCATGCCGGGAACGCTGCCAGTGCTAACAGTGACATGGCACTGGCTTCACATGACTTGCCTGGGAGGGGACAGCCAGCTCCTGCTTGGAAACACACCCCCGTCTCCTTCGCCTAAACCCTTATAAAGTTTCCACAGCAGTAATGAAAGGTGCTGAGCTGAACCCCAGGCTCTGAATGGGCACAAAGGACCTCTCCTAGGCTGCCGTCAGCAGGAGAATGGGCAGGCAGAAGTCAGGGGTGTAGCAGCTTGAAAAGATGTGATAGAAACATTGAGGAAGTCGTTCAAAGGCAATGTATGTCTGTGTAAAGGATGAGTGTAAGCTCTTCTAGGAGCTCTGGCTGCCTTCAGACCTGTGCAGTGCTTGGTACAGTGAGACATCCACCAAACACAATGTCTAGTCCTGTGTCTGCCTGCATAGAGTGCCTGATAGGAAACTCTGGGTGACCAGGTAAGCTGTCCTTATATTTTTCCCTTTCTGTGCTTTCATGGATGGCTGTAGCCTTTTTCCCTCTCAGGTGGGCTGTTTTCCACTGTCTGGGCACTGTAAAGGTTGATTCCAGTGAAATAAGGTTTACAACAGAAGAATCAAGCAGGAGGGAGGAATAGCAAGAAGCCGGGGTGGGCAGGCAGTCCATCACAGCGATGTACTTAGTAGTAGTGTAGTGTGTTACGGTGTTACAGGATGGTCTAGCTGCTGTCAGGACACGGTACTGGGTACAATACAAGGAGAAGCCTCAGCCTGGGGCAAGAGAAATTGATGGGACAGCAGCAATGAGACATAAATAATAATGTGAATGTTAAAACAAATATAAAATATAGGGCAGTTTTTTCCTTTTCAGATGATGTCGAACATTTTAAAACATGACTCAGACAAACTGGATTTTTCTGATACCTGAAGTGGAAAATTCAGTGAAAATACATCTGTGACTTAATGAACAGTTGTTGGACAAGTGATGAAGTACATGGAAATAATTAAACAAAACACACTGGAATTCTTTATGGACCAGTGTATGTTTCTTTTCCGCTTTAACATCAAGGCACTGATTGGAAAAACAGTTACTTTAGGGGTGAAAATTTAGTTTGAGTCAAATTTTGTGTTAACTAATTTGAAATAACCAAGAAGGAACCTTTTTTACCCTCCTTTTAAGTGAGCACTAGTTCTAGCTGATATTTGGAAATAGCTGCAGGCAGCTGAGATCTTCACTGGTTGATTTGGGGCTGTGCAACACGCCAACACAAGAGCAGTGCCAAGCACCTGAATGGCTTTTTGTTTGTCGAAAGAACCCTGGTTACACCAATGCTTTTTTAATGTATTTGGTGTATTCTGAATCAGAAGAGATATTTTTCAACAACAAAAGAAAGTAGGCAATTATATATTTTGGTAACTCTGATCCATTGAAGTTTATCTTGTTTTAAGGCGCGTAATGTCAATTCCTATCCTGTAAATATGACTTGACTGAGATTTTGGGGAGTAAGTTGATGCACAGAATTGTTTTGAACTGGAAGTCTTTACCCAAGCAAGACTTGTATCATAATTTAGTTATTTAAAATGAGTACTACTTGAAACATGATTATAATTTTAACTCTTTTCTAAACTCACAGAATGTGGGACTCTGTCAAGCAATGGCTGTTTGTCCTCCTAAAACCTCAGAGCAGAATCACATTCTCTGCTGTGCTCTGCTTGTGAGCTTATTCACATGCAAAGTTTCAGCAGCCTTCCATCAAGCAGCTAGATGAGATACTCCTCTTATGTCTGCCTCCCTGAGAGGTAATCTTGTACCACAATGTCATCAGAGCTGAATAATCTCTTTAACCATAGAAAACTGTGACAATGCTATTTACTGTAAGGTGTCAGAAGAATCATTTCATATTGCTGTTTTCCTCTCCCTCTTGGGTGGTGGTAGAGAAGATAACACAGCAAAAGGGCAAGGGATATAACAATGGACATTCTGATTAGATACTGTGTGGGAGAAATCATAGCAAAGGTAGTCAAATACCTGGACAGTTTTCCCAGAGAAGCTTTGGAATCTCCCTCCATGCTGACACTCAGAACTCAACTCTTCAGGGTTCCAAACAACCTGCTAAGAAAGCTGGAATGGAGCAAAGCCTCATAAAGGAATGGATTATTCAAGCTTGACATGTTTTGAGCATTTGTAGTGCTTTCTTGGAGGCAGTGGGCACACCTGCATTGAGAGGACCTGTGTGACAAGATAGGTGTATAGGGCATGTTTTGTAACGTGAATGCGTCACTGCAAGCAGAAGCACTTTTGGAAATGACGGTAAGATCAATTTGTCCTGTGGCAAGTGATTTATGCTGTTCTATTCAGGCTGGCAAGTTGTGATTGCTACTTTCAGGTATTCCTGATTAAGATCTGTTAGAGTCCAACTACATTTTTTTTCAATCAGGTTATGTTGGCAAACTTGGTATAGTGGAGAAATAAAATACACAGAAGACCTGTCATACTGGCTCCAATAGCTCACAAGTCTAATAGTGAGGAACTCCAGGTCTCAGGAAACATGAGAAGCCCTAGGACACTGTGACTTCCTTAACACATTCTCATTTTAACCAGCACCACCTCAGGGCACTTCTCTCGCTACTGCTTTAGCCAAAGGAGGCAGAGTTAACTTGTTTATGTTTTTCAAGGCTGCTACCAAAAGTGAGCATTTCCCATGGGAACAGATAGAGCTAGCTCTATGTTGAAACAGGGGGTTGGGAGTTCAGATCCATGGCTTCAGGTTTCAAATCACTTCTTGCCTAATTTTATTTCTTCTTCTCAGAACTGTTTTGCATCAGCTTCTTCCACTGAATACGTGGTGGGGTGGCTGGCCTTGTCTTTTTCTGTCCTCAGGAAAACAGGAACACGAGTAGAAAGGTGTCCAATTTTTTGTCTCATGCTCCTTGATGTGCATAATAACATAAGGATATAACATAGGGAACACAGGGAAACAGAGCTGGAAAATCCTGTAAATAAATTGAGTTGCATTTGTAAGGATGTACACAGAAAGTTATCATTTTAAACCTTTGGGCTAACATAGGGACTTCTTTTTGCAGTGTGTTCCTCCTATCTGGAGCGCTGCAAGAGGAGTACTCCCAAGAGGCTTGCTACCCTCAGAAAGGTAATGGAATATCATCTTTCTAATGAACACATTTCCAACTGTTTCTCTTTATACTTCAGGTAACACATTTTGCCTCTGCTTGAATATTCTTCTGAGTATGAAAAGCAAAAAGGATTTAATTCTGCAGCCATGAGTAATCTGGCCGTCATGTTAGAATTCACGTGTTTGTGTTCAGGTGAAGCCGTGAAGACTTTAGGGAATGTTTTGTTAGCTTTTGCTAGTTATGATTTATAGTAAGAATGCAGCAATATCAAAACAGTTACACAATAATTCCTAGGACAGCAACAGCAGGTCCTGAAATACAGAGCTCTTGCCATGGCCATGGCCAGCAGGGAAGCCCCAGCAGCTATTTTAACCTTGGGGCTTATTTTATTTTAATTCTGTTTTATTTTTTACCAAAACCAGTAACAAATGGTCAAATTTGTTTGATCTTGTCCATTTAGGACTTTAAACCACCAAACTGACCATAGCAGGACTTGAAGCAAAGATGATTTTCTTACTTACCATGTTCTTAAGCTGTAACTTACAGTTCCTCTACCACGAGAGTCAAGGCTGTGGGGGGCTCTACCGTGTTAATTCTTCATGGCACAAACTCATTTTGTTGTAGCTGGATTTTTGTTTCCATCCTTGTTAATTTAAGAACATGTCACCATTCTGGAAGAGCACAGGCTCCATATCATTATTTCCCTGCAGTCAGTGAAGGGCTGGAGTTCCCACTGGGTGCAATGTATTCCTGAGCCAGATCAGGGGAGGAAGCTGCGCCACAACACGAGTGCCATGATCATAGAATCATAGAACAGTTAGGGTTGGAAAAGACCTTCAGATCATCCAGTTCCAACCCCCCTGCCATGGGCAGGGACACCTCATACTAAACCATATCACCCAAGGCTTCATCCAACCTGGTCTTGAACACTGCCAGGGATGGAGCATTCACAACCTCCCTGGGCAACCCATTCCAGTACCTCACCACCCTAACAGTAAAGAATTTCTTCCTTATATCCAGTCTAAACCTCTGCTGTTTAAGTTTCAACCCGTTACCCCTTGTCCTTTGGATTTGGCTGTTCTCCCATGTGTTTTTGTTACCTTTGCATCCCTATTAGTCTTGTAGACAATACTCATCAGGACATAAGGGGATTTCTCTCCTCAAGAGCTCAGTTTGCTCAGTAGCTGAGATGAAGGAGGGAGCAGGACAGGACAGAGCACAGATATTAAGTACTTGACAGTTTTGCAACTGAACTGGAAGCTGAGGGGGTTTGCTGTTGTCAGCAGTGTATTCTTCCACTTTCCAGCTGTACAAGGCTCACTTACTTAGATCACCATTTATTTCAGATGAAAAGAGACTCTGGGTATCCCACCATGGCTGAGCAGCAGAAGCAGGTAAAGACTCAAGGTTATATTTTAAAGTATCATCTCTCACCACTACAACAACAGCTTCCCAGTATTTCTCCCTTCCAGTGAGCTGCAGCTACAGCACCAAGTGTCGAAGGGTCTGTTCTCTTTGCTTGTATGGCAAGAGACCACAGCACTCCCTTGTAACCAGAAGCTGTGCCACCTAACTGAGCCCAATCCTCAAAGTGGTCCTGCTGAACAATGTGTTGCCCTCTTCTACACTTAAGGAATGTTCCAAATTCTACAAACTCTTTAAGGGCAAGATGGATCAAAGTTTGGCAACTAATGTGCTAGAGCTGTTGTCCTGAAGAGAAACATGGTGTTAGCACTGGGACTTGATGAACAAGGTGTTTTTTTCCTATATGAACTTCTGTACTCCTACAGCTCATGTAATTCCATAGTGTGGGATTCACTCGTGTAATCACTTCATCACATGCAATAGAAGCCCAGCCTCAGAACAAGCCAAAGGGCTTTTAAAACAGCTTAAGTGCTGAGCTTCAGCCACTCTCTGTCCTGTCTCAAAGCAGGACACACAGAGTAATGAGCATTAGGAGTTAACAGATTTTGAAACTCAGTTCTTTAGCTGGAAGGTGCTACATAACTGAAATACGATTTGGTCTAACTAAAAATCCTGACCTTGTAAGACATGGGAGTTTTTTCTTCGGTGTGTTCTTCCTTCATCCCAGAAGAAGGATTTAGGGATACCATTCCCTTAAGAGTGTTACAAAAGCTTTGTATAGCTTTTGTAACCTTTTTTCTAGATAATAAGAGGATGATGTTCCAGGGTCTAGAGATTAAGAGAGTCTTATGTCAGCAGACACCAGATATAACATGGATGCAATTGGAAGTATGAAACTGCTGAGAGAGCAAATCTCGAACCCTGAATCCAGCAGGCACCCTCTGAAGCTGGAATAGGTGGCTTTTGCCAGCCTTCCATCTGTAGCTTAATACACCAGTGATAACGCTGGCAACTGATTGCATTGCTTCCAGTGTAAACCGGCAGGGTTCACAAACGTCAAGCTGTAGGGCAAGAGTCCTTTAAATTGCTCCCAGTTCCTAACTCGATTAAAAATAAATGATAAGAGATGAAGGTTGTTTGTTTTAACAGGGAAAGTTTCAGTGCTAATGAGCAAAGTTCTGTCCTGGCACAGGCAGATGTTGCTGACAAGTCCTGGGCAGTGTTTAATGTTCTGTAGCTGTTACTGAATCTTAAAGCACTGAAAGCTGGGTAGAGAGGATTCCTCCATATTGCATTACCCTAAACACACACCTGCATTTAGCATTTATTAGCGAGCTGTTTGTCCTCTCTGACAGGAGACAAGCAGGACAGCAACTGTGAATCATGCTGGTTTTACTCCAGTCTGTTTTAAAAACGTATTAAAAACAGGAAGGAGAGAGTAATGAAACAGACACTGGTTAGCACACTATAGTCTTTTAGAACTGTATTGATTTCTTTTTAAACATTTATCCTGCAGATAAATATAATCCAAATCCACCCAAGAAAACTCAAACTAAGATTGCTGAACTCCAGAACCAGTTCCACCCTGGGCTACTCCAAAAGATAGATAGTTCATTATACAGTTGTCATCTATTTGCTAAACATCTTGGGTTTGGATCTTTAAATGCTCACACTGAAGTTGCTTTTTGTAGTTAAAATCCTTACTGTGATAAAAAAGTCACAGTAACATCACATTTTTTTGTCCTTATGCTGTACACAGGAATATTTGTTCAGTAGGTAACATTTCTGTGCCTGAGAGCAGGGAGTTAAGAGTACTTCATACTTTTCAGTATTTTAGCTCTTTGTTCATGTGCAGTTGTTCCATACAGATGGCACTTGTTAGCCAAGCGGTACTCTCAGTACTAGAGCTTAGTTGTACCTGTGATGGCCTAAAGGCACACAAAGTGCATTACGCAAGGAAAGGTATTAAACCTGTCTTACACTTGTGGGGAAAAGAACAGGCAAGGTTCTGGGCACAATCAGTCTTCAAAGCAAAGAGGAGAGTGCAGAGGAGTAGTTCTGGATTAACTGGAGCTGTTACTGAGTTCATCTGAGCACAGCAGCTCTTGACTACTACAGGGAGGAAGTATAACTGCATATTGAGAGGGAGAAAATACAGAGGGAGGGAGCTGTTGAGATGGAGTTCTTTACCTTTTCTTCCTTTCCAACTGCTTGTAGTTATCCAGAAGCTTTACACTGTAGTCCCCCAGGTACCAGGAAGTGTGTCAGATGAAAACAAAGAGGGAAAAAATAGCAGCCCTTTCTCTCCCTTTGTTTGTTCCAGAGAAATTCCATGTCAGACCCTTCAGGTCTCTGTAAGCATGGCAGATGGATGTGTATGTACTTCCCCCCTGCTCAGTCATACACAGTGTCCCGTAACAGCTTTGTTGTTGTGCTCTTTAGAGAGTTTGTGAAACAAAGCAGCCTATCATAGGACTGCCTTCATCGCCTGCATTTCAAACACAGAAAGTACCAGTGCAGGACACAGCAGCACACGCTCATTCTTGCTGCTTGCTCACAGGAAAAGAAGCTCTGGGATGCCATGAAGGTCACTGCCTGTGCCCTCGGAGCAGGTCTGCTCCTATTCACTGCCTTAGAGAGCTCTGCTTGGTAAGATGGTTTGAATAAAGGGGCTTGAGGAGAAGCATTTCTGTGGAGAGGGGAAACAGATGATGAAAAGATGGGCAACCAAGAACACTTATTCCTGCAGGTACGTGCAGCATATCTGGGACACTTTGGGACATTTCTGGCAAACAATGTGGCTAAAGCTCTACTACCTGTTAGAGGGAAAGGAATTGACACTCTTCTTACTCGGTGAGATTTAACAGCTCTCTACTGTAGGAACCATTCTTGTGTTACATCAAAAAGGGGGATGTGGGCATGCCTGCCAAAACTCACTAATTCTCTCACTGTAAAAGCACACGTAAGCTTCAAAGAGAGACAGAGCTGACACAGTGCCACTGTGCTGGCTTTGGACTGTTCACATTAGATACCCTATACAGATCAAAAGGTTGATCTTTCTACTGCTGCTGAAAAGACTTCATAAAGTGGAGACACTTTGTTCCTGTGAGAACTGAATGACTCAGTAGAATTACTGAAAAATGAAGTAAAATCAGTGAATTTCACTCTTGCCATAGCACCTATATAACTTCTCTGTCTGTGATTACAGCTGGTGAACAGACCTGGTAAGGATCTTGCAAGGGTCCTATAGATCAACTCAACCTTATCCTATTTGCATTTAAAACCCACCCATGACAAAGATCCCAGCCTCCCAGGAAAGCCCTTTCTTGGCCTCAGCTGTGGCATGTTTCAACCTATGAGACATTTGTCTATAACCTTCTTCCATTTCCTAGGTCTTACTTGGGTGCTGAATATACCCATATTCTATTTTAAAGCATATCAGGGCAGGGGATACACATCTGGCACATCTGGGTCCCAGCAGAATCCTCTGGACATGATGCCACTGCATTTTGTTTTTGATTTAGCCTCAATTTATTCACACATCTCTGCCCTTTCCTCATGCCACAGGGGCTGCACTGGTGCCTACCCTTACTTTCTGGTGCTTCAATGGAATCCTTATGGTGGCTGATGTAACAGGAAAGCCAACTTTCATTACTCGCTATCGCATTCAGCTGGGCAAGAATGATCCTGTAAGTATTTCTCACTCTGCCTCTTCTGCTTGCTAAACACTTCCTGCTGTCTCTCAAGGTAGGAGCAGGGAGAAGAACCTGTTATGCTTCCCTCTTGCAACCAGACAGGATTCGAGGACAACCAAGCTGAATCTTCCATATGTGCTGCAGAGAGGAAGGCAGTTCTTGTGATGAAGCTACTGATCAGCTCTGAATTGGCTGCTTGTTAAAAAGCTGATCATAAAACTAACATGGAAACTGCCCACAAAACTTAAAGCTCTTTGTCCTTCCCATTCAAAGCTGCATTGCTCCTGACTTAGCCTCGAATCCCAAATTCTCTTTTGCAGGTGGACACAAGGAAGTTGCGTCAAGCCATCTACACAGTGCTGTGCAATCAGGTCCTTGTCTCCTTGCCTATGCTTCTGCCCATGTTCTACATCCTGAAATGGTGGGGCAACACCTTCAGCAAGGAGTTACCCACCTTCCGCTGGTTCCTTCTGGAGCTGAGCATCTTTACCATAGTGGAGGAAATTCTCTTCTATTATACACACAGGTGAGCTGAGCACAGGAACAGGACTTCATCATTTCCTCCATGCCTTTAAGCTCATACTCATCTCTTGCAAGAGCTGTAGTCACAGTCCCCCCTCTTCTACCTATCTTCTATATATATGACTTACAAGTCCTGAAATCCACCCTTACAATGGGAGGCTTTGGTGCTGCCAGTAACTACAGTAAGAAAAATGAGTAAAATTACAAAGATGGAGCAGCTTAAAGGCTAAGGAAGAAACAGCCCAGACAGCTTTACACCAAAGCTGTGACCCAGTGCTCCTTGAAAAGAGAAGAGCAAGACTGGCTGTTCTGAAAGAAAAAAGCTCAAGAGGTCAATGACTGAGGTACTGTTCACTTGGATGACACATACAGAACAGGGCTCCTGACGCTGCAGGCTTTCTAAGCAGTAAAGCAAGGAAGAAAAGAGCCAGCAAAAGACTGTGCAGGAGCAAGCGCAGCATTCTCAGCAATAGGTTTCCCTTTTGGACAAATGCAGATAAAAACCTCAAAAAGCCATTTCTTACAAAGAACCCACAGAACCTGAAGTTCTGACTCTGGTAGCTGCCAGCAGGAAAAGTCAAACCAGTGAAATTACAAAGTATGTCTTTCCCTAAGGAGTGCTCCCAGGGTTGAGCAACAGTCATTCAGGGCCTGATTTATGGGACTTATCTGGACTTAAGTTTAACATCAGCCAGTGGGCACATCAGTTGAGTGAGGCCACAATATTCAATACAAAGAGGGAAATTAGGACTCCTACACTCTTATTCCCATTGCTCCAAAATTGTTATGTTAGAAGGGGCATGAGCAAGTCCCCAGCAGCAATTCTGTGTTATGATACTCTTATGTTCCTTTCCTGCATAGCTCAGACCATGCCTTTCTCTATGTTCTCTGCTTAGGCTTGTTCACTTCCCACTCCTGTATAAGCACATTCACAAGAAGCACCACGAATGGACAGCCCCCATCGGTGTGGTCTCCATTTATGCTCACCCAGTAGAGCACATAGTAAGTGGATTCTCCCATGGGCACCATGCACAGAGTGTGATTTCCATGGGATGAGGAGGAGTGGTAAGAAAAGCAAATTAAACAGCACTTCTTTCTGAGGAAGTTCAGCTGCACTGCCTGGTGCTACTTGGCTGTAGAAGGGTTGCAGTATCTGTTTATACTGTATGCTGTAAGAGCACAGATCCAAGGACCTCAAACAGCTAATTAATCTGGGCAGCAACAGCCGTTTGTGCCACTGGTAGGACACGACGAGGTGATGCAGCTGGATCATCACCATTGATGCTGTTGCATATGTCCACAGGCTCTGCCCTTTTACACTGCGGTTTCCCAAGAGAAGCTTCAGATTATTCCAAGAAGATGAAATTCAGACCTCGGGCTCCAGGGGGGTTTACTGGAATAACGCTGCCTTCACACCTGTGGGTTGATCTCAAGTCTAACTTCTAGTACAAGCTTAGAGCTTGCGGTGGGACTATGTTAGTAAAATTCAGCTCACTAATTCTTTCTTTGATGCTGCTGTGCTTTTAGTAAGGTGTTTGAATCTGCTTGTCACAGACCCATTAATAAGGCTGAGTTTGCTTCCCATTTCTAGCTGTCCAACATGCTGCCCGCCATGACTGGCCCAATGCTCATGGGCTCTCACATTGTTTCCATCGTAGTGTGGTTCTCCCTCGCTCTGGTAACAACGAGCATCTCACACTGCGGATACCACTTGCCCTTCCTGCCGTCACCGGAGTTCCACGACTTCCACCACCTCAAGTAGGTCTGGGCACTGCTCGGCTCCCTCTTCCCCTCCTGCAAAGCTCCTTTCCAAGGGTCAGATGGGTTTGCATAGGAGAAGCTTACCCCATCCCGATAGTCAGCTGAATGCTGTTGGTTCCTAAAGCAGTTAAAGAGAACAGGGCTTTGGAGGACTCCAGCCCTACAGCTGCTGGGCACCTCCAACATCCAGCCTCCTCCAGCAGCTGACTTTGAAACTTCCTCCAAAGCAGGAATGCTGAGGTTGATTTTCCAAGTTCCTGGAGATTGCGTGGGATCAAAGCACGTAGTAGGGGAGAAGTAGCAACTATCACTGGACTTCACCCAGCATGAGCACAGAGCAGACTGTGCAAGGCTCTTCCTAGGAGTTCAGGAGAGCTACACGTGATCTAGAATGAAGGCAGAGCAAGAGCAAGCCACAGAGCTGGAATAGATTTGCAGGGATTAGTAACACTGATCAGGCAACACCCTACTTAGGCAATCCCCATTGACCCAGAGGTTCCAGGCCACCTCTTACACTGGAGAGAGCAGGGTTCCAGCAGGTTGTTCCAGGGATATAAGACCACACCAGTGCAAGAGCTGTTCACATCTTGCACACGTGCTCCCAGTTCAGACATGTTCCCCCCAACAGCTTGCCCTCCTGCAGAAAGAGCCAGCATGGCAGCTCTATCAACACCCAAGTGCTGGGCATCACCCACACCTCAGTGTTGGTTCTCATTACCAGTTCTATCCTCAAGCTCAGCTCATGTCAGCACTACAGAGCTGAGATGGTCTCAATGGCAGAAGTTGTGTGGATTATCAAGGCTTCGAATTGAGATGGAAGCAGGGAGGTCAGGGAAACCCCAGTAACGTTCAGTGATGCTCATCCCCTGTTTCCCAGGTTCAACCAGTGCTACGGAGTGCTGGGAGTGCTGGATTACCTGCATGGAACAGATACAGTGTTCAGAAAAACCAAAGCCTACAAGAGACACAGGGTCCTGCTCAGCCTCACGCCGCTGTCCCACAGCATTCCTGATGCACCCAGGAGGGCAGAGTGAGCCAAGGCAGCAGCCAGAGACAATGATTTGTGCCAAACAGTATTTGCATTGGGACCCAAGTTATTGTTCACATGTAGCAGAGCCCAAAGCTGAATGTAAACACGCTGCTTGAGATGACTGCACTTTTGCTGCTGTTATTTTCTCCCCAAGGCACAAACCACTGCTCTTGGAAGCTATTTTTAGACCAAGTTGAGTGTTTTCATTACTTGCACTGTTGCTTGGTTCCAGCTGCCTGCGCTGGGGCAATGTGTTCTGGGCCACGTGGGGAGTTCCCGGGGTGCTCTCATTATGAAGGTTTTAACACTGCAGTGTTCACAGGCTGTGCTTGGGCCTCTCTCAGCAGCATCCTATAGAAATATTAACCAGATCATGGTAACTACACAGGATTAAACCCTCTATTCTGAGAGTCAGGATGCCTGGGATGTGGGATGCAACAGAAACACTTTACCCTGCACATGCAGAGGCCTGACTTCCCTTGAGCGGTTTCTTTGTGCCAGCTCTGAATGAAGGGCCGAATCCTCATCCGTGCTTCACAAACCAACACCTGCAAACAGCGAGTTTCCCCCCATGGGACAGGGAAGGAGAGCTGGGAGCTGATGTGCGACATGGCAAAAGCCGCCTCCTGAGCTGCATCTCATTCCCCACACACCCAAACGTGACACAACCCAAACCAATGCACAGTGACAACCTACGGAAAGAGACTTGCCAAGGGAAGAAGATTCCAACTGCCCGAGCTGTGTGGAGAGCAGTGCAACTCTAAGGAAGGACACAACAGAACACACCTTTATGCACATTAGTTTGTATCTGCACATCCAAGATGCTGCCTGTTCCCTCCAGGATCTTTTCAAGCCTCCATCCCGCCTGGAGGCCTTGGACAACAGCGATGCATCTCTCACCACCTCTCGGCCAGGTGCCCTGGTGGCACACACACGGGGCAGACTGCTCACCCCCCCAGCTCAGCAGAACACAGCTCAGGCTTCATTGTCTTTTGAAGTTTTTATTTTTATACATTTTTTTTGTATTAAAAAGGAAAAAGCGTAATTACCACAAATTACAAAGGACTAAAGCATTACTAGAATAATGAATCACATCAGCCTAGAAAGCAGATACTCTGAATAATATTAATGTTATAATACAAGCTCTCATTCAAGTATTTTACATTTTTTTTCTTCTTTTCCTTTTATACGTGATGAAGATCCTAGCACATGGGTCAAAGATTATGTACTATCGACAGAAGATGGATCATGTACAGCGGGGCCATATTAACAAGATTTTTCCTCCCAAGTGATACATGGTCTGTGATGAGTCATTTTAGGTTTGTCTCTACGATAAATGCAGCTGAAGAAGGTTGCACACACTTTCTAGTTTGGGGGAACAAAAGGCTGACGTTGGGACACACACGGGGTTGGAGAAGGGCCAGCACATGGAAACATCACCCCTTTTGCTCCAGGTGAGTGTGCAGCTCAATGAGGGGTTCTGAGCCACGCATCCAAAGGTTTCCAACCCCAATGGGACCAGGACAGGAGGAGGAGGAGGAGCAGGGCTGCTCCGGGGAGGCTCGAGGGACCAAGAGGTGCCACTTGGGTCACCCAGAGGGTAAACCACGGGGGACAGCGCAGGGACCCAGGGCAGGCGGTACCCAAGGTGCTCCCTGCTTCCTCTGGAGCTTCCCACCGAGGGGATGTGCTTGTCACAGATACATCGGTCCTATGTTCAAGTGTCTGCAGAAAGTGAAACTGTAAACTACTCATTGAAACGCTGCCCCCCAGCCCCGAGATGAATGTTGTCTTTACAATAAAAAACAGAAAAAGAAAAAAGGAAGTAATCCATCTATTACCTGTACTGGAAACTTGGGGGGGGGGGGGGGGGGGGGATGGGGAACCAAAGAAAAGAGTCAGTGAGGCATTTAACACCAAGTGTAGCAACCCTCTCATAAAACAGAGCCTAGCAATCCATTTCAGAACAGTGACAAAGGGACATAACCAGCCTCGGAGGAGACAGGGAAATGAGCATTGCAAACACAGCTTGCTACATGTACAGTTTTCCTTTTTTTTTTTCCTTTTTCTTTTCCTTTGATACAATAACTGGAAAGGCATCAACAGCTAAAGGCCCCCTCTGCTCTGCCATGCAGAGCACGTAGGGACGCGTGGCAGGATGCGGAGGTTAACACATCGTATTGTTACAGTACAATCGACCAGTCCCAAGCAAGACAAGCAGTTGCTGAAACTCGAGGGACCCAGAGGGTGCGAGGGGGGCAGCAGAAGAGAGACAGGCAGGCAAAGGGAGCAGCAGGATTATTACTTTAATTTATACTCCCCATCTCCCCCCAGATGAACATGGCAAAGCAATAAAGCCCCCTCCAAACACACCTCCTACCTCTGTGCTAGGGCTCTGTACCTGTTGCAACTGCCTGCATCCCAAAGGCAGGCTGACCCCCCAGGGAGCCCCGGGCTGTAGCAGCCTGGACATCCCAGGAAGAGGGGTGAGATGGGGAGTGCTCCCTATGCTCTGCATCCCCCAGCCTGCCTGAGGGCAAGCCAGGGCTCTCTCTGGCTGTGCCGGTGGCACCAGCACCATGCAGCCCGTGTGAGCTGCGGGATGGAGTCATGCTCATGGGAGGATGCCACCGAGACCGCTAGAATTAAACACAGCACAAATATGATCATGGGCAAGCGTCCAAGCTAAAAGCAAGGCCGAACACAGGAGGACAAGAGCTTCCTCCAAAGCACAGCCCCTCTCTGGACAGCCTGCAGTGGTGCGAGCAGTGCACAATGCCTTCTGCATGCAGCTCCGCAGCACAAGTTCCAGTGTCTCTGCAGACCTGTCCCCTATGCAAGCTGCAGGACAGGGGGAAGCCCCGCTGCAGTCAGCCCTGGCACTGACCCCATGCTGCACAGTGGCTCTGCCATGGCCACCAGCAGCAGAGGGGTGCAGGATGCTGCCATAACCAGAGAACTATGGAGCTGTGACCGGTGGGCACTGCACTCTGATGTGACCAGCCCAGAGACAGAGTCGGGAGCAAGCCATGGCTACCTCAGGCTGTTGCATCCTTCTTTCCCTGGCTACGCTGCTGTCCACAGTGAAACAAAGCACACGCTCCACAAACCTGGAGGGCAATGGGACCGCTGGGATTGATGTTCTCATCCACCTCTCCCTGGGAAATGGGAGAGGATTGACACAGAGCCCTCAGCCACACTGGTGTGACAACCACTCACTCAGCAGAGCAGGGAAAACCTCTCCTGTGCCAAGAGCCTCAGCCTTAGAAAGGAAAGAATAATTTAAAATCAAATCAGATTTGGGGAAATTCTCTGGGAAATTTCTTCTCTCTTCTACCACCCGAGCAATTCCACAGTCTGCTCCACAAGCACTGACTCCACAGCAGCACTCGTTCCTCCTCACTTCCTATTTCATTTGGGGCTACAACGCAGACAGTTGGCTTTGAAAGAGAACACGCACCAACAAGGAGCACAGACATGGCAGCAAGGACCACCCTTGGCACATCCAAACCTGCTTCAACTTGCAAACAACCAGCAACGCATCTCCAGTGTCCCTGATCAACCCCCAACTCTGAGGCTTCTCTTTCCCTGATTGGAGCAAACCCGGCTGCATCCATAACCTCAGAGATCTGACTCCATCCAGCTCACAAGAGAGGGGAAACCCAGGGATAACAGTCATGGCCACAGCACTGTACAAGCATTACTTGCCTGTCTTGCCCAGTTACCACCCTGCTATCCCAGAGCACTGCTGCTGTAATGGAGCAAGCCCCAACAGCCTGGTGTGCTGAAACAGGGCCTGGGAGCGGTACCAAGCTGCAGGGTGGTGGGGCAGGGGCAGACAGACCAGGGCAGGATCACACCAGCAGGAAAACAGCAACTACCCTCACTCAAACCCAGCTGTGCTTTCAGCTCCAACAGCAGTTCACAGCACTGCCCCACACCTGCCCCATCACCAAAGCAGCACCTTTGGTGAAGTGTCAGTTTGGGAAGGTGACAACTTCAGTCAGAGTCCCACGAGCACCCACAGCCACTGATGGACAGCTTGCTCCAGCTCACCCCTTTACCTCTGCTCACTCATCAGCCTCGAAGCTGTGCAGGCACTGAGATCGCTCCTCCCTCCCAGCTAGGAGACTCCATATCAGCTGGATATGCAGGGGAGACACTGCTCATTACCAGCTTGTGACTCCGCAAATTGGGTAATTAGCTGCATCCGAGTAGCCCATCTGTTCCACACTGCACACAGGAGCGTGCTTTGCAGCTCAGAGTGCCAGAGCCACAACCAAGCCAGCTGCTAAGCAGGTATCCCAACCAAGGAGATGGAGCACAGCAGGAGCAACGCAAGTGGCTGTGGCTGCTTCCCACCCTTATGGTGGGAGTACAGCTTTCCAGTGCTACTTCTGGGCCCCAGGAGAAGATCTCATCCCCTAACACAAGCCCCATGTGAGGGAACGCAGCTCACGAGCCTGGGGAGGGTTTGCCTGCCAAACCCACCCGGTGCTGGGTAGAGCAACCGAGTGAATGCCACATCAGCTCTGCAGCCATGGCCTTGCCTCAGCTGAGCAAGGAGCAGCACGGTGTTAGCTCAGCCCTCGGACATGCACAGAAGACTCCAGGCAGCCACCTGCCAAGACACGGTGCACCAGGAAACCCAGGCGAGAGCTCTCCTTTGCCAGGCAGGTCCCCATCGCACACCCAGCACAAGTCCCATTAACAGTGATGCTGGGAGAGATGGGTTCCATGCAGCTGCATCACTCCTGTGTCAACAGCAAGGACCAGTCCCTCCAGGCGCTGTGAGCCCCTGTGACCACACTGGAGACACAGCCAGCCCCAACCTGCCTGGAGAGGGGCCACCAGCACGCGCAGTCACAGGGAGGATGCTACAATGGTCTATACACAACGGAGCGGCTTCAACTACTTTGCGAGCACAAGTCTTGGATTGAACTGTCCTCAGCAGCTTCCCCCATGAGGAGCAGGGCTGCAGGGTCGGAGGGAAGGCCGCGGGGCAGGATCAGCTCAGCAGCAATGCCGGGAAGAGTCTCTGGGCTGAGGGGAGCAGAGCCCAGTGTGCCCCAGGGTGCAGGGAGCCAGCGGCTGCCCCGGGCCAGCTCCACCGTAAGGCAACATTTTTTTTGTTGTTTTTAATTATTTTTTGGGTTTTTTTGTTGTTTTTTTTCCTCAATAATATTTCCAAGGAAGAAAGCAAAGGGAGATGTGTCTTTAGAAAGATTTTTTTTTGTTGTTTTTTGAGGATTTTGGGTATTTTTTTGTTGTTGTTTCATTTTTTAAGGGAAAAGGAAGAGAAAAAAAACGCCAGCAAAGTCCTGCCTTTGCATGTGATGGGCATTCCTGGGGCAGCTGGTGCACCATCCACACAGGCTCGAGTCCAGGTGACCTGCCGGCTTCCCACTAGCTGTCCTTGCAGGAAAGGAGTCAGAACAAGCCTATCCTTGGCAAAGGTCCTTTGGTTGACTTCCAAATTGTCCGTGACAGAAGGAAGAGAGGTGGGCAGAGGGAGAGCCAGACCCTTGGGAAGGCTGGAGGTGAAGACACTGGGAAGGAGGGACCAGGAGGACGAACAGGACAATGCTCCTGTTGCAGTGGAGGGGCACCGCCACACGTGGAATGGGAGATGTCAGCCAGGTCATGGAGATCAGAGGCTCCGCAGCATCACTGTGGCATCGGTCCCCCATAGGGAACCTCGCTCCTCCGAGCCTCCTGAGCGGGCTGCCCTGTGATGCGAGGGGGGACACGAAGGGGAGGCGTTGGGGCCGCACAGAGCAGACTTGTTTTGGTAAATCCAGACAAACTTCTAGCAATAATTTAAAACTTGATATATATATATAATAATAAAAAAATCTCCCCTTTCTAAACCCAGCCAGAACGTATTTGTTTGTTTGAAGAGACACTAAGACATGAGTGTGCGCACAGGAGGGGAGGGAAGAGAAAGCAAAGGGTTGGGTCTGCTGGGAGCGGGTCTGGCTCTGGTCACGGTGTTGTAATAGCAAAATGGTGTTTCAGATGCAGATCATCTTTGCTTTCCAGCCACAAGAGAAAAGAAGTTGTGTGCGTTGAAGGTTTCTCCAGAGCAGCTTATTCTTGGGCACCCATCTTCCAGCTCCCTTCCTGTCTCACCTCCTCACGTCTCCCCTTCTCCGAGCCAGTCCCCCACCAACCCACCCCATCCCCTGGCAGGAAGCAGATGCTGCAGCCTCTCTACTTCCCCACTGTCTGCGATTCTGCAGCCGCCAGGGCAGGGGATTGCTGGCTCAGGTTTTTGGCATCCTCTTGTGCAGGCTGGCTGGGTGAGGCGTGGGCTTGGCTGGATGGGCACTGGCTGACCGTTTTGCTGGAAGACTGGGATGGGTAGCGCTTCCTGCCGTCGCCCCCTGACGTCGTCGGATACCTCTTGTGTCCACCTTCCTCCCCCATGGGTGGCTGGAAGACAAGCACCCCAGGATCAGCACAAATTCCCCCCACATCAAAGGACAGTTTTCCTGCAAGCTTCCAGTTGCAACTTCTCTCCTTGACCCACAAAGAACACCCATGCTCACCCCAAGCCCACAGACGCCCTCCTCCCCAGTATACTTCTGCCAAAGACAGACTGGCTTCTAATTAAGAACAATGGTGACAACTTGCTTCCCACCCAGGGGCACAGCCTGGAAGTCTGGGAGTCAAAGCTCCAAATGCCAACTCCATTCAAGCCAAAGCTCACTTTTAACTCTCTCCTCAGCTCATACGGAAAGATGGGCTTGTCTATGGGTCACTGCCCACAAAGGGGAGTTGGAACTAGATGATCTTTAAGGTCTCTTCCAACCCAAATCACCCTATCATCCAGGTCCCCAGAGAGCTGTTCTGAAGTGGATCTGCAATATTCTAGCCCTGCAATGATCGGGCATGACACTAGGTGTCACTGATTTCCCCCAAATCCTCCATTGCTTGAGGGGGGCATCAGTGTGGTGCAGGCATTGTGGCTACTCACATCCACTCGGAAGTCCTCGAGGCGCTTGAACTTGCTGAGGTATTCTTGCAGTTTGCTGTTAATGTCCAGATTTTTGGCTTTGGAATACTTTAAGAAGGCCCAGAACTTTTCCAGCCCATAGAGCTGTCCTGGAGGGGAAGAAAACCAAACCAGACATCAGGACACTTTCCTCCAGGCTTCCCCACCACTTGCACCTCAGACCCTCCTGTCCCACCTGTGGGCACAACAGAGGCAAGACGGAGAACCTGGAGGGAAGCAAACAGCTGTAATAGGCATCCCTCTTGACAGAGGATGTCCTGGTGATGACAGAGCATTGAGAAATCCTAGAGGAACTGGTGCCTCTAGCAAAACATCTGGGGAGCTACAGTCTCTCATTGCTCTCTTCCATTCCCCCAGCAGTCTTCAGGATGACAAGCATCCACTCTCTACCATGAAGCAGGAGGACACCCAGCTGATCCCTGCTGCACATGTTAATGTACACCATTATGTGGCTTCTCCAAAGTCATGGGAAGAGGCCCAAAAGCAGCCATGCAGCTAGACTATGTTGCTGTCAATCCCAGGGTAAGGCCAAAGGAGGCACCTACCAGCTTCGTAATCCTTGATGGTCTCTTCTTGGAAGTCCTTAAATATGTCTGGCCGGAATTTCTTCTCCAGCCCATAGCTGTAGTATCTGAAAAGGCACTCCAGACCGTACCTGGAACAGAGCGGCATGTGGTGCTCAGACACTGCACATAACACCCAAGCAGAGAGGCAGGAGCCCTGCTGTGTACCAGCAGGAGGGGGCTGAGAGCAATCCCAGTCTTACCTTGGAGCAAGGCAGACATGCTGCCTTTTCTTTGCTGTGAACCCTTTAGAAGGCTGAACCCTTCTTCCCCCACTCCCCTCCCAGGAAAGGCCACTCTGCCCCTCCTCTCCTACCTGTATCCCTCCTTCCCGTCCTCCACAGCAAGTTGCTTGAACTCCTCATACATTTTCTTGTTGAAGTGATCTCGGAGGAAGAAGGACCAGAACCGGAAAAGTGTGTTCATCTCCTGGGACTGACCAATGCCCAGTCGTTTCCGCTCTGTTTTGGGAAGAGGGGATGCTCACAAGTCAGATCTTCTCCCAGGGACCCAGCTCTTGCATATGGGCTCATGCAGAGCACCCACCCCAGTGCTGGACACCCTGAGCCATCATTCATGCTCACCATACACTGTGGTGAAACATCAGCTACCAGCAAGGTTGTCCTGTAGGACCCTGCTTATCTCCGTGTGCTGGAAGCACAGACACCCTGCCCCACACCCCAGTGTCCCTACCGTTAAGGCAGCGCCGACGGTACTTGTGGTAGACATGTTGTGTGAAGCCATTCTCCTTGAGCAGCTCGTGTGAAGGATGCTGGAACTTAGGCAGGGACTGCGGGGTGCAGCCGTAGCTTCCGACGGCCGGGGTCCCCTCCGAGGGGCTGGAACTGAGTATCAGAGACTCCCATCAACACCCTTCCTTGGCATTACCCAACTGGCAGTGGGGTGGGGTCACACTCCACCCCACAGCACTTGCCTGTTGGTACCACTGACTCCCTGTGACTGTCCACTCTGGGTTTGGGACCTAGGTCATGGGGGTATCCTAGCAAGAAGGGAACTAATGTTTCCAACTGAGTCTCATCTTGGTGTTCCAAGACTTCAAACTTCCCTCAGCTCCTTCCAGGAGGGACAAGTTGGGTCCCACTCCTTTCTGCAGCCACCTAACAGGAAAATTCCCCTGCAAGACCAGGGACTTTCCCATATAGTGACATGGTTCAGGGGTGGACTTGGCAGTGCTAGGGTAAAGGCTGGACTCAATGACCTTAAAGGTCTCTTCCAACCAAGCTGATTCTATGGGTCCAAGATCAGAGCCTGCTTTTTCCCTTCCTTCCCACACTTACTCCCTTTCCCATTTCTAGCTCCTCCATGACCACATAACACCCATCTCTGGTACCTGATGGAGGCAGTTCGTGGCCTGTGCTCCCGGGAGTCCATCACCCAGCCCACGTGGCACTCCATTGGAGGGTTTGAACTGTGCCTTGTCTTCCTCTTCCGTGGAGTCTGCAAGACACAGTGCATCAGGGATGTGTCCCCTTCCTCATCAGGCCCCAGCTGGGAAATCCCATCTCCCACCTCATCTCCCAGCCCTGGTCCCACCTTGGCATCTATCGTCCTGCCCTCTTTCACCACTGGGTAGAACCGGGGCGTCTGTGTTGGGTCCTTCAGCTGAGGCGTGCGAGGGGTCCGGGGGGTCCTGGCATTGCGGTAGTTGGGCGATTCTGGTACAGTTGTAGGCAAAGACCGGGCAATGGTTGAAGGTTCAGGGACTCCAAACAACTTGTTAGCCAAAGCGTCTGTGGGTACTGCAGAGAGAACCCCCACCATGGGTCAAGCTGAGCTCAGAGCATGAGAGCATCACTACAGCCAAGGGACATCCATCTGGCAGTGGGGAAGCAGCAGAGACACATCCTGGCCCTCTGAGACAAGCAGCTTCAAATCCAGCATGCCACCAACTTGGCCATGCAGCTCAAAGCCTAGCAGCAGATCCAAGGACTGAGCTCTCAGGGATCCCACAAGGTAACTTCTTCCCAGCGGTGAACAGCAGCAACAAATCCCCCCATTCCCAAGAGAAGGTGCCAGGCACAAACAAGACCCAGCAGGCAGCTGCCTTCCAGCTACTCAGAGAGGATGGAAAAGGAAAGTCACAACCAGGGAGCTACATCAAAGCCTGCCATGGTTTCCTCACTCAACTGGGACACCCCTGCTTTTGGGCCTCCTCTTCTGGTGCCCCAAAACATTCAAGCTGGGAGAAAAACACTGCTCTGGGAAAGATAATCCCACATTCCTGTGGCTGCAATTCCTTGTCCCCAGCTGGTACCCAACCTTCGAGGGCCACTTACCAGGAGGAACAGGGACAAACTCAGTCTCACTTATCTCTTACCTTGCTGGAACCTGGGGGGACCAGGAGGGACTTCCTGGTTTGGATCCACTGGGGGCTCTGGAGTCAAGGTGTCAAACTGCTCCCTGCTGATCATGTTCACCTTCTTGAAGTTCTCCACCTCTTGCTGCATTGGAAGAGGAAGATGATGAAGCAACCAATTACCCTCTTCTCCCCTCATCCCATCAGTTCATCATCACCCCTCTTCCCCACACTCTCAGCTTCTACCACCCTAGAGAGAAGCACTGCTTCATCAATGTGCCTGGTACCAGACATGGGAACGCTGAGCCTAGCTGATAGCTCCAGCAGCCACCCCACCTTGCAGCCAAAATGATTTCCGTCGCTGAATATGTGTAGCTAAATCCCCAACTGTGAGTCACCAAGCTGGAACTCCAAGGCTCCAAAGCAGCAGGTAGGCTTTCTATGAAAAGCCCAAATCTGTGCAAACTGGCACCAAAATGGGGAAGAGCTCAGGCCAAGTGCAGCCCAGCCACGACGAACCAGTAAGTGTAGTCTCCAAGGGACTGTGCCATGAAGCACTGGACACTATGGACAGTGCAGGAACATCCAATTTCCCCCACAGACTTTGCACTGCCTGCCAAGACCCTGGCAGCAAACGGAGCAACGGGCCCCAAGACCTCTCAATATTGTCACTGTGTTTACCTGGCTGCAGCCTTACAACCATGTTACAGAGCAGAGTTTATCCCTGATACAACAGAACACGATGCTGGGAGCCACAAACCAAGCTCTGCAAGAGGACTAATTCCGGCTTAGCTCTAACCCATCCCACACCAAGGCAGTCAGCCTCCTGCGCACGTGCCTTCCTACACCCCACACACACTCCCTTCCTTCAATCAGCTGCTCTCACCTTAATCTGTGAGTACTCTGGCTCAAACTGCTCTGTCCACAGGTCCTGCTCATAGTAGTACAGCCCATCGTTGATGACCTTGGCCAGCTCTGAGCTCATTTTAGCCCTGGATGTGTGGTTGCCAGTCCGGTCCCCACCAGGATGCCGGCGCAGGTAGGGAGGTGTCTGTGTCACGATGAGGATCTTGTTGACATCCCGGTCATCGATCTCGTAATCAGAGTCTTCGTCTGACCAGTCAGTGAAGGTGTTCTTGCGGCCGTCCATCTGCTCCATCTCCTCATCAAAGAGGAAGTCTAGCTCCTCTGGTTCATCTTGGTCCTTCTGCTTTTGCTGCTGCGGTGTCTTTGACTCCTCTGGTTTCTACAGGTAGGGGGACAAGGGTGACAAACAGAAAAAATCACCCAGTGATACAAGCATCCTGCTTGGAGACACAGCTATTGACCCTTGTTTCTTTACTGCAGCCAAAGCTGCCCATATAGGGAGAACACCTTATTTACACCACTGAGGATCAGCTCCAAAGTGGGTAGGATGGGCCCAGGAGAGACCCAGGACATCACTCTCGTGGCAAACAGACCCTATCTTATTTGAAATCTGCCTACTTACGATTCACTCAGACAACTGGGAGACCTCCAACCCAACACCTTCTACATCAGCACCTACCTTGGGCCTGGCTGGAGAGGGCCGAGGTCTCTTCTTCACTTCAATCCATGTCTCTGAATCCAGGTCTGGCAGACTTGTGGACAGGCCCTTAGGCATTGTCTTCAGGTTACTGACCTCCTCTGTTTTGGTGGGGACAGGGCTGGCAGCACGCGGGGAGCCAGGAGCAGACTCTAGAGCCAATAAGAGGCACAAGGTGCTTTAGAGGAAGGAATGGAGCCTGGGGGAGTGTGAAAAGCACTCTACCAAAGAGGGGGTTCTTCTGGCCACATGGCACAGCTTGATCTCCTGCCAAAACTAAGTCTCACAACAGCACCAAGAAGATTCTTCACTAGGCCTCTTGGGCCCAGCCCTGGGCTCCTGACAACCCCCACAGGATGGGAAAACAGAAGGAGGGGCAGCCCCTAAAAAAGACAGCAGACCCTTCCCCTGCAGTCAGCTGACAGCTCCGTACCTGCTGCTCCATTTGTGCTCAGCATCAACTTGTCCACTAAGGAAAAGGTGCATCATGAATGTCCTCTGCTCTGCCCAGCAGTAGCAGAGTATTTCCACATGCAGCCAAGAGACTTCCAGCAGGACTAACTCCTCCCTGAATCCCTTCAGTCCCCACAGACTCAAGTCTCTTTTGTGTTTCCCCACATACAGAGGTAGCAGCACTCTGGAGGTCTGAGGATAAAAGCCCATACCAGCTTGCACCACCAAGCAGACAGCAAAAGACAGAGCCTTGCCTGGGGAACACCCCTGACTCTGAGGGTCTCACTCCTGCTGCAGTACCAACACTGCATCCCACACCTCCCTCCACATTCCCCAGTGCCCACCTGTCTCTTTCTGGAAGCTTTGCCGGGGCACAAACTCAGGACAGTTGATGAACTGTGAGAAGTCAGTCTGTGTGTAGTCTGCCATAGGGGGGCCAGGCAAAGCCCATTTCTCTGGCTGCTCTTTTCTCCTTATCTTCTCATCCACGATTTCCACCACCTTGCTGTCCTTCAGAGCCTGGAACCAAGGGATACCTGGTTAACTTATAGCCCTACCTTGGCACACTGAATGTCTCAGCCCCAGCCCTTCCTCCCTGGGAGAAACATGAGGAGGAGGGAACAAGGAAAGGACAAGGTAAGGCTCCATCTGCATAGCCCATATAGAAAACAGGCCTCAGAGAGGGATGGCAAGAAGGGAAGTTAATCTTCCCTTGCCCTCACCTTGATGATGAGGCTGATGTCAGTGGTCAGCGCCTGCACCCGGTGGAAGCTGGCAATCAGGGTGATGGGAAGGAAACCATCCGAGTCCATCTTGCGGCGCAGGAAGAAGTCTCGCTCCAGGTTGTCCACACTGAAGTAGTATTCACTGTACAGACAACACAGTGTCAGACAGCTTCAAGCCACCTTCCTCTGGACACCCCATAGGAAGTAATCCCCCACACTTCTGCTACTGCAAGGCTGGTAAGACAGCGTGTGGAGCCCAGATTTGGGGCAAGCTGGTGCTCTAAGGTGTGTGGCACAGAGTCAACACACCCTGGCTCTAACCCTACCCACAGGATTAACTACACAGAACCCAGGGAGGACCTCTGGGAACATCCCAACGATCAGAGGAGAAGAGGTGGTGCTTACATCTGCCGCTTGATGTAGTCTTTGAGCAGCTCCTGGTCCACACTGTACAGTTCGGCACTACTGATGTTGTCAAAGTAGTAAGTGATGTTGCTGGCATACTTCTGCGTGCGGGAGCCATCTGAGCCCTCGAATTTCCGGTACCCATACTGGTAGTCAAAGTGCCCTGTGGGACACCAGGAAGGGTCAGCACAGAGCTCCTGGGATCTGCCAGACAGGGCTAGACTCTCACACAAGTATCTCTCTCTGCACTGCTCCTGGGGCCCCATGGCAGCCCACAATGGGGCATCACCCACATCCCTAATCCTCTGCTCTCAGCCTTTGCCACAGAAGGGATCTCAGCGAAGTTTCAACACACCAAGCCAAAGAGAGGCCAGGAATCCTCTTACCCAGGAGCAACTGGGCAGCCCAGATGGCACATAAAGACCCTACAATGAAGCTGTGCCAAGGTTAGATGCTGCCCTGTCAAGTGCCAGTGCAAATGCTTCCCCATCCAAGCCATGACTCCTGCTTGGCTCTTGACATAACTCCTATATGGAGTATCTGCATGCTTCAACTCCTCCACGAAGGAGTACTGCAGAGGACAGAAAACAGGTGGAGGAGCTTGGCCTGAGCAGCAGAAGGGGATCTGCCTTTATTAATATACTAGAAAGAATAATTTGCTTTCATTAAAATCAGCTCAATTTTCCAGCTGGGATGACCTGCTGCAGTACTTTCCTGTATCCCTGCAGGGCTCTGCCCTCCCCAGCCTGCTCTGGAACCCCAGGTCTCACAGTCCCACAGCCACCCACACTTCAGCACATGCTCCACGCTGCCACAAGAGCACACATCCAGCGATCACCTCCTCTGCCCCGGCCACGGCCCCTGCCGCGGCCCCGGCCTCTGCCCCGGAAGGTCCCTCGCACGGCTCCTCCCTCGCTCTTCACGCTAGAGGTTTCATCATGGTCCTGCCAGCTGCGCTCGTGCTTGTTGTCCGGGTGCCAGCCTGCAGCAGACAGGGAAGGAGGGGCAGGAGGAGTGTTACAGTGTGAAAACAGCCTCCTGGAACAAGTCCGCTGCACCCAGAGCGCTTTGACTGCAGGAAGGGTGCCCACTGTGCCATGCCTGGGCACCAGGGCTTGCTCTGCCCTGTGGCCAGGGCAGGGAGAGGGGTCCCCAGGCTGAGCCCCACCTTTGAGCTCGCTGCGGTTGTTGGAGGGGTGCCTGTGCTGCTCATTTTGCCGGTTGTTCCGAGAGGCCGTTTTGTCCCTAGGCACCTCTGACTTCATGTCTATCTGCAAAGGGACCCACTTGTGTTTGTTGCCTGCAAAAGGACAGGGTTTGGGTGTGACACAGGTTGAGAGAGCGTCTGCTTCCTTCCCCACAGCCCCATCTTGTCACACAATCCCCCCACATGGAGGGGAGAAAGCATCAGGGCCTTTTGGACTGACCCTGTCCTCAGACATCCCTCCAGGCCTTACTGGATGGAGAAAGTCTCCAACCAGAACTCTTGGACACAGAGGGACAAGGCACAAAACTCCCCTGCTGCTTCACTTCATTTGTCCTTCTACCCCTTCTGCTCATTGAGGCTCAAGCCAGACTGAGCTCATGTGTCATCCATGGCTGATGAAACCCACAGTCAGGGAGTGTACTGTGCCTCCTGAGCGCACATGGAAGGGTAAACCACTGCCATACTGAGACACTTGGACATCCCTGCTTGGGCCCTGCTCCACCAAAATGACACTCAGCCCCCCTTGAAGCCTGCAAACATCATAGCTGTCCCTGCACTGGAACCATGTACTGCAGCAAGGCCCTCAGGCAGTGGATGCTTCCACCTAGCTTAGAGTCACAGAATAGGGGACAGACTGTCCCCACCAGGTCCTGCCTTACCTTTCTTCTTCTGGGCTGACTTCTGGTTATCATCATCACCATTCTTCTCCTCCCCAGACTCATCCGATTTGGTTTTCAGGCTCTCTTTGCCATCGCTCCCATCTCCTTTCTCCTGCTCTTTCATGTCTTTCTTGACAGGCAGTTTCCGAAGGGATGGTGCTTTATGTGGCTGCTGGGGACACACCAGTGGAGGGAAGATGTGAGAGGTGGGAGGAATGAAATGCTGGATGCAGACCTCAGCTGGCCCAGCAGCAACAGGAACCAGAGGACCCTGTCCTAGGCTGGAAGCATCCCTATTCTGTACCCCTTGGAGACATTCTGTTCCTGGCAAAGAGCAGGGCAAGGGCCTCTAGAGAAGCTGTGAAGTGCTCAAGCTGCGACACAAGCCCCAGGCATAGAAGTTATTAAGATGGACTGCCAGGGAGGCCTGGTGCTCTGGGACAGTTATCCTGCAAGGGACCAGACTGCCCCAATGGCAAAGGGTGAGTGAACCTCATGACCTGACAGACAGCCAGAAGCTGGCAGAGCAGCATTTACAAATAGAAAGGTTTCAACACCACCCATGTCTGGAGCAGGAGAAGGCCATGCCCCATGGGCACACGAGACCCTTCTCTTGCATTTTCTCCTATAGAACACTTCTGCCCAGGCCCCTTCTTGCTCCGAGCACCCTGAGGAGAGCGGGTCTGGGAGCTGCCTTACCTGCTGCACCCAGGCCACGGATTTAGATAGGCTCCAAGCTCCCAGAATAGCACTGAGGGAGGGAGCTCGACAGACTGAGCAGCCCTAAAAGGAAATCCCCTGCACGCTATTCCTGGCTGCCTCTGCACTGACACTCAGCACCCCAAATGGCCCGAGCTCAGCCAGTGCTTCCAGAGGGACGGGGAGGTCTGCAAGGGCCTTATCCTGCTCATCGGAGCAATTCTGTGTTCTCACCTGGATGCTCTTGTGGGCTATCTCTCCTGGTGTTGGCCAGTTTGTGGCATCACCAAAGTCACCAACCTAGTAACCAAATAGAAAGGTTTTGTTACTGCAGAAGCTGCAGATGCCATTCCCCGCATCAGACAAATCTGACGTCTACAAGGAGTTGTAAACTCTACAAGGAGCCCTGTAAACTACCAGCCTCTCAGCTCCCACCTTTTTGCCCCAACAACAGTATCTGGCACCAAGTTGCCCAGGTTAACTCACTCATCGCAAGCACTATCCCTTGGACAGGGAAAGCACACAGCTTTCAGCATCCTGAAGCAATTACATCCCATTAAAGAAGCTGCTTCCACCTAGTGGCAGGTGACAGCCAGGCACAGCTTCACTTCAGTGCCCAACTCAACCAAGGGCTGACAGTAACAAAGCGAAGGGATCATGGAGTAGAAGTAGTAGGAAAATTCATGCAAGTGTCGGATGGTGCTGGGTGCTCCCTCATTCCAGACAACCCATCAGGGATGACCATTCGCTTCTCTGCTAAATAAATGACATGGCCACTACCATAATTTCTTCTTCTCCCAGGTTTCAGAAAGGATCTGCAGGGCACAAAGGACCCAAACTGCTGCCCAGACACACCATGAACCATGGCTGGGCACTGAGTTTATCTGGTCACAGAAACGCCTCCTTCCCCTTGTGGGGTTATTAGTTCTAAGTGAATTTGGAGTCACCGAGTCCCCTGGATCACATCTCTACGTGCAGGTGCCATGCTCCTCTTCCCACAAGGCAGGTTTCCTTGGAAAACTACTTCCAGTGCAAGGCCTGTTTCAGCCAGGAGAAACTACCATCCCAGGACCCTCCTCTCCCTGATGTGGTATAGATAAGGAAGTCTTATCAAGTTTTAGATAGGTCTTCACTGGCTGTTGGGAGCCAAACCAACAGCCCATATCCTTGCCTGTGCCCCAGCTGCATGCAACATCCTCTGAAGCAACTGTCCCTCCATCACATGCTGATCCCTGGAACAGATTGCCCTAGTTCCTCCAAAGCAGTCAAATTGTTTGAAACCCTGACTCTTCATGTGCCAGGAAAGAACAGATTGCATAAGAAAGGACCTGCAGATACACTGCTCTATCACACCACAGCCCTGTCTGCACTGCAAAGCAGGGCACTGGCTATGCTCCCAAGGGATCTGTGTGGAGGGGAGAGGGTTTCCACATCAAGGACTGTGCTCCAAGTGCCTCCCTGTGAAAGGCGAGGTGAGGTTTCTCCTGGCCTAACTGGGCAGAAAACCAGTCCAGGCAGCATTCAAGACCATTAAAACACTGAAGAGGAGATGGAGAATCAGGATGTTCTTCTTGTAAGTGGCCAGGCCAGGACATAAACCCTCTACAACCAGGCTTGTGATGCAGTCTGCTCACGTAGCACTGCCAAGGGCACGAGGAGCTGGAGGCCAGTGATGGGACAGCAGACACAGCCTTACCTTGCTTCCTTTCCGCGGTCTCAGGCTGGCAGCCCTCACCACCTTCGCAGGAGTTGTATGTTCTGCAAGAGGAGGAGAACAAAACTGTTAGAACACAGCTGAGGGTTGTGGAAGTGTTAGCTCTGGAGGAAGCAAAAGGTGCCCAAGAGAAAAAGCTGAACAGACAACAGAGCCAGCTTCTGACCTGGATCTCAGAAGGGCCGCAACGAGATCAGAACACTTCTGAGTCATCTAAGTGGCAAAAAATAGACGTTTACCACCATCCTGCCGCAGAAAGGGACTCCCTGACTTAGCTCAGCCCTCCCCACTTGGCCTTGCCAGCCAGGGAGGAGAGGTGCTGAGAAGTTCAGCTCGCTCTGTGAAGCACCAGGCAGAACTTGATCTGCACAGCAGAACAAACATGCCCTTGAACAGCGAGGCCTGTCACCATGTGGCCAACCCTCCCCAAGGGAGGGGAGAAGGGCTCTGACACAGGGATGCACATGGGTGCTGCTCAGCTCGTGCTTTGATCTCTAGTGCATCCCAGCACGGGGCAGTGAGCTCATGAAAGGGAATGTACAGAGAGAAGAAGCCAGACTTGGGAAGTGCTTCAGTCTTGCTACAGGCAGGAGTATTTAGGCACTTGAGTGCCTCCGGGGAGTTGTAAGTAAAGAGTGCAGCTGTTGGGGGCTGCACCACTATGGACCTGTAGTAAGTCAAGACCTCAGCTCCACCATGATGCGCCTTGCTTCCTGCTCACACACCACCTCCTTATAAGCAGGAGAAGACATCACTCATCTTCTCCCTCCTCGCAGGGTTGGCTGCAAGGTCTGCGGATGAGGCTCACACAGAATCCAGCAGAGCAGCACACCACCACTCAACAGAGAGCCCCCTTGCCCCTGCCTTGAGGGGCATTTCTGCTGACTCCACTGGTTCAAAAGACAAGCACCCAGGACTGGGCTGGGGGGTGAAGGTGAGAGGAAGGTGAAGAACCCTGAGGGATGGCAGAGGCTATGGGGCTGTCCCAGGAAACACCCTCAACAACCTACCCAGCCTCACTCAAAGGTGGCTTTGATCTCCTGTGTAAGGAAGGACAACTTTGCCTAGATGATCAAAACCGGCCCCTGGCTAGTCTGGAAACCTGTGATTCATCCTGCCAGCCCAGCCTTGCTCAGGGCTGCAGGCTTTGAAGTGTCAGCAAGGCAGTCAGCCATGGCAGGACAGAGCCACGTGCGCTCTTCTTCCCCAAGGTTCCCAAATGGAGTTTCCACCCCCAGGAGATACCAAAGCTCTCAGATAGGTCCCTGAAACCTCCCCTTTCCCCAGAGAGCCCCTCCCCATGAGCAGCATCAGTCCCATGTGCCCCTCACTTATTCCACGTGCACCTCATTGAGAATCCCAGCTCCACAGCACAAAGCTTGCCATGAGGCTTTTAAACTTCCCTGTTAGTGTAGGAAGAGCGAGTGCTTTCCAAACAGCCCCTAAAATCCTCCACTCAACACACACAGATGTCACTGACTAAATATAGCTTCAAAAGGCACCCAGTGCTACAGCACAAACCCACAGCCAGCCCGCTTTTCCACAGGCACAGAGCACCCCTGCCTGCTCCTACAGCACCGACATGCTGGCACTGCATGGAAGAACTGAGCTTGCTCTGCAGGCTGATCCCCAGCTAAGGCTGAGGGAGAGCAGGGCTCACTGCAAGCATCCCACCCCAGTGCCTGCTCCCTCCACACTGCAGCCCCAGCCTTCACATCAATGGCACTCAGCAGTTTTCTCCAGCTGCTTCAGCTCAAAAGCCTTATGGCCATCAATGTTCTTCTGGGGGTCGAGGCAAAGAGAGGACCCCTCACAACTCCTAATGAAAGAGGCACACACGGGCTGCAGGGGTGGGTGCCACAGACTCCATGTCTTTGTGGGGGAGGAATGAGATTGTTTGAAACAAGTTCTGCTGCTTTCCTTATCTGCAAGATAGGAGCAGGGATCCCTTATCTAGCCGAGGTGCTAAGAAGACTCATTAGCATCTGCAGAGCGCTGCAGAAACACAAAACAAAGCAAAGCAATGGGCTGCAGCCTGGCAGGGAGGCTGCTCCAGCAAGGGAGGCCAGGCCAGTGCCACGGCAGGGGCTGAGGCACCTCTCAGCAGCGTGGATGAAGTCAGGATCTGCAAGTCATGGTGGAGAGCCCCCGGAGCAAGGCAGGAGGCTGAGGGTGTGACTGTGCTATGGACACAGAGCCAAAAGCCATGGCAAGCAGAAGCTGAGCATGCCTGGCACTCCCTAGAGCCCACCAGCCTAACCAAGGGCCCCCAGGCTCCTGGACATCAAACCCAAAACTGCTCTTCGTGTGCCCTTGCAGAGACTCAAACAAACCCATGCTTTTAAAAAACCAAACCCAAAACACATTTGGGCTAATCCAGGTGCTCAAAAACCTTCCTACAAGGACAGGAACACATCTTGTGTTCCAAACCCCACTGGCCTTCATCCCTGCATCAACTTGGGTAATAGGGAGCAAGCAGGTGATGCTCACCCCCGTCCAGTAGCTCGGACAAGGAGTGCTAGCGAGGAATACTAGATACTGCCCTGGCTGGTAACTGAGCCCTTAAAAGCTGCTCACAGATGTCTGACCTCCTGGCATCTCACAAACCTCCTTTTGCATCTATTTGGTGTAACCTTCAGTTGCACTAACACTGCCTGACTGCCCTCCCCTCAAAAAACAAGGCCCTTCTGTGCAAGAGGACAGACAAAACAGCTACAGCAGGAGCCAGGGCTTTAGTGGTGTGAGGCTGGCAAGGGAACAGAGGGCAGGGAAGGAAGGACCAGCTTTGCCTGCAGCCACAGAGCAGCTGCTGGCACAGCCAGGAACAGAAAAGCAGGTTTTGATCTGCTGCCTGCAGCCAGAACCAGCCCCATTGCCCATGGGGTTGCCCAGCCACAAGATTATTTCTTAGCAACCAAGGGGATGAGGCAGAGGTGGGAGCAGCACAGCCCCATGCCAGCACTGCAGCCAAACCCCTCCCGTGGCCAGGGCACACAGCACCAGCATTTCTTGGCTTTTGATGCTCGCTCCCCAGTGAGCACCACACAGGGTGATGCTGTGCAGGCGCCTCGTGCTTCCCTTCCAGCACAGCACAGCAGCCCTCCAGGCAGGAAGCTCAAGGGGGTGACCAAGTGAGCCAACACCTTGTACTTGGAAGGAGAAGAGCTGCTGCACAAGGACCAGACAGGGTGACAGCAGCTGCACAGCTCAATGTGTTATCCCCTCACGCTGAGATGGACATATGCTGTAGGACTACTGCGCTTGGCCCAGGAGACCTATCTACTACCTCACCTGGGAAAATCAAACCCAGTGCCTACCAGCCTCTTCTTTCACCCAGTGCAACTTCTAATGTGTTTGTAGAGAAGGCAGATGAAGAGGTGGAATAAATCCGCAGGGCTGGGGTTATACTGCAGAAATATCTGCACCTCTGTAAGAAAGCTGTAGAGCCTGCTCCTGGTGTATCACAACACAGAGCAGGGCTCAAAGCACCACAGCACCAGCTGGGACAGCCTCAGAGGGCAGCCCAGGCTCCCAGCAGGAATGTGGAGTGCTCGGAAGAGCCCTCCTTCCCCACGAGCTGCTGCAGCCCACAGCACAAAGTGCTGATGAAGGCCATTCTGGAGCCAAGAGCCCAGACTTTGTGCTGGAGAGGCTAAGGCAGGGCGCATGCTCCGTGGGTCCTGCTGGAAATGGTAGAGCTGAACTGGTATTCCAGAGCCCTGAGGGTGCTGTGCGGGAAAGCTGGACATGCACCCTGCGGTCCAGTGGGATCCACTTCACTACCCAACAGTCTGAGTGATCCCTTCTTCCCATGCTCCATGGGACAGTCCCAGCACACAGGAGGATCACAGTTCATAACCAACACGATAGACACCCCCTCTGACAATGCTTCTTCGAGGTCTTTAGGTGAGGAAGACCAAATGAAGCTTAGGCAAGGGTGAGCTGAGTCCTGAGCAGTCTTAGCAGGTTGCAAGGGGAATACTGTCTCAGTCAAAGTGACACAGCAAGGAAAAGTTACTGCATTAACCTCCTGAAAAGCAACGGACACCCAGGCATGACAGCTTGTGAGAGAAGACAGAAACCACCAGACAGCTTACACTGAAGAGGACTATTACTTGCTCACAATGACATATACACACTCACCATCCCGGCAGAGAACATCAGCAGGGGAATTAGCTGTTTCCCTGGAGATAGCTAGAGTCTTTCTAGTAGGGCAGGAGGGTCCCTCCTGGGGTATAACACACAGGAGGCACATGGTGGGAGAGCATCAACCTGCACAGCAATTCCTGTAGGAAAGAGGGACCCAGCAGGCAGCCAGAGCCAAGGCTGTGAGGACCCTACAATGCCTGCAAGAACCCCTTGCTGGTCTCAGAGGAGACCCCAATGTGAAACAGCTGCACAAAGGCACATCCCCACCTTCCCACCATGGGAAACTCAGGGCACCAACCCTGCCTCAAGCAAGCTGTCCAACAGGGCAGCCTGACCCACACAGCAGCAGGGACAAGACACTGATCCAGAGGCTCTTCTTTGGCACTCATCACTTCCTATGCATTCACACTCCATGACTTGGCATTTCAGCCTGACTGAGCCATCAGAGGACACAGCTGGTGAGCTTCATGCCCACCAACACTACACCTTCTCCAGAGACATTTGCAGAGTCAGTTGTGCAGACCAGATTTGACCTGCAAGCCAACAGCCTTCCCCCTCCCACCAGCAGCTTCCTGTGGCTGCTGTACCGGGGTCTTCATCAGCAAGACAGCAGCAGTGGCAGCACATCCTTACTGTAGAGGTGTTGGGAGGCACAGGCAAACAGGAGGGAATTCAGTCTCTGTAGGTAGCAGCCCTGCATGCAGAGAGGTGCTGATAACCCAGAGACTGAGCAGCATCTTCCATCTCTACCTGTCTCCAAGGAGCTGCTCCCAGCACCAGCTTCAGCCACATGTGAAAACTAATGCCAGACTGAGATAGGAAATGCTTGTCTCTGCAGCTCCATGCACGAGCCTGGGATTTACAGCACTGCCTGCTTGGCACGCTCACATTTTGCTTAAGACATCCTAAGGCACATAAACCCTGGCAATGATCAGGGCAAACCAGGCACACAGACTGCTCCTCCTCTCGGTTTTCAGTGTTTTACAGCTCTACATCTTGCCAAATCGTAGTTGTAGCTGGAGATGCATGAAGGGGGAGATCAAGGGAGCACTGGACGGAGTTCTCCAACAGTTTTAATGGGATGTTATCACAAGGACATCTTCCAGCAAAAAGGAGTCAGTGTGTCTTACAACAGGGGCTCTCACCCACTGCTGAGAACTGAAGAATCACACCACATGCTGGATGCAGTCTGGTGGCTCCCCGCTGGCAGCCCAGGGCCTGGCCCTGCTCACAAAGGTAACAAAGGTATTGGGATCACCTCTATAACACCATGTTTCCTGCATGTCCAAGAATGGGCAAGGTCAGGACCAAGCAGAAGACTGGATCCCTAAGCCGCACAGCTGAGTGGGATTCAGGCTTGTAAAGCGCGTGGGAAGCCTGTTCAGCAGGAGCAAGAGACAAGCTGCAGACACCACGGTTCAAAGCATTCCAAGCCATTTTCCTGCAGCTCCTCATCAGACAGTTCCACCTTCCAAGCCCTACTGTAACAGCAGAGGAAGCAGGGAGCTGCCTACACTTCTCTGCAATGGAAGCTCTGCAACTGCTGCAAAGATCATCCGCTAAAAATAACTTCAAAAAGGGCATATGAAAGCTTGGCAGAGAGCATGAGGAACGCTCCCTCCCACCTGGGTGTCCTCGCAGGCTCCGGAGTCCACCCTGGAAAACTGCATGGGAAGAGGTCAGGGTACATACAGGTTCAATACTGCATGTCAGGCACCGTCACAGGCTGCAGTGTGGGCACATGAGCGATGTTCCCAGCTCTTGAAGCCCTCCCATCCCTCAGCTGATAGTCCTGAGGCAGCCCCGGAGCAGGGGGAGGTAAGGCAGCTCGAGACTCTTGCAGAGCCTGTCTCTGCTGACAGCACAGCACCGGCCTTCCGAGCACGCAGGGGACCACATCCAACAGCCCTGCTCACAGGGAGCTGACGAACAGTACTGCTTTCCAAATGCATTTAGCTCTGCACACGTAAGTTTTCTGCACGGTCTGACTTATTTCCAAGGAGAATGAGGGACAACAAAGGTCTGGACTTACCAAAGATGCACAACTGTCCTCTCTGCAGCCTCCCAGTCCAAGACACAAACCCTTCGAATCGTGGCTAACATACACTGCAGGAGAGGGTTAAGAAATGCTGAGGCATTTCTAATGCTAACAGCGGCAGCAAGGGCACTGTGGATTCTTCCTGGCACAGAGAGCTACTATTAAAGGTAGCATATGAACTCTCTAGGGTGAGTGACATCTTCCCACTGCCTTTTCAAGCCAGGCTCTTCTCTGAAGAGGGTTTCTAGGAAACTTTTGACACACGATCCATGCTCATTCCACCACACCAGTCCCACAGACGCTGGGCTCATGCAGAATGAAGAGGCACAGGAACCACCAACCCCCAGTTTTCCAAGGAAAGGCACCCATCATCCCACCACCCTGCACAAGAGGCTACACCAGCACCAGTGCCTGACTTAGCTTGTCCAGTGCAGACAAGTCTCCAGCCAGCAGAGCATGTAGCCAGCAATACCTCTGCATTCATGGAAGAGATAAAAAGCCTTTTAGCCTCCTAAAAATGCTCCATCGGGTTAAATGGCTCAGGGCTGGAAAAGGAAGCAGCATTCCTGGGTAAACACCAAGTCAGTCCATTATGGAGGCCTGAGGAAAGGCATGAGTTGATCCACCTGCTGCTCAGAGTAACAAAGCACAGCAAGGACACCTCGGCATTGGGAGAGGAGGGCACCACAGGCAAGGCTGCAGGGGCTCAGGGCATGCCAAAGCATGGAGGAGCTGGAGGGTCAGGCTCTCCTCCAACCAAGGCAGCTCAGGGACCAGCTGGGAGTTCATGACCTACAAAACAGAAAAGCAGTGGTGGGGAAGAGGGAGGCAACAGGAGCAGGTACTCCAGGACAGCAAGGACAGACACACAAGGCACAGCAGGACTGAGGCTCCTTAGAGAACACAGCAGAACCCAATCCACTCACCTTTGGGGGCAACTGCTTTGCAAATTAAAGGAGGGTGTTCTGTTCCTGCTCACCTCTGCTGCAGGGCTCTGCCTGCTCTGCCAGGCTCTAATGAAAAGCTAGTTAACAGCTAATTACTACCCATTCAGACATAAGATCCCCTACTCTGACTGACTGTGGGCCAGAGGGATAAGGCAGTCACGTGTTGCAGAAATCCCAGCCTTATGAAAGCACAGGCAACTATATTTAGTCGGAAAAACGATGACCTAGCGAGCTTGTCCCTCCCTTACCCCCCACTTGGAGGAGCTGACCTGCCACCTACACAGATCCTACCTCCATGGCACCTAGGAAGTCCTTCAGCCAGCCAGGACTGAGACTGGAACAGCTGGCACAGTTGGAGTCCAGTGTGCATGCATACACAGGGGCTGCCCTAGGGAGGACAGGGCCTCGGCCACGGGGCCCTGGGCCTGGGCCACGGGGATCTTCCCTTCCATCCTTACTGCTGCACAGCAGGTCACCTTGTCAGCAACAAAAGCTGTTAAGCACCAAGAACAACAAATTGGGCCCAGCCCGAGGTCCTGGACCTTATCTTGAAAGCAGGAGGCACACTGGGAACCTGACCAGTGACCAGCTGAGAAGCAGCAGCATTCAGCAGTGACACTTCGGCTGCTGGCCTCTGCATGCTCATGGCTGTGGATGGGAGTTTGCCTCACCTGGATCAGCTCACCCCTCTCTCCACAGTGTGGCTGGGCTAATGGGACAGACACGGACATGCTGAGAATGGAAAGGCAGCAAAGGCAGCCATGCAGTGGTCACACACGTGCCTCTGCTGCAGAGAGAGGGTCCTAGAAGCGAAAGTGTGCAGCAACAAAAGCCAAGAGCATCACCCACTCCCCCTCTTGCTGCAGTGGAAGAGCTTCAAAGGAGAAGAAAAAAAAGAGCCTGAGGAACAGACATCATTAATCTCTTCTCATCAGCAGAGGGGTGATCTCCGCCCGCATCCCACTGCGGCTGATGAGACAGCGCAACTGGTGGTGCCCACAGCACCAGTGAGAAGAGGTCACCACGTGGCAGCCGAAGCCAATGCTGTGATCCCTTTAATGGCCGCCAGCCTCTTCTGCAGCTGCATCTGGGGACTTGGAAGCTGACAAAACCCTTCCTGGGAAGCATCTGGTTCGTCTCACTGTAAATACTTCACATTGAAGAGACAGGAATCGAGAGCCAAGCGCCTGCCACGAGTCCCTCCCGCTGAGCATTCGCACTGTCTAGAAGTCTGCGCAGCTCCTGCTGCCTGTGCCAGTGGAGGGGAAAGGGGTTGTACAAGGCAAAGGTGCAAATGTGCTTCTGGAAAACCTGGCACCTCAAAGATGACAGACGCCAGGCCTCTAGAAATGCAATGTAATTTAAATAATGTCATTTCTAGTTCTTCCCAACGTGATTCCTGTTCCTGACTTGGGCTCCTTTTGCAGAGGGATCTCTACAGGGCCAGTGTGTCCCCTGTGCGATGGCCACTGTCAAAGGGACAGCTATACCTCACCCTTGAATCCTGCACCAGGTCAGCTGCAAGCTCGCCTCCACAACTGTGTATAATGCAAAGAGACTGAGCAGCAGCAGGCAGAAACCCAGCTCCATCTCCTGGGACAGGGGAAAGCAATAGAGATCTGGTGTTGCAAACATTCCCAGGAATTTAGGGAGGCCAGACCCAGGTCACCCACTAAGCAGGGTGTCTCAATACAGGAGCTGAAGAAAGTCTACAGTCCCATAACTACCTGGATTGAATAAACTAAACACAGGTATGGGGGCCTCCTCATGTTAGTGAATCCAGTGACACCTGCACAAGAACCAAAAACCCTCCCAATCTCTGAAAGCAGGCAGAAAGGTTCGTTTACTGCTGCCTAAGCATCACCATACCTCAGCTGTGTGGATTTCAGGGCATGCTCTCCAAGCACAATATACAGCATCATCACTTCTGCTGCCCACCTTAAGGCAGACCCAGTGAAATCCAAGATTTTTCTAAATAACTTGGTTACAGCAAACGCTGCCAACTTCCTTCCTGGGTGCACAATCACATGGATCCTGCTGCATAAACCACTCTCTCCAACCCAGCTAATTCCTGTCCTGTAGGTGGCTGCCTCCCCTGCCTCAATACACAGCATGAAACAGTAAAAACACCCTCATCAGAGCGAGCCTTTCCAAAGGAGTCAGGAGTACCCAGCTACAGGAGTGCAACATGACACTTTCTCTCCTAATTTAAAGATCCAGCTCCCTTTTCTTTATCAAAAGGTTTAAAACCAGCTTACTTGGGGTGGGAGCATCACCCACATCTCTGTATGGAAAACTTCACAGCGTTCCATTCAAAGTAGCATCTATAACTCAAGACCTTAGCCACTGCTGACAATTCTCCAAACAAAGAGCATCACTTGCTGCTCTATGGAACAGCAGCGCATCCACAGCGGCACCCTGCAGTTAGCTCTGGTCTTTGCATTTTAACAAGGGCACAGCAGTGCTACAGATGCACAGAGAAAAGCAATTAAACTGCCCACAGGCAGCCCCTTAAGAGGTGAGGCTAAAATGGCTGAGATCCTCCACCACTGAGGAGGCCTGGCTGCAGCACAGGATACCAGGAGGGCACAGGAACGGCACTTGAGGCTAGCAGGAGATCGATTTAAAGCAAGCAAAGTATCTCCCTAAATTGCGGGCAGCAAACTTCAGCACACCGTGTGGCAGCAAGTCCTGGAAAGCAGAGAGCATCAGGAGAGTATGAGCAGCCTTGCAGAGGGGTTAATGTTCAGGCCCAACACGTGTGCAGAGGTCCAGGTGGAGATGTGCCCTCCTCTGTCAAAGAGTCCATCCCTCTGCTCTGCCAACACAGGGCTGGATGTGGGAGACGACAAGTAACTGCTGTGCTAGACAGAAGGGAAGTCAAGACGCCTCTCTGATACCAGCTTTACTTCCAAACACTGTTAGGTAATTGGGATGCAAACACTGGTGCCCTTCCACCTCCACAGCACTGGCTCGTGACACCAGGCTGAGGGCAGAACGCCTCCAGCATCCATACACTAAACAAGCAGGAACATGCTTTGGGCACGCTATAGCTACTGTGCCTACAAAATGGCTGAGTTTTGGCTCAGGCTCCCCATCTATGCATACAAGTCCCAACTCTTGTCACCACAGCTCAGCATCCTCAATCACTAAGCTAACCACTTCCTTGGGCGGAAGGACAATGGACTCCTCACTAAGAGGCAAAACCAGCTGCACAGACCCACCTGGCTATACAAGATTAACCTTGAAAAGTAGGCACAGACATAGATACGGGAGTCCTGGGGATTTGCAGAAACAGACATGAGTGAACTAACTCATTAAACAACCTCAGCGATGAAAGGGAGGTGAAGGAGTCAAAGCCAACAGCCTCAGGAGGGCACAACTCTGATGCTCCAGGCAGGTATTCTCCAGGCAAGGCTTCTGCCTTTGCCTGCTCTCTTCACACTTCACTGCGTTTTGAGATATGAGGGCTTCCAGATAAGCTGGAAAGAAAAAACATGGCACCAGCTTTTCTGGAGAAGGCATAAGAAAGGACTCTAAAGTGTCCTGTGAAGTGACCATTAAAGGAATCCTGTTTAAGCTTTCACTTATCTCCTTAAGAATACAGAATTGTCAAAAAAACTCCCCAAAGCAGGCTCCATAGCTAATGTTTTGTGCAACACTATTGACATGCAACATTCACTCACTGAAACGCTATTATCTGCTGCAAACACACACTCATGCCCCACCCTGGAGGCAGTGAAGGTCCCCAACCAGCTGGAGAGCGGAGGATGGGGTTGTGCCAACCAAAGGACACCTCAAGAGTCTGAAGCACAGGCAGACAAAACCCAACGCCCAAAGAAGGCAGAGCTCCAACAGGGTGGAGAAAAGCCTGTTGTGAACTGGACTCATGGGAATTTACCTTTGCTTCTTCAAAACCAGTCTTAGTATTTCACTCACACACATGCTCTGAAAGCAAGAAAATCATGACTTATGAATGGGTTAGGTTACTACTGGGGTTACTCCTCTAACATTTTCTGTTAACACTCCAGTGCACCCAGTTATGCACCATGGCTTTGTTAGCTAGCTAGAGCTCTGGAAACACATACATACACACAGCTTTAAGCCCTCTGTTCAGTTCACGAAACCAAATTACACTCTCTCAGATATTACATCAGATTGCTCACAACCAGGGACTTATTTTTACTGAAATCAGCTTTAAGACAACAGAACCTATTTCCATACCTCCGAATCCCAATCACACAATACTCCACAATCAGCAGCAATTTATCCTCACACTATCACATGAGCTGGGGAAATGTGGTTCCATGCAAAGCCACAGATGCAGGTAGGAGGTGGACACAGCGATGTGTCCAAGCCAAGCAGTGACCTCCACTCCCAGATCTTTTGCTTTGGGACATCCCCACCAGGGACTGCAGGTTTGAGAGAACAGGATCTTACTGACTGATCTTGGCATCACTGGGTAAAACAAACCTGTCCTTCAGTCTTGGCATGTCAACAACATCCACCTGAATGAAGAGCTTCCAGCAATTTGGGAAAGGCAAGAACTGAGATCATCAATACCTTCTTTTAAAAACTACACCCCCTAATTTGGGATCTCCATCCAGAGTAGCCTCCTTGCCCCATCTAGGGCACCAGTCCATTTGTGCATGATCCCTCCTAGCCAAGCTGCACACACTACTGGGCCCAGGAAATTCCCATCCTGCACTGATGGCAGTGCAGTGTGTATCTCAGTTGTCATTAACAGTGATGCTCAGCAGCAACACACAGACTGAATAAGCCAAAGGGGAAGTCTGCATCTTTTCAAAGTATTGCAAATTCAAATATACACCTTCAGATTCATGGACACATCAAGCTGTACATAACACACATACAAACAGCAGCAATTCTGAGTTCCATCCGCATCTTGACACATCAATGTTTTCAGTTGCATGGGATGATCAAGAGTGACAAGTTCTGAAGCTCTTTCACCCTGGACGCCCAAACTTGCCACAGTGAAATTCATGGAAGGACAGTAACCTTCCAGCAGTTGTAGTCAATCACTGTGGGAAGGCATAAACCATGTCACTGCCCAAGAGAATGGCCAAATATTAGAGGGACTTTCTTGGTTTGGGTTTTTTGAGGAAGGTTGGGTTTTTGGGGTTTGTTTTTTTCCAGTTACTGTCTGTTGCATTTTCCTGTAGCAGCCTTCTAAATGTGGATAGCGCTGACTCTGCAGGAAGAGAAGTGAAGGGGAGAAGGAGGTCTGAAGAGCTCCATGTGCAATTAATACATACCAGACTGGCCATCAGCTGGGAATATATCTGTAAAAGAGAAAAAAGAGAGAAAAAAAAATCAGTCCTGGTTGCAGTTGGAGTGGGAATCATTTAAAAGGTCCCTCCTTCCTTGATTTGTTTGCTTCAGCTAAACAGAGGAAGCATTTTCTTAGTATCCCAAGTTAAACAACAATCCAGCTTGGAATCCACCTCAATTCAACCACTTGTTGGGAGAAAGATTTTGAAGGAGGCTGTTTACCTGGATGTATTGCTCTTATAAATAACCTTCTATGTTGGCTTGTAACAGACAGCAGTGGGCAATAAAAACCTCATTGAGATGTACAAATATCCACACAATGAGCTACCTGGTGCCACCCCCATGCTCCCCCGGCCAGCATTATCAAATGGAAAGCTGCACAGAGAGTATCTATCATGATGACCAGCCAGGGAGCAGAGGTGGCAGCCAAATCAAAAGCAAAATGAGCATTTTCCTGATGGTTCTTGGTTTTTGCAGCCACAAGGGACATCAACAGCTGTGCCCAGCTCCAATACAGCTCCTGTACCAGAGAATCACCCGAATGGATGCCCTGCTCCTCAGTACATCACCCCAGGGAGCACCTTCCCCATCCCATCTGAGGTGGCCCTACCAGCAAGCACAGCCTGTTGCTGGAGTCTAGAGGGGATCCTGAAACAGATTACTCAACCTTTCCACTCCCCCAAGTTTTTTCCAGTTAGAGACGTGCGTTCTTCTCCTGATGGGCCCTACTTACTGCTGGGAATATTTTTATGAAGTAGCTGGGAAGGACCAGATATTTTGAGAAAGGAAAAGATTCTTTTGAGGAGCACACAGGACACTGTGTGTGGAGAAACACTGAGGAAAGGCTCCCCAGAAGCTATGAAAACAGCACTTTTGGGAGAGCAATACACTATGTTTTCTTCAAGAAACATGGAAGAGGAGGGGAAAGGAGGCTGCCAGCAAGGCAAGGTCCTCCTGGGACGGGGGCAGGCCCCTGGCTCAGGCTTATCAGCTGCCCAAAACACACATTCATCTGGGAAGTCACAAGAGTTGCAGCTAGGCCTACCCCTTGGACAGGGCAGTGCTCTCTGGCCTGGGCTCAGCCAATGCAGCAACAGCAGAAACACGCCTCTGACAAAATAACTCTAATTTCTCTGTCTTCAGCAGTACAACGTGTTCAAAACATCCTCAGCCCACCTACGAGCAGCAGAAGCAACAGGACACACACAAAAATAATCAAAACTCCCTCTGCCCTTATACACACTTACAGTCTGTGGCCATGCTGAAGGTGTGATCCCAAGGAAAATCCAACACATCCAGAAAAGCATCCAAGCACCAGTCTGGATCCTTTGCAGACTGCATGCTCTACTGCAGTCCTCCCCCAGCACATCACCCCAGTGCATCTGAACACCTTGTATTTCTGTGATGGATGCTGAAGAGGCCAACCTTCTGCAACAGTGAGTACAGACACCCTGCACTCCATCTAAGAGGAAACTAAACAATGGGGCAATTTCTGCATTTCCCTACTGGGGCAACTCCTGCCCAGCTTCTCCACAGAGGAACAAGGTGGAAGCACTGATACCTCACCTGACCTGTGTGGGTCAGCCACCTGAATCAGCTATTACCAAAAACCCCCAAATCAAGTAAAAATAATACAGTGGCTGACAAAAGGAATTCCTTTGTATCAGCCAAGAACTATAGGTCTTGGCAACCATACCCTTGCTATACCCCACCAGGAGCAGTTCTCAAGTTCACATCCCTACTGGCTGCCCAACCAGCTCTACAAATGCACAGCAAGGTTCACCTGGCTTCTCTCGAGCTCAGCCACAATAAAATGACAGCACATTTGCCACCACATTCACTAGAAAATCAGTGGAAACTCCTCAGTGGCTTAGACCAGTAGAAAGCAAGGACCATGCACGACAGCCAGCTCATGTCATACTGCTCACATTCACCTCCAGGGTTTGCCAGTGTAGCTCTTGTCAAGGAAGGACACTTGCCTCCAATCCTCAGCCCTCTTGTTTGGAAGATACTGAGGTTGTCCAACTCATCACACCTATAACTGATGCAGCTTTGACTCCAAGCTCTCTAGAGCAGAGACCCAGAGTGCTGAGTTTGCAGGCAGCTTTCCCCACTGCGGACAAGCAGCACAAAGCAATGTCTGTAGGACTTGCCCTTCTCAAGAACAGGGCTGCTGAGAGGACACATACGAGGCAGGGCTGCTTAGGGACCGCCAGGCACAACAGCCCTCTGGGACACCTCCTTCCCTTGCAAGCACCAGAGACTACAAATTCACCTGCCAATTGAGAGCAGCACCTGAGGTGCCCAAGAGGAGCCTGAATCAGGCAGAGCTTTCCTTTCCCAAGAAAGCCATGGCAAGGAAGCAGACAGAAATGCATGTGGCCCGCAGGGCAAAGGGCTGCTCTCCAAGGAGCCTGTCTAGCACACTGCAGGCCTGAGGTTAAAAATCAAACATGAAAGACCCAGGCACAGAGACCAGGCTGGGCTTTTGCTCAAGTAAAGTCCAAATGTGAAAGCAGGAGCCTCGTCAGTCCCACAGATTCCTCCCACCACACACACGGCTTTCCCCCCCAGGGCACCCCAATGTCAGGTACCCTGATGCAGGCCAGATGCTGCTGAGGATGATGACGCTCCAGCTGAATCCAGCCTGTCCCACTGGGCCAATATAAGCTAGCCCCAGACAGCCAAATGGGAGAGAGCAAGCAGTAATAATATGGTGATGCAGGCAAGGAAGACCCATAAAATTTGGACTCTATAGTCTTACATTTCCTTTCTCTTCTTGCATGTAAACACTTTGCTTCTCAGTATAGGCTCAACACCAAAAGATGGTGTCTGAACAGAGGTATTAGAATCACCACAGGAACCAGTGATCTCTTCATTTTAACATCAGTCTCTGCCAAGCCAAGTATTTCCCAAGCCCTTTACCACCCTCCTCTGTATATTACCCATACAGCCTACAACATCCCAGCGGAAAACATGTCTCACAAATCTCCCTGTTATCAGCAAATGGGGGTGGAGGAAGGAACAAGCAGGAGGTCAAGGCTGTGTGCTGCAGCCGGCAGGATGCTGGGATGGGTGCAGAGCATCCCCTTCAGGACAGTCACATGAGGGTGCAGATGTGGCACAGCAATACCCCCAGTTACTGCACAAAAAGCCCAGGAGACGTAATAAATCCAGGGCACTCGTCCTTATTGTAGGTGATGGATACAGAATCCCAATTTTTGCCTGGTGGTATTTTTATACACAGGAGGAGCCATATGCTAAAATGGGGCATTTAAAGAGAAAAGCTGATGCATCCACACACATACCCCCTTCCCCAGGGGCTATCTGGCCACCACTGCTATTCAGGTATCTGGGACAGGTTCAGAAAAGCCACCCCGTTTATGAGCCTACACCTCCCTTCCACTGCAGAAGCACACTGCCAGCCCAGCTCCTCCACCAGCCATGCTTCAGTGCCAAATCCCAACATCCTCACAGGAAGCCCACCTTCTGCCTGCTGAGAAGGGACCTCCACCAACAGCTCCCCTGCTAGCAGCACCCCTTTTCCACCACAGACACTGCTTCTTCCTCTCTGGGCCTGGGAGGCAGCAGCTGAAGAGCAGCTCATCAGCCCTGACGCAAGAGAAGTGCTGACTTGTTATTACAGCAACCCGCAGGCATAACTGCCGAGCATGGCCAGGCCAGAGGAACCAGCTCCCTGAGCCCCACTGCTCCCCCCTACCTGCAATCACCCTCCTGCTCTCCCAACTGGGGGGGAGGGGGGGGAACGACCTCAGTGAACTTTAAGTCACCTCCCAGTCACCAAAGCACACTGACTGGTACCACCGCACTGGTGTGCTGAGCGAGGGCTGCCCCTCTGCATGCACTGGCACACATGACAGCAGGCTCCTCGGGGGAGGACGCCAGCTGATTAGTCCTGAAGTTGTAACTGAATCATCCTTCACCTTCTACAGACAAAAGACTAGGACGTCAGCACAAAAATGACCTCTCCAAGGTCACGCAGACATGACCAGAGCCTGGTTGCAGTGGCTCAAAGGCTGTGCTGGCTGCCCAGGAGAGGGACAGGGAAGGGAAGCACTGGTGGATGCAGGATCGATGGGGATCTCTCCTCTAACCCGACCTGCTGCCCAGCAGGGACGATTCCGTACTGCTCCTCTGGCTATGATGGCAATCCTCCCAGTGCAAACAGCACAGGCAGGGAAAAGGTCCAAATTACAGAGTCCAGTGTCTGCTGCAAAGATACCAGTGCTGCTTGAAACTCTTCTCTACCCCAGGGCAACTTTTCAGCTCAAATACCCATCCCCTGGCTCCCCCTCTGAGGCTAAGGCAGCGCCCACACAGGTTCCTGAGACAGTTACCTTTGTCTCTCTGCCTCTTTGGCAAGCCTCTTCAAAGCAATGCTCAGCAGAGAAGGGGGCAAGGTCTGCTAGGAAAAAGCAGCAAAGCAAGAAACCCCAAACGCCAAGGATTAGCATGGCCAATTAAATACCTCATGAGATCTTGCTTGCTTCCTGCTCCCCTCCTTCGTTACCTGCAGAGCAGGCTCAGGGAGGGTCCAGCTCTGAGTCACCAGATCTTCCCCAACTCCCCCTAAGCTGCCAGGTCCCGGCAAAAACCTCTCATGCCTCTTAATAGCTACTGTAATAAGAAGTATTTCTACCTCCTCAAAGAGAAGCTGAAGCTTGAAACTGATGTATCAACCCTAACCTGGTATGGTCAGGTCCTAAGACACCAATAAGGTCAGTGCAAGAAAAAGATAAAAAGCCACAGAAGCATTATCAGCTCCCAAATCAGTTTCTCTGCAAGGGTATCCAGACCACTGGAGCCCGGGGTAGGTGATTTTCTCCTCTCCACCCAGAGGAGAGGCTTGGTTCCTCCTCGGACACCCTCATCGTGTACACTGGCTGAAGAGCTGCAGCTGGTGTGAGCTCCAACATCAGTTTCCCCAAAACCACGTGGAAACAAATGCCTTCAATAGGTTTTCAGTGTATGAACAACTGTGGTTTTAATGAAGTTCATCTGGGGTGCCCCCGCTAACTTCATGTTCTTGAAAAGGGATGAAGACTGTCAGCATCACCAAGTTGCAAGAGGAACACTGCTAGAAAAAAAATCACCTACTCCAAAATCAAAGCATTATCTGTGCAAGATAGCTCCCAGGGTTAACTCCATACCACACACTGAACTACTGTAGTACCTTGATGCTGACGTTCGGTCTCTTCTGGACAGAAGGGGACCAAAGCTGACCAAACAGGGCTGTGACTCAGGCTTGAATACACACTCACCAGTGGGACCAGCACTGCATCCAGCAAAAGCACCTTTCTGAGATCCACTTGCAAGAGGGTGCAGGTCTCTTGTCCAAGTACAAAAGGTGCTGATAGGGTTCTGAGGAATGCATCTGGTCAGCCTGACCAGAAAACACGAGTGCTCACCAAACAGGCAGTCCTGTGAATCCAACACTCGCATATGCGCAGGCACACAAGGAATAACTGTAAGGTCACTGCTGTTTTTTCTCCCATCCACTTATCAGTGCCTGCACTGGAGAGAACAAACACTGGCTGTTCCCTCCTATTAACTCCTTCTCCCCCCATCTCCAAACAGAGAAGCAGCAAAGTGCTGCCGCTCCAAGCATGAGTCCTAACACTCCTATTCACACACCCAACAAAAAACTACAGAGAAAGTACAAGGCACCTTAGAAGAGCTTCATTGCTGTTCCTATGAAGCCTTTCTGCCTCTCACATTCTTTGCTCAGCAGTAACTCTGAAGTGACACTGCTGTAAGTCCCCAGCCTTCCAGAAGGCCAATCCTTACATGAGTCTGGGCCCAATGATCACACTCACCCTCCTTTAAGCTACTGGATATTGAATGAGCAATAAAATTTCAGGCATGATCCAGCAAAATTAACGTGTCTTGGAGACTCTTGTTGAAATCCAGGAACCATTCTGGTGTGGCCCAAAAGCCAGCTGGATCCCATGCTATGGAAACCAGTACAGGATGGGATTTTCTTCTGACAGGGCTATCACAACACACCATGCCGCAACACACACACATCAAGGGCAGGCAGGCTCAGACACCACAGCAAAGCTTTGCTTGAGGACAGCTCAATAAGCAATAGGCCGGATACATCCTTCTCCATTGCTGTAGCCAGAAATCCAGCCTCTCCATGAAAGAGGATCTCCCCCACCTCCTCAAAAGCAGCAGTATCAAGGGTTTGCCCTGTAAGGTCAAGCAGGGATGCCATAAAACCCTGTGAAAACCCCAGGAACTGAAAAGTGCAAAGTGTTCTTCACCTCAGGGCTGCAGGCAGCAGGCCAAGCAGGGGATCTGTAGGATACACAAAGCAGCACAGTGAAGACAACATAATTAAATCCCTTAACTGAATTAGAAATCATCAGACTCACAGTCTGAGATGTTCCTCTGCTCTGGCCCAGGTTATCTGGTTGGTTTCAAACACACAGCTTTTCCAGTCATTCTCCAAACTCCATCCTTGCTTAGTTCCACTTCTCTGCTGCTAACTACACCAGCTCCAGCTCAAGGGAGGAGGGTTGTCTGTCTGTCATCTGCCATGTCTCTTCCAAATCATCCTCAGACGTACTTACTAATTTTTCATTTGAACAACATGGGTCACCTACTGCAGATTCCCTGTATGGCATGCAAGTGTCCCATCTGTCGCTCTCCAATGAAAAACAGGGGCGCTACAAGAGTTCCTGGGATTGGAAAGCCATAACAAATCGGTCCCCCTTTTGCTAAGCTCGGTGCATGACCCTCTGCAATGGCAGAGGATTTCCAAGCACTTGGAAGATGTGTTAGACTGTATTAGGTATTACCTCCAGCTCTCAAGGTTTAGCTGAGAGACGGGAAGTGAAATTTAATATGATTACAGCCAGCAAAGCCTCGTGCTTTGTCATCTGAGCACGTGGTGGAGTCCCCTCCATGATTCGCTTTTGTCTTGCTGGGTGGGATCTTGTGCACAAATATCCTATCAGTTCTGCTTCACTCAGCTCACTCCCAAGAACAATCTGGGGACGCATTTCTCGACATTTCAGTATCTGCTGCTACAGTCAGCGTCACACATACTGGTGTCACTCTACACTTGATTCTTCACTCTGTTTTTACCTTTACTTGCCTCCTTGCAGAGCCTTGTAGCTGACTTGTCAACACGAACCCATCTGGAGGTACACAGGTAGCGAAGTGCTTCAGTCACTCCTTTACATGTCTCTTTGTGTGCTACATGAAGCCAAGAGCATTGCTATTTATTATGGTCAAGCATATTATTTTCAGCAGGCTTGCTCTGTGAGGCTGGGGCAGCTGATACAGACATCGCTCCTGAGCTATGTGGACTTTGTGAAGATTTGGAAGGGCTACAGAAAAGATACAAAATTACTGTAGTGAGAATCCTGAGTTCCCTGCAGGAATAAACTCTGCTTCTCTTCCAACATTTAATACAAAAAAATGCAAGCTCTGACCTTGGAGAATCTGAAGAAATTAATTTCCTGTATGAAGTGAAATGAATGTTGGCTTATCACACTGAGTGTTGCTTATTGTCACTATTTCATTCCATCACTAGCTTCATCATCTGTAAGTGCACAAAGCAGATACATTGGTAACTAGCATTTGGTAAATTGAGAATCACTCGTCTACATCACTGACCAGAAGCTTTCAAAAGCAGAGTTATAAAAAAATAAGGAAAAATAATAATAGCAGAATGGTTTAGTGTGAAAGCTGAAAATACATTGCAAATAACCTGCTTAGAGACTAAGTATTTAGTGATGTACCCACTTTCTGGCAGCACCTCTGAGTTACCAGGCAGGTAAAACACCAATCTCCCCACACACCTTTTGTCTTACTTTCCGATCAACAAAACTCTACCCTTTCCTCATTTTTGTGGCTTCTCCAATTTCATACTTGTTTTCCCACATATTTAGTCAGGAAAAAACCTCACGTCTCTCTGTGTTTCAGACTCACAACCTAACTTATCCAGCCCTGAAACCCCTCCGTTCCCTCCACATGTGCATCCGGCAGCAAGTCAAGAAACTCAAGTGATGCCAGGAAAGAAGAGATAAGCAGCCCCCTGCGCCCTCCTCCAGCAGGCAGCCATGCCCTGCAGACTGCAGAGTCACTGCAGGAGCTCCGCACACGCTGCCACTCAGCTGGAAAAACGTGCTCAGCAGTGTGCAGAGGCTCTGCTCCCTGCCTCTGCCCCCCAGGGCTGTACCCCATAGCTGGGAAGGGAAGAGTGGAGCAGCACCGGGCTCCCACACATGTGCAGTGTCCCGTCCGTCCCCCCCCCCGGGGTTACACAGCGGGGCATGCAGTGGGAAGGACACACGGCACATTTCCGTCCCTCCTTCTGCCTTCCCAATCACAGTTCAACTCTGGCGTGTGCGTCAAGGACACGTGAGGTTCACAAGCCCCACACGAGCCCCTGCTTCTCCCCATTGCCCCCTCTGGCTATTGTGCTCATTGTCACCAAGGGATCTCTGCAGAGCCTGCTGGAGACCAAACAAGTAACACTACAGGCACCAGAGATGCTTTTCCTCCAGCACATTCCTTCTGGAGCTGGGATGCTTTTCCTGGGCCACTTTGGGGAATGGAGAGAAGTACCTGCAGGCATGTGGCCAGGTCACAGGCCAGCTCTGCCTGCTAAAGCAGCAAGCTGCAGCAGACCTGTTCCCAGCCACTTTAAGTGGTACCCAGCAGGAAATGAACACGCTTCCTGGGAGCACAAGTCGAGGCAAGCTGCACCTGCCAGCACATTGTGCCACATGTGCTCTGGAGAGAACCACAGTGCCACTTTCTACATCAAGGGCTCCTGTGTCACCTCTGAGTGCCACCAGAACCACACTGAGCAGCACTGACACCTCAGTCACACCAACAACCACCTCTGTTGGCCATTCCTAAAGCAAATGGAGGCTTCCACCTGACCTGTTGTGCCAGAGCATCCACCATGGTCATCTCCCACAGACAGTCAGCCCCAAGCTATCCGCAGCACAGACGTCTACCAGCCCTTCTGACCTGTAAAGGAACAGCATGACTCAAACCCAAAAGAACATAAATAAATTCACAACCACACAGAGTGCTGAAGCCCGTACAGCGCTGCAGCACATGGAAGTCTTGAGGCAAGCTGCTCCTCCTAAGTCAGCTTTGCTCCAGAAGGACACTGAAGGTAAACCACTGATAATGCAGGTATTAGATCAGCCAGTTCACAGCCTTTCCTCCTGCTCCTTGCTTGTCACAGCAGAATATCCCCCAGCATACATAGCTCTAATGCTGCAGGAAGAGCTCTTGATTGTCACAAGAACACTGGGCTGGATGACTTGCTAAGGATGGCTCCAACTGCTCAACCAGCACCATCAACCCAGTGCAATACTGAAACCAGAAGAGCTGAAACCAACACATCACACATTCATTTGCTCAGAAAAAGCAATCCACACATTATCAGCCCACAGAAGCCCCCCAAAACACAGCACAACGCACACTGTGATAGAGGAAAGCTCAGTGAAGAGGATCTTCTGGGAAGCTGTAATTACAGGATGAACCTGTGCTTAGAAACATGTTGCCACTTGACTTGACCACCCTTTCCACAACCCTTCCTGAAAAAAGAGGTGTATCTTGCGCAGTATTAAGACTGCCATCAGCAAACCTATTTTCACCAAACACTTCGTGCCAGTTTTACCCCATGTGCTCACCCAAGCAGCCAAGCACAACTTCCAGCCAAGCAACCCCGACTGACCCTAACCCAGGACTCTCCCCACAGTCTGGTAACTGTTTCATTCAAGGCCAAATTCAGTTCCCATTTGTTCTGGTCACCAATTACTGTTGCCTAAATACAAAAGTAGCCACTTTAAGCTCTCACAGCACTGCATTAACTTCTTCAAAGCCCTTCTTTTACCTCTGCTCTGACCGCTCAAGTCATGTAGCTGTATCATTTGCTACTAGATATTCAGATAAGCTAGTTGTTTCAATGCAAAGAGGTAAGTCTCCTACCTCCACTCAGAGATCACTAACAAGGACCTGGCAGAATGAGTTTGGAACTGAAGGATGCTCCCAAGTAAAGAAAGGGACATGCAGAGCTGGCCACATTGGAGACCACATCCACAGAGTACCCAGAGCTTTACCCAAGCCCAGGACATGACTTCTTGCCCATGCAAAGCTCTACCTAGATAGCATTATCACCATGAAAGAGCCCAGTGGGTATGACCATGGCAGCACCACCTCTTTCCCTGAGCTCCTGTGTACACAGCAAGCCAGGGATTGGCAAAGCCAGCAGCATGGAGACTTAAGCCCTTGGTAGGAAGTCAGCAGTGGTTCCAATGCCAAGATGACCAGAGGATAAATAATGTTTTAAAGACCAGAATGTAAATACATACTGTGGTTGGGAATAAACAAAGCTCACCCCTCCCAACTGGACTTACAGTAAGAGCAGAGCAAAAAGCCTTCTCCTATTGGTTATCTGCCAGATCTACAGCAAGGCCACGTACCTCCATTCACCTGGTTACTAAGGTGAAAGCAGAGCTCCTCCAAGAGGTACATCACCATAAAGGTCACCACAATCCCCTGGCACTATTCAAGTATGCTTCAGTTTTCATTAAGATCATTTGGGTTTTTAAACCCTTGCTATTTGCAAATGTAGTAACTGAAGGATTAAAACATTCAACCTGCTCTACACAGCACAGCTTTATACCCAAATGCTCCTTGTTTAGCCAACAAGCATTACCACTGAGGTGGTGTTGCAGATTCGTTCCAAAGTAATTTCAAGTATGCAAAGAGCAACCTAACTCTATGCAAGCTGGCATTTGGCATTCCCCTGAGAATAATTTCACACTGTTTGCATGCAGCGAAAAGATCAGGTGTCATAATTAGGAAGGGAGACCAGAGCATTGCAGTCCCAGTGCCCCCATTCCCAGCCCTGCTTTTTGCACTTGATTTGTCTTCATGTCGAACCCAAGTTCTAACCCTGCTACTCAGGCCAGCGATCCCAGATGCAGCCCCGGTGAAAACCCCCATGGCACCACAGGTAATAAACAGCTTAAAAGAAGAGGTGTGAGGGAAGGAGGCGATTGGTGACAATCCTCCAGCAATGCCTAGGACCTGGCAATCTGGAAGCAAAGGAGTGTTGAAGCCCAGCAACCAGGGCCAGTGAGTCAGCTCTCAGGAGCTGCACTTCATTCCCCAGCCTTCCCGAAACAAACAGTGCAGAATAGGGCAAAGGTCCAGCACAAAGCTGAAGGGCAAAGGTACGTGGGGGAGGGAAAACACTAAGCTTCACAGGTTTTAGGAGCAGTGAGTTCCAGTTACCCCATCCTCCCCAACAAGATGGAAGAGTTACTCAAACCCGAGCTGTGGGATCCAAACAGTATTTCAGAGAGGAAACCTGGGGCAGCAGGGGTGTGGGGAAGGACTCCATCTGCGATAGCAGCTCTGTTGCAACAGCCAGGAGAGCTCCACAATTACATGCCACGACAGAGCAAGAATTGCCCAACACTTTGGAAATAGGTGTGTGCAGCACTACTGAGCTGGATATCCAAAGCAGGCAGATGCACACATCTATTCTGAAGGCAAAGAAATGCCAAAAGTAAAATAAACTTCCCATACATCTTATCTCCTGTACTGGAGGCTGGTTTCAAGGAAAGCCCTATGGGCAGTTAAGTCAGTGAAGGGTGAGGAGCCAAAACATCTTTTCCTGCTTTCTCTTCAGTTCCGGTAGCCAACCCAGCCTCTGCTCTGGCATAAAGCAACACATGTTCTCACTGAACAATAGTCAGCGAGCCTCTGGTGCTTGCTGCTAGGAACTAAGGTGTGCCTTCTGGAAAGTACTGCTTATCCGCCTAGTGCATTTGCCAAATGACAAGCAAGAAACTCTACTCAAGAAATGAAAACACCTCCTGCATCTCCACTAGGAAATATGCCATCTTCTCCTGGCTGAGTGTTTGCAATGAGAACACAAAAGTTAGTACAGGCAAAGCTCAGCAATCGCAGTGCCAGGCATTAAAACTGAATGTTCTTATTTCCAAGATATAAATGGCTTTAAAAATTAAGAAGTGCCAAGTGCCTTGATGCAACATTTCTTGAACTAAATCCAGCAGGTTTTCAAAACAGGGTGCTGTTAACACCTGCCTGCACCAATGCTTGCATCAGCACCAGCCCTGGTGCAGGGCGCACTGGAGCAGTACAACATGTTCCAGAAGGTCGAGCTGTCTTAACTGCAAGCCAGTTTGCTCTAGAGAAGAAACTGAGAAAATACTTCGAATTTGGTTTATAGCCAAAAAGTGCAAAGCTGTTTTTGCCAGAAGATGTTTCCTCTGCTGCTGCAGCCGCACACACTGCCATCATGCCTTCGCCAGTCAGGCTGCTGGTGGCATTTATTTACATGATAAGAAGAGAGTGTGTAACAATCAAGGGACAGAGGACAGACCTCATTCCTAGATCATTAGGATAAACACAGGGCATCATCACCAGCTCTGCCAACGTCCCTCACAAGCAGTAAGCAATGGCCAGTGCAAGGCTTGCCATACAGGACAGGACCGTGTGTTTCCTCAGGACTCAAAGCACCCTCCCTGCTACCCCAACTCTGAAACACACATGAACAGAAACGTAACACACATCTTGTCAAGACAGCAGGAAAATCTGCTGTGCCACTCCAGCTGAGCCTCAGTCTCTGCTGAACAGCTCCAGTTGTCTAACCCGATCTAATGGTTGCTACACTTCACTGCCACTCCGCTGTGCTTTTGGGAGGAGGGGTTAAGCAGCAAGGAGAGGCTTTGCTTCAACAGTCCTTCCTGAAAAAGCAGAAGCATTGACTCAAACACCCAATTACAGACCTCACTGACAACCTTGAGCATAAAAACGCCACAGAAGCTATAGGCAAGACACCAGCTTCTGAAGATAAACCCTAACTCATCAAATTCCCCAGTCCCTGCATCAGCCCCCCAGCACATTCAACTTCCCCAGCTGCAGAGACTCAAACAGCTCAGAACAGCCAGACACAGATTTGTTAAGCTCTTCCCTATCCATATTCTGACACAGCAGAAAATCATAAAGATCCTGAAGGTGCCTGTGTTTTCTCTGGGCCAGAGCTCAATGCTCAAGCACCAGTTCCAACACAGACCATTACAGAACAGGTGTACACCTAAGGAGTAGGTCTCGTCCATAAAATCTGCTCTGTGGGTCTATAATTAAATAATCATTATAAAAAAAAAGAGGGTTTTCAAAGCCTGCAAAACAAGACTTTTATCTTTACAGATACTAAGCTCCTCGGTCTTCTCACTAACTCAGGACGGGAAACATTTAGTATCTCCAGCACACAAGCACTGCTGGATCGTGATGGTTTTCTATGCTCTGCTGAAAAACCAAAAGCATCCATCGGTGACTTTCTGAAGTTTAAAAGCTCTCAGTTTACTCCAAGTGTACAAAGGACCCGCTTTTCTCAGGCCATCCTCCTGGAGGTCACTGCAACAGAACTCACCTCACCAGCACCATCTTTCACACTAACTCGTGTTCCACATCTTGGTTTCTGTAAGCATCTGCCAAAACAAATCCTCCACCCGAAGCAGTGAACGCCCAATGGGAGCCTGTGAACTGTACAAGAAGGTTCTTGGGCAAAGGGCCACCAGGCAAGGTCAGTTGCCAGCCTGCCTCTGGTGGGAGATAACCAGCCCTGTTGGTTTTACACATTTTCCCTTTTGCTAACCAACAGGCAGCAAAAGAAACAATGCCCCAGGAGAAGAGAGCCAAGTGGCAGTGTCTGGGGCACGGCAGGATCCAGTCATGGCTTCCAAGCATCCCAAAACATACTACTAACCAACTTCATTATGTAAGCACTTTCGGGACCATTGAGATGGACCCAAGAAAACTCTGACTGTTGCAGCATTACCCCATTGCCCTATCATAGGGCGGCCATGCCACTGACACATTCCCTCCCTCACAAAGTCATCTCCAGAGTTGCCAGGACCCCTTCCTCATGCTGGGCAGACTGCTCTGCTTGCTTTGACGAGTCGCCCACTTCTGTGATGGGCACTGGAACAAATCTGGAAGCATCTTAGACACAAGCCCTAAATAGTAATATTCAACCGTGTGTTGTTGCATGTTTTCATTTATTTCTAGGGATTTTTACTTAAAAAGGCAGCATGACAGAGTGCAGCTTTCATACAAAGGTGTGATTTGATCAGTTTTGTGTCATACTGCAAATGTGGACAGCAATACTGCCCTGCATTTCCTTAGGCTTTGCTTATGGTGGTGCGTACAATGAGGAGCCAAAACAATCTGAACACAGACTTCTAACTGACACAAATAACTTTTCCTCTACACTCCCCATTGAAGTGACAGCTTTTCAGGTGAAAACTGCCAAGCTGTCCTTCTTCCAAAGATTGATACCTCTGATGAATCATCATGCTAGGCAGTAAGAGTTCTTGCAAAACACCAGCACATACAGTAACTGGGAATCTGATGTCATATCTGGCAGCGCGATTTTACAGTTAACAGAGGCAGGAAGGAAAAACGCCGATTCCTTCCCAAACAAGCCCCTCAGTGAAAACTTCTGTGTTTTCCCCTCTTTGCACCGATTCACTCGAGCCCGGTAGGAGCGACGCTCTCCAGCACCTATCCCAACTTCCCAGCAAATGGTGCTCGGCAATTCCAGCCTTTGCTGACGACAGCAGCGGGTTGCAAACGCGATTTGGACAGCGTCGCTACCGCTGGAGCCGCGTGGGGAAGCAAAGGGGCAGCGTCCACTTAGGAATACCCCCCTTCCCCAAGCCATGCCGTCCGCTGCCGATCCCCCATGGACACCCAAAGCACGAGCGCGCCGGAGCGGAGCCGTGCTCGGCCGCAGCCCCCGGCCCCGCCGCCATGAGTCGGCAGAGAAAGGCGGCGCGGCCTGCGCGCCGGGGGCGAGCCTCCGCACACGTGGGCAGCGCCAGGCCGCGGTGAAGGGAAGCGGCGGCACCACCGGGGGAAGCTGCTCGCTGGCGGTCACCGGAGAAGCGACCACGTTGTGCTGCGGCGGAATGCTGGGAGCTGGGGGGGGGCACCGCGTGTCCGCCACCAGGCCCCGGGTCCGTCCCCCCCGCCTCATGGCCGCTGCCCGGGCCGCGCTCCCCTCCCCCGCACACGCGCTCCCCGCCTCATGGCCACGGACGGCGCCGCCGCTTCCGACCTCCACAGACCGGCACCCCCCCCCCCCGCCCCGAGCCCCGCCGCGCTGCCCTCACGCCGGCCGCGCTGCCCGGCCAGGCCGCAGGCGCCGTCCCCACACCGTGTGCCGCATGGCGCGGCCAGCCGGGGCGCGGCCGGCCCCCCCCGCCGCACACACACACACTGCCCCGTGTCCCCAGTCCAGCCGGCGGCACCCACCTGGAGGCGACTGCCCATTGACGGCAGGCGCGGCGGCGTTCTTCGTCCAGGGGTTCACCTTGGGCGGCGGGGCCTCGATGAACTCCCTGCGGCCCGCTCCGCCCGCCTCACCGCCGTCCTCCGCCTCGCCGCCGGCCCGCAGCAGGCTCTCCTTCTCCTGGTTGTTACTCTCCTCTTTCTGCTGCTTAGCGCTGGGCGGCCGCGGCGCCGCGAGGCCGCCGTCGGGGCCCATGGGCGGTTCGCCCTTCTCCCGGCTGCCGTCCTGCGGCGGCTTCAGCACCAGGGCGCGCTCCTCGCCGGGCAGCAGCGGGGCGCCGGGCAGCAGCGCCTCCACCTGCGTCGCCATCTGCGCGCACCCGACGGGGACCTCCCAGAGCCCCACCGCCCCCCCCCACCCCTGCCCCCCCCCCGCGCTGCTGCCGCCGCCGCAATATGGAGCCGCGCGGGGACCACGCGACTGCCGCGGGGGCGCGCCCGCCCGCGCGCGCCGCCGGGAGGGGAGGGCGGAGCGGGGCGGGGCCCCGCCGGCGGCGCGCACGTGCCTGATGCAACGCCCGGTTGCGCGAGGGGACGGGAGGGTGCTGCGGGAGGGGGGATGCTTAAAGGGGCCGCACGGTCGGAGCTTGTGGAGGTGGGGAGCAGCTCCGTTCCCCGGCCTTCACCACGGGGCTGCCGTCGGGGAGAGCCCCGAGATGCGCTGCTGCAGAAACACGGGGTGGAGGGTGTGGAGTAGGGGGGCAACGGGGGTGTTGCTGCGGGATCAACCCGGAGCCGAGGGATGAGGGTGGTCTCAGGTACCCACTACCCCGGGGGAGCGGACCAATGGAAGGACCGGGAACGGAGCTGGTGTGTGACCGGGGGAGATGACTCTGTCATGGGGAAACCCCATCCGGTGTCCTCAGCCCGGCAAAGCACATGGGACGCCATCGGAGGAGGTTAAAATCTGAGGCTGATAGGATGAGCAATGGGATGTCACCCAATCATGGTCACCACTAACATCTTTGATACTTGACCCCTAATTCTTATAGCTATCAAGACAAAGAGCCCAGACCCCGTTGGCTGTATTTATAACACCCTTTTCAAAGGCAGACTTCACTGCTGACACAGTTGTAGCGCAACCCTTCCAGTTCACAGTGGCCCTTGGTGCTTTTTCTGTTCTGATCAAGCCTCTCCCAGCCTTTTCCCTCTACCAGTGAACACACCACTCTGCTTCTTACCAGAAAGGTTCATTTGGGAGCCCCTGGTGTGTCCTGCAGCCCTGGGGATACGTATGTGCAAACTCCAGCAGCATGACAAAGCACTAAAGATGTTGGTTCACAAAGGATAAAAAGCTGATTTCCCAGAGGAGCTCTTAGAAGGAAAGAAGAGGGTGAGACACAGACAAAGCTTAGCACTCATTTCAGAAAGGCAGCAGCGTCAAAGGGTCTGGCGGGTCTGCAGAGGGAGTCTCAGGCTGTCAAGGATGGTCCGCTGGGACCATCTCTGCTCACATGTCCCTTGTTACCCAACCCTTGTGTACTGCAGCCTCCGGGATCACCAGTGTGTGCTGCATCCAGAATACATATAAGAATTTGGACAGTAAAATTACAAAAGGAATCATAGAATCCCAGACTGGTTTGGGCTGAAGGGGCCTTAACGCTCCTCCAGATCCAACCCCTGCCACGGGCAGGGACCCCTTCCACTGGAGCAGCTTGCTCCAAGGCCCTGTGTCCAACCTGGCCTTGAACACTGCCAGGGATGGGGCAGCCACAGCTTCTCTGGGCACCCTGTGCCAGTGCCTCAGCACCCTCACAGGGAAGAGCTTCTGCCTAAGAACTCAGCTCAGTCTCCCCTGTTCTGGCAGGTTCAAGCCATTCCCCTTGGTCTGTCGCTACAGGCCCCTGTCCAAAGCCCCTCTCCAGGTTTCTTGTAGCCCTTTTAGGCCCTGGAGCTGCTCTTAGGTCTCCCCTTCAGGAGCCTTCTCTTGTCCAGGCTGCCCCAGACCAGCTCTCTCAGCCTGGCTCCAGAGCAGAGCTGCTCCAGCCCTCGCAGCATCTCTGTGGCCTCCTCTGGACTCCAAAAGCTCCACATCCCTCCTGTGTTGTTGCTCGCAGAGCTTGATACAGGACTACAGAGGGGTCTCACGAGAGTAGAGCTGAGGTAGAGAATCACCTTCTTCAACCTGCTGATCATGTTCCTTGTGAAGCAGCCCAGGATACAGTTGGCTTACTGGGCTGCAGTCACAGTTTAGAGGAAGCTTCTAACTCCAGAAGAGCAGGCCAGTGTTCTGACTGTCTGGCTGAACACCCAGAGAGGATGCTCTGAGACCAGAGCTGCAGTAACACCAGCTACATCCTGTACTGCATACAGCACCTCACAAGCACAGCTCAGGGGCTACACAACTCCCTTTGGCTCAGACCACCTTCCTGCCAGCCTTGCTCAAACCTTCACCCTCTTGAGGAGCCCTTAGTGGGGAGTACAGCCCATTGATGGTTGAGGAAGGTGTTTGTAACTGGGGTACATGCAGCTCAATGGGTTTCCTGTCCTGTCCCCAGTTCCTGCTGCTTGGTCCCTTTGGGATGCTCTTCCACCTGCCACGTGGGTGGGATGGAGCCCGTGGTGAGAGCCAGAGTGGCTCTGGAGCTGGCAGGCAGGAGGGAGGTGGGTGAGCCTCAGTGGACAGCCAGGCCAAACCTTGGCAGAGCTTTCAGTGATAGAAAAGAGATGCATGGGCAAAGGGGGAGAAAGGGAAGTGTTTGTGCAAGCTCTTTGCATCCATCCCTGGATCTAACCACCTTGGCTGTTCAGCTCTCAAACACCCATCCTTCACATGAAGGGAAGCTGGGTCTATCAAACTCCCCACACCCCAGTGCGTTTCTGCTGGACTCATTTTCTCCTGCTCTGACCACATCTCCAGCACTTGGATATTCTGCTCCTCAGCTCCAGCAGCTTGCAGAGACGCAGCCAAAAAGTCACCACTTTTCCACAGCACATTTCACTGGGAAATAATCCAGCTTTGCCTTCCTCAGATTCAATGAAAACAACTAACCATCACCCCAAGCCTGCTTCTCTACCTCATCCCTTGGCACACATGTGTCCCCAGGCCTGCCTGGCTCACGTCAAGCTCTGGGTGCAGCCTCCCAACCCTGTGCTGGCCGTGCAGGCTCCAAGGAAGCAGTCTCCAGGGAAACTCTGCTGGCAAGCAGTGATTTGGGCAGGAGCTCCCACCTCCCTTGTTCCATGCACAGCAGCTTATTTCTCCATGACTGAAGTGTGGCTTGCATATTTATCACAGATGCCTGGCTGCTTTGACACTGGCCTGGAGGTTTAAAGATGCTTTGATGGCAGCTGCTAACGTCTTTGAGCATCTCTGGTCTTGCTTGGCCCTCAGTATCCCCAGTTTCTCCTTCTTTAATCCAGCTTTTAACCTCTCCTTACTCCAGGTTTTTAACCACAGAGCTCACACCTCTGCTCTAGGGAAAGGGGCCATGCACAAAAGCACAACAAACAAGCAGAGCAACAAATTCTCTGCTTTTCCTGCCAGGGCAAGGGGATGAGAACACAATGAGTACTCATTGACAGTCCCATAGGCTTGTTCAATCTGTAGCTGTGTGCTCTAGAAGGATGAAAGATACTCACTGGCTCCAAGATAAATGCGCTTGGACCCTCCTAGTGAAGCATATGAACAATCAGCATGAAGATGGAATGCATTCACACTCATAGGTAATTTTCAACCTGCGTAATAAAACAGCAGACACTAACGAGTTCCATTATAACCCCATTAAAAAGTGCTTTCACATGGCAGGGCTCCACGGCCCTGGGGCTCGGGCTCGACGATTCAATGCTGCAGCCAGCTGAAGGCACTGTGCTGCTCAGGACACTCATGCCACATGTGGAGTGGGAACCAGCTCCCATTAGCTCTGTAAGGAGTCACTGGCCCCTCACTGCTTCCACCCATCTTCTGCCACTGAGAAACAGTGCTGCAATTGTGTTTGTGTCCAGAGTGCACCCCATGGATTTTCCTGCTTATTATGAAGCTGTTCCTGCTTTACTTACTAAGAAGTAAGATTGAAATGAGAATAAATATCCCATAATTGAAAAATCTGAACTGTGCAATGCAGGTTTTGCATGTTTTTTAATGATACAGAGCTACTTTTATCACAGAATCATAGAATCATAGAACTTCAGACTGGTTTGTGTTGGAAAGGACCTTAAAGCTCATGCAGCCTCAATCCCCTGCCATGGGCAGGGACACCTTCCACTAGAGCAAGTTGCTTCAAGCCCCGTTCAGCGGGGGAAAACAACCTCACAGAGCAGAACTTCTGCCTACTGTCTAAGCTGAATCCCTCTTTCAGTTTGAAACCATTCCCGCTTGTGCTATTCTCTTATGAAAAAATCCACATTCTTGTGGGAGCCTGTGTAAACCACATTCTTGTAGGAGTCTCCCAAAGTCAGTAAATAACCTTATCTGCACAAGAAAAATCCTAAAACCACCCCCATTTCCTAGTTATTGATGACATTGGCTGTAGAAAGCAATACCTCCTCTAGACCAGAATTTCACACCTTGTCTGTTTTGCTGTGGATATATTAGTCCAAGGTTGCTTAACATGTCCCCTAAATCATTTGAGTTTCCTGGTGCTTGTGAAAACATGGCACAAGTTGACCTCTGATGCTGATATGTTCTTTGAGGGATATTTCCCTCCATGCCACCCCTCTGCCACCAGAAATCTCAGTAAAAATATTCCAGATATACTCCTGCTCCTTTCAGTGGCTTCTACAAAGAGAAATGAGGTATAAATGCTCTAGCATCCTTCAAAATACCTTAAGTGTTCTGTGTTTCAGATGAGATGTCCTGCATCTCTCCCAGGTCCTGCAACCATGAAGGCCTCTGGCTCAGCCCAGCCAGGGATGTGCCATTCCCATGGAGAAGCAAAGTGTGCTGGCAATATGCTGTGAGTACCAGGAGCCTGTGTTTCTCTGCCATCAACACCTTGTACCTGAGCTGGCTGGGGACATACATCTTTCTGCCTCAAGTGGCTGCTCCATGGAGCTCAATCAATTCCAGCAGTGGCAGCTTGTGCAGGTGCCCTAAAAGCTCCCAAAGCCTCAAGGTGAGAATCAATAAGATTTATGGGTGGAATTGCTGGGATATTTTCCTCTAAGCACCTAGGGATAATTAACAGCCAAAAGGCTTGGAGTCAACCACCAAAGTTACGAAATACTACATCAGAGGCAGCTCTCAGTAGTGTCCTTTGCTCCCTTTGCAGGCTGTACATCCACAATAAAACCATCAGGCACACACAGCAGCAAATTCTCTCCTTTCCCATGGGACTCCTGCTCCTTCCAGTGCCTGGCACTTATTTAAATATTGTTTTACCCATCTGCAGTCAAAGCAAAGCCCTGGGCTTTGCCATTCAAATCCTAGCCTGGACAGCCATACAATGACATTGCTGCCGGGTGTTTGGCAGGCAATGCTTCTCCGATATGTATGGATGTGGTGAGTGCTGTTATCCTCCTCAGATCGCTAGGGGATTGAGGAACAGTGAGAAGTCAAAAGCTGCTTGTTATTTTGTGTGCAAGGGTTCAGACTTTTACCCTCTGGTTTCCAGGGGTACCAGGCATCCTATCATGATGCGTTTGCAGCCACATATACTCCAGTGCCAGGCACAAGCAGCCTGGGCATCACAGTGGTATCAAAGAAGGAGGAATCAGGCAAGACCCCCATAAGAAGTCAGTCCTAAATAGTGGGGACAGCTCTCCCACATGGAGTCCAGATCTCCATCACCAGCAGTAGAGGGTGTGTGCACCTAAGATACAGAGGGGACCGTGCTTCAGCCTGCTCTGAACATCCCTCCACTCCACTTGTGCCCTGCAGTGAGCTGGGCTCTCTGGCTGTAACTCCCACCCAGCTTCACCAGCTTTGTGTTTGCTTTCCCAAATATTTTGCTGGTGCAAAGGAAACATCAGCATGCTAAATCATGTGCTGAGCCACCTCCATATTCGAGCTGAAGGCCCACAGTGTGGGTGAGATGATGCTAAAGAATAGAGCAGCACACACTGGTCCTCCCCATCCCCTGACTCCAAGTCAATTTGGGGACAGTCCCCTTAGCCAGGATGCTGGCACTGCCACTGAGCTCACCACAGCCTCCTGATAACACCCTGTCAGCAGCTGATCAGCGAATCAGAGGTAAAAGGGCTTCAGTAAAGTGCAGTGCCAGCACCCATCTGTGGCCACTGTTGTACAAGCACAGTCCGTGGGACACAGGCAAGGGGGATTAAAGGATCTGTGTCAGCAACAGGCCTGTGTATACAAACACGGCAGCTAAAAGGGCTCATGTTCATGCTTTGTCCCCAGGGAGGTCATTAGGGATGGGAATGGGTTGTGAAGGGGCAGATATGCCATGTCTGTGTCAGCCCTCTGTTTGGCTGAGCAGTGATGGGACTGGGGACAGCAAAGAGACATTGGCCTGTGTAAGGACGAACTCCTCTTTCCCTTGCTTCCCTCCCTGCAGAGACCTGGACAAGTGATGTCAGATAATGCTTAATACCTGGAAGGTTGCAGGGAGCTCCCTGACTGTGTAGTGGCCCTCAGGAGAATCTCACTTGGTTCTGGAGATGAAAGGAATGGAGAGGAACTGCTCCATCAGTGGTTTTAAAAAGTCACCAGAAGCTGTTGCTGTAGGAAAGGCTCACCAAGATTAGCAGCTGTAAGGACATCAAGCAGAGTATCTCTAATTAACCCCAGAATATAGCAGACTTGTTTTTTCAGCTCCAGGGGGCAAGCAAGACTACAGGATGCTCATGGAGATGCTGGTATAAAAGTGTCAGGAGGATCCTAAATCCATTGCCCACAGAGAGCCAGTGGACCAGGACTTCAGGCTGTGAGATACTGTATCTTATGACTTTATACTTGCACTTGCCTCTCTTGCCCCTGTACTTCCCAACAAGTTTCTTGACACCAAGCAAGCAACAATGGAAGAAGAGACCCAGCCCAGGGACCCAAAACATCCTCTGTCTCCCAATGCTGTCAGTGGAAGTTACTGTGCTCTGTATCACTGCATTCATTTGTACAATGATATCAAACAATATCAATTATACCAAGCAAGTGAAGAAGTCCTGATGATGTTACAGATAGTTGTTGCACAGTGACAACTGCTGACCAGCTCCAACCACACTGGGTGAAGGGGCTCTCAGGGCAAAAATGCAGAATTTGCAAGTGGATTTTGTTATATTTTAGCTGCCTGGTTTCATAGTGATACAAGAGGTGCTCCCATAAAGGGAGTCTGACCTCCTGTCGGGCTGGTTGTTAGACTTTGAAGTTCAATCACAACCAACCTAAACGCGATGTGAAGCTGCGTGCAGCCAGAGCCAGGATTTCTCACCTGTGCTTCAGTCTGTTCAATTTTCATGCTTGTCAGCAAACCCCACTTGTTCTTGAACACATTTTCATCTAACAGCAGGCAGGGCCAGGACTTCAGAGAGGAAGCAACAGGAGCCAGGCAAGAGTTCACCCTCTTCAGAGAGAAACACCTTTCAGTTCCTCTCCATCCTCAGAAAGAAAAGATAGAGGGGATGCACACAGTGCCCCTCTCCACCCCTGTGGGTTGCTTCTAAGCAAATCTTGCCTCTGTTTCAGTAGAGGCAGTGCAAGGTGAGCACAGGACCCAATCCCAAGGCAGCACTGAGGGCTTTCCAGCTCTCCAGGAACCCTCGGCAGCAATTTAAGTCCTACCCAAAGTCTGCCAGGCAGGAGATGCCTCTTTACACTTGGAGCAGAGTTTTCTGAGCTTGCTTCCACTCTACAGCCTTATCTTATTGTTTGTAATTCCTCTGCTAAGGATGCAAAACCAAAGCTTGTGCCAAACCAAAACATCCCTGCGGTTTATCTGGGCAGGGAGGAGCCCACAGTGGTGGCCTGGAGCATGCAGTGGGACAGCAGCGTGAGCCTGCAGGGTGGCCAGGGGTTGTGAGTGCTGGTGGGGCACAAAACGTGCCCAGAACAGCACCAGAGAAAGACAAGAGCCATGTCAGAGGCTGCCTTGAATTTCTTCCTTTCCTAATGATATGAGGCCATCACAGAAGGGAAAAGTCAAGGCAGCATCAGTCACACACCTGACTGATGATTACTGTTAATGTCATAACTCACCTTAGTGATCCCCATCAAGGCACCTCCTGTCTTTCTGCACCTGGAGACAGAGTGTTATGATGGTTGATAACACTGGCAGAGGCTGGAGCATTGAGGCCCTGGTGCTCACAATAGCTGCAGGCACCGGGGCACATCGTCTGCTTGATCTTCAGACTGATACCTCCTCCCAGGGCTCTCCAGCCTGTCTATCCCTCCCCATGCTCCCAAATACTTCCATGTTGTTCCCTTTCCAAGCCAGGGGGGAGTGACCGATGCAGGGACTCCAGCTGCTCTTTGGGATGGCACTGTCATTTCAGAAGGCAGTGGAAGATGCTCCTGTGGAACTTCCTCAAGCGATACTGTTTTGGATGCTTTGCCTAGTGAAGCTGTTCTCCATGCAACCCCCCTAGTGACCTACTTGGTTGTGTGATGGCCCAAACACCAGGAAAACCCCAAGGGAAACTGCAGCAAGGTCAGATGCTCACATTTAAACATTTTCTAACACACTGCATAACCCTTTTCATCCCATCTTGAAGGTTTGATGGCTGCTGGAGGGCAAGCGTGCTCATTCATCCCACTCCCAAGGACAGGACCTCAGGCTCTAGGGCTGGACCTGTCCCAGGAGCAACTGCTGGTGTTCAGGGGATCACAACAGCAGTGTGAGAGCAATCAGGACCCATCCTTCTCTGGAAGAACGAGTTCCATAGGCAGCAGCAATGACCCTCTCCCCTGTGCAGAGGCCAGGGACCATGTCCTGCTCGTGGTGCCTGTCAGATAGGCAGGCTGCAGCTCACATGAAGAGGGGAGATAGCACAGCCGGGCTCTGAGCATGGGGCTCTTGGGAGCCCACAGCGCTTTGCCCACGATAAAAGCTGCATCACCCCTGTGTGTAATCAGGAGAGGGCAGCCCTGGCTCCAAACGCATCTCTGGTGCGCCAGGCTGGGTGGGGTGACCAAGGCACCCTGGACACCAGTGCCAGAGATAACTCGAGCCCCAGGAGGAGGCAGAGCTGGTGAAGGAGAGAGGGGCTGCCTCTGACACGGAAATTTCCCACCACAGCACATGCTGGTGTGGCTCAAGAAGTCACAGAGCTGTAGTGGGCTTCCCTGCATGGCTGACCCATTGGGAACTGGCACTACCTGTGCTGGTGCTCCCTTATCCTGGACCCCGTAAGAGAAATCCCCCCATCCCTGCTTCCAGGGAGAGGAGAGACAGGGAGTAAAAGAAAGATATCTGGTGGTGGCTCAGCACTGAGGGATGCAGATCCTCCCCTTCCAGCAACCTCAGCTGGTCCCAATCTCCTCTCCCACTCAGAAGCAATTGCAGACTCAAAAGCTGACTACCTGTTGGCAGCAGCCTTCATGTGCCCCTGTGTCCAGGTTTGGGTTTTCTAAAACCATACAGCACCAAAGAAGGAGCTTTGTGACCCCACTATGCCTCTGGGGGCTTCTTGACCCCATGCCTGTGCCCACCTTCCTGATAGGAGCTCTTACACCAGTAACAGGTCCATGCTTGCAAAGCAGAAATTGTTTTCTCCCTGTTTAACTCCTTTTCAACAAGACAGGGTGTTGGACGAGCCCAACAGGCTGGAGAAGATGCTCCCAGCTCCCTGCCAGGGGTTGCACTTTCTTCCCCTCATTCTTTCTGTGAGACTGCATGGCTCAAGCCTTCATCCAGCACTGGATGCTTGCCAGCCCTGACCTGTGACTCGGCAAAACCATCCATCCCTGTAAACAGGCACCCCAGAGTGCCCTAAGAAGGGGGTGTCCTTGGCCCCCTCTCTGTCATCAGATGCCAATGGAGAGCTTTGGCTGCCTCAACCAGCCCTGCACCCCCATGGGCCCTGACTGTGCTCCCAGCCATAGGGCAGGTGCCATGAAATCCCACTGGAAACCTGTTCATGCTCTCACAGCCTTGTGCTTTGGTTCATTTATGCCTTCCCAGGGACTTTCCCCCTCTCCCTGACCCTCAGGTTTCCCTATTGAGGGGGATGGGAAACCACTGCTCAACACAGTGGGAGCTGCTCATCCTTCCCAGGAGGGGCAGGGAGAGAAATGTTTGGGCTGTCACCGTGCCCCACAGAGCCCTGGCAAGGTCATGGTGTCAGCTTTGGGATGGCTGGGGATCAAACCAGCTTGAGTTTCACAGAATCATAGAATGGTTTGTGTTGGAAGGGTCCTTAAAGCTCATCCAGTTTCAACCCTTGTGGAGACAGTGTTCTTACAGGAAAATGGATATTTGGTACATGAGCTCTGAATAACTCTGAGGGATACAGCTAGGCCCTGAGAGGCCCGAGGAAGCTTAAGCAAGCAAGATAAGAAGAAGCTGGGATTCACTGAGTGATGAGAACTGTGGACTGTTGGCAAGCATTCGAGGTCAAGTTCTCACACCTGTGCTTAACCAATTATATGTTAGTCATATATGTTAGTCATTATATGTTAGTCCTCAAGACAAGTATCCAATCATGATACGCCAAATTGCTGTAGGTGTGTGTAAGCAATAGTATATAAGGAGTTAATGCTTTGCAATAAATGGCTTTTTGTCTGATCATATTGATCTCTGACTGAGTCCGTTCCGCGGCACCCTTGTCCAAAGCCCCTCTCCAGGCTTCTTGTAGCCCCTTCAGGTATTGGTAGACTCTCATAAGGTCTCCCCTTCAGGATTCTTCTCTTGTCTAGGCTGCCCCAGCCCAGCTCTCTCAACCTGGCTCCAGAGCAGAGCTGCTCCAGCCCTTGCAGCTTTGCAGCCTTCCTTTGCCAATGTGCTTCCCCTTTCCTGCTGGTCAAGGAGCCGGGGCACGGCACAGCTGGGAAAAGTCCCGCAAGGAAAACCCCTTTGGATGGAAGCGCATATGGGTTGTCCCGGAAGCCCGGCTCTGCTGCCACCTGCCGCCCGCCCGGGGACCGCTCCGCAGGGACACCGAGGGGGGATGCCCTGTTCATCCCAAACACATCCAACCCAGCGCTTTCCCTCCTTCAGAGGGGAAATGTTTGACCTGCGGGCACAAAGGGCTTGCTTGAGACTCAGGGAGCCCGCGGCGGGGAAAGCTCCCGCAGGGAGCCTCCTCCTGCCTGGCTTCGGACCAGGAGCGGATCTCAGGTACATGTCAAGACGATTGCACGGTGTCCTGAGCGCAGGACGGGTTGATACGCCCTGGTTCTGCCTGGCACTGCCAGCTAGTCACAGAGATAGCATCTCAGCTCCTAGAGCCAGCATCCCGGTGCCAGGTGAAACAGCGATGCTTCTGCAAGAGCCTTTGTGTATGTATTGAGTCATATTATGTGCAATAAACTTATATAAAGTCCCATTTTCCATGGGTTCCCCAAAAGAGGCGATTTTTTGTTCCTGTGTCCTCTGCTCTTGGGGCCAGAGAGAGCTGATTCCTTCCTCCTATTTCCCAAAATATCAGCTCCACAGATGCCCCATCTGCTACCAACCCCAGCTACACTCCAGAGGGCTGGCAGAAACTGCGACAAGCCCACAGGTTTCGTGCTCTTTGCAAGTTTGGAGAGGATTTAGCTGAACAGCTCCTAAACCCCACTGTTCCCTGTGGTGCTCTGCGATCCTTAGGGGCAGGAGAGCTCAGTTCCCTCCCAAACAACAGGAGTCTGGCTGGGAGGATGCGCCGAAGGCTCGCAAGGCTGTGGGGCAGCGTGGTAAAGCTCCCCCACAGCACCCCAGAGCTCCATATCTAAGTTTTGGTGCCCCTTCGGGTCCCGTGTGCCGGGAGGTGAATCCCAGAGGTGCCAAATCTCCGCCTTTCCCACCCAACAGCAGCCAGACCTGGAGGTTTCTGCCTCGGGATCCGGCGGCTTCCAGTCGCTTACGCCGAGTGTCCAGGGGGTGGCACATGTGGGCTGTGGCCAGCGGCTCCACGCGGGGTTTGGCTCAATCCAACACTCCTGGATGCTTCCAAAGGGTCATCAGCAACAAGCATTAGCCTATAGGATGGAAACCGTAATAGGGGGAATGTACCTATAGAGATAAAAAGGGAGGCAGAGGAGGCTGAAGGGCAGAACTGTATGGCCTCACAAGCCACCTGAATCACAGGGAAAGGGATGTGGCAGGCTCCTTCCCAACCACCCTCCAAAGCTCCCACCTCCAGCAAGGGGTGCGTGACAGGGCTGTCTCCAAAACCTGTCCCCTCCACCGCCCCAACACCTCCTGCAAGGAGCTGGTCATCCCACCTTGGGCTTCACCTCCATGGCTTCTCCTCCAGCTGGATCCTAAAGACAGCTGTGATCCCGGGAAAGTGCTCCGGTCCCAGGGGAGATTGTATCCCTGGACGGCACTGCACCCCTACACTGTACCTCTGCCCTGCACCCCAGCAGCACAGCGCATCTCTCCCATCCCTTCCTGTGCTGGCTGCTGTATTTGCCTGTCAACAGATGGAGCCACCGACCTGTTTGGTCCCCACCATCTGCACCTGTTCCGCAAGTGCGGGACAAGTGGTGAGCCAAAGGGATGGGGGTCCCGGCAGGATGGTTGTCCTGGAGGGATGGGGGGTTTTGGCATCCAGAGAAGTCATGTCCAACGCTCCATCCCTGACCCATCCCATGGCCACATTCCATCAGTGTCCCTTTGCCCAGACAGCGATGCCAAACTGACACCCAACCCCAACCGGGTTTGGCATGGGAGAACTTGGGAGAGCAGCCCAGAGGAGGGTGATGGGTGTCAGTGGGAGCCATGAGGCTGGGACAGGCTGGGGAAGTGCATGGAGGGTCCCATGCCAGCCAGGCCAGCACCTGGAGGAGCCAGGTCTCAAGTCTCCTCCATCTCAAAGGGTCGGCTCCTCTGTGATTAACTGCTGTGCTGCACATGAGCTGTGGGATTGCTGTGTTTGATGTATGGGGCAGGAGGCCAGCGAGGGATTTTCCTCCCCTTCTGGGGTTAATCCTTCCCTGCCTATTGCAGCCCTTTGATTGCAAAGCTCTGCAGATAAACCTCCTTAGTCACCAGCAGACAGCAGGCACCAACCAAAAGGAAACGGCAGGACCATGGGCCTGGGGTAGATACTGGATTTGGGAGCATTCCCTGGAGCAGCCAGTGGCTATGGAGCTATGGAGCATGTGTGCTCCCTGTAGCTTTGTAACTACCCTCTGAAAAGGGAGGGAAATGCTTTTTTTTTGTACAAATCTTGATGAATTCTACTTATTTAACCAGAGATCTAACTTCACATGAGAAGAGCCATCAAAACCCCAAGTGAGCGCAGCTCCCCACCCTCTGTTGGAGTGAAACCTTTCCAAAGCCAGAACGCTTCAGCAAATCACTAACACACCCGTGAACATGCGGTTTGGGATGTGGCAGTAGCCACACCGCTCTGCTGCTAGCCCCAGCCAGCTTTTATCACACACATACAACAGCCATAAAAGCCAGCCTGGAACAAGGAGGGTTGTTTCTGCAGGAGTGGTCGAATTTGGGATTTTAATAAGCCTCAAGCCTCTCATAATTTTTCTCTTTAAAATGCCAAAAGGCACCAATCCAAAAGAAGAAGGCTTAGGGAATTCCTCTAACATAGCTTGCAAGTGTCTAAAAGCCTCCAAGCTTCCCTCTTTTGAGCTTAGAAATGCCACCTTCAAGTCAGTGCCACAGGGCCTCATTGGTCCCTGTTCCACTGCAGGGCAGGAGCTGCTTAGAGGACGCTCAGGGTGCTGGGAGGATGCGTGGTCCAGGCTCTGCTATGACAGAGGGATGGTTTGGTCAAGCCTGCCCAGGAAATCTGGAGACAGACAAAACTTCTGAAATGGGGACAGGGATGCAGGATGTCCTCAGCACATGGCATCACTGTGTGTCTCTGCCTAGCCACTGAGCTCAGGGGATTAAACTCTTCCCAAACCCTATGTCAGTGCCTGAATGCTCCACACACAGCCTTGTCCTGCTCGTTTTTAAATACCCTTCACATGGCCCAGGCTTCACTGTCCTCCTACGGTGCCTGAATCGTTCATCTTAATACCTAACCTTTGAGCTTTCTCATTGCAAATTAAGTTGATTACATCTTGGCCCAGCTCCAGCAGAGCCCTAGGCCGATTGATCACTGTTGTCTTGGAGGTCTTGGGAGGCTCTTATCACATCCCCCTCTGTCTCCAGCTTTCTAGAGAAAACAAACCCCATCTCTTCAGCTGGGTTGGACCATCCACTTCATCATCCCTGCCGCTGCACCGACTCCAAGCGTCTGCATCCCACCCTGAGCCCCATGGGGCTCACTTTGATCCGTGGTCAAAGGAGGAACCCCAGTGAACCTGAAGACCACCCTAGGTTGCTTGCTTTGCCTACACACTTGAGTGCACACGTAAGTTGAGGCCTGGCAGATAACTTGCAAGTTTCAAGTGTGGTTTGTCCATATGAGATCCCTCTTTGGCACACACTGGCCCCAGTGCGCCTCTCAGGGATGCTGCGTGCAGCAAAGCACTCTGCCATCTGTTTCACTCAGTAACACAGCTCTGGGTTCCAGCAGAGGAGGCTCACCCATTGCTGGACATGGGGCATGGGCTCTTCAAACCCTGAGGTTGAAGCAGGACCTAAAGCTGAATCATGGCTGGTGCTTGAGGGACCAAGCTGCCCATGGGCTCCAAGCTACTGTGTTCTTGGATCCTTACCCTCCCTGCAAGGGGCCATCAAATGCACATGCACATCTGCACACACATCTGCACACCATGCGTAGCCTATCAAGCTCTTCAGCCAAGGATGTTCCAACCTGAAGGTGGAGTGAGACAACCAATGGAATGTCCAGAGGATGCCATGCTTTGCACAGTGGCTGACACCCCAAATCCTTCTGCATCTGAGGTCAGCACAAAGCCCCTCCAACTGCCCAGATTTTAATGGTAGTGATATAACATTTTTCCCCCACCCCCCTGCCAATCATCCTCCCTTTCCCCTGGCTCTAGGATTCAGAGTAAGAAAGATCCACAGGGCAAACAGCTCAAAGCAGCACCCGAGCAATTATAGGAGTGCTTTCTGCCAGCTGCTAGACTGCTCGTCACCAATCTGATCGGTAGACTAAACAGCAAGGACCTGGGCTGATCCCCCCCTGCACTGCTCTGGCCTGGAAATGGAGGGGGGCACAGGGGAGCGCAATGGTTAGCATCAAAACTGGCAGCAACGTCCTAACGGAGAAGGCCAAGGGAATCCTGTGGCGGATGTTAATGGAGGAGGGTGGGAGGAGGCGGAGGAAGGGATGGAGGATGGAGAATGGAGCCTGGGCTGTGTGAATTGGGGACCCCCCCCCAGGGTGAGCTGGCTCCCACAGCTCTCCAGCTTTGCATCATCCTTCCTCCATCACCAAACCTGCATGCCCAAAGCCTAACACACCAGGCCTGGGGTTTCAGTGGTGATTATTTTCCCCTTCAGTTGCCCAAACCCTCTTCTTCCTCTCTCTCTATGGACAGATAACACAGGTCGTTTGTGCCAGGGGGCCCCTATGGAGCATCTGGTGCCATTATCTGTGAGTCTCTCCCTTATCTGGCCACTGATTTTGTCTCCAGGGAGTCAGCACCTCTCAGGTGAGGAAGGCTGGGATACCAGCTGCCATACCAGGCACCCAGGGGGATTTATCAGCATGGCCGCCTCCTCGTCTGGCCAAGGACCATCAGATAGTGGTGCTTGGACATCCCTGGGGGTGACGGTGTGGAGATGCATTGGGGAGCCAGAGGAAATGCTTGTTGCTTCCTAAAAATAAGAGAAGAAAACCCAGAGTTTGGGTTCAGGTTTCTCTTTCCATCAGTTTAGCAGCAATGTGTGATGGAGCCAAAGAGAAACACAGTGGCAGTGGTGCTAGAGAGAGTGCTGCAGCTTTTATTGTTCTTATCTCCCGGCTTCTGGAGGAGTGCGCTGCCTGCGTGGGGGTCTGGGCAGGGACATGGTGCACACGCCATGGCGAGAGCAGCTCCCCTCTAAATCACAGCTTGCCATGATTTACACAGAGGCTCACAGGTTAGGTAACTGCAGTAAACAGAATAAACAGGCCTCCCTCTGGATTTATGGACTGACAAAGGGACCTTTAACCACAAAAGAAATGCGCTTTCCAGCCCTCTTCTATCACCAGATCCCGACCGAAGGCTTAAATGCTTATGTCAAGCCTACAGAGCCCAGGATTTGGGTTGGATTCAAACTACCCCTCTTTCCTGCATGCTACCCAAGTAAGCCATCTCATAGTTCATCTTCTATTCACCTCTCAGCTGCCCACTGACACATATGCACACATGATGCCAGAAGGAGCAGGGAGAGGGTTTTTCCTATTACTTGGACTTCAAATGAGTGACTAACAAATGCACAAGCAGAAGAAGGTGTGCAAGTGGTCTGCAAAGGGTCTGCTCTCTCCTGGAGCTACCTAAAAGAGGGGAGACCTTTTGGGATGCTGCTGGGCCCTTCCTCCCCAGCAACTACCCACAGTTAAGTGAAGAGCTTTGCTATTGCCAAGATAAACCTTCCCTGCTGCCTAAAGAGAAATTCAGGGTGATTTTCTCTATTCTTGGAGTAAAAGAGGTGTTAGATTTTCATGTGGTTCTCAAATATCTGATGAGTTTCTCCCTGTCGATGTGGAAACTTGTATAATGATGATATTACCAATGTTTCATGCCAAATCGAAGGGGGTGTATAAAGGCATAGAGCCCAAGGAACCCTTTCTTACCAACCTTTTGACTGTCATTTATAATGTGGCATCCCATAAGCAGCTTTAGAAGAGCCTGTCCATCTTCAGTCAGTCATGGCTTGTGCTTGGGGAGCTGGTCCCATTGGTGGTAGGAGCATGGTGGAGAACACAGGAGGAGAGCGTAAGACCAGGAGCAGGCTGAAAAACACTGGAAAATCTGGCATTAATAGGACTTCTTGCTCCCCTGTATTCGTCAGCTGAATCAGCCACAGCATCAGCCACACAGAGCAGGCAAGAGAACACATTGCTACCAAACAGGCTCCCAGAGCCCAGTGTTACCTCTTCCCTTGACACCCAGAGAGGGAAAAGCATCCACGAAAGCACTGCCTCCCCTCCATCTTGCACATCTTTGTTTAATTCCATTGAAAGCAAGCACACATATTTGAAATGGAATGATTTAAATCCACAAATTGTTCTAAATCCAGGAGAACTGCCAAACTCCGTGTTTTAAGACATTTCCAAATTGCCTTTTCCTCCTGTCTTGGGGAGCCAAGATACGGCTATTTAATTACAAGCATAGCCTCTACTTAAGAAGCCCTGGTAATGAGGCTGGTGAGAAAAAGGCATCCGAGTTTTCCATTGTCTGGTCGACTAACTGCAATTAGTCTGTTTTATCCCTGGTTTGCACTTGGCACAGCTCAGTGAGTGATGCTTTGGGGAATGGGTTAGCAGTAATCTCTGTGCTCTGGGCTCTTCGTTAGAGCCTGTTAGAGGGGACCGAGTCCAGACTCCTGCTTTCTGCAGCCTGAACCTGGGAGCGGAGGTATTTAGTCCTCCATGGTATGGCTTGGGAAAAAGGGAGTTGGAAAGAAATATAAAAGTCAGAGAGGTCTGGGTCAAATAGAGGCAACGAAAAGTCATGGTAAGGGAGGGAAGCAAGAATGGCCTTGCAAAGAAACTACAATATGGTCCTTGTGGTAGCTGCATGAAAATGTTTCCCTTGGCTTATTTTGAGCCAGAAACAAGAGCTGACCCATGGAGGGGGTTGGGAGGGGGTTGTTCCAGGTGTATTAGGAGCTGCTCAGCTCTGAAAATCACTGCAGAGGGCTTCCCCAAAGGACAGAGATGTAAAGATGTAAAGGGGTGGGATGCAGCATCATTTCCCATCTGGAATGCCCTAAACTGAGATTAAGGACCTTCCAGTGCTGGAGCACTACCAAAGGGACCAGGATGTGCAGATCCCACTTCTCCCTATTCCCACCTCAGAAGCCTAGTTTAGGCAAAAGCACCTCCCTGGCACAAGTGAGGACCATTCACTTACAGGTCTCCCCATGCCATCAGGCTGCTGTGCTAACAGATGTGGTGTCAGTTGTGTCCCCCATCACTGTCGAAGCCATAATCCCACAGAGGGGAACAGGATGGGCTGCAGAGCCACCCTGGAGGTGATGGAGCAGAGTGGGGGACATCTCCTCCCCACTGTCCTGCCAGCAGGCAGCAGATGTGGATCTACATTGCCCATCACACTCCATGGGCACAGGGACGTGGAAAGGACTCTGGCTGATGTGGGGGTATCAGTGTGTGGTACCAATTATTGGGGTGGTGGAAGGCTCAGCATCCTGCACTGGATCTCCATCCCTCGGACATACATTTCTCTAGACTCAGGGAGCACTGGGGCGGCTCTGGCTCCCAGGAAGCATCCCGGCCGTGGTGGAGCCAGCCTCCTTCCCATCCATCATCCTTATCAGGCAGTGCTGTCAGCCCAGTGGTCCCTGGCAGCAGGGCTGCACGGACGGCGAGAGACAAGCAGGAGGCATGGCGGTGATAAGCAACACTGCAAACAAACACAACAACTCCCCTCCCTGGGGACTTCAAAGCACCAAGCTGAGATTTATGTGGGTACTGGGAGGGTGGGGGCAGCACAGGGTGGGGATGTGGGAAGGATGTGGTGCCAGGACCACAGTTTGCCCATGTGGAGCTGTGGATCTGACAGTCTCCTGTGGGATATAAATGGGATGGAAGCAAGTACCAAAGCAGGCTGTGATGGATACAACCCAATAAAGCAGCAGCTCAGCCCCAGGCAGGTCTGTGTCCTGTGGCCATGGGCTCTCTGCACCCACTGGCTCCCAAAGCATCCCATAACAATGTATTCCAAGTAATTTGCCAGGAGTGATGAGGGCAATTTGCTTCCCACATCTAACCACCTCACCAGGAATAAAGTAGCTTTGAAGACCGGCTCGTGGGCTCTCAGGAGGGAGATTTAGGGCTATTCCCAAGGAAAGCGAGAGCCCAGACACAACTGCTCTCCACCTGTACCGGAGAGGTCCCACGTGCATTAGCCCTGCTTACATTAACGGGGATTTTATTCCTCTGATGGTCCCAATGAAATCCGTGAGACCTCTTGTGGCACGAGCTGAAACTCCACACGCATCCATCAGACATCGCATCAGGGCATCACAGCTCTAGGGTTGTTGCCAACCTATCCAAACACTGCCAGGAAGAGCATCTGGGCAGCACCAGGGGGATCGATATTTCAGGAATAACTGGAAAGGAATTGTGCTGTAGTTAACACAGGGGCGAAAGCGTCTCAAACCAGGGATGGTGTCTGGATGATCTACTGCTGTGAGCTGCAGGGAAAGAGACATAGAGAGGAGACCCAAGGGAGGTTAAAGCCATTGCAGCACAGCAGTAGCCTTGGGGAGAGGTGGAATGTGGTATAGGGGAGGTGATGTATAGCAACATACATGTACTCACAACATGTATGCATACACATGTTTATAGACATTTTAACTTCCAGCTGTATTAATACACATATCCAAGTGTAATAATGCTATTGAAACAAAATGAGACCTTTGCTGGCAATTGCCTCTTTTTCTCTTTATAAGATTCAATTTCATTGAGCTCTGTCTGAATGCCAAGTCATGGTGAAAAGTTAATGGTCATTAACCTCCTTAAAAGTCTCTTGAACTTCTATGAGCATTATTCATCAAGGATTCCTGTATTTATTTGTCAACATAATGATGCAAAATTAGGATTTTTCTCTTTATTTGATTTAATTTCCTTTCTCCTGAATTTAAGAACTTTATCTTTCAACTTTCTTTCTCCCCTCCCTCCTTATTTTTAGTAAATGAGAGGAGACTTAAGAGGATCCCCATTTATTTCACTTGAGTGAATTCCTAGCAGAAGGAATGCTTTTCTTAACGTGGTTCATCACAGACCAGACCTATTGCAGGTGAAAGAAAAAGTGCTACTTTCACACTGTACCTTTTCTGGAGAAAAAGCCCATTCCCTCAGCTGCTCCCACAGGAGGTGTGGACGAAGGCTCCCATCAGATGCACTTTGGTGAAAGGCATCCTGATGCTGGAACACCTGCATTCCTACACTGGGACAGCCCTTCTTCTGTCTTTCTCTTCCTATTATGACTATGGCCTGGGCCTCCCTTGGCACACTGACACCCTTCCAGAGTCTGCTCCTTTGCTTCTAGCAATGGCACTGCACACCAGCCCTACATATGAGCACCAATCACCCTGCACCAGGCTCATAGATGTGACACCCATCTGCAGCAGCCAACCACCCGCCCTACCCACCTGTAACATCCATCCATCCACAACAGAGCCCCTTCAGCTTTTTTTACCACAGGTGATGATGTCAGTAGTGTCTGCCACACCTGACTGGCTGGTGGGTACTTGGGGGCGTGGTCTCCGTGCTCAACCCCTCTTTAAAGGGGGCAGAATCCCCCACCTTGGTGGGATTGGGTTTGCTTTTGTTGGTGGTGTCCTGCCTGGTTCCCTTCCCTGCTGCCCTGCCAGCAGAGAGCAGGCCTGCACATATACCTACTTACATACATTATGATATCTTGTTTTAATTACATTAGAGCAAATGACTCCTTTCCCTATGGTTTATATCAGTACTTTGGGTTTGTAATTTATCTTGGCACAGTCTAGACTGGAGCCACTTTGAAGCTGTTTCAAACAGGATGAGAACAAACAATTTTTCCAAAGTGGCTGGATTAAGAGGACTGGCAGCCATTCATCTTTAGGGAAAGGCTTGTGGCAGTGCCGTGCCCCTGCTGGAGCCCTGCCAGCCTCCTGCTCCCTGTCCTGCTGGGACAGAGAGGTCCTAACCCTGCGGAGGGTGGGAAATCAGAGTTAGCTACTGTGTGCAAGAGGGGGGCTGGCAAAGGGCACTGTCAGGGGGTCTGTGCAAGGAAAACACAATTTATTGCCAGTTACTTGTGCTTAGTTTATCCCTGTGTGTGAGATGAGGTGGCTGTGTAGCAGGAGACGCAGTGTCCTGCAGTCAGTCCTGCTGCTCCTTCAGCCCATGGGGCCATGGTCATCCCATCCACACCCAGAGCACTGCTTCTTCTACCCCTGCACTGTAGTTTTCCTATAAACCTTACTGGCATCTTTAATGCCAGGAAATCTCTCCTTATTTTCTTCAGATAAAAGTAATCCTGAAAACATCTTTACTAACCTCTATGGTTTCCCCAATATATTTCTTTAACAAAAAACAAACCAACAACAACTCTTTCATTGACTGGGAAAGTGGTTTTCTTCTAAATCACTGCCTTCAAGCACCCCAGAAGTTGGAGGGCTCATTGTAGAAGCATAGTAAAGGGAATATGTCTCCTTGAGCCCTGCATTGGGCTTGTACAGACCCCCTTCCACGGGCAGGGTGCAAGTCCTGGGGGTCCTCATGGCCACTCATAACCTCAGGTCTTGGCCCCCCATCCCTGCCAGGGATGTCTCTTCATCCCCTCTGCTGCCATGCTACCTGGCTGCCCTGCACTGCCACAGCTGCAGCTCTGAGCAGCGGCAGAGCTCACATGGAAACACATGTGTTTTCTGTATTTTTCCACCCAAACGCTGGGTTTTAAATATTCTGGCAGCACTGTTTGCTCGGCAAAGGCTGCCAGGGTTTATGACAGATCCCTCTTCCTTAAGGCTTTGAAAGAAGGCTGTAAACATGCTCACCAGGCTAAAGTGTTGCCTGTAAAGGGGGTTGCTTCCCTCATCATATGCCTATTGGCTCCAATTAGCACTGGCAGGAGTCAACCGCAAAGAGAAGGCAGAGCTTATCCCTGGGAGTGAATTGATTTATTTATAGCATTTTCAAAGCAAGATGAATATGGATTTTCTTTTTTTTTTTTCCTTATGAAGCTACCCATTTGCAACAGGGAAAAAAACTCAACCATCCCCTAAATAGCTGGAAGCAGGAAGAAGCTGTCTGATTTCCTTGAGATCGAAATTCAGGTTTGTTATAGAGGGTGGGATAAGATCACCTGGCATTTTAGGGAAGCCTTGACCTGGCCATCACTGGGCTGGGGGACAGGGAACCAGCCATGCCTGAAGCAGGAGACCAGCACCTTGGCACTGATCTGTGTTTTCCTGGGATGCCGCCTGGGTACCACTGAATTGCACTTAGGGAGGAGATGGAGGGGCTCAGCCCAGCTGCAATTCCAAACCCATCTCATCCAACGATCCCATCACAGATTTAAGCACTTTGGGACACCTGTGTTGGGAAGCAGCAGCTCCACTCTCTGCTTCGGGACTTGCTGGAGAAAACACACTCTGTGGGGCCAGTCTCAGTCACTGGGGAATGGGCAACCTTGGGCAAAACCTGCAGTAACCCCCTGAGGAGACAAACCTCCTCATGCAGGAGAGCCAGGGAACCAGCCAGCCAACACCTCCCTGTGGAGCTTTGTGCTCCCATGCCAGCATCCTCAGTGGGAAGCAATAGGAGGGTAAAGCTGTGTGCTCAATGGGCCCCATAATACCACATCCAATCATCAGAGCAGGTTCACTTGGGTTCTTCACCCCATCAGCACAAAAAGGCACCCACGTTCATTCGTTAGGTTCCTTTCCATGTCTGCTGCCCACAGCCTGAAGATCCCTTCTCCGGCAGAGCAGCTGCTTTCCGTCATGGTGCTGTCAGGAAGGAGCCGGGTGAGGAGGTGTTTGTACAGGCAGGAGTTATGGCCATCGCCTGCTACCGACCGTGCTCTGCTCAGCAGCGATAACTCAGCACTGGAGCTGCCCAGGCAAGGTGGTAGCTGACAACAGGGGGGTCTTGGACTCTGGAGGGGACTTTGATAGTGGTGACCGCAGTGGACTTTGGTGCCAGGAAACACTGTAAGCTTGCTGTACTCACTAAAGGAGGGGAGGTGATGTGGTTGGCAAAGGTGGGAGGACACTGTCCCTGCAGGTCCCTGTGCCATCACAGAGGGTGGCAGCTTTGGTCCTTACTAGAGCTCTGGGTCCTCTGAGCGTTCCCTGCAGTGCCTCAGCCCTCTGTCTCATGCTCACCAGGGAAGGGAAGGGGTACAGTGCTGTGGGAAGATGAGATAGGATAAAATCACAACTCTATCAGGACCGCCCAGGGATAACCTGTGCCTCAGTTTCCCTGCAAAACCTGCTTATGACATGCTGCCCCAAGGCAGAAAGGCAGCCAGGGCCTGGGCACTGTGCTCAGCTCTTCCTCTCAACATTAAACAGCCGATGCTGAGCCATGAGCATCCCCAGCAGTGAGAGCCAAGGCCCCTCTTTGGGGCTGGGCTCAGCTCAGCAGCTGAATCAGCAAATAATCAGCAGGACCAGAGCAGGGGGATTAGCATCCCTCTCCTCTCCAGCCATCCAGCACGGCTTAACCCTTTCATCCATGTGGCTCCAAAGCTTTGGGGTCCCTGGGGGATGCTGTTGTTGGGCTGATGCTACTGTGGGGGTGCTGTGGCCGGTGTCCTCTCACCAGAACAGTGTCCTTGCCGCAGTAGCAGCCATGGAGCTGGTGTATGGCTCCGGGCGAGCCGTCAGTCCCGTGCCTGGCGGTTCGTTTGTTCACCTCCGGGCAGCCCGATGACAGCGCTTCCCTTTACTACCAGCTGCAAAAACCTGGCAGCTGATTTAGGAGAGCTCCTGGGGCCCAAAATGTAAACCGTTTTTCACCAGGAATGTATAAGCAAGCCATAAAATAAGGGATTTGAGTCTGGTCACATGGGAGAAAGCCTCCCATAAAACTGAAGCATTGATCTGTATTTTAGGGAGCAGCTTCGAAGCTGCCCGGATGATTGAAGACTTGAGCTTTAACAAACTCTGTAATCTCCCACCATACATCTGAAGTGGCATGTTTGAAGTCTAAGGACGAGTTATTTATATGATTTGTATAATACACGGTGAAAGGACATTAGCCACAGCTCGAGCACCGGTGATGGGTACTGCTGCCAGAGGGATGCGGTGGCTCCGTGTCAGTGCTGCCCTGCATGTTGGTACTCATGTATGATAGATGAGGAGCCTAAACTGCAGGATCTGGCCATGCCACTGCACAGCAATGCTGTGCTGGCTGCCCTGTGCCATCTGTAGCTGCTGGGATGGGACTTAGATGTGGCCATCTCCTACCGTCCTGGCATGTGACACCCCCTTCCCACTAGGTCACCCCCTTCTTGATGTCTGTTATTCCCTTAATGATGTCTGTCACCCCCTTCCCAGAAACCTGCTCCTCTTACGTGTCATGCTCTTCCAAGCATCCCTACAGCCACCATCCTGGTGTGTGTCACCTCCCTCCCAGTGTATGTCACCCCCATTCTGGTGTTTATCACCTCATTCCCAGTGTGTCACCCCTTCCTGACAATGCATCACACCTTTCCCAGCATATGTCACCCATTTCCAGCATGTCACCCACTTTCTGGGATGGATCACCCTGCCCCTGGTGTGTGTCCCTCTGCTCATGGAGGAGCAGGGGAAGCCATGTGGGGAAGAAACCCACTGCCACCCTTTCATTTCCATGGCCAATAGGAAATTCGTTGGAGAAGCATATTTTCACTATAAAAAAGTGTAAATCTGGGGATAAACAACATTACTTGTAAATTCCAATCAAATTCTGGTGAGGTTAGAGGGATGTCTGGGATATGGGCTGAGAATGGCCAAGTGCCATTTAAAACCGTGACTTGCTTTTCCATGCCTGGGAGATGTTTCCTCCCAGCCCTAACTTCACTTACCTTGGACTTCAAGGGGTTAAGCAAAATACGGTTAAAAGCTGGAAAGTGTATCCTCCAAGCCCAAACCAAAGCAGAACAATTGGGGTCACCTAAAGCATATTGCAGCCTTTAGATGAAGCTTCTCAGTAGCTTTACTGCACCAAAATCTCCATGGCTCCCTGTTCTATATATGTATATTTTGGGGACAGCCATGAAACCCAAACCACCCGGTGCTCGGCACTTCCAAAAATCCAGTTTTTCCATTTCCTGCTTCTCTCTCTTGGAACATCAACTAATCACAGCAGTTTCCCATGGAGGTTATCATCCAAACAACCAATAACCCCTGGAAAACCCCACAAGCTCCCTACCATGCGAGCCACAGCCTGTGCTGGTGCAGCATTCCAGGTTCAACCCTCCTTTCCCACTGCAGGCTTCATGGATAGGTGAAAAACTGTGCAAGTATTCTGTGTCTCCCAGCACTGGGCTCCCGTGCCCTTGGCAGGACGATGGGAGGTGTGATTACTAAATCCCTTGCCCACTTAAGGCAGGCTCAGAGCTCCAGCCCACGGCGAGGCATATTTGAAATGCTTTGGCCCAGATTCCTGTGCTGTGCAAGCTTTCGAGAGGTGACCCAGGAACCCCCCCCTCCCTGAAATAGCCCCTGGCCATGACACCAAACCCATGCTATTGTGGGGGTCCTGGGGGTGGGCACTGTTATGCCTTTGGGAGCACTGGGATGGGGAAGAAACAGGGGGCAGGGTCTGCTTTGTCTCATAGAAGCAACCCTGAGCAGAAGAACCAGGGTGAGACATCCAAGGCTGGCTGACGTGGGGTTTTGGGAGCTGTACACCATGGTCCAGGTATGGAAGGGTCTGGGGGAGCTACTATGATCCCCTGCTTGCATCCGACCAATGCCACTGGAAAGGAAGCAAGTGAACACTTAAAAGAGGGCTTAAGTGTGCAAACCTGATAAGGGATTAAGAGGGTTATTTCTCACTCCCTTCCCAGTTACCAGACAGGACGGGGCTGGGGCCGCTGGTGAGGGGGGCGAGCTGTGGGGTGGGGAGGGGGCAGAGCCCCCAGTGCTTTCTTCAGGGGGAAAACCACAATAAATGCCTGAGGTTTCACCACATGGGGAAATTATTAGGGCAGCTTTTTGGCAGGGGTCAGAGCATCACTTTAATAGCCCTGGCTTTAATGAGTGAGCGTGTGTGTGTTGTTGATGGCTGTGAAATTCCCTAAACCAAGGGAAATCACTCCGGTTACCTGCTTCACTTCCATGGACTGGGACAATCAGCATAGGGAAAGGACTGAGCCCATCTCTTCATCTGTCCTGATAACCAAAACTCCTCTCAGTCACTCCCTGCTTGACCAGAGTTAAGGCTTAAACTGCATCTTGCAGGGAAATCAGACAAATCAGCTTCGAACCCTCCTTACAGCCAGCTATGGGGCAGGTTTTGCACCAAACCTGCCAGAGTTCTCAGACTGTGAAAAATCAGCTTTTGTTCAAAAAGTATACATTTTAAAAGCTTTAAACACGATCACTTAAAAAGGAGTGTGTGTGTAAATAATTCTAAGTCAGTCCCACGAGCTTTGTTTGCCTGACTCATGATTAGGGGGTTTATATATATATATATAATGTATCACATCAGAAAATACTGTAAAACCCACTTTCAAAGCCTCAGAGGACCTCAGCCTCCTCCAGGTATTCAAAAGCACCAATTACATGAACATTATGGGCAGGATAGTTTGTACGAACCCTGTTAAAAAGTCAGCCTGAGACTTGTGCCTCTCAATCCCCTGGCTGCCCCTGGGGCTGGAAGTGATTTCTGCCCGGGCTTTGGCACTAGGAAATGTTTCACTTGAAAAAATGTTGAAAAGCATTAAAAGCAGCCCGTATGCATTTATTATTGAGAAAATCCCACACAGATGGGCTGCATTGAACCCCCAGCAATTATTTTCTGCCTTTCTCGTGGGCTAATGAGATGATCAGAAATCCCCAGCGGCCTTCTTTTGCCTGCAGACCTGTGCATTAACCTCCTCCTCTGCTCTGTGGGACTGGCACAAGCCCCTTTGCTCGCCCTGGTGCTCCACTGAGCAAGCAGCAAAGGAAAACTCTTGGATTTTATGGCTTTTTCAGTCCTGAACATATTTTGCTGTGCCTGCACATCAAGGACCCACAGGCTGTCCTATGCCAAACCCATGGATGAACAGGGGTAGCCAAAAGGAGAAAATATTTTACCCTATATTAAACTGGGTTTGATATTACACTGCCAATAGGGACCTGTTTGCCTCTATTGCTGAGTATGGGGTGTGGGTGCTAAGCTGGGTCAGAGCACAGCATCATCCCCCATCGCTTCCCGCAGCATCTCCCCACAGCTCTAGCAGCAATGGGGAGCCCTGCTCAGGCCAGACTACCCGTTGTTTACATCCCCGGTGCCTCTGTGCCGCTGGGAGCCCTGCAGGCAGCCGGGCGGGATGCACACTCACCCCTCTGGCATGAGCAGAGCAGAAGGTGGCTGAGCTCTGTGCCCTTATCAGCACCAGAGCCCTCATTACTGTCCAGTCTAATACTACAGGCTTGGCCTGTACCTTACGGGCCTGGTTCCCTTAGACAGAAGCTGTTATTGTCCAGATGAGGGTTTTGAAGTCTTGCAAACACAAACCTATCCTCAAAGGGAATTTCTTTCGCTGACACTTCCCAAGACAAAGAAACAATTCCTGCCTGTGCTTTCTGCAGATGGATCTGGCCTTTTTTCCTCCCCTCCTCTGGATATTTGCAGGGCTGCCTTCTTCTGCTTTCAGTAAGGAAGGGGTTGGGGTGACCGCCTCAGTGTGGGGCAGGAGGGCAGACCCTGCTGCATCCCATTTTACCACTGTGCTGGGATCTGTTTTACCAGCTCTATTCACACAGGTCTGGGCTGGGTGTGGGTCTGGGCAGCTGCTTGCCAGCCCTTTCCCAAAATCTCTATTTATAACCGGGAAATGGCTGGATCATTCCTTAGTGCCCATTGCTTTCCTCCAGCAGGATATGAGGTTTCTGCTCCGGCTGGGCTTGGCAGAGCAAAGCAGCAATGGGAAATCCCATGTCCTTTCTGCACTGTGAGTTCATCATATTGTGCCTTGTTAATGGAGCACTAGGCAAGAGCCAGCTCCTCACTCTCGGAGCCCAGAGCAAGGCTCCTGCTGCCCACACTAGGATCAGAGCAGGCTCTTGTTCACCAGTGGAAATAGCATCTTAAAGAAGTAATCTGATCAGATGTAACTAGTTATTATAGCAGCCTCTGTGACTGTAATGAGCTCCTGCACAGACTGGATTACTGCGGTCACTCATCCATAGTTCATTAGGGCTTCAGAAAGGGGATCCACAGCACTCATGAAATACGACCTCCTAATCTCACCTAAAGCAGGAGAAGCCCGGCTATAAAGAAAACACCTTTTAAAGAGCCCACAGAGTGAATAAATCTCCCCTGTGCTAAAAGGCAACGAAAGCAGACCTGTGAGAGGAGGCGATCTGCTCGTGGGATGCATTTTCCGTGTGTGCAGTTAAAAGAGTCCTCACTTGGCTGGAGGAGCAGAGATCCTTCTGGTTCTCATTGATCCAAAATATCTGTCTAATGGTTTTCTTGGGGTTCCTGGGGAAAAGGAATGAATGCCGGTTGGGTGGAGGAATGAGGTGGGCAGTTCTGCTGCCATGGGCTGCAGTGGGCAGAGAGCCGGAGGAGAAAGGTCTGCCCATCCTGGAGGGATGCCCAGTTTGTGTGTCCCAAATGAAAGGCTGGAAACACCATTTACGGACAAGCTGGTAGGCATCCCCCTGAGCCTATCCCCAGCTGATCCCTTTCCCAGGAAGCACAGGTCTGGCATCCCCCAGTTATCTGCTCACAGGAACAGATCACCAGAGTAAGGATGCTCCTCTGAGCATGGCACATCACCTGGTACCACTGTGATAACATCCTTAAGAATGGAAGAGAAAGCGGAGCTCCAGAGAACATGGGGGCAAGGATCCCATTTGCACAATGGGAAAACCCTTAACTGGGAAACCCACCTCACTCCATGGGCAAAGGAGGTGCCATGGCAGCAGTGATGCAGGTATGGAGGGATGTAGAACTTCCCAAGCAGGATATGCAAAAAGAAACCTGAGAAGATGCCCTGTCCCCTACAAACCACCCCAGCCCTTATCAGGGAGAGCATTCAACAAGCAATTAACTGAAGACTTCATTAATACTGCTGCAGCTGGGACTGCTCAGGGGCTTAACCTGAAGCATGTGCTCCTCTGGCTGAGGGTCTTAATGCACTTAGTGAACATCTGGATACAGCCCGCCCCTTCCAGACCTTTCTTCTCTCCACGGGCAATCAGGTTATCTGGAGGGGAAGGAAGCCTGAAAGCTGACTCTGTCCTTCAGGGCCGCTCTCATTCCTTGGCAGCCCTGGGGGACGATTTGGAAGCAAGGAGCATCGCAAGGAATGTCCCGTGATGGACAGCGCTTAACAGGACACCTCTGCACTCACCCCTCTGCAGAGTGACCATGGATTCAGACCCCAGCCCATCCCCAGCAGCCTCTTGGGTGGAGCAGTGATGCTGAGGCTGAAGGATGCTGCTTCCCCTCCAGACACCTCCGCACAGGCATGGGTACCTCTGGATGTGCAGGCTCTGCAGACTCCAAGCACTGAGAAATGTTTGACAGAGCAGCGTACATATTCCAAACACTGTTTGATTCATGTTTTAAAGTCCCACTTGCAAGCATACTTCCTCAGCTCAGGCATCAATCACTGCAAATATGTTCTTATAAACAAAGCAATACAGACTGACTGTCTCTTCCACCCCTTACCATGTGTAGGTCACTGGGCAGCACCCTGAGGAGAGGCACTTCCCAGTACATCTGAGCCTCCCTGGAAGACACTAGCACAGGTAGTGGGGAATAAGGAAACCTCTCACTGGTGACACAGTACCACCTAAGGGCATGTATCTCAAAGACAGATGAATCCATCATCACTCTTCTGAGGATTACTTGCTCCTGCTGCACAGCTAGAAGAAGGGTGAAGAAGAAGGATGTCCATCCTTGAGGTGACCACCTGTCCCATTGGATCCTCATCTCCACCACTCCATGTCTCCCCAGACACACAGCCCTGCCATAACAGCCAGGGGTGACGGATGCCACGGTCAGGACAGAGCATTTCCCAGCACCCAGAGTTCCTGTGTGCAGCTGCACACTTAGAAGGGCAACAAGAGCAGATGCCTGATTTCATTTTGTGTTTTAACCCTGAATGTCTCATTATCACACCTAATACCTACAAAAGAACCCTCTCCTCATCACTGGGGACCTGCTGCATGTGGTGTGGGCCTGGGCAGGTCATGGTTGACTGCTCCCCATCATGACCACATTGTCACCACCAATGCCTGCAGGAACATAGAGTTGTGCTAGGACAAGGCTATATGTGCTTCCACCACCATGAACAACCCACACCCTGCAAGTCCCAGCCCTTGCCACCACATAGGGCACACACAGCTATGGGGCCACCCCTGCTGCCAGCCAGGCACCCCAAGAGTCCTTACATGGACAGTGAGACACAATGGGGATGGTGGTAGAAGTGTCTGCTCCAGATTCATGGGTTATGGACACTTTATAGAGCAAACTTCCTTTCCTTATGACGCTCCAGCACAGCGCAGGATCCTGCTGATGGGCAGCTCTCGTGCTCCTCATCCCTCTGTTTAGGAAAATTAAATAGGAAAGAATCCAGCAGCGGCGTTTTCCTCCCACTGCACAAGATGGATCAGTGCTTGCCTCTGCAGGAAAACTGTCCCAGTGTGATCCAACCCAGTGCTTTGTCCTGAAATGCTCCACTACAGCGAAATAAATGTCTCCTCTGGAGCAGGGTGACACATTCCAGCCCCAGACAGTGACACTGACAGATGCAATCAGCCTGCGAGGTTTAATGGGAACATGGCACTGGCAATAGGAAATTTATGAAGGATTTGGGAGAGGAAAAGGAAAGCCAATAGCGTTTTCTGGTGTGGGAGGGAGGAAGGTCCCAATGGAGCAGTATTGTGGGTGGTTTGGTGGCAGAGGCCTGGCTGCAGGGAGGGAACAGCACCACAGGGGCACTGAAAAGGAGTCCTGGCTCTGTCACCCGTGAGCAAGTGATCAAGAGGCGACATCAAGGCCACCTGCATGGGAAATGATTATCCTTGTGGTCCCAGCATGACTCCCATCCTGCTGCCGAACACACAGAGCAGCATCATTGCATCCCTGGGTTTGAGCATGCTCAAGTGCTCCCAGGTCAATGCCATGCGTCCATGCCACAAAACACATCCAGCAATTGGTGGATGGGGCTTGGAGCAAGCTGCTCTAGTGGAAGGTGTCCCTGCCTGTGGCAGGGGATTAGAACTGGATGGGCTTTAAGGTCCCTTGCAACCCAAACCAGTCTGAGATTTTAAGTGGCTCAGGTTCCTACAGGCAGGGTTGAGCACCAGCCTGCTCACCGCACAAGCTCACATTCCAGCTGAAGCACTAAGGTGATGGACTGTTTGGACACATACTCCGTGTTTTCCTCCCCAGCTCTTGCCCTGCATCCCTGTCAGCAGGATGGAGGGGCTCTATCAGTCCACATCTTGCCTGAGCCAGCCCGGCACCAGCCCTGATGACCAGAGATATCAGCAAGTGGCTCAGTCACAGAGCTCCAGGGGGACAATTAGAGAGGAGACAGCTCCTGCTGCACCCATCTGCCTTCCCAGGGCTGGGGGCCTGCTGGGATGCTCAGGGGGCTGCACTGCGTTGGGGCATCCCCCCACAGCGGGGTGAGGAAGGCAGCCCTGCCACAGGTCCTGTGTCTTACAAGGCACCGCTGAGAGGGCAGGAGAGGGGGAAAAAATGCCTCAGTGCTGCAGGGAGATTTACAAGGTTCGTTATCAGCACAGGAAGAGCCAGAGCTTAGGGGCAAACGGGAGATGCTTTGCCTATTGCGGTATTTTTTCCTACCGTGCTCTGGCCCCGTGTGAAGGCAGGCAGCACACTCGGCTCCATTGCTCATTTGCCAGCAACTTCATATGAGCCCTTTCGCCTCATGCCTCCAACTGAGCCCAGAGCAACCCTGTGCATTAGAAGAAGCAGGTCGTGTTTAGGTGCTGGTGCCCATAAGTGCAACAGAGCCACTGGTGTGGCCACACGTTAAAGCCCAGCTTGCTCAGATCTCCACATCCAGTGCATTTGGGTCTCAGCAGCTGCTTTTAACTGGGAATGTGGTTTGTAACCTCAGCCAGGACCAAGAGAAGGGTAGATACAGGGATTCTGCGGGTTTTCCCAGTCCCACTGCCCACCTGCATCTCACACCAGCATCACCACATTACCCATGGGTCAGATCCTGGGGTTTACATCCATGAGATCTCCAGGATGTGGGCAGCTTGGGAATGAGTTTTATTCCTGGTGAGAAGGGATACTCCCTGAGGGTCATGCTTTGTGCTCATTTGAAACCCCTGCAAATACATGGGGGAGCACAAGGTGATAGGGAACCAGTGGAATACAGGGGGTACATTCACTCGCTATGGATGTGCTTGAGAGAGGGGGAAAAATGACTTCCTCATCCCATATATTAAATAATAACATCCACGTGAAGGAAAGCAAGGTCTGTGTGAGTGAAATGCGCCCACAAAAGCCTTTATCAGGCAGAATCAGAGAAAGATCAGCTGCAGCGTGGGAAGTGAGCGCTTTGCTCACAGGAGACCCAGCCCATCTAGGGTTTCGGCTCTGGTTAATGACACTGCAAATGAAGCCTGTCATCTTTGATGTTTCTTGCTGGTTTGGCTCAGGAAAACCACCATCACCCACTGAAAAGGTGGTTTCACAGCAGCGTAGCCCCTTCCCTCCCTGTCCCCTTCTGAGGAAAACCATGGCAAGGAGCAGTGCGCATCCAGAAGGATCCCAGTTCCCCTTATAAAGGCAAGTTCATGTAAATCCATAAGTAATAACAATTTTTACCTGATTTCACAGATGTTGAGCTGAGCAGCCTGGGAGGGTCTCACTGGGGGCAGCTGCATGTCAAAAACCCATTGCAGAAGACCCTGGGATAGAAATTATTGTCCTTAAATCACACTCTGATGATGCCACTTACAGAAAAAGCAGCACCATATATATATACACAATGTATACGTATGCAACATATATATGCACAATATATATATACACACAACATACATGTCATGCATATATATACACAAATATACAATATATACTATATATAATATCTACAGATATAAATAAATAAATAAATAAAAATATGTGAGGATTGCTGGTTTGTATATCACTGGCTGAGGAATTACTGGGATTTTTCCTTCTGTGTTTTAGGGTAACATGGAGCCAATGAGAAATAAAAGAGCTTTATGAAGCTCTTGATACTGCATTGGGGAAAAGTTTTTGCTTGTCTTAGGCTGAGTGTTCTCATCTCCAAAGGGATGGGCCCTTTTGAGGGCCCATAGGAGCACTGGGGACACTCAGAGCAGGGATGAACACTGCTTCAAACTCTCTCCCTGCCATAACACACCCTTGCAAACCTTCATCCAGATGGAAAATACACTGTGCTGAAGTTGGTGATGCTTCACCATCTGGGACAACCAGGATTTGTCCTGCAAAACAGCCCTGGAGCTGCTCCATCACCAGCACTGCAGGCGGGTTTTGCCACATTTCTAAGGGAGCTCTTGGATTTATGGTGTAAAACAACCCCTTTTTGTCCAAAAGAGATGTTTCCTGCAGAAATGGCTGGTTTGAGTTGGGTGCTTTTTAGTTTAATGGCTTCTCAAAGGGCTGAACTGGTTCACACGAAGCTGCTCTAAATGTTTCCAAGCAAAGTCTTAGAGAAAACTGGAGTTTCGCTTAAGTGCATTTTAATGGGGAAGGCTTGTTTTTCCTTCATGTTCACTGCTCTGCTTGGGAAACAGGGAGCCAAGAGCAGAAATGTCTTCAGCTCAAAGCAAACTATTTTGTTTCAGTTTCAAGGATTGGGATGGGATTGGCATTTTTATGGGGGAAATGTTTTTTTTCCTTCCAAAAAGCTCAATTTTAAAAGTTTTCTACACCAGAGGATGTTAGGAGGAGTTGCATATTGATGTGTGATAAATAAAGTCATTATTCTCTGAGCGTCTGGATTCAGTTTTCACAGCACATCTATATCCCATGACTCCCTGAAAGCCAGCTCCATAGCCCACACTGACAACACAACACCCCATGCATTTCAGACTTTTCCCCCCAGACATCCCCACCACCCTTCTATGCCCATGGGTCCCCAGAGGCAGTGATACCAATGCACTGGGTGCTGGATCCCAGCTTGGGATAGGGGAAACCCAGTCCTTGGGAGGCAAATTTCCACCCTGAACCCAAACCACAGGCTGTCAGGATGATGGGAGTGAGACTGGGGCAGCTTTTATAAATAATAATAATAATTTCATGAAAAAGTTGTTTTCTTGCCCCAAACCACCCATACTTGAATACAAGGCCAGGGGAGGGAAGGCACAGAAGGTGCCCCCAGCACAACATTGGGCTGGCAGCTCTGCAATGCATTTGGGATGGTGTATTTTGGGAGCACATTCCAGCACCGGGATGGTGGTTCCAGCAAAGAGCACAACCACCCTCTCTGGCTACACTGTGTTCCCCACATAACACCCCCATACAACACTAGCTTCCATGGGCTATGCTTATAAAAGCTGGTGTGGCTGGATACAGCCCATGGTCAGCAGCAGCTTTGTGTGAGATGTTGTTTTTAATGAAAGAAACAGATTTCCAGGATTCCCCCTTCATCTCCCTGTTTGATTTTGGTGGGTTTTTTTTGTTGTTTGTTTTTTTTTTTTTTTGGGGGGGGGGGGCATTAAAGCAAAACCCAAGAAAATAACAGAAATAACTGACCCAAAACTTGCATTCTAAACACGAGGCTATTCGCAGCCTCAGTCTGATCCCAGGCTGCACTCTTACTTCTGCCACCTTCCACTTATAAAACAGGGGAGAAAAGGGGTGGAAAAAAGCACTAAAATGGTTTAAAACCTCCAGCTCCCAAATAATTTTCAGTTGCACACCCCCAAAAAGACTTAACAGATGCCTGTTAATTTTTAAAACCACCCCAATCTGCAGAGAACAAACCCAACCTTGATAAAATTGTCTTGCAACTCTCTATAACCTGATGGCCAATCCGGTGGCTGCATGAACCTCTTGGGATGCAGCGAGGAGAACCAAAGGAATGCCAGCCCTTGGGAGTGGAGTAGCTCCTGCACCCAGGGAGAGAGAAGTCCTGGGGTTTTGCAGAGCTGGGGATAACAGCACAGTGAAGCACTGTTAATTGTCCTCATTCTCCCACCCTAGAAGAGCTGGGAAGGCAGAGCCAGACCCAGCACAAGGCACTGTGCAATGAGAAGTGAATCTGCTCCCAAATACTTACAGACAAAGTGAATAAACCCCCCTCAGGTAGATCTGCATGGATAGAGGGCAGGAAGTATGGATACTGGGACATGGTCCCACTATAGGGAAGGATGCTGCTCCCTGGCTCTGGCTGCTCCCCAGTGCCAGCACTCTGCATTGAGCCTGCAGCACAGTGGAGCCTTATTAGAGCATCCCCAAAGAGTTTGGTGGCCCATACCACTGTCACCAGCTTTCTCCCATGGCAAAGCCAACTACCTGCAATGCACACATCACTGAGTAAGACACAGGAGCCCAGCCAACGAGCCAGGTCAGTCCCTGTGCCAAGATGGGAATAAAGACACATCTCACCTCGCAACCCACCTTTCTTCCCCACTGGCACATCGAGATGACCTGAACCTGCACCCACGAAGGGGAAGTTGCAAGCATTGGTCCCAGCCCTACCTCATTGAGAGCCAGCAGTTTGTCTCCAGCTATGCCCCAAACCAGATGCTTCAGACAACGCCAGGAGCTGCCTTAATAAGCGCTTATGCAATCCTTCTCACGCGGAGGAAATGTCTTTCCCAATCCCCAGCTATTAGCAGTTGGCTGATGCCCTGGAGTTGGACATTTTAGAGCCCTTGTAAATTTGCTTCAGGAGTGGAAAGTGGACGGAGGAGGGGAAGGTGCTGGTTTTCATCAGTTTGCTCTTCTCTGCTTCTCCCCATGCATGGAGAGGTGACACCATGGGTCAGCACTTAAACCACAAGCCAAGGCATCAGGGGATGATGGTGGCACCTCCTGCTCCCCAGCGACAGGACTTTGAGGGGTCAGTGTTGGTCTCAACAGGGAATGTGAGTGGGGAAAGAAGAGGCTTTAGAGCAGAAGCATCACTCCTGCATCAGTGCAATATTGATGTCAGCTGGGGCTCTCTATACAAATGCGTCACCTATGCTGCCAGTCAGAGCTCACAGACTCATTTCTTCCATCATCTTCAACTATGTGTCTGTGATGGGTACCACAGATACTCCCTTTATGACAGGTACAGCCTCCTTCTGCTCATTTCTATGGCAATCAGATGAGGGAGCAGCACTGTTTCAAGCAGGGCACCCACACCAGCTTGGAGCAATGATTCTAGGGGTGGTTCCAGCAGTGAGGCCACTGTTCCCTTCCCTTTGCCTATTGTTTGCATCCAAACCTAATTGCGCATTGACATGGGCCATCTTTGGGGAGCCCCGCTCTGCTCCGTCAGCACAATGAGCCCTTGTTGGTCCAGCCCCAGCAGTTTCACAGGTTAATTTATGGCCACCACACCCCATTAGCGGCAATAAACATGGAGCCCGGTTTTGCCCCAGTTGTGAGTTACGGTTTTTCAAATAAATACATTTTTTCCTATAAACCAGCGCTCTGTTTAGTTTGAATGTTCCTCACAGGCACATCCATCCCCATAAAATACACAGGAGAGGAAGCCGAGCTGTGACTTTGCTCTGATGACATAAAAACTCTGGTAAACACAGTGTCATTTACAGCACCAGCAAAGAGAGAGCACCAAAAATAACCAGCGAGTGCCTGGCGCATCCCTGCATGAAAAAATTAATGCTTTCTTTCCATAAAGCTTTGTTTCCCTTTTGATTTATCCAGGCAGCAATGGCTGTTTGGCCATAAATAGGCTGTATTTCTTGAGAGGCAATGGTTGCAATCATCTGTCGTGTCGCCAGAGGGGCAGCACAGGAGGTGTGTGTACAGAGGTGCTGTGGATTCACGCGGAGAACAGGAGCATCAGGGCTCAGCACACCATGGGTACCCATTCACACCAATTCCTTCTGTTTCTTTGGAAGGGCTTTAACGGCCTGGACCCCACTGAACATTGCTTGCGTGATGTTGTTGTAGGATCAAGGCCCAGAGATTTATTTTGGAGGGACTCAGGTGTGGTTTCCCCTGCATCCCAATGGTCCTTCTGCTCTGACAAGACCTATACTGGCACAAGACATATGTGGGAAGACATACAGGAGGAGGTATGTCCTGAGTGGGCTTTTACAGCTCTAATGCTCATAGCCCAGGCTTGGCCATGACCCTAGGGCTGGGTTCATTGCCAAGCCAACTGACCCAATTTCCCTTCTGCAGATTCTCTCCCTCCTCACATCACCACAATGAAAATAATTTCCCCAAAGCAGCCCCACGCATGATGCCGGCCCCACAGACATCCCCTTGAAGCAGACTCTGCTCGTGCCTCAGTTTCCCAAGGCTTTTCTCAACCATTCCCCCAGGCCTCTGGGATCAGAACTGTTAGGAAGGTGCTGAGTGATTATTATTGTATTATTTTGGGAGAGTGCTATAAATACCCAGGGGCACCTTTAGACACAACCCAGCTGCCCAGGGGAGCTGGCTCAGCCCTGTTCTGCTGTTGGAGGGGGGGATCGCAGGGTATCGAGGTACCTCTGAGCATAACCTGGTGGGGTACCCAACGGGGTACCCAATGGGGTACCATAACGTGCTGCGATTGGGACCTTCCCAGCTGTACCCTGTGATGGAACCTGAGGAGGGGGGATGCGGGTGCAGGAAGGTGCCGGGATGCTGCAGGGAAGACAAGGAGAATATTTTATGGGGCTGCAATGTAAACATAGCTGGAGCAGAGCCCCTTTTTATGGAGTCCCTGTCCTGCCAGGGCATCTGCCAAGGCACTGATTTACGCTCCTATTTAGATAAGGGAGCCAGGGCTGGGGTTGGAGGGAGCAGAGCTGGCGTCAAAGTCACAGGACACCCAGGGCTGCTGGGTGCTGATAAGGAGGTGGCCGAGGGGCTGGGACCAAAACCATGGCCCCATACCAGAGCAGGGGATGGATATGGATCCATCCTACTGGCATCGGGGTGCAGGGGGGTGCAGAGACACAGGATAACCTCACCCCCCAACATGCGGCACTGACACCCCTGTCACCATCATCAAGGGTCAGGAAATCTTTCCCTGGGAAGGATTTGAAGGAAAACAGGTGGAGAGAAACATGGTTCCTCCCACCCCACCAGCCATAAATCCCCTAATCCGAACCGCTTGGCGTTCCTCCCCCTGCACAAGTAAGGAGAAGTGAAATTAAAGGAACTCACCAAAAGTTGGAGAAGTGCTAAATTTGGATGCCATGACCAAAGCAGCCTGGTTTGATTTAGAAGGTGCCGGCATGAAAAGGGCTCTGGTTTTATTATTTTATTAAAGCACGAAAGATTAGAATGATTTTCCAAAGGAAAATCAACCCACGGGTCCCACTATTTGCTCAGCTGAGCACTTCCAAGCTGTGCAGGGTCCAGGGACCTTGAAGGGTGGTGAATAAAGCAAGATAATGCCCGGGCTTGGGCTGTGCTTACCTGGCTCAGAGGCTGGAGGTGGCTCTGGTGCAAGGATAGAGGCGGTGGCTCCAAGCTGGACGTGGCTGTGCAATGCAGGGCTATGGGGATGGGTGGGCTGTTTTGGGGTGAGTGGGGTGTTTTGCAGCAATGGGGTTGAGTGGCACAGACACCAGCCTGGTGGTTTGCTGGATCAGGGCTTAAACAAGGATGAGGAGAGGTTCAGTGAGGAGTGTGGATAGTTTATGAGAGAGAGCAAGGCACTGCAGGTGATGCTCTGCTGGTACAGGGGGGTGAGGGATGAAGGGGGAACCCTGAACCTCTCTTAGACGGACAGCAGACCCCACCAGCTCTAAGCTGGGCTCAGGGATCCCACCCAACCATGGGCGTTTTGGAGGCAATCAGGGACACAACACCCTGCCCAAAGCCTGACTCTAACGAAGAGTAATCACTAGCAAATGTTTGCAGGGAGCTTGTTTAAAGGGGGTGGGAAGGGGGGGTGGGCTTTGCAGCAGCTAAGAACAAAGCAGGGGGGAGCAAGGTTGGGCAGATCCATTATGCCTGCTTCCCCCCCAAGCCCCCTGGCTGCCGGAGACCCCCTTGCACCCTGCCCCGGCCCCCCCGGCCTCCTGCCTTTGCAGCTTGCCTTGTAACAGCTAACGATGGAAAATCCGAGGCATTTAAGTGGCTCCCGAATCCGCCCGGGAACAGTGATTGAGAGAAGTCAAATAAAATTTGTCATCTTTAAAATGCAGGAGGACGTTAATGGTGTGTTAGCCCGGATGATTAATACAAGCGCCTGCAAACAACCCTCCAACGTTTCCACCCTCCGCTGCAAGATGAATCGTTGCAAAGCGCCGTTAATCGCTAACATACCTCGGGCCCGAAGTCCCTTCCTGCCCCGCGGCGCTGTGATAGCCACCGCCGTGCCCAGTGTCCACACTGGCAGTAATGGGAGAGAGCGTAGGGGTCGTTCCCAATGTCAACCGACAGAGCGGGGTCTGGGAGGTATCGCCCCAGGGATCTGTGTCCCATGGGTGCAGGGGCGAGTGGGATGTGCTGTAGCTGCAGGGCCTCATGCTGGGCTCGGGTTTGGGAGCTGCATGAAGTACAAGATCCCAGCCCTGACAGGACCCCCCATCCCTTTGGTGGCCAGGCTGGGACAGGGGATCACAGGGCACGGCCCCACTGCTCTGTTGTAAATGTGTTTGTGTGTGTGGACAGTATAATCTCTACATATTTATGTATGCATGTGCAGTGTCTGTGCACGGCTGTGCAGTATACGTGTGTGTTTATATGCCATACATCCAACATGTGTGTGTGCGTGCACAGCATGTGTGTGCATGTAGTATAAGTATGATGACATTGTGTGTGCACCGTCTGTGTGCTGCTGGTGGGTGTATGTAATATATATGGGTGCAGTTAAGTGCATGTGTGTAACTTATTTGTGGTGTGCATGTGTACAGCACAGACAGGAGTACGGTGTGTGCACAGCTCTATGCTTGTGGGATGTGCAGGCAACACATCCAGTGCATCTGAGTAACGTGTGTGTTCTAACTGCATACATGTGCTCTACACACGTGCAGTGTGCCTGAAGGCATGTAGTGTGCCTCTATGTGCAGCAGAGCATCCACATGCACGGGCAATGCACCCCATGTGGAAGGAGCACCCCCTGCCCTCACTCTGCCATTCCCAGCCCATGGTGTCCCCAGTGTCTTCTCCTGCCCCTCTCCTCCATCACCCATGAGGCTGCTCCTGTCTGGCTCGGGGTGCTCCAAGGCCCCCGCAATGCCCTAACACCGTGCCCTGGGAACAGGGAAGTGGAGTGGATGGATGTGCGGCGGGGAGGCAGCCGGGGTCCCCCCTAGGGTCCTTCTTCACCCCCTTCTCCTTGCAAGCGGGAAACAAGCGGGGGCCGAAAGAGAAGAGCGGAGGTGTGAGCCCAAATAAACCGACTCGATAGAGCGGCGCACGCCCCCTCCGCCGCCCGCTCCCCCCGGGGCCCCCGAGCATCCTCCCCTGCCCATTGGCTCCGCGGCGGGGGGGCCCCGGCGCTATATAGCGTCTGGGAGGCCTCAGAAGGGGTTAATAGGGGGAAAAAAAAAAAGAAGGGAAAAACCCACCCCAACAAAACCAACACCCCAAACCCCGTCCGCCTCAGCCCAAACCCCAACGCTACCACCAGCACCATCACCGCAGCCCCAGGCCGGAGCCGCCTCCCCGCTGCCCGCCCGGCGGGGAGCCCTTCCCGGCTATGGTGCGCTGCTGAGCACGGCCCCCGGGGCCAGCGGGGCGGACCATGAACCTGGTAGGGGGCTACCAGCACCACCACCACCACCACCCCATGCTGCACGACCCCTTCCTCCTCGGGCCGGCTGCGCGGTGCCACCAGGAGCGAGCCTATTTCCCTGGCTGGGTGCTCAGCCCGGCCGAGGTGAGCCCCGAGCTCCCCGGCCAGAGCCCGAGTTACAGTGCAGCCGAGCACGGCCCGGCTGGCCCGGGGCGGCTGGAGGTTCTCAGCGGTCGCCTGGGCCGGAGGAAAGGAGTCGGGGGACCCAAGAAAGAGCGGCGGAGGACGGAGAGCATCAACAGCGCCTTCGCCGAGCTCCGAGAGTGCATCCCCAACGTGCCCGCCGACACCAAACTATCCAAGATCAAAACCTTGCGCCTGGCCACCAGCTACATCGCCTACCTGATGGAGGTGCTGGCCAAGGACAGCCAGCCCGGGGACACCGAGGGCTTCAAAGCCGAGCTCAAGAAGTCCGACGGCAGGGAGAACAAGAGGAAAAGGGAGACGGTAAGAAGCGGGTCGGGACCCCGCTGACCAGCTCCGAGGGCGGGCAGGGAGAGCCGGGGATCTGCGGGGAAAACGCCCTTCCCGGTCCCGCTGGAGTCCTTTTTTTTACCCAGCTTAAAACCAAACAGCCGCAGGAGGGAAAGGGAAAGCCCATCCCGGCTCCCTGCTGCTTTCCCCGAGGGGTGAACCCCGCTCCTTCCGTCCCCTCTCCCTGCCGCTTTCCCGGGAGGAGCAAGGGTGTTTTGGGGCGAGGGCGGCCGCTTTCCCCCGCCGCAACGGGCGGGGTGCAGGGATGGTGACTCCGTAAACCTCCTTTTTTATCCTCGGGCTGGTAAGAGCCGCGGGCTCGGCTGCAGCCCCGAGGCGGGCACGAGGTGCCCGGGCTCCTGCCCCCTCTGACCGCTCCTTTCTCCCCCTTCTCCCCGTCTCCTCTCCCGCAGCAGCCCGAGGTCTACTCGCAGCCTTTGGGCCACGGCGAGAAGAAGCTGAAGGGCCGGACGGGCTGGCCCCAGCAGGTCTGGGCCCTGGAACTGAACCCCTGAGGGCTCTCCCACGACGGCGCTCCCCGCTCACCCCTCCATGTGCAATGCCGGAGAGAGCCCAGCCCGGCCCGGCCCCCGGAGCCAGCCCGGGCCCTGTTACCCCCGCCGAGGCCGATGCTCCGCGGGAGACAAGTGACGGGCGCCTTGCGGGGCCGGATCCTGCCTGTCCCGTCGGCACCGGGGCCCGGCCGGGCCATTCCCTCTCTCGCCCCTTCCCCTGTTTGCAGTAATCGTTGCTCCTTCCCGCTGCCAACAGCGGTCGGGGGCTCCTGCCCCCCCCCCGGCCGGGCTGAAGCGGTTTAGTTCGTTTGCTGTTGTAAATAAGAGCCCCAGACCCTGTCCCCGTCCGCTGCCCGACCGACGTGTGGCTGCGGTGAAACTACCTAGAGGTGCATTTGGGAACACTCACTCCTGTGCCGGGTTTTCTACCTCAGATCTGCATGACCACTTCCCGAGGGACCGCGCGCGCCGCACCACGTATTTAAAACGGAATAATTAACAAAAACATTAAATAAAATCCAAACTCTATGCAAACAGCCTCGGCTCCAACCCCTGCGCCCTCCCCGCCTGCTCAGATCCCGCTCTTTGCCGGGATAACGCATCCTGCGGGATTAAGGACTCCCATGAAATCAGTACCTTGCTATGGGGCCGATCCATACGAGGGAATTCCCGCCCGTGGGATCCTCTGGGACTTGTTCATGCCGTGCTTGCGCACCACAGGAGCTGGTGGGCTCCATGAAGGGTACCCGCTGTTCATCCCAGAGCACAAACTGCCCCTGTCTTACAACCCTTTTCCCTCCTCGCCCTGGACACCTTCTAGAGGGACAGGACTTGTATTTGGTGTGGGGAAGGATGGCAGGAACAGGTCTTTACAGCGTCTGGCTGGCGCGAGCACCGCGGAGCTGTGGAGCCCCTGTTTTAATGCTGCTGAGTGTAAAGAACAAGGGCTCGGCTCCCTTCCCTGCCCCGGCAGCTCCCGACTCCGTTCTCACAGGGATCCCCTCTTAGCCGCTGCCTCGGCTGCATTTTGAAGTAGCAACATTCCCCCCTCACCATCAAACACATGGATACCACCAGCCTCAGACACACTGATGCTCACACAGCCCAAAGTCCTCTCTGTCACCTCTTAGGCTTAAATCCTTAATAATCCTTAATGGTTAAAGCAGAATCCTCATTCCTTTATTCAGTACACGCTCAGCTCTGTTACCCAGCGCTTCCCAAATGCGCTCAGGGCCTGATTCTGCCTTGCCACGCCGCTCATACCAGGGACACCAGGATAGACCCTGACACTCCTCCGGCTGCTTAAGGCAAAGAGAACCAGCACGGGGTTGGAAGGTTAATCCGAGGGCTCAGGGGGGAGCATTTACATTTTCTGTTTGAATCCCAGCTTTTGCTTGCGTCTAAAGGTATAGAAATAGTGATGCAACATCAGTAAATCACCGATAGATCCATCGATCTGCGTGTGTGGAGCCACACACACCAAAAATACAGCAGCTCACCAGCGGGGAAACAGCTCAGGGTTTGGAACCACTTTGTGTGTGTACAAATACAGATCGATGGACACACAAATGCTCTGGGATGGAGTTAAAGTTTCTTGAACAATCAGGCTGCGGGAATCAGCCTCCTTGTGTTTGAGAGCTGCTGCACCGCTGCTTTCTCGATGTGTTTTTTGATCCCTCTGAATGAGGTGGAGATGAGGATGGACTGACTGCCTGAGTGCAGCAGTATTCAGTGCAGCACTGGTGGGGTTTCAGTTTTGTTTGGGCTATAAGAAGTTCAGCACGGCACCAAAGCCATGAATGGATTTAGAACAGGTCGTTCCTAAACCCAAATACATTTAAAGAGGAAAAAAATAAGGAAAAAATAAAATGCAGAAAATAAGCCCCAAATAGCCTATTTTGTAGCTGGGTTTCATGGTCCCTTAAAGTGCTGGGCTTTTACGGGAATGTTCCCAAGCCATTGCTAGCACTAATCCAGCGCACTGTAAATGTGTCCAGCGCCAATCCTTGTTACATGGGCCTGTATCCCTGCATCCGTATGGCATTGGTTGAGGCTGCTCTCATCAGATAAGAGAAAGGGTTAACGAGGGGACCTAGAATTTGCTCTGCTGCATGAGGCTGGGGGTTCTGCACAGAAGTCGGTGCCTCAGTCCCGGCACACCACAACCATGATCTGCAGCCTGCAGACCCTCCTCTACCTCAGAGAGTACCTCTGGTGTTTTTTCCCTATGAGTTTCCGTCTATCCTTCTGGAAAAGGAGCACCCTGCAGAGCCGGGTGATGCTCTGCCTGCATCCATTGGCTGCTGCTTTTCTTACCACCAGATTCTGGTGGTGGTACCTGCTGGTAAACTTCTGAGAAAGTCCACGCCAGCCTCCCTCACTTCATGGTGATTTTGGAAGGGGAAGCACTCTGCTTCCATCTGCAGAGGGTTTCCCTGCCCAGCAAGAGCATTTTCCTGCAAGATAACGGCTCAGCGTTTTGGGGTAAGATGGGTGAAAAAGAGCATTGAACAATTCCTGTTCCCTGGGCTTTGCTGCTCCCAAAAACCCATGCTTTAAAAGTGAGCTGCAAGAAGTGAGCTCCATCCCTGACTTATCTCCGGGGCTGGGAAGGGTGTTGATGCTGAGCTCAGCAGCTTGGGATGGGGTCGCCCCTTCACCCCAAAGGGAAAGGAGCTGCAGGGGGGTGGGAGCCGTGCACAGGGGACAGCTTCTCTTCCTCAGGCAGCAAACCCGTGCAGTTGGGAGCTGCATCCCAGCAGCATCCCAGCAGGCAGATCCCGGGACCGGCTGCATCAATCCTGAGTGGAAGAAGAATAGTTTGAGCATCAGCTTCGAGGTTTTGACCGTCTGAAAGCCTCACTCATCACCAGGGGAGGTGGCTCAGCACACAGCTACAGCTCGACCCTGCCGTGAACTTGATGCCGTTGGGAAGCAGCACACCCCTGGCACGCAGGATTGAATCTGCAGTTGCCTGGATAGAAGCACACACACACAGGGATCACTTGGCCCTGGGGCAGCATCATACGTGCTGTGTCCCCTGCCATCGGAATCCAGCTGTGAGGGTCCATGGAGGGGACCCTGGCTCTGCTTGGCCATCGGGCTCTTCCCACCCCTGGGATTTACGTGCAAAGAAATGTTTTTCCCCCCCTTTTTTTTTCTCCCCTCCCTTCCTGCCAAGCCCAGTCCCTGCTTCTTGTTGTTGTAGGTATTTATGGGCCTGTTTATCTGATCTCGGGGGAGCCTATTCTTATCTCGGGAGCAGCAAGGGAAGGGTTACACTGGACAGCTTGGTAGACAGAATGGAGCCAAATAAAATACCAATCTGCCAAAAAAGAAGAAAAAAGATAAAAAAAAAGAGAAAAACGGGAAAGAAAGAGCCAGCCCCAGCCACCCGCTCGGAGGGCACCCGCAGCAAACCTGTAGGGCCAGGAGGGTGTCCCATATTGCTGCACAGCTCCACTTCCCTGCTCCATGCGGTGGATCCTGGAAGAGGCCCAGCTCTGCACACACTTTCCATGAGCAGAGGGGCTGCAGCAGCAGATCCCAGATGAGCAAAGGCTGGGGCCCAGCTCAGTGCATGTTGGCTTCCAAAACAGCTGCCACCAGGGCAGAACCCAGGCAAGAAACACCCTCATGCAGCTTTAATGTCGCTGGAATAAGGGAAGAAAAATACATGTTTAATGTTTCATGTTGGTTGTTACAGCAGCACGGCTGTGATGCTGCTGCTTGCCTCTTCCTTGGCCTGAGCAGGGAGATGCCCCTGCTCTGGATGAGAAGTCCCCAGATGTGAAGGTCATGGACAGGGCCACAGCTGCTGCCTCCCATCAGCGGCCTCTCTGATCAGTGACATGGGGCTGGGGGAGGCATTCGGGTGGCGGGAACCCCTGGACACTGCCTGGACTCTGCTGTGGCCCCTCTGGAGCCCATGGGTGCAGCATGGCTGGGCCAGAGTGAGTAGGTTAGATGGGGTGGGATGGGGATGGATGGGATGCCCTCTCCAGCCATGGCAAGCAGGGAGGACAAGGGCAGCCCCATGTTCTAGGGCTCCCCCCAGTTCTAATTACCCCTGCTTAAGGAAGCGCCTGATGGTTCTGGCGGTTTAAGGTAGCCCCAGCCCCGCTCAGCAAGGGTAATTGGGCTATAATTTGTTTTCGGTGTCAAGATGGCGTCAAAGATAAGACAAAAATCTCCAGGTTTGGGGGTTAAGGAGACAGAAGAAATCCTGACCTGGGGCCGACCTCGGAGGAACGGCCACAAGCCCCAGTGAGTGCCATGGCAGGGGAAAGATTTACTGCCAGGGGAGCTTTTTGATCCTCTCCCAACACCCGGAGCCTCTCAGCCCAGGCACTGGCTCCCAAGCCAGGCTGTCTCCTGGGAGCACCGCTCTGCTGGGGAGGATTTTCTGGTTCATGACATGCAATAGCTCTTCCTTGAATCTCCATGCTTCTGGAGTCATGGAATCCAGAGACCCATTGAAAGAGAAGATAATTTCCAATCTGTAGCTGTAGAAATGATGTCCAAGCACAGGAAGAGTGGAAATATCAGGGAGATGATGCCTCCCACTTGTTTTGTCCCTTTCTTTTATATTACCTTTTAAACCATATCCATACTCTCTGGGTTTTCACACTGTCTGTCCCTGCTTGGGGTTGCTAGCACTGTAAGGCCTTTTCCTCAGTGCAGGGTGTTGGAGAAGTGAGTATTTACTCCTCTCACAAGTGCGTGGTATGGGTTAGCAGAGATGCTCACCATGACTTTCTGCAGAGTGACCCATCCGTGTCCTGCTCTGTGGTGGAGCGATCCCATTAGCAAGCACCTTCTCTGGCTTCAATGACACTTTGCTGCCATTTGCGTGTTGATCTTCTCCCTGACATCTCAGCAGAGCCCTTATGTGAAGCTGGTTGGTGTGGAGTGGCACAGCAGCCCACTGGTGTCCTGTGCTGCAGATGGATTTCAGGTCCAGGATGGAGTTGGGGCTATCAGGTGGAGGATCAGTGCTCTGCAGCTCAGGGCAGTGGGTAAAACCAGCCGGACCCTTTGCTCAGCAGGACTCGGTGCCATCTCCATGCTGTGTAATGCTGGATGAGCTCTGCCTCTCCTGGTTACCACAAAGCTGAAATGCAATAGCAAACCTGACAGCCTGCAGGTCAGAGGGGCCAAGGAGCCAGGCAGGGCTGGGAAGAGGATATTTACTGGTGAGAGGAGAGTGAGTTACCCAAGAGGGCTGAGTGAGGGGCTGCAAAGCAAGAGCCCACACTGTGAGCCCACTGATTCCTCACAACGAATCCCTGCAGGAGGAAACGTCTTTGCTTGTGAAGTTTCCCTTTTCCCTGCTTGTTCTTTTGGGTGAGAAATTCAGGTCCTGACCACCCTGAAAGGCTTTACAGTAACCAGAGAAGCAGGGAATTTATGGCGTCACCAGCAGCTGAAAGTGAGGAACAGAGAGGAAAAGGGTTTTCTTCCCCCCTTGTACTGCAGCTACTTTAACAAAATTCTCATGGCCTATAAGTGACCCACAGGAGCAGCCGGGGGGGATGCAGGATCAGAGCAGGCTGGTTTAACTGCTTGGCCAGCAGCTCGTCCTGAACTGAGGAGCTGGAAGCAGGTACAAGTCTGAGCGAGTGCATAGAGCTGGCGTCAGCCTTGGAACTCCCTCCTCTGCTCACCTTGAGACCAGAAAGAGATGCAGGCAATGCTCGCGCACCTTGGACTCAGAGCCTCCTCTCTGCTTTGTGACCACAATCTTGGGTGAGTGAGCTTGCTAATGTAGTGCCCATCGTAGTGCTCTCTGGTCCCTGGAACTCCATATGGAGGTTGGAGAAGCAGCAGAGCCAGCTCACCTACTCCACACTTCCATTTTCCCCTGTCTCACAGCCTCTGGTCTTCCCTACAACACCACGGTGCTCGTTGATGTGGGTGCTGAAGGGATCACGGATTACTTCCTGCAACACAGAAAGGGAACAGGTCTTGGAGAACATTCCAAGAACAAATAAGTAAAAGCACTTTAGGGGGCTTTGAGATACTTAAGGAACAAGCATACAGGGATAAGAGATGTGAAATGGGCTCCAGCTCCTGGCAAAGTGAGACTGAGTGCTGGCAGAGCCATGCAGTCATCCCTGATTGGATACAGGGGAATCATATAAGAAGGAAAACCACCCTAGGGCTCTCCCCTGCGTGCTCAGCCTGCTCAGCCACGTCTCTACACCGTAAAACCATTAAATCCACATTCACATTATTCCCAAGTCCTCTGCGCTGCCCTTCTGCCAAAGCCTGGTTTCCATCAGTGCTGCAGGGAGGCTGTGAGACGGCTCACACAGAGAATCGGACGTGTTCAATTTCAATGTCCAACCAGGGCAAACAAAACCCCACAACTAGCCCCAAACAAACCGGTTTTATGATCTCCACATCCCGCTGCAGCCCAGTCCCGCCGCTGGCATCCGACAGGTACAGTCGGCTCCTACCGAGGAGGCAACTTCGGGATGGGGCAGCGGCCCCTGGTCCCCCGCTGCTGCGCTGGGCTCCGAGGTGCTGGGGCAGAGCGCTCAGCGCTGGGTTCCTGAGCTAACACTGCCCTCTCACGGCAGCACGGAGCGCAGAGATGTGCATTGCAGGCCCGTCAGATCCATCCGGTTGCTTGGTTTCTCGGTGTGAATTTGCTAAAGGCTGGGCAGGCTCCTCCTTGGTTTTGGGCTTGAAATCTTCTGCGGGTTTCTTGGCAGGGAGCAGACATGAGGTTAAGCAGCATTATTCATTAGTCTACAGAAAGAACAGATAAGCTGGCAGGGTATATTTGTACCACCAGACTTCCCACTATACTCTCTCATGCTAAAGAGGTGCCTGGGTAATAGGCTGCTGCTTAAAGCTCTCCTCCTGCAGCCCTTCTCCCCTTTCTCCCTAGGGAAGACACCTCCTCGCTGTGCTGGCAGAAGAGCCCCTACTCACCAGTTTGGGAATGCAAAGTACAGGGCTTTTCCCCTTCCACTGTGTTATGCTGCCCTTACCTGAAGGCTTTTCCCTGATACCTCCTCAGAAAGCCTGACAACACACAGGGGGTGCCCTGTGAAGTGATCCACACTTGCTCCATGCTTCTGTGGCCCCTCTGGTCTGACCTTCAGCTGAGGGATCCCCAAGACAGGCACAACAGTGGTAGCAGGGCAGCAGCACATTGCCTCGTACAGAAAGATCCTAGTTCACTGCAAGGGCCTCCAGACAAGCCCATAAACACAGGCACTGGGTACACTGGGATTGCTTCTGATGCACCAGCTCAGTCTCCCCCAGGTCTCCAATACATCAATGTCAGCCTTTAGCAACGAGAGTATCAGACTCAAATGTAACTGCTGCTCACTGGTTGTTTCTCACAGCAGAGTAGGGCACAACACAATTCAGTTCAGCTCTCTAAGCTCCCTTCCCTGCAGTCCCCACTCCCTTGCTACCAAATGCCTTGGGATGGAGGACAGGGGACCAAAGGCCTCCTGCCTGCAGCACTGCAGGATCAATAGGTGTGTTCTGCATGGCTGGAAGTCACCACACAGCCACAGTGCAAGTTGGCAGCCTTCTCCCAGAGGTCAATTTATCCCTTACTGCGAATTGAACAATGATGAGGAGACAGGTCAGTCGCTTGTAGGACAGCACCAAGGAATAAGGATACAGGAGATGCTGCAGAATTATCAGTGCAAATCTTTACTGCACATCAACACTGTAATTTGACAGCAATAAATGTAGCTCACATATTTTGAGTGTAAAGTTCTCCACACCCTCCTTTGTGAGATCCAAGAGTCTGAAAACCTACACCACAACCCCTTTCCTGGCTAAAAAAACAAGGCTAAAGGATGCCGCAGGCAGTGCCAGCAGAGCCTTAGGAAATGCCATGACAGGGTTCAGGAGAACAAGTATTCAAGCCCCGGTTTGTGTCATCACTCACTTCCTCGCTGCATCTTTGCCTGTAGGGCTGAGAGTCAGGAGGAGAGCAACACGGGGAAAAGAAAAGAAACAGCACTACACAGACCAGGATCTTGCAGATAATGGGTTGAACACTGGGATGCCACATGACAGCATCGCTCTGGAGTAGCACCCACCTCATCAACTGGGATGCAACTCCAACTGTGGGCAACAGGAGCGAGTAGTCATGCAGGAGACATAGCCAAGGGTGTACTTGAAGTAGGCAGAAGCACAGGGTTGAACTAAAGAGTATTCATTAGGAAACATCAATCAAGTAAGACGCTGCACTTGACTGTTCATAATACAGGGGGCAAAATCCCCAGCACAGAAAAGCCCAACACCCCAAAATGCAAGCTCATGTGGCTCTCCAACAATCTCCTTGTGAGCTGTCTTACTGTGGCATTCAATGTCCCCATGATTTACATCTGCATAACTCACACAGGTTTGTCATAAAACAACCCATCACCTGAATTTTCTGCTTCAGGACTGACATCCCCTACTCAGCAGTGCTGTTCCCCTCTGTGTCTGCAATACTCCAGCCCTGGGGAGGTGGGAAATGACTGTGAATCAGAAGAGCCTGGCACAAAAGGGTCATGAAAAGCAGAACTCCTTCGGCTCTGGAGCTGAAAGTGATAAGGGCAGGAAGGCAAACAGAAGAGAATGAAGGCCTTGTTGCTAGATAGATCATTTATTAAAGTGAAATTCAGCATTGTGTCTTTGTCAGACAGTACAGAGTTAAAGTCTCATACACAGTGGAAGCAGGACATCTCCTACACCTCAGAGAAATGAGTTCTACAGTTTTTGCTATAAGTTACTAAGTTGCTTTAACAATACACAGCTATATTACACAGTTAAAAATACAAGGTGTCCAAAACATTTGGCATAAGATCAGCACAACACATGGAGGCCAGAAACAGAAGAGGGAACAGTTTTTCTCTCCTGATAAGCCTGCTGAAAGACTTCAAGCCATACTGCAAGTTACCTGCTATTCACCTCCCTTGCACTCTAGTTGTGGAGTAAACCCAGCCCTGTTTGGGCTCAGCTAAAGGGCTCCTTGGCCCTCTTAATGCACAGGGTGGCTGCATAGTCGCTTGCAAGGGAAGTTCAGGTTTAAGGCAGGAGCCTCCCCCTTTCCCCACACTTCAATTCATTCCAAACAGATGTTTTAACCAGGAAGTCCAATCCGTGAGACCAGGGATAGCTGTGAAAAGTGCAAGGAGTACCTTACATCCTAACAGTTCATTTGCACTTTGAAAGTGGAACATGAGAACTCCCTGACTTGATAAGCTAGAGATGGTTAGAGGGCAGCAGTGACAAGAGGAGTGAGGCATCAATAAACATTCCTTCACCTTTAGGACTCTTCAGTCAATATTTGGGGCAGTACAAGGACTCCTTTTGTGCAGGAGGCTGCCTTGTATTGCCCACTCTTTTAATCTGTACAGGCAAAGTGACTCTAGTGCTCTAGGGAAGTGTATGGTCTGCACATTTAAATAAACAGTCCCTCAGCAGACCATTTCTCTCCCCTCCAACTGCAGTTACTGCTGAAGCTCTCCCATTGGTATTTACATTTGGCTCAACCAAAAGATGTAAAGTGCGCAGCTCCCCCTTCTTCCCCTCTCATAAAACATCCATTACAAGAGCTAACACTGAACAAATCCTCCTCCACGCTGCTGTTGTTCAGCCTCTCTGTGGGCCAGGTCCTGTTTCATTCTGTGCCAACATGACCCCCTCCCAAATACACACTCACTGTGGGTTATTGTGGCTCTTGTTTTCAAAGCCTCTCTGAATCCAACTTGCACTTCAAACTAACTTGCAGTGCCAGACTTGCTGTGTTGTGGTCAAGTCTTGCACACCAGGGCATCTAGTGGTTTACAGCCACATTGTTAAGGAAAACCAGGACAACAGAGTACTGGGGACAAGAGGTACAAACCTGCCCACTCTGCTTTTCTCAGGCTTGAGCATCTAAAGTGCCTGGCAAAAGAAACAGTAACTTTTAATACCATTGCTTACTTCATGTTATACCACATTCTTTGCTATGCAGAAACTCAGACCCTGCATTCTAACACAGCCACCTTGGATAGATTTTCACTTTTCAGCCGTCAGACTGCCACCGACTCAAGTCTCCACGTTTCCAACTCCCTTGAGTTGAGCTCAAGCCAATAACTACCAGCAATGATTTCTTCTTCTTCCTTTAAAGTGAGCAGAGGGTCAGCATACAGGATGGAATTAACCCCAGAAGAGATGTTTCTGCATTATTTGGATCTCATACTAATGGCTTTGGATCTATTCAAGTCTAATGAAGTAAATGCAACTCTTCAATGAGAATTGAATTAGGCAATGTAATTGAGTTAGGCTCTATAATGGCTGGAGAGCTTTAAAGACGATTCCTCTGCCCCAGGGTGAATGTCACCTATGCAGGCTTGTAAGAAATAAGCTTCCACTATTAGAAATGGAAGATGACATCTGGTCATCCTCCATGCCCCCAAGGCTTGTGCTCCATGGTTCAAAGCTAGACAGAATTTAAGGCCCATCTGTGAAAAGCGAAAATGTAAAAGAAAAAACAAACTCATCATACCAGCCAAAGCAATTTGGGTCTTCCACCTTTCCAACACGTCATGTCTAAAAGTGCTGAGCAAATGTCCCACCTCATGGCTTCACAAGTGTGAGGTTCAAACACATTTACTTTGAAGTTTAAACCAAAAAGAAGTTGGAAAGTCTTTTGCTGTTTAATTGGCATGCAGCATAAGGAATCAAATACACAGCATGGTTTCATACAGAACGACGATTGCATTGTTACGTTTTCTGGTTATTAGACACTAAATGCTTTTCAAGAATCACAGGCACCCTGAACATGGATATTGCTACTGAATTGATGTGTGATTTCAGTTTATAGCATGGGAGCCATAAAGTGGCTAACCCTTCCAACAAGACATCGGCTTCTTTTTGCTCAAGGCATTCAGCTCAGTTGAGAACAAGGTAATAAGGCATTTGCAAGGGTTTATAAGGCTGTGGGGTCCAACAACCAAAGATTCTTCTGTTTCTTTGGTGTCTTGCCTCCAAGCTTTCCACCTTATAAACAACTGCTAATGGCTGGTAAACATCTCTTCACCATCACACTTCACTAAGAATTTAATTTTTCTTCCCAAAAAAAGGTATAATTGCTTTAACAGTGACCCAACAGGATCACATCAATTGACTATTTTAAGGAAAATAAAAATAAGTTTCCTGGATACCACCTCTGCACAAAAGCATTCCAGTGAATACACCTGAACAGATGGAACCTGCCACCATATTTCCTTGAAACGAATCATCTTGCTGCTGGCTGCTAAAACACCCCAACAGATTTATTTACTCTTAGGAATAAAACAAAACAAAATACAATAAAAAAGAAGGTAAATCCCAAACAAACTACATTTTTTTACAGTTTTGGTCTAGAAGTTACAAAGAGGCATAAACCTCTCACCTCACTAATTTTCCCTTAGTAATACCTTCTGACTGCACGAGTACTTTGATGGTTACCCATGCAGTCAGAGAACTCTCTTAGCTATCTGTCCTGAATGAGAGAAGCCAGATCATGGTGACTAATGTGGGAATTACTCCATCCTTTCAATAAGGAAAGGACCAGTAATTAGGAACTTCTTAAACATTTATGAAATGCTGACACAAGACATTCTCTCCTCATTCATTGAACCTCTCTCTTGTCTGATGGTCTTAAAATCCATACTGGATTGAACAAGGAAATGCTGAAACAATCACACTCCCCAAAACTTCACAAATGGGATGTGTACCATAACAGAGTATTACTGCCTATGACATAGGAATGAGACATGTCAAAGTTTGTTGAACACGTTTTTGGAGTATTAGCAAATGCTTCAGAGCTGATGTACGGCTTTCTTTAAATTATGACTTGAATTTTAAAGAGACCCTGGGAAAGCTTCAATAAGAGCTTCACCATGTGAACCCTTCATACCTTCTGAAGCAGCACTGAGCTGGGATCATGATGTATATTTAGCTCGTCAACAAAGCTTCATCCAGTTTCAGAATAGTAAAACCTGCCATTGAGAAAACGTTAGCCAAAGTTCTCTACTGTTCAGTTTGTTGCTTAAGGCTTGTTGAGAATATACTATGTGTAGTCTTGGCATCTTGTAACAGAATGGAGACATCAAAACAGCAAAAAAAGAGTGGTGCTTTAAATTATGACATCCCCTTGAAGAGATTTGAGGTCACTGGAGAACAGTCAGTCACAACCAACACTTTCAGAAGCTCCTTTTGCCAAAATAACCACTGCATTATTTGTAAGGACACCTTGGCTTTAAATAACAAAATCAGAGCAATCTCCTCCTACAGTGCCCAGTTACAGAGCACCAGCATCCTTCACTCACACAGCTCTTACGAAAGCACATGTGATGCACATAAAAGGCAAATGCTTTGATACTTGCTGCCCATTGCAAAGACAGATGAAACGCATCATGCTCCACTCAGGTCACTCTCCCAGTTATCATACTACACCCATCAGCCTAAGTTTGCTTTTACCAAAGAGACTGCTGAGCCCACTGATTGACAGCAGTTCTGTGACACCTGCTGAAGAGCATCTTCAGTATAAAATTCATGACTGATACCTGATCTGACACAGAGATTAGGGGACAGATGTTCCTGTTTCACCTACCATCACTGAGCCTTGAATACAAAGGAAATACACATAAGTGAATTAAATGAGCATTTCTACCAACAGGACCAGACTCAGCAGATAAGCTGTATTTGCCTTAATACCACATTCAGAGGAAATGCAGGAGTTTTTAAATGCTTACAGACAATTAATTAGTGAGCTCTGAAAGAAAAGAAATTAGAAAAAGAAACTGCAGAGAACTGTTTGGCATCCATGTCAAAAGGGGGTGGGAGGAAGGATGGTTAAAGAAAAATGTATCAATTTCAGACTAGTGAAGCAGAGTTCATGGGAGCAGATTTGGTGAGCTGGAGAAGCTGTAGAAGACTGGGACTTGAAGCACTGACTCAAGGCAGGACAGAGCATGTGCAGGTGGGGAGCAAGCTTCAGGCAAACTTCTGGCCCATGCACCTCAATAATGGATTTAATCTCTGTTGCTGTTCCAGTCCTCAGCCAAGTCAAACTGCAGTGGTGGCTTGTGATGCAGTCTGAATTCAGTGGGAAAATTCCATCTGTGATCTGAATTGCACTGAGATGCAGATTTCCAGAAATGGTTTAGAACACTGAGCTGACAAACTCCACAGTCCTATGGGTTTACTTGGTTTCTGCATTATCCTCATTTCTCTGTTCCAATGTGACTTTGAAATGAGGGGAAGAAGTCTTCAGAAACATGCTGAGCACATGTTTCCCAATACTCCTGATAACAATGTCTATAGCTTTTTCTGTCATCCAGACTTACTGCATTTAAAAAAAATTTACAGTATACTTCAGCAGTTTTTATATACCTAAAATGCACAATACCATCTGTTCCTTCAAGGTCTCTCTTATCCCAGGTCTTGTTCATCTTCATTCTAGTTGCTTGCTACCTTCCGATTTCTGGTCCAGCCTGCTCTTGTTGTTCTTCACCATATAGATGAAATATGCAAGCGTCTCTTTCTCATTCACAGGAATATTCCTGAAGTGACGACTGACAGTCTGGAAGGACAACATGGAAAGAGACAGAAAGTCTGACATTAAAAAGCAGAAATAATCAGAACAGGGTTTCTCTTCACTTTCCAAAAACAATTTTATGGCCACTGAGCGTAATACACTTTTAGTCAAACATGCACCAATTCAAGCTGTCAGTCCTCATTTACCTCTCTCTCTTTACAGCTGGAATGTGCCTATGAACACAGCAGAGTTTTGCTATATCAGCAGTATTTGTAGCCAACCTACAAGTGAAATTTGGAAGCCAGAACGTCCTCCTGCCAAAGCAGCGTGGCCTCTCCTAAGTGACATTTCGTGCTGAGATTATCTGGTGAGCAAGTTCTCCCTGCAGCTCAGTATTCTAAAGGAGAGTGTCAGAAATACTCACATACTTTGATGTGTGAACAAAGTTATAGCAAACTGTGAACAAAGTATAGCAAAGTTTTAGAATCCAAAGGAAAATGCATTGGATAAGTTTTTACTGAGAGGAACACCAGGGGATTTGCGAGGGGAGGGTTAGGATTTGGTTAGGGCTACCCCTCTCTGGCACTGGCATAAACCCTGAACCATTAGCTGCTTTTTCCTCAGAAAATGAATGTAGAAAATATGGAGCTGGATGAGATCTGCTTCTCATATGGAAGAAGCTCTTTTATGATACCCAACACGGCTCCAAAACTGGATTTTGATGCAGGCTGAGCAATAAGTCACTCCAAGAAGATTTATGGAAGTTTGAGTTTTCCTTACGGTGGGGTAGCAGCAGGAGTCTAAGAGCCTCAGGCAGCAGTGATTCAAGCATGGGAGCTGGACGAGGATCCAGCGTAGGGTCAAAGCTGCTCAGACTTCACAGGAAATCTGGGAAGTGTGTGACAACTTGAAGTTAGGCTCCCTTTATTTTCTGCTTGCACAGTAGTTTTATTTGTTTCACTCCTGGGCACATTCATGGTAAATTGCCTAAGTAAGTAGTCCTTCATGGCAGGAGGTAGCTGAGGGACAATGAACTAGTTAGGTAGAACATGGCAAATTTGAGCTACTACTGAGGACATACACCCACCCTGCTTCACTTAACTTACTCCTACATGCACTACATATCTGCTATATTCTGTATATTCATGCCCTAGCTGACTTTGAAAGAGAGCAAGACAGCATCTTGCTGTCTTTTTTGGTCTGCTGGCTTTTGTCTTTAAAGCAAAACAGTTTTGGGCAGTTGTGACAGCCTCAGCTTACAAAATCAACCTTGTTACCATTCAGTAACTGCTACAGATTTTTTACTTTTACAGTTTAGAGAAGACTTTTCCCATTAAATGCCTTTAGATCAAGTCAGGAAAGAGAGCAGAGCAGATGCATATCAGCACAACTAGCTTAAATAACAGAGAGATACAGAGAGTTCTTTCTTAAGTAGTACCCCATATGGTGAGAAAGCAGCAGTAGAGGCCCTTAAGGAAAGGGCCTTTTATTGACTTAATACAGAATCATAAGACACCAGGACAAGGGAGGAAATAAGGAATCTGAAGTCATGGTCAGGGATTCTGCCTTTAATAATAAGCAACTCCAACCAGTTCAAGTGCCTGTGAGGAAAGGAAAACTAACAGGGGGTGACTACTAGTGTGTAAGTCTCAGTTTCAGTCGAACAGCCATCTTCAGCTAACACCCTGGCCACTGCAAACTAGGTTGTTTCTGCACCCTAAAGGTAATAGACTGTGCCTATGAGGAAGGAGGGAAAGGAAGCAGATAACAGCAAGTTACTAAAACATGCTTTCAAGAGCCAGCTTCCATGTCTTCCATGACTGTCTCAGGTGAAAGCAAGCACACAGCTTTCTGTTGGTGTCATCTCCTGAAACCTTCTGCAGAGCACATGGTATGTACTAGCGAGAGTCACTACAAGCATTAGTGTCCGCAAAATGAGCACATGAGCAGAGGAGATAAAAAGTGGTTTAATGATAAAGATAACACTACCTCTGTCATCACTTACTTCTGCCAGTTGAGCCTTGTTGAGTCCAGGCCTAGTCTGCAACTTATAATGTCTCTTGTAACGTCGCAGGGTGTTCACCTGGAGCTGGAACAAGTCAACCTGGAAGTAATGCAGAGAAGAGGGGTGAGCACCACCTTCTGCTTGTTATCAGGCAGAAATGTTGAGGTATCTAAAAATAATTCTTCTTCCTCAACAGGACTCTTCCCTGCCAGCATTCAGCACCACATCAGCTTGCCTCACTGACAAATCTAAGTATATTTTGTATCTGTTAATGTTGAAGGACCAAAACAGCCTCAGGGAAACAGAAAATTTTGTTCTGGTTCACATGCTGTCAACAGAATTGCTGGCCAATTTCTGCTCTCAATTACACCTCTGCAACCTCCAAGCAGAGAGGAACTTTTTGTTCCCACAAGGTTGAAAAAGCTCACACATGAAATATCAATTTAGCAGGCACTGAACAAATGGCTGCTGACATAAAACAGAGTGCAGAGACAGGGAAGAAATGAAATTCAAATACTTAAATGAGAAGTGCACAGTTTAAAAGCAAAGCTGGGGGAGGTTGCAGGAAGGAAGATGAAAATCATGTGGAAAATACCATGTTTCAAAGACAAAAGGAATCTCTGCTGAAAATCAAGAAGAAAATGACATTAAAGCTGACACAGTGCAGAGCTCCCTGATCAGTTAGGTGACATGCATCCCTCCCTTTTTAACCACCAAATATCCTGCATGCTCTACAGCACTAACATTTTTAGGTCTTCACCAATCATCCTGGCAACTAACATAAAGCCTGTATATGAAAGGTTTGATGGAGAACCTTTTAGAATGGAAACACAAACAGCTACAACGAAAATCAGGTATCCTTAAAAAATACACAAACCAAAAACCTGCTATTCCTTCAATGCTTCCACACCGGAGGGGTGTGGACAGAGCTCTGCAGTCAAGGCACAGCTCTGCTGCAAGGCGATTCTTGGTGGCTTCCCCCCAAAATGAAACTGCTTTTTGTCAGTAGAGGTGGCATTTCCAGCAGAGGGCTCTGCTGAGGTGGCCAGAACTCTGAACATCACCTCTGCGTAACTTTCTGCGATGTCAGCAGGACCAGAAACATCACCAAAGCAAACAGAGCACACAGTGGCACACAAAAGAGGTTATCCTAGAGTTCTGCGACACAGACAACCTTCCACAGGCCTACTTCCTGCAAATAAAGATGTTACAGAGTATCTGAGAGTTGTTTTGATTAGTGCCAAAAGTCCCATCTATGCAAAGGTTTGGAAAAGCTAAATATCCCTGGATAACAAATACCCAAACACAGAGAGAGTGACCTACTGAATACTCCAGTGTACCTGCAAAACAATGAATAGGAAGGTAACAAGGAACCATACTGGAGCCTCAGTCACCACTGAAAACAATTTACTTTTAAGTAAGAATTAGTAGCCAATACTGTCTTAACAGCTCTGTTTGGAAGCAGTACATAAACAAAGATGTGCAGTTATCTTATTACACCTCTTTTTATAGAGAACTTTACATGAGCAAAGAACTCACACAGGAATGAAGAAAACTGGGACATTTTCATACATCAGAACAAGAGTATCCCTGAAAAATGAGAGCAACTCCACAGCAGTTTCAGTGGAGCTGCAATTTAAAATATCAGTGTTTTCTGATACATGAACACATCCAAGAGAAACTTCAACATGCTCAAAAGCAGCCTACACTGACTTGGCACCTACTAACCTCTGGGACATCCGTTTCATGCTCAGGAGAGTCACCTCCATCATCACTTGTCTTCCTCTTTCTTTTGTTTCGGACACTTTGGATGAAGTTCTTGTGAAAATCACAAATATACAGATGCCTCACCTAAGAACCAGAAGCAGTGAAAAAGCAATCAAACCAGGTACTGCAGAACAGCATTCCACAGCAGCCACTTCCACAGCAGCATTACAGGTGACTGGCATGACTGCCTGCCTCGTGATGGTAAGGAATCTCTACTCTTAAAGCCCAGGCCTGATATTGTCCTCTTGAGTTAGAGATAATTTACATTACAAACATGAAAGGCAAGGAAAATGAAGGACTGGAGAGCTCCAGCTCAATTTCTGCAGATAATGTTTATTTTTAATGGTTGCAACTGTATGTCAGGAAAAAAAAACCCAGGTAATTGTGTGGAGGAAGAGCATTTGCTTCAGAACTTACTACCAGGTAACTACCAAGAAAAACATTATTCCGGTCTACTCTTCTGAACATTCTGGTTTGAATAATACAGAAGATTATTAATGCAAGTGTTTTAAAATCTAGACTACATAGAATTTATGTAATTACCTCAATTCAAACAAGGAAACAAAAAGAAAATGTCTCTTACAGCTTATCCTGCCATGGACCCCCCTGTTTAACAAACATTATCTCACTAAACTTAGCATATAGAAAAACAAGAACCACAAATGCTCAGTATTACTTGGTACCTGTCAGGCAAAAGCCACAGACACCTGACATTTGAAAGCACTTTATGCAGTCAGCTTCACACATTCCCTTCATTTTGAGTTACTAGTCTGATTTCCTCTTTATTTCTAAAGCCTACATCTGTCAACAACAAATCATTCCTAGAGTGAAAGAAATTACTATTCCACTAGACAAATCTGCTGAGGTCTACAACCAGGACAAATAATCTGGGGTTTAATAAGACTTGATTTCAAATTGAGTCACTCTCTTCCCATGATGTGATGCATTCAGACCCAGCCAAGCAGGGAAGCTGCCAAACAGTCCGACACAAAACTTCACCTTTTTGTTTCTTATTCTAATGGTTTTAATCTTCAAAGATCAGGTAAGAAAAGCAGAACTCCGTTAACTGAGCTGCTTCTGAGAAATTCCTTCTGTACTCTTTGACAGGCTGCTCTGATCTACCTATTTCTCTACTTGGCAAGCGACCTGTTTCTATCTTGAGCTGACAGCTGTCACTTAATGTCACAAAGGGGTCAGCAGCAAACCGAGCTGCTCAGTGCCGACCAGCCAACAAGCATGCAGGTGCCCTGGTGAAGAGGCAGCACACCTCACCTTCCCATTAGGTGCGGTAATAGCCTGCCTTAGGGGAACAGGAATTCCTAGCAACTGAAAGAATACCGCCAGTGAGCCCTAACTCCACCAGCAAGCCATCCCGCTGATTCCGCCTAGCTGCAGCAGTGCCTTTCAATACGAAACCGAAATCAAACCCGAGCTATTACCTCCGAAGCAAAGGTCCCTTCGCTCCCCCGATCGTTATGTGCTCCCCACCGCATGAAAGCTTCTCCCCAAACCCCGTTTTTAGCGCTGCTTCATTAACCCTCGGGAGACAACCAAGGAGAACAGCCGTGACTTTACCCCGCAAGCTCTTCCGGGCCCCAGCGTGCTAACGCTGCCCATAGCAGAACGCGGTACAGACGAACCGCTCTCACCCCGCGAAGCACCGCACCCGTGTCCACACCGCTCCTGGGGTTCAGTGACCCCCCTCGGGGCTCAGCTCGCCCGGCGGGGCAGCAACTTCCCGCAGTGCGGGGCCGGGCCATGGAGGGGGTGTCCTTGGGGTCTCATCGGCTTCCACAACTCACACTCTTGTCGATGTCCAGCTTCAGCTTCTTCTGCGAGATGCTCTTCTGGATCCTCTTGCTGAAGGACGCGTTGCCGGCGGGGCGCACGCAGCGGTCCCCGTCGTCGATGAGGCAGCAGCTCTGGCCGTACAAGGGGGCTGCGGGAGGCCCATCCCGGCTGTCCTCCTCCGTGCTGAAACCATTCATCGCCCACCTGCCCGCCCCTCACCCCGCCGGGGAGCCGACAACCGGGGAAACACTCGCTGCCACCGTCACCCCGCACCCTCCGGGGGGGGACCCCGGCACCCTCGCAGGGGGCCCCCTCAAGGGGGACCCCCTTGAGCGCCAGCAGGGGAGCGCAGGCCGCGCCGGGCCGGGCCCCCCAAGCGCCGCGGCCCGCGGGGACCCCGCACGCACAGCTCGCACTCACTCACACACACAAAACCGCCTCCCCGGCAGCGGAAGTCCCGCCCCCCGCGCCTGCAGGCGCGGCGCTGGTTGGGCGGTGCTGATAGAGGGGCGGGGCGAACACCGCCGCTTCGCGCTCCCATTGGCGAGAAGCAACGCCAGTCTCGCCGCCACAGCGCGGCGCCGGCCCACCTCCCTTGTAGCACGGCAGCCGGAAGGTCGGAGGGAGAGTGGGGGGCGAGCGGCGGTGCCGGGCACCACGGAGATAGCACCGATCCCGGTTCACCTCAGTGCGACCCCGGCTCCGCAGGGACCCCAAGGACAGCGCCGGCCTCCTCCCGCCGCACAGCCCGACCGGACTAGACCCTCGGACCGGCGGCCTCCATAAGCGCCGGCTCTCGACTGCAGTCACCACATAAACCTGCCCGGTGGCACGTAGGTAGGAAAGCCCCTGGCTGACAGACCAAACCTGTGCTGCCCGTGTATAAGGCAAGGAAAGGGAAAAGTTGGAGCTGGTTCCAGAGGTGAAGTTCTTTTCTGTCACCTGCAGAGAAATAAAACAACCCAAGCCAACCCAACCCTATAAAAGGGACAAGAAGTGAGGGGGAGATAGATTCTTACTGATCTGTGGGGTAAGATGTTGGTTCTGAAAGCACTGTGACCTCTGTAATGCAGACAGCAGATGCTGCTGTCAGAGCTGCGTGAACAGCTGTAAATGGAAAAGGATTTTATGGAATTTATGTACAAACAGAAAAAGGTTCTATAGACTAAAATCACTGCAAAGCGTGGAAGCCTGGATGCAGAACAGTGTGTTCTGCATGGGATGGTTCATCCCATGCACACACACGAAATAGCTTTGGAAGAGACTCTGCCAGCCCTCGGCCACTGGATGATCCTGCTCCACATAGCAGACATCTCATAACGTGCTCTGCTGAAACAGACTGGAACACCAAAATCCGTGTCGAGGCAGTCCTTGCAATACCAGACACAACAAACCTGGAGGGCAGGGACAGTTCTGCCTCATGCATCACAGTTACTGCTGGTGCCCTCAGGCAATTGCTTGCTTTGTTACCCTGAGACATGCAGAGAAGGACAGTGCACTCTCCTGGGGACAGCAGTGCCAGGAGCCTGCCGCTCTTACCCACAGACCAAGAAGGAGTTAGCAACCAGCAAAGAGACTGGAAAAAGCAAGATTCCGATGCTTGTACCAGCCTCTGGCCATGTTACCTGGGATGCGCATGCGTCAACATCCTCCTGGCAATACTCACACAGATAGTCCCTTGGTTTTGGGAAGAGGCTGACAGTGATCTTGGAGATCCCACTCACAAGCTTCCTAGGCTTAGCTTTGGATTGGGTAGAAAAAAAGGTGTGATGAACTGACCACAGCCCATATTCCCCATCTCCCTGCACCACTGGGGGAAGGTGGTGGAGAAAAAACAGGAGCAAAGTTAAACCTAGGAAGAAGGGAGGGGTAAGGGGAAGGTATTTTAAGATTTGGGTTGATTTCTTGTTTTCCCACTGATTTGATAATAAATTAAGCTGATTTTCCCAGGTCAAGTCTGTGATGGAAGCTGGTGAGTGAACTCTCCCTGTTTATATCTTGACCCATGAGCCTTTTGTTATATTTTCTCTGCCCTGTCCAGATGATGAGATAGAGCAGCTTTGGTGGGCACCTGGTGTCCAGCCAGGGTTAACCCACCACAGTCTTATCTCAAATTGACCAGGACGCTGAGGACATCTTACAGCAGTCTCCTGCCATTCGGGAAGCTGAAAGCACAGACTGCAGGGACAAATGATAACAGCAGCCAGTAGATAAAAGGAACATGCTCAAAACACGCAGGACTTGCTCCTGTCCCCATGAGGAGATTCTGCAGGTGCTCCCTGGACTATTCATCGGGAAGCTGGCTGGAGACACTGGCACTATCACTGTTCCATCTTGGGCTGCAACCTCTGAGCCTATGCAAACAAGAGGACTTTAAGTTGCTCTGCAGTGCCCACTCAAAGGCAATTCCCTGTTTTGTCAGTGTTTGCTAATTCAGTGCTGAGAACCCCCAGCTCTGGTAAACACAATGACACCTTGTTCAGTCTTTCAAAAAGAAAAAGAAAGGTGCATGGAGGTGTTTGTGTAATTGCACTTTATTTCAGCACATTTATCCTCATGGGAACCTCAAGATTTCACAGTCTGCTAGTCCAGAACTAGCTTGCTGTGAAATAAATGGCCTCATAGAGGCAATCTTTATTAGGTATCTATCACTAACCCAATCCAATAATTTCTGATGGGAGCTGCAATGAAGTGAGAAACAGTGTTTCATAAACCCATCATTGCCCAGGCAGCTTTAGTGCCCTGAAAGCAGTAATGTCCTGCTCAGCCAAGGCCGCCCCCTAAGCAAATGAGGGGAACCTGCACAGGCCTTTAAACCTTAGCTGGAGCACCACTACCCTCTAAAGACAGGCTTGCAGTATAGCTGTCACCTGGAACTTAATGGTTTAATGGAGCTATTTGGGTTCCTGGGACAGAAATGCCACCTCCCAGAAGGTCTTTGCTGCCAAAGATGTCCTGGGAAGAAGCCTTTTGTATTGTTTTTATATCTCCAGTCTGGAATGAGACCATTTCCAGTGTCTGTCCTTTGAGGATCAATGCAAACACTGCCCCAGTGCCATCCCCCAACCTCACACACTCTGCAATGTCTTTCTAGGGTGGCACGTACTGAACTTGCTAAAATACACTGTTCCAGCTTTTGGCACATCCTCCCCTTGGGAAATGGTGCTGTGGCCAAGAATCACAGCAGTTTCTTCCCTTGGGATCACACTTCTATCATAGAATCAACCAGGTTGGAAAAGACCTTTAAGATCATAAAGTCCAGCCTTGCAGCTGACTGCTGCTCCCCCCAGAAAGAGCTTTTCCTTCCCTTCCTTCCCCTTCGCAACTGCTGACTTTCCCACATGCACATTTTGCCATGTGCTATTGTTTTTCTCTTATTCCACAGTTTTTCACCCCATGGAGTTAAGTGGGGAGCACCAGGAAGGCCACAGCAGAAATGGTGACAGCAGAAAGTGCTGAGGGTCCAAATGGGAGCACAGGTGGGGCCATGAGCAGCCCATAAACTTACCTGAACAACAGCTCTCTCTGCATGGAAGATCGGAACACAGAAGGCAGTGAGTGGCAGAGTGCCTGCAAACCGAGGGGTAGGATGGATCTTCAACAGTTGCTCTGAGGCAGATACCATGAGAAAGGACAACAACTTCACCCCTAGACCACAGGAACGGGTAGTTCAGACAAGACACATGTATAAGCGGAGGTCATTTTAACATCTTATGCTCCTGGCCATGTATCTCAGCAGTAAACACACAAACTGCCTTTGAGAAAAGCTTCCTGTGCTGCTTTGCATACATGGCTGATGGCAGGCTTGGGGAGGGAATGTCCCTGGCAAGGTGAGGCTCTGGAGAGGACAGCAGGGCCATTGCTCTGAGGACAGGGAAGGGTCACCAGCCAGGCATGGCAGTGCTCGGCTGGAGGACAAGGCTGCCGGAATCCCTTGCCTGGAGTACCCACCCACAGGGAGCAGCTGCCAACTACACTCAAAGCTGCTCCCCATGGAAAACCAGCTGTAGCTTGGACCACAAGACACCGTAGCAGATGATGCTCCAGCACTGCGTCATCTGCGACTGCTTCCACCTCAGTGATTTTTACTTACTTAGTTGCTAATTAACACAAACTGATAATCAATAGTTTAATTGCTGAGAAAAAAAGACCATGTATACTGAAGTAAACACCTTTCCTCCTTCTTTTGGCTAAGTTTACTCTGCTCCTCTGTGCCCTACCAACAAGGACTGCCCATGGCCACCGTCTCTCAGAGGTGTCCTACCTCAACACAAGTCACCCACCCTTTGGGACTGCGCCCTTGGGCATGGAACACTTCCTTGCACAAACCTATCTCCCCCCAAATCTCCTCCAGCCTGATCCATATCTTATATTTCTCCTCATGTGTCTCCTCCTCTCATGGCTGTGGTTCTTTAAACCTGTCTTAGTTGAAGTTCTGCAGGGTCCTGCAATGGGCTGGAGCTTTGGGGCATGATGCGTTGATCCCAGTGGCCCTGGAAGCACCTGTGAGGGACAGACACAGAGGTGCCCACAGGCACCTCTGCAGCCCCAGCTGCCTGTGTCTGCCTTGGGCATGACCACAGTAAACCCTGCAGTTATACCTGATGCAAAGGGCAGCCAGGAAGGACACTTCCCAGGGCAATAAAGGAGAGCAGTCCCTTATGTGGCAGGAAGCCTGTGCTGGGGAAACACCAGACCAGGGTAACTGAGCTTACTGTCCTAAGAAGCAAAGAGAAGGGAAATCAATCACTGGAGCAAACCAAGCAGAGACAGTAATTTTGGCACACACAGTTTTCAGAAAACACATTAAAAATTTATTTTAAATATATTATAAAAGGAAGTCCATTCAGCTTTAAAAACACTAGGCATTCTATTCATGATTCCCAGTTTATGAAAGCTACTACATTAAAGTGCTACAAATCCTTTACCAACCCCAGATATTAGGCTGTTTGTCCTAATATGCACAAAATAAATATACACTGATTCAAGAGGCACCATCCAGTTTTACAGATAAAACGCATGCAGTACAAAGAATAGACAAAATCACCGAGATCCTGGAGAATGCATTTTGAAACCAATTCCTTTCTCCACCTTAGAGGCTATAGCTATTTGTTACTGTTATCAAATGTTTTAGTCTATTAGTTCTATCAGTTTTATCTTGCTTTGTTGTTGAAGTTCACATTTGCTTGCTCACTAATCAGGATTAGGACTTCAGAGTTGGACTAGTAGATTTAAGACCACATAGATCCAGTGGCTTTATAATGCCGCTTTGGGACTTTTTTTATAACAGCCTTTGGGACTGTTTGTGATTTCTGATTTGGATACTCAGAAAGTAAAATGCAGGATCTTGCATGCTGGTGAAATGCATGAGTCTTCACCGTGAGGTGGAACATCCATCAGCTAACCGGGACACTCCCTGGTCTAGCTTTGGTTGTTACAGGGTACCAAGAAGAAGCTGTCATCCTTTCCAAGCCTTCCTACTAGGAGTGACATCCCCCTTCCCCGAGTCATTACTGGTATTGATTTAACAAAGGAAACCCCAGAGCTTCAGAATTACTGTCGTTCACACAGATTTTGCACTTACAAGTTGGACATACTAGAAAACACACACAAACACAGCACAAGTCAAGCTTTCTCTGACATCCTTACCTCCCAACCCTTTTCCCTCTCCTCTCTTGTCCAGCAAGGCACTACGAAAAGGTTCAAGTTTAAGCATTTGCTGTACATTTACATTTTAAAAGGCACATCTTTATTTTAATGATGCTGAATTCCCCTTTCAGTAAGGCTCACACGTTCTTCTGTTACGATGTAGAAAAGAAAGTTAATTTCCCAGGCATGAAAAAAGCTACCTTGCACATACCAGAGCCCCAAACCTATTACTCTGTCTGTAGGCCTGAGAGATTAGCACCAGTATAAATCAACAACAGCTTCAAGAACAAACTGAAGTATTATTATGCAACATAACATACATCCGGGGATCCCCCTGTTGTCTGGGATCCTGATACTTAAAAGCAGCAGAATTTATGCAGCCATGGAGAGAGGGGTGTTTGAATGCTTTTGGGGGGAAAGATACAAAACCACTTATTTTGCATATTCAATTTCCAGTCCTGACTTGCATGCAGATGGGAAGATTCACTTGTGTGTTCATGCTTTAGCAATCTGGCTTACAAATAACCAAAAGTAATTGGAATAATTAACCAGTAAAGGCTCAATTAAAGATGTAGATGATGAAATACAGTCTCTATTTCTCAATCAGTGAATGGCTGGTTATATTAAGTCTTCTTATTAGTCAGCAAAGCCTCTAGGGTACTGAAAAGTATAATTAATGTAAATAAATTAATAGCTCAAAGCCCAGTGAGCCAGTCAGAATTGGTGAGGCACTGATCACACTCAGATCCCAAACCATCAAGGAGCAGATCAGATGAACCGTATTGAAAAGGACCCAAGAGGACCACTCTCACTGAAGCTCCTGTTTCCATGTACTGGTGGCTGGTTTTGACAACAGGAATTGCCTCAACAGTTATCTAATCTTTCAGTGCAAACTGCTACAAGCTTTCCTTTCCCTCCAAATGAAGATCACTAAGTGGTAAAAGACCTGTTCCTTACTGCAGCTCCCTCTGAAGCAAGTGCTCAGCAAGCCAAGCAGTGAGGACTCCCTTCACCAGGTGAGCCCAAGTACAAAGCAAGCCATGCATTTCCCAAACAGAAGCTAATCCTCTCATTAGGAAACTAAGACTCACACAGTTGCAAGCTGCAAGCAGAATGACAGACAGTCCATTCCTATAATCTGCTGATTGTGTCACACTTTTAAACTAGCACTGTTCATGGACAGCTTCTTGTTCCACAGGTATAAAAACATCTAGTCAGACCATCTATTGATCCATAGTCAGCACTACTAGACTAATGAGAGCATTAATAACTTAAGGAAAGCAACAGACACAAAGCACTGGGAACTGGTTCTGTCTCCCACAGAAATGATAAAGGATCCTAATGACAGATGTATGGTAGTTACTGAGAACACAAGATGTCAACTCTGATGCTGGCCTCACTTCCATAGCAGTACTGCTGTACAACTGTCACAGGGGAAGCCTAGAGTCTTTTTTCACTCCCAAAATGTTAGATACCAATGCATTTGGCAAGCCGGTCCCCCACTGTAATGCAGTACCCATGTTCCCCTTGCTTCGTGAATGCATGTACCAGGTAAGTCAGCGTGTGGCCTCAGCTGTGAGGATGAGAGAGGTGGGAATGAATTTGAGCCTCTCAGTCAACACATCAGCCTTAAGAGGCAGATAGCTGTGTCCTAGTTTGCTCCCAGTTGACAGACACGGCATTACATGGCCTCAAGGACATCTGAAACATGGGCAATGGTCCTACAATTGGCACCATCAGAAAGTGCTCCCTTCTGGAGCTCTGCAGAAAGGGCCAGCCTGCTTGTTTCTTCACAGTAGGCAGAAATCTCTTTGCCTTCACATGACACCCTACCTGGGATGAGATTATTCTGGTTCAGTGTCTGGCACATCCTGCAGCCAAACCAGAAGGGTAACACCTTGCACAGCTAACTGGAGGTTAGGGTACCAGTGAAATGGGCCCATCAATCTCACATCTCTGCTTAAGCAAACAGATTTCCAGTCACAGGAAACTGTACAGTGCTGTGGATGCTGGGAAAAGAGGAGGGATAAATAGCACAAGCCTAGAATGCTAGTGACCACAGGACTCACCACCGCAACAAGCTGCACACTGATGAACAAATGGATAAAGACCAACAGCTAATTTCAGCCCTGACTTAATTATCCTGAACTAATCTGCTCACACCAACTGTGAATTAAGTTAGCTTTCAATCTTCTAAAGGAAAAATGGAAGTGGCCTTTATGTAATCGATTAAACTCTGAAAAATTCCAGAGGTGTCCATGCTAGAAAGATTCTGAATAAAAGGCAAATTTGGAACCTGATATTCAAAGGCTCTTAGCAAAAAACCTTCACCTTTAAGAACTGTGCTTATTTCATATCCCTCTGCTCATCTTTCACCTTGAAGATCCAACAGTGACTGACAAACTGACTGCAGAGTGAATGGACCAGAAACACAGATTCCTCATCACTAATAACTACAGTGCTGTTCCCAACACCTGGCTGCACTTCCACTGAGCTAGTTCCTTTATCAGGGCTGTGATTTGGAAAGAGATAATACTCAACTGATTGAAATATACTTTGGTTTAGGGCAAGAAAAAAAAATCATTTAATATTTTGATGGCCTTTTTTTTGATGGGAGGATTAAATCTTCAAGATTTTACTTATGCAGGCTTTGGAAGATAAAGCACCTCTGTGGGAACGCTTCAGCAGGTGGTACAGAATCATAGAACCAACCAGGTTGAAAAAGACCTTTAAGATCATCAAGTACAACCATTAACCCAGGACTACCAAGGCCACCACTAAACCATGTCACTAAGGACAAACTGATCTCCCCTCAAGATCTTCCCTTGTGGCTGCCCCCCATGATCTCCACTCACAGCCACCACTCATTTACCCCTCATAGTGGCCCATGGTCACCCCTTACATCCCATGGCTGTCCCTGCTCTCCCCTCATGGCCACCCCTCACATCCCATGGTTGCCCTTGCTCTCCCCCCGTGATCCCTCCTTATGGCTACCCCTTTCTTCCCTTCACAATCTTCCCTCATGGCCGCCATCTTAGCAGTTACAGAAAGTCCTGGATAACAAAATCCTTTAACACCAGACCCAGGCAGGAAATAAAGCAAACAAAAAAGCAGCTTGAATTGCATTCAGACTCCTCCAAAATCAGTTTCAGTTCAGTCTCAGCACAGAAGTGGCTCTCGCAAAGCCTTTAACATTCCACCATCCCCAGAAGAGAAGGATGCAGCATCTTCACAATAAAGCCTGGCCTGCTAGTTAACCTTCTCCTGAGAGTCTCCCTTTTACTTTCATTCACTGTTTAAAAAAAAGTACTCTTAAAAATGTTTTTGTAACCCTCCCCAGTAAAAACTAGAATTGTAAAATATATATATATATATATATATATGGATGTATTTCCTCAGTCTCTTAAAGATCAAGATTTCTGTTAAATTTTTCCAAGATGGTTGAGTTTGTATGTTCAAATATCCACTGCTGCGTTGGAGATGAGGGATTGCAGCTATTCATAAAGATCTTTCGGTCACTCTCACTGCAGTCCATACAGCTGCTGCTTACTGGATGGTAGAGGGTCTTGTCCTGGAGAAGAGAAACGTGATGTGAGGTTGCTGAGCAGAAAAGCAAAGCTGATTTAAAATCAACACAAGAAAACCAGGTATTTTGTCACTTAGATGTACCTGAACAAGTTGTTCCACACTGTCAAGATGCATTCCCACCCCTCGCAACAGCATCCAGCCCATCTCACACCTCCACTGGGATGGTCAAAAGCTCTGTCTGAAACTAGGTTCTCCAGCCTACAGTGCAGTGGCTGCTGCAGTTGCTCCTGACACTATGCACATAGATTACTAGGACAGAGCATTTAATCAAGAACTTCCTTACCTGTTGCCCACAAAAGTGCTTCTTAATAGGAGGATGAATAAATCCTTACTTTTGACATAACCTTCTAGTGCTCAGAACAATCCAATAAACACAGCACACCTCTTGGCAAACAGGTTTTGCAAGGGTATTGCATCACCTCATTGCCAGCTGTAGGCAGGACTGCAAGGAGAGTGTCCTTCTGCTTAGTAAGCCCTGGAGAAGCAGTCCTCACCATTTCTAACCAGTGGAACAGGGGAACCACCTTTTTCTAAGCAAGGATAAGTAAGGGCGCAATGACAACAGATTGTCTCTTACTGCAGCTGCATGAAGAGAAGGAATAGAACAGGAGTGGTGACATTTTAAGGAAAATTGCCTGTAGGCCCTGAAGTTGACACTAAATGAGAACACACTCACTTTTCGGTATCTCCAGAGCTGGTTCCCCTTCATTCCATGACAGTCATAGAGGGTCACAGGGCTGCTGTGGGAAATGGCATCAAAGCAGAACTTCTTGGTGTGCTGAGGATCCCCAGGACGGATGTCTTCCCTCCAGCTGAAGGTGAATACCTGCCAGGACAAACAGGACCCTCAGGGTGGCTGGTGCTGGGCACAGTGCTTTCACCACCAGAATGACAGTATCTGATAGAGAAAAACACTTCCACCTCTGGGGACAGGGAGTGCTGACTGGGGGAGGCTAAGAGCTACCTCGTGGACTGCTACACAGCATGCTAAATGAGACTGTGTTGCTGCAAACAGCCATGCTAGTTAGCTTGGGTACTAATAGCATCCTTGAATGTCTCTGCAATGCAGACATACATCATGGATTAAGTGAGCAGCTGACCAATTACAGCCTTTCACAGCAAGCAGAAAAAGGCAGAGCGCTACAAGAGCTCGGAGTGAACACTGGCAGTAAACCCCTACGTCTGCACAGACAGCCTGCAGTCACCTTGAGAAGAGTCTGTCCCACGCTTCTGGGACAAGAGACCAGGAGCCCACAGCTCCCCATCCCACCCCAGAAGGGCAAACACTAGGGCAGTGCTTCCTGGTGCTCTCTTCCACTGGCCCTGCAATGATCTTCTTCAGGTGAAATGAAAGCAGGGATACTGAAAGCAGGGATACTACAGAAGAGAAGGGTTTTTAGCTCTAGTGATAAGGCACAACCCATGCTTGGCAGTGCTATGGCCTTGATGAGAACTGCCAGATGCCAGCACATGTGGCTTGGAAATCCCTGAACCATGGGCAAAGAGCTGGTGAGGTACTGCCATGTAACATGGCTCTGCTCCTTGCCCTGCCCCTGTGACGTTAGATCTTGGCCATGGTTTGACACAGCAGAGTGGTCTAACTGCACCCTCAGTCTGATGAGCTTGGCTGAAGACATGTTTTAAGCATCACAGGACTAAATTCCCCAACTTGTTTAAAGGCTGGCACTGGTGTCAATCTTTTGCTTCATGCTTTGACAAGAACAGCATCTCTGGCAAGGATGCAAGTGCCCTCTTGTGACCAGCACCAGCCAACGTGGTTCTAGGCAGCATGCCTCCCTGTCAGTGCCTGAAGGGAAGGGCTATTCTGTGGGCTCCTTTTGGAGCAACGTGGAAGAAAGATCCTCTCCCCAGAGATGTCTCATGGGGCAGTAAGACAGAATGAACAGGGTGCTACTACTTGAAGCAGCAAGGCCAAGAACTTTTGCCACAGTTCTTTCTCCTGTTTCTCTTTTAGATACCTCTTGCAAAAGAAATTACCACAATCATTTAGGCTCAGTGCTACGCAGAAGTTCAACCACATTATGCTCCTAAACACTAATTGTTCAAGATCCTCCTTACGGAACAGAGGCTTAGTTTTGGACTGCCTGAGTAAATTGTTTTTGTTTCGAGCGTTCATGCATCAGAACTGATATGCAACAACCCTTTGTCTCCTACCACTGAAGCCATTCCCCTGAAGAGTTATGCACAGCTCTGTAATAGAGGCATTGTTTTCTTGAGCTTTCCTCAGCTCAGCTGCCACAGTTTAGACAAACTAATATTTCCCTCCCTTTTCTTACAATAAAGCTGTCGTTTCTGGCACCTTATATGTTGAGAGGGTGAATCTATAGCCTGGCTGGTTTCATCTCTCTCCAGCAATGGCTGGGTGTTTATAATGCATTTGCCTCCTGTCAGAAGGATGATAGTAAGCGGTTATTGAATGCTCCTGCAGGTTCATTAATATGCATGATGCTCCTCCATCACTTCTCCCAGCACAACCTTTGAAGTTAATATTCACTTTGTTACATATTACAGCTGCCTTGTTACTGGTTTATTATTTTGGCATATTGTTTTCTTGTGCTCCTTTTGTTCACTCCCAGGACCTCAAAGAGGAGGTGAAAGCGCTGCACAAAGCCTACCAGGCTCCAGACCCTGCCACAAGCACAAACCACATCCTGCTACAAGCCCACCAAATACAATTAGCACATGAGCCTTGGGGTGCAGAGCATCCTCCCTTCACCTTTCAGTGTTCTGCAGTGACCTTTCTTCTCAAACATTCATCATTTGTTCTTATAACTTCTCCCTCCCCCAATTTATTTAGGGGCTGATGATTTACCAAAGGGACCGTTACCTGCACATTGTTCCATGCTGCCTCTCCTCTGTCCTTCACACAGTTTTCCAGCCTCAGTGGCGATCCCAGGGCTCCATGCTTGGTATCCACACACAGTCCAGTTCCTACATTGCGGATCTGAAATAGTAAGTTAGGCACTGAATCTCCTTCTCTTACCAAGTGATAGCAAAGAAGGCTTAAATTGCTTTAAATAGTGGCAGTATTTGTACAAGACAGCTTTAAGATTCCTCACTTCCCCATGTATCTGAGCTGGCAGGTGACAGCTAAAAGAAAGCACAGCAATCTAAAAAATGGAGGTACAGAAAGCTCCAGGACACAGCAAAACCCATTAACTCCAGAGCCCACTGTGTTGCTGTGTGTAATAATCTATGACTTCACTCCTGGGGACATTCTTTTCCCAGAACACAGAAGACTTCCAAGAACAGGGATGGTTTTCCTGGCTTTCAGATGGGAAAGCTAAGGAGCGGAGCAGAGCAGCTTAACACAGTTGTGTAGCCTTTGGAAATACTACTGCTCAGCTGCTGCCTCTCTCTAGCCCTCCCTGTTGGCATGTTCTGCCTTCTACAAAGCACACAACATGCAGAACAAGCCAAATCTCTATCCTCTCTGTAGCTGTGCATTGATAGCAACGGCTGCTTAACTGCCTTCTTTGATCACACCAGCGTACTGGTAGGGGAGTTCTGGTCTTTGAAACACATCAAGCAGGATCTTTGAACACTCACTTGCCACCTCACAGCAAACTGCTTACTGGAGCCTGGGGGTAAAACAACCTTAAACCAACCACCGCCTGCTTGCCCACTGCACCTGCAGAGCACAGACTTGCCTCTCCCCAGGCGGCTGCTGGAGGCTCCACGGGTGGGTAGAACTTTGGCAAGTCCCACGCGACCTCATTCATGAACCACCTGAAGCTTTTGCAGTTGAGGTTGTTGCGAAGCTCCTTCTGAGCCGTAACGTCCCCTGCAGAGAGGTGCCGGTACTCCGGTCTGCGCTGGTAGATGTACTCTGCGTACTCATCCATCCACACCTCTGCCACCCGCTTCAAGTTCTGTGCGGGTAGGAGTCACGTGTGAAAAACCAGAGGGGAAAGCACCTGAGAACACTCTGCACAAGCTCCTGACATTGGCATTCAGAACAGCTCTGCTGCTTGTGCTCGGAAAGGATTTTCATGCACATCCACTCCTTCTGCCCAGCTTCAGGATGAAGAGTATTTTTATTATTCTCTAGTTCCAAGGGACTTTTCGAAACATATTTTTAGTTGAGGTCAAACCAGAATCCTGGCACTTGGCCATTATATCTAGTGCCTTGTGGCTAAGGAAAACAACATTAATCAAGGCTTTTCTTTTTCGTTCCTTTTTTTCCTTTCTGTGAAGAAGCTACTCACAAAATGACGCTGGTAAATACCGCTGGACATTCAAAGGTCCCTGACAAAAAGCTGCTTTCTTAAATCCTTTTTATTGTATCTTCTAACCCATCTAGGAATGGGATTTGCTGTACTCCCTTCTGGAAAGCTTCAGTTCTCAATACTCTTTCTTACCACTACTTTTCAGTTTTCTTGGGTAAAAAGCTGTTTAAGAGAAACCCTGAGATACCACAGAAATACAGAACTTTCAGGTGATGACCTTTCAGAACAGAAGCAAAGGGCTTTACCTCCTAGCAGCAGTGTATTTCATGTATCGCTGTAAAGCTTAACCCACTGTGCAATTCCAAGCCAGCAATGAGCACGTGTTGGAGACACCCACCCTACTGCTCGTCACAACACACGCAAGAGATTGTTGGACCTTGGACTGTTCTCTGGCAACAACAGGCACATAGTTGGTCACCACTGTTGGTGACCCAGCAGCACCTGCCCACCTTGCATGAATACATCAGTCCAGCAATGGCCATTCACTACCAAAAACTGAGGACACTGAGAATGAGCAGTGTGCTGACCCTGCCTCACATGCAGCCTACATACAACTTAAGGTGACTGTATGATCTTAGATGCCAAGAGACAGCCTCTCCTACACCCTTCTGCCATCCGCTTCCAGCACTGTGAGTATGCAAGAGCTGAATACTGAATCAAAAGAAATATAGCTCCTTCCTAAAGGGATGGCACGGAGAGGAGAGCACTCTATCGCTCTGACAGGTCATTGCTGGGCTGAGTAATAAATCCAAATCTATAACTAGGGTGATGCCATTAAACAGGGAAGCATTTTAACACTGTGCAAGCCACAAGGCTGCGGAACAGCAGGGCACATCTTTTGGTTTTTACTTATGCAGCCTTCCTGCTCCTATGATTTTTTGCTCCCACCAGAGGGCAATGCAATCCTTTTCTAATTTGGAAATTAACTGGAGAGATCTAATTCATGTAGGCAACAGCGCTTTCCTCTTTGGGCTACACTAGAGTAAGAAATAGCATGGCACAAAACATTCTATTGTGGAAAATTACAGCTTGCCCATTCAGTGATCTGTGATGCTTGAAGCTGAGAGGTCTTTCAAGCTCCAAAACATGATCACCACACTGAAGCCTGCTGCTCTTGTGGAGCACAGCTATAAAATGACCAAAGTATTATAGAGATGGAAGCCATATCTCATTTGTATTGGTAATTCCATGGGCAGTGCCTGATTGCAAAAGTCCATTCCCAACACCCAGCAATGGCTGATGCCTAGAGCATAGAGCTGTCTGCACATGAGTGTGCAGCTCCTGGGCACTCTTCCCTTTGTGATACACATCCTCCACTGCAATACTGCTCAATTTGACCACCATACAAACACAATTTATAGACTATGAAGCCTACATTTGCCTCCCATTGTGGGGTGAGAGGAGACAACAGCACAGTCAATTGCAGTCAGACATCTGTCACGGGTAATGCCATTGCCACTTACTCTGGCCAGGCTGACTCCTGTTGGAACCTTGTATGGAACATATTTTCTGTAGATATGACCAACTCTAGAGCAAGGGATGTCCTCCATGCGACCTCCACACATCCATACCTGTGGAACAGCAGAGATACAATTTCAGTCTTGATTATATAGAGAAAAATGAAGAACAAAAAAGACTTTCAAATCTTGAAAAAGCTTAACCCAGATTTTTTACTTTAAAGTACACCCTCTCCCAAAGAACCTCCCCTTTTTGCTTTAGTCTCAAATCCTGTAACTGTCTGCTTAGAGCCATGCAGCAAGCCTTGATTTAGCACAAGTGCTATCAAGCCCAATAATCAAACAGTCCAATTTTGCATTCTTTAGAGAAAGGAGCAGAAACAAAAAATCATCCAGAAAATAGCACACAGCACACCTTAAATTGATATATGTTATTACAGCAATAGTAACCACTGTAGTTAAACGGGACTGCCATACAAGACCTGGGTGTAGGCTGTGTAAAAGGGAGGCCATCTCTACAGTACTGGTCCTGTGTTACGTAAGACACTCCAGGGAATTCAGAAGCCTGTTCAAGTGCCAGAAAGCAGAAGAAATTGCTACGTTTCCCTGTGGTTATCACTGCTTTCAGACGGTTTCAGTGCTGACACACTCACTGCTTTGCAGCCTTACAGTTAAGTGGAAATCCCTGCCTGGTGAAAACACAATTAGCTTTAAGAAAGCCCTCAGAAAGTCACTGCAGCACACTGCTAATTGAGAAAGACTACCCTGATGCTTGGTTAATGTTTACATGTGGGCCCAGAAATTTCTTTTCCCACCTGGGGAGAATCCATTCTTTGCCATCACACTGCAACAACCTTTTTTTTATTCCTTGTTTATGTCATGGATGTAACAGTTTTGTCCAAATGAAACCAAAGGAGATGTTTCACGTATCAGCCAATCTACTTCATTAGATCTAAGAATTACATTCATACGTGCTTCTCAGAGATATCTAATGAACACTTTGAAGGTATCGTCCAGTATGCAAAATAACTGACTTACTGAATTCTTGAAGCATGACACGGTCTTGCCCTTCAGTTTGTCCCTAGATCTCATGTTAATGCCCTGAAGGCAGCACTATTTAAGGAGGTCTGCTGGTGCTGCAGGCTGATGCGGCGTTCCCGATCCCTCCATTCACTGTGGCTAATTTGAGCCACCGCAGTTCATTGTACAACGAGCTTAGTCAACAGCTTCACACATAGCAGGCAATTCCATTAATATTCGACAGTGACAATATTAAATACTTAGCTCAGAAGAGAAATATTTGGCCAAGGCTGCTGCATAATTATCAGCTCTGACACTAAAGTCCTCTGGAGTTTCAGCTCTGTCTGCTGGCCCTAATAATTATAGTCATTTGCTGACTGCGTATAACTTAATGGAGGTTGGTTGCTCTCAGTTAGGGGGATATTTTTCACAGGCGACTTCTAAAGTTCAAGGTACTTAATTACACGCCGTTATAGAGAGAGAGAGACAAGAAGGAAGTTGACAAACACTCCTGCTACAGAACGTCATTCCTTTTGTCCCTGCTGTGTCTTGAGAAGCTGGTGCAGAAGAGATGAAGACCAAAAAAAGAAACTAGCACCCGGCGGTTTTGAAGTTTCCAATGGAATTAGAAATGCTGCATATGCCGTAGCTGCTGTGCTTTTTGCTGCAGAGGGCCACAGTGTGATTTCTCTGCTATTAACAGATAGACTGAGAAAACAGGAGTTTGGGGATGTTTCCTATGACAGGAATGGTTTGTGCAAGAGCTGCAACAGATCTGGGAGCTATAAAAGACGGCAGGAATAGCTGAAGGACCCTAGAGCTCAGCTGCACAGATACACACACTCAACAACATGTTTCCTGAGCCTGTGCACTGCACCCTGCATCAAGAAAGCCCTATCTGTGCACATGCAGCTGCATTTTAGTGCAATACAAGAGTACGCAAGCAGCAGCTTGTGATCCTTGCTGCCTCTAATCTCTAAGGAAAGGCTTTCAGTAGGCCACACTGAATACACATCTCTGAAAACATGACTTCCCTCCTGTGAGAGACAAACAGAACACTGTCCTTGCACTGCAGATCTTGTGAAGCAATACTATAGGCAGCACTTATCAGCTGAGCAGTACACTGGAGAGGCAGGGGCTAGATACAACTGATGCTATGCTGGACCAGGAGTTCCAAGCAGGTACAAGACTCCAGGCACAGAAGACAACATTACATGAACACATGTAAAGATATGATAAGAAAAGCTTCTTAACTAAGTTACTGAACAAGCACAATCCAAGATCAGTTTTACACACTCTTTTTCTAATCTTGCTTTAAAATATTTACTCCTAAATGATACTGTGATGCTGCATGGAGGCAACAGGAAGCTTCCTAATTCCTGCTAGCAGAGCTCAATGACCCTTTCAAGGTACTTTGCCAACTCAGAGCCTTTTTACCATTGTCTCATGCTGCAAGCGACAGTCTACCACTTGCAGTACAAATCTAATTTTAAAAGCATGCTTTCCATTCATTCATTGCTGCTTTGATTTATTTTATTAGTGAGCTTCTTTGTGTGGTGACAGAACTCATTACAACCTCCATAAAGACAATTACTAGTCCTTATCTATAAAACTGGAAGAAGGGGGGAGACGGAAAGAGCGTGACATGCATTGGTAAAACACAGCTAACAAAAGTATTAGAAAGTTAAAGGTCAGGTGAATCACATCTAGAGGTCTGTCAAGGAGTAACTGCTAGTGAAGAAAACCCAAAATAGCTGAGCAGATGCTTCCACTCAGTGATATTTGGCTGATTCCAAAGAAGGATACAGCTCACACCAGAACTTACACTGCTAAAAACACAGCTTTGTCAAACAGCTGAAACAGCACTGGTCTGTGGGGCAGCACTTTGTGCCTTCATGGTAACACTGACTGATGCTTACTGCGCTCTCCTTAGGCCAGGGGAACCAGTTGCGTGTTGCTTTACAGCAGGGTGAGATGGTGCCCCATCTCCCCGGCTGACACGACTGCAAACATCAGAGCCTGAACTTCTTGCAGTTAATTTCAATCAGCCATTCACTAGAATGCCGTAAGAATAGGCATTAAAGCTGGTCAGGCAGACAGTGCTTTATACAATGATCTAATCAAATCTCATTAAGAGGGAACAGGAAACTTCTCTTCCTCCTCAGGCACCAATTTTACCTATCTACATGTTGAGCTAGGGATCTCAGAGCTGACAGATCTGCTAGAATTAGGGGGAAGCCTGCCTACACTGAGGTCAATGTGCACACTGCAACAGGTTTTTCTTAGCACACAATCTCAGCCTAATAAAATAAACATATAAGGGAAGTAAAATAACAATACCAGTGATATTACTTCCATCTTCTCAGTGTCCTGGAGAGCTGTATTCATAAAACATATTCATAAAAACCATATTCATAAAACAACTCAAGAGCCTTTGACACAGCTAGCATGCTATGAAAGCACAAGATAATATGCCACCTATTCTCTACATGGGAATGTTATGCTGATCCAGTTCTCTTACTGCTATGTCAGAAAACAATATCACGTAAGACAGCTGAATCTCTCCTCTCAAGCACCCAATACAATACTGCAGTTGGTGTGTGAATGCAATTATCTGGGTATACAAGGTTTATGGTTTCCGTGATGAGGCAATGCTTCCCAAGAGAGGGAAAACATACAAAGGAAAAAGTCAAGCCTTGAAAAGAAAGCTGCTTCTGCAAGCCACAGCAGAAATAAAGACCACGGGATGGAGCAATGGAGAGAAACTGGCTTGTCAGAACACATACTGGAAGGTGGGAAGAAAAGGGCACAGCGGGTAAGTCAAGGGGGTTCTCTGCATAACAAGGTAGATGAAAGCAAGGGCAACCAATAATGCAGGAAGATCATAATCCTCAGTATTGTAAGCATCAGCTATTCTTGCAGCTGGGACTTACTGCTCTATAAGAGATTAAGGTAGCTCAAAAGGCACTGGGATCTATGTGTTTGCACAACGCCTGCTCTCACACAATGTACACCAGCATGGCCCCTCCTCATTGTCTGGAGTATCTGAGAGTAATGACAGCAATTTCCAGTAATCACCTTCTAGAGTGGAGGGGTCCACTTTCCTGCTGCTCCTTGGCAGGAGGCTACTCTGGAGCCTGAACCAAGTGCACAGTGTGAACAGAGGCCAGAAACCCAAGTCAATGGTTTGAAACTGATGGCTGCATCCCCAGTTAGGGAGGGAGAAAGAAGGCACCCTGAACTACAGCTGAGAGCTTTAGAATGGAGCAGCATGTGCTGGCTTAAAACAACCACAAAAAAAGCAGCAGGATGCCTGGCGTGTTCCAGTTTGGGCAAACGTGAGCTCCTGGAAAGTAGTGTGAGGATGTGCCTGGAATAAGCATTGGAAGCTCACAACCAGCACTAACTTAATATACAACTAGAAACACTGTCAGAAGTGATCCCTTGGCAGCTGCACCCTGACCAGACACCTACCAGAGGCAAAACGTGCATTGGAAATATGCTGCTGACATGGGGCGAAGGAGATGCGTACACAAACAGAAGCTACAGAGCACTTGGATCTGTTGGAAAATAGGTGACATGTTTTATACAAACCATGGTGGTGCTTTGGGAAAAGGATCTGGAAAAACGCAATGATCTACAATCACCAGAGTAAATGCAGTGAATGTTTCCTATTGCTGAAGCACGGAGTGATGCCCAGGAGTACTGTCCATCTCTTTTGCCTTCCCCTTATCTATTCTTCTCAGGCCAACTGTTGATGTGGCTTGTTTGCACCAAGCCCTCTGCATTTTATGGAGGTTTCACAATCTCTAGATTACAAGCCAAACATTTCTCAAACTGAAATGATCGATCAGCTAGCGAGGGATGTCCAGATTCTCATTCTCTGCTCTTGAAGTACAATGTACAAATAAAGGACTCAGAACCACTCAAGATCTGATGTACAAAGTACATCTATATTTATGTCTGTACAAGTCAGAAACATCACTTTTTCCTCTTCTGTTTTGCCATACCCAAAAAATCAGAGACTGTATATTTAAGGAAGAGAGCCATAAAGCAGTTTAGTGAAGACTGAGTAAGCCAAACAGAATAGAAGCCACAAAAATACTGTAAGAGAGGCAACATGATCACAAGTAAAACTGAGCATAGATAAGTGCTGTACAGGGTAGCATTTGCAGTAAGGAAGAGTTTAACTGCTTCAAAGATACCGTTCCAAATCAAAAGCAATAATTTCAAAGAAAATGAAGTGGTTATGAAGGCAGCAGAATGTAGGATTATGCAGAAACATTGAGAAAATCAGAGCTATTAAGCTGTGTTTAGAAGAGGAAAGACACATTGTCACTTGGGGTATTCAGTTTCGCTCACATCATTGCAGAAAGATACAAAAAGACCAGGAAAAACTGTAAGAGAGCAGAGGTATGGAAGTGACTCCCAAAACCAAAAATACCCCTCAGTGGAGTCCACTGAACAGAGAAACTACAGCTGTAGAGTGAGGAGCAGTGGAGAGGACAGGACCAAGTGCCACACAGAAATGGCTGTGCATGCTTGTTCATCCTTTCTCCAAAATACAAGCAGGTATTCAAAGGTCAGCATCTGGCAATCCACTGAGATGGATCGTGCTTACAGCACTGATATGAAAGGTGCTTACAGCAGGCAGCTCTGCGGAGCAGTCTGCCTGGAGCATCCTGCAAGCAGGGTTCAGGGAAAAGTGAGGCTCAATCAAACAAGGGCAATGCCTGCAACTAAAATGCAGGACTGAAATCTTCCTGTTGCATCTGGTGATGACCTGAGGCAGGAAACCCCCTGACCTGCAGAAGTAGTTGGTTAAAGGCACTGAGCTATTTTGGATATACACAGGTCAAGAGGAGGAAGCAGCACATGCTTTCTTCTTGAATATGGAATGGATACATTGATTCCATTTCTAATCTAGAAATTGCTGTTTTAAGGGATTAAGAAGACCCAGAAAACTACAAACCAGCAGCTATGGTTAGAAGGCTTGTTTTTAATTTAAAGTTAGCCTCCATTTTTTGGTCCCTCCAGCATGCTATGTTTTCTAGTGATGTCTGGTGTACGCATTTCTTACACAGAACAAGGCTTCTATCAATAGAATTTGATGCATCCTCCAGCTAAATATATTAGCCGAGGTGCTAAACACTGATGGTTTCTCTGTCAGCTTGCCTTCAGATGGAAAGTTTCTTCTGAGAGGGAAGCAGAGCCAGGTGATGACAGAAATGCGTATGATCTCAGAACAGAAAGGCAAGAGGCTCCTAAATAAACTTCTTTATTTCCAGTCTCTCAGCAACAGAGCCCCAGGTTTTAAAATAAAGGCAGAAAACCTGTAAAGAACAGGTTTCTCCATACACGGCCAAAAAGAATATGCTTAAGGAAAACAAATCCTACTCCTGGGGAGGCTCGAGATGGCTGCATCTGATGCAATGGATCAAAGACCAGCAGTACAAAAGAATACCTGCACCCACAACTCCCAAGCCAGGAATGGGTTCTTTGTTAAAGGTCTGCTGTCAGTCTAGCACCCTTAGAATCTGAATCCCCATTAGATAACAAGTAATGTGAAATCAGGTACCCCACATCTAAAGCCAGAGCTCTAAATTATTTGACAGTGCCTCTCTACCTACAAAATCTCAGTCTGCTTCTAAAGGTAAAAACGTGGCTCTGAGCTCGCCAGGGAATGTCACAGCTTCATAAATTCTGGGAACAAACCTTCTATTCTTGCAATTCCAGCAGAATTATTACATCTATCAGCCACAGATGAATGTATCAATTTATCTTAATTTCTGAAAATACACTGAGCTTCTTTCAGTTAAAACTTAATTTTTTTTCCCTGTTGCACAATGAAAGAAAAAGGGGGGTTTTGCAGAGATTAATTAAAGCCAATTTATCCCTCCATAAATTACCATCTCTGGACTGAAATAAACCACTGTGTTTTAGAGAGGATAAGCAAACAGATGAATGAAGTATTCTTATTTCCTGCAGATCGAGCAGTGTGACTGCCTGCTGTGGCATTAGAGACAAAGGGCTTCCCCAGCCACTGTCATCACTCTTAGAAACCAGCATTTCCTAACAGGGCCAAGGGAAAGAGACTGAATATTGCCATTGCCTCCCCTGCAGAGAATGACAGCATTACATGATTTCATCACATGCAATACAAAGAACTGGCTCTAACTGCAGTGTCATCTTCAAAGAGGGTGCCCTCAGCCCTCTCTTCCTGCTACTACAGAGAAGGGACCTCTAATGTGACTTTATTACTTCGGGTTTGCTTGTGAGCAAACAACGGCAGAAAAGACTTTGTCTTCAAAACAGTGTCTCTTTTTCCCTATCATTTGCTGCACAGTAAGCAGCACACAGTGGGTATACAAGGTAACATGGCTGGCTGAATATAGCTGGATATGCCTCCGAATTGCATGGAGGCATTGGGATTTAGCAATCTGTTTTGTAAGAGATCAGCCATGACTCCTTTGCCAGGGGAGACATGAGGAATTTTAGCTGCTGAAGCTAAACTGTGCCCTCTGTTAGCACTGCTACCATCTTCTGGCCCCAGGCAGAGGTCAGTTAGCTTAGGTCAGTAGCATCCCAACACCTGTAAGGTTATACATTTAACCTGTGAAAGAGAAATCACACAGCAGCCCAAACAGTTTAATGCAGAAGTCTTCACTCAGTTCCCTCTAGACTATGGAAAGGATTCTCATCAGTAAAGAGAACACTAGCCATCTGCCTTCAGTGGTCTGGGACATCCCAGTGAGTTTCCTAGAATGGATTTCAGAGTGCCACATTCCAAGGCAACACAGGTACCAGAGGTCTTCATAGGTCACAGTGACTCGTTACTATTGGTATGCAGTTTTGCCTGTCTAACTCTTATTTTACAGCCCTCAACTGAACAGCTTGGTCAATCAATAAGTGACAGAACTGTCCCCAAGCCAGGCAGTTAATGATCTGAAGTCATTGTCAGCAACAGTGTTGTTATTCCAATTGTTGAGTATTTCTTACAGGGTAATAGTCTCAGTTCCTTGCAGCCAGGAGTCAGATGGACTGACTATAGACAGTACGTTACTCTCACCTCTGGGAACTCAGGCTCAGGACTGAGGTACACGGTTGGACAAACACTTAGCTGCCAGAATCCTCCTCCCCTCAAGAAGAAGGGTATTTATCATCTTGCCAGGGTGAGTAGTAAGAAGCCTAAAGCCAGAGAGCTCCATACAAGCTGATTTACCCTTGCTGGGAGGAGTGCACACATCTGAAGCTCTGACCACACTACAGGGGACACCCTGCTAATCATGCTCCAAAACTGACCCTCACAAATGACTGCTCACATCATTGCTGTTTCTTCTGTGTACTTACTACTCCCAGCTCTTTCACCTTTAAATCACACGCAAAAGCAAGGACAAAATAGATCATTCACATTCTGCGCCTCAGAACAATTCTTACTTTTCAAAACAGAAGTAATTTCCAGAGAACATAGCTCACCTTAAAGGATATTTCATACTGCTCTCCTCCCCATATCTCCAGACCTGCATCATACCCTCCCAGCTCCCAGAACCACTTTCTATCGACTGCAAACAGTCCTCCAGCCATTACAGGAGACCTTAAGGAAAAACCAGACTCCATATTACAAACACATTCAAAGATACAGATCTCTGGCTAAACATTTAAAACACAAAACAAAATTTGACAAATATTCTTTTCACCACCCAGTGTTCCGGTGCCTTTGCAGCCCTATCAGGGCATAAAACAGTTGGTTTTGCATTATCTACCTTTTCCCACTTGCAGAGGAGGAGGACCGGACCAGGCTCCCTCCAGAACCAGTCAATGCCTCTCCTCCAGCAGTCAAGAGTTCACCATTAAGTGACAGAATTTAAGCTCTCCCATTGGGACCCATATGCAGCACATGGGATGCTCTGTCTCAGTAGCATGAGCAAGTCACTGAGCTTGACCTCAAAAAGTGGTGTTGGGGTTTTTTTGGAGCACTGCATAACTATAAAGGACAGCAGAACTGTCTCAATGTTGGCAAGCACAGCAACAGTGGAACATAACTTGAGCACAGATTTACTTCTGCAATGCACTGCAATCATCAAAATTGCTGTAATTATACTGCTAGTTTTTCTTCTTCCCCCACCTGGGAATGACATATAAGCTGCCATTGGTTTGTTGTTTTTGGCAAAGCATTAGGGATACTAAGTTATGTTTGAAAGATTTCAGTAATAAATGACCACATTAAACGCTACACATTACAGTTCTAAATGAAATGTTAACTTCTGTGGGAATTAAGGTGGCAAAAAACAGCAATGAAAAGGAGAGTGTTCACAGCTACTATACAACACATTTCTTTTGGGCCAACTAAACAAACAGCTGCCAAAAAGCAAGTAGCTTAACACCAGCTTCTGACTTTTACTACACTAAGGTGTAAACCAACCCTGTAACAGGGTGTTCTTTTGTTAGCCAGCTCTTAGCACGCTTCATTTCAGTAACTTACTCAAAGGGATCACTGGGATCAAGTTTCTGTAACTCAGGAGGAATAGGGATCCTCTTGTAATACATCTCCCAGTCAAATGCACCTCGCATAGCATCTCCAGCCTGAGTCTCATATCCAAAGTGGTCATGATCAATAACATCAATCATCGGGCAAACGATAGTCTTGCGGTTCCGGGCAATGCGATCTGAAGATTGGAGAAACATGTTAGAAAACCTGCACCAGCTGGTTCCTTTGACCATGAAATTACAGAAGAGAGCATCAAAACACAAAGTTGTCCAAGAATGATGTTGTTCCTGTTCTTCCCATTCATTCTTTTGGGCAGATGCTCCAATTGATATCAATTCATCTGGTATTTCTGCATTGAAGTATTCAAGCTTGAACTATTGAGATAAAAACACTAGGTATCCATGCTACAGTGGCCATTACTGTGAAAGTGGTGAGGCACTGTAACAGGCTGCCCAAGGAAGTGGTGAATGCTCCATCCCAGGCAGTGTTCAAGGCCAGGCTGGACAGGACTTGGAGCAACCTGCTCCAGTGGAAGGTGCCCTGCCCGTGGATGAGCTTAAGGTCCCTTCCAACCCAAACCATTCTGTGATTCTGTTATCACCCAGGAGAAGAATAGAAAGACACAGGCACACTACCACAGATACATAAACTGCCAGGCTGAAACCAGACATCCTGTACTTAGTGACCAGTCCTCATTTTAATGAGCAACCCGGATGTGAACCCTTTCTGCCCAGATACAAAGCCAGGGCAATAACCCATCGTAGCATCTACCTTTAAACCGCTGTGCCAGAATCTGGCAGGAAACAATCCAGACTAATGGCATAACTACTCTCAGCAGGCTCAAGAAATACAAATGTACCTCCTCCCCTCAATCTTTTCTTCCAACCAAATAATACAACACAGGATTAATTCCTGCGTAAACATCTGGAACTTCTTAAATACTTTATTACTGAGATGATCTCTAGTTGGAAGTTAACTTTCAGAGCAGAGGTGACAAATGATGTTTCAGCTTCCAATGCACATCCAACAAATCCTTTCTATGCTTTAAAATTAACGCATACTCTACGTGTTCTCATTTAAATGGCATTTGAGCTAATTCTGTCCTCCTTTCCAGGGGCTCATGAAGCAGCAAATGTTTTATACCATTGTCAGATACAAACTATAGCGAAAACAACCGTATATTACCATCCAGCCATCCTGCTGACAAGTGTAACTAGTTTCTCTTAAACCTCCCCTTGACTATTGGTGCCACAGTTTATTTGACAAAGTCAGACCTCGGAGAGCTTTGACAGATGACTTGCAATAGGGTTGTGAAGGAGCTTGGTACTGGCCAGAGGCATGCAGGTGCAGAAACAGAAGGCACTGTCCTTTCAATTAGTCATCCTTGAAAACAACAGATGTTGTAAAACTGATGTTTCCTTAAAGAAGAAGCACTGCCTTGGAAAAGACTGCATATGTTCTACAAAGACATACCAGCAGCTGTCATTCACAAGAAGTATATTCCACAGGCTTGCAGACTATGAAGTTAAATATAGTTATACAGGAGGAAAAAAATACCTAAAATCTACTTAAAAACTATACGTAAGGATCTTGTCTGTTTCATAAAGCCATTCCTCTCTGCAAGCTGCTGAATGACCACGCGAGAGCTTAGCCTTGTAGCAAGATATAAATTACTTAAGATTTCATTTAGCAAGGAAATGGAAGAATATGATCTCTGCTTTTTAATTAAGCAAAGCATTTGATAGTGTTGTTGTACAGTGCAGGGCTCTAGAATGGAAAAAATAAAGGCTACAAGTTTCCAGCAATTCACCCAAGCCTTGTGGTTGGTTTGGTTTTGCTTTTAAGACATTCATCGTCCTTTTGTCCACTTGCAGCCTGAGGCAAAAGCAGAAGGTGTCAGCTCTTTATCAGGTCAGTCTTCAGCCATGTACAGCACCACGCGCTTACCTAGCAGAGGTGGCAGCCAGTTCACATTGGCCTCGCAATGGGAATCCAAGAAGGTGATGACATCCCCTATGGCCACAGAGGCCCCCAGCATCCGAGTCCGTATCAGCCCTTCTCTCTTTTTGGTTCGGAGGATTCTTACATTTGGGAACTGGGCCATGTAATCCTCCAGGCGTTTCTTCAGGTGTTCTGCATGGAAATGAGAAATTCAAACACTGTAACAATTAACTTCTTAAAAATGCTGTTCCCTCTTTACCAGAAAGAGAGCTCTTTGGAAGTACGTCCTGAGCAGCTAACCACTGCCGTAACAGGAATAAGGAAGAAAGAATCATTTCCTTTAAATCCAGGGTTTAAACATAACTGCTTACCCAAGACTCCTGAAGATGTCCCAAAACCTTAGAAGCAGTAAACAGCAAAAAGAAGAACTAGGAGAAGATGGAAGAGTGAAGGATGAGAAAGAAAGCAGCAGAGAAAGAGGAATAAGAAACCACACAGCAGAACTCTGGGAGAACTTTATCAGAGCAGAGAGCCTATGACACTTTTGTGGAAACCAATGTAGCTTAGAAGAGACCCAGGACAATTTACTTTCAGAAGTAAACACACAGCAGATTTAAGTTGCTTTGGGTTTCCTCAAATCACACAACATGACCAATGCATAAACAAACAGCAAAAAGCCTACTCAGCCGTCCCCCCAAGCCAGCACCACAGGCATAGCCACTGCATGTATCTGGATGGCTTCATTAAATGCTTATCAGAGGAGATATTTGCATTTAAATACGGAAATATTTACGCTAGTGAATATGGACTGGAGCCACATCAGAATTAGCACAGACATTTGTAGTCACCACAATTAATGAGAACTCAAACAGGGGAGCTGCAGAAGATTACTGAGTGATCAAAACAATAGACAGCTTGTTTAGAAGGGGAAAGAAAAAGCTTGGTCTACATAAAGAGTGAGGGGCACACAGCTGTCTTTACATCAAAGAGTGAAGCACCAAAGAAAAACCTAAAAATAGGCTAAAAGCTGATGCTGGCCTAATCGCTAATGGGCTGATCTGTAGGCATCTGAAGTTTTGACTGACTTGACAGCATACCCCATTCACAGCGTGCCAGGGACTGTTCATTAATGCACCATCCTATCCACAGCCATCAGTAACCAATCAAGGAAACGAGCCTTGCTAGGCAAAAGCTACTTTGTCAAATCTAAGCAATTAACTAATCTTAAAATCTCACACAACAGAACTTGAATGGAGGCAATCATTCAAATACAAATAACCTCACAGGCTTATTTGCCTTGACTACAGGGAACACATCCACTCCATTCTGTATAGCAGTCTTCCTTGGCTTCCAAAGCAGCTATGAAAGGCAGGGGTTGAATAGGCAGCCAGTGTGAGAACACCCTGAACAGGGCACCAGGGAAGCCAGGTATTGGAATAAGTCTCTAAAAAGAGCAAAGGGGCAGATAAACTTCACTAAGTTCTAAACTCTCCCCGATGGCACTGACCCAGCAATTGTGCTTCAGGATTTTATCAAAGATTTAACTACTGGAGGAAAAAAATGGGCAGAATCCCTACGACTAACACACAGCCTGCACCTCCCCTTTGAAGCAGCCATCACCTGCCTTCCTTCAAAGATCACCCAAATCAACTTTGCTTTTCAGGTATTCCTAGCAAGCTCTTTGCCCTTTCCAAAGCTTTATTTAACATCCCCCAGGTGTTTTTTGCTCACAAATGCATTTCTGTGTTTTGCCTGACAAGTCCAATTGTCCCTCAGTATCTACGTAGGCTGCCCTGCTCAATAGAGCCCTTAGTGCTTCTTGCTGTCTAGCACGTTTTTCCATCATACCTTTCAAGTCTCTTTTGAATAGATCCTCTCAAGCAACCAGAAATTTTGTCCACTCTATTATAGGTTTTTTAAATAAGGGCCTTCCATAGAAACTAGATATGTTATAACTGCAGTTACCTTCATCCTGAAATAGTGGGTAGACTCAACAAGAGTCTAACAAGAACAAACAGAAAAGCCACCACCATTGTTAAACATCACAGTTCATCCCTCACCATTGTTAGTTTATCACAAAAGATTAGTTCAACAGAAAAGAGAACAAAACAACCATAATTTCAAGCATAAATCAGCTAAGCCCAGGACAGAAGGTACACCTTAGTGAATCTACCCAAGAGAAACATGAAAGCGGCTGCCAGTGCTCATAGGTAGGTATAGGAAGGAGTTAACCATCAAGCAGATGCTGAGCCTGATTCCCCTAATAGTAGCCACAGGTTTTGTAGCACTTGCAAGATCAGACCCCACAATACTTTAATTATCTAAACCAGACCTACAAAGTCTTCAAAAAAGTCTTAGCAAGTCCTGTAATATCCAAAGCTCCAAAGGAATGGAAAACCCATGTTTATTTTGCTAGAAACAAGAAAATGAGACTGTGAAAGATCCCAGAAGTTTGCCTTCTACCTGTGCACTGCTCATTTTAGGTTTTGGCATCATGCACCTTTCTGAATGGTCCTGGTTTGGTGTGCTCTTTCATGTAGGGTGACACCTGAAGGCAGCCTAACCAATTCCTCCAAAGGTATGAGCATAGCCCACCTGAGCCTGCTGCCAGGAAATACAAGCACAGCTTTGGTTCTGGTCTCACACAGGAAAACACAGCAGCAAGTGAACAAAAGTCACTGGACTTGGCTGTATTTGTGGTGATGATGATGGCTGCTCTGCTACACACCAGCTGAAGACAGGTTGATTTGTATCTATTAATGAACAAGCAGTTAAGAACTGAGAGAATTCCCCATCTTCATAGCATATAGGAGAAAAGAAGGCATAGGAGCTATAGAGTTCTCAGGTGAGTACTCTGCAAAGAGACACCAAGAAGTTTAACCCACTTACTTCCCATTCCATTCCCAAATGCTCATTTTGCTTCTTTAGCACTTATTTACCATGTTTCCATAGTAAAAACAAATACCAAAGCATTTCACACTTGCAGCACACAGCCTGCTCTGTGTTGCACTGTTAAGAAATATCTCACACATTAGGAATCTTCTTATGCCTCCGATGGCTGGAAGAAGCAAGGAAAAGCTGTAAGTACTTACTCCATCAGCACCCATGTGTGATGCAGGGGACACATGTACCAAGTCCTTGAAGCCAAGAGCAATAATGCTCAGATGAGCTACTCCCAATCACTGCAGAAAAATCCATGCTTGATCATTGCATTTTATAAGGTTAAGACTGATGTACCATGAACCGCAAGTGAGCAGAATTTATTGTATCTACTTCCCCTTACTAAAGGGTCACAGACTGTGAAGTAACCTCACCAACAACATATAAAACATAATCAAACATACTTTTCAAAGACAAGGCTTTCTTATCTCCTTATCCCTGTGCTATTCCTGCATCCAACCTGGCCTCCAAACACTCAGAAAACAGTTACTTCATTCTATTACAAATACTGTCACAATTAAGTCAATTTCTGCTTTTAAAAGAATATCTCAGGAAAACAAACAAATGGCATTAAGTGCTACGAAATTTTATGAGGCTTTAAAAAATATATTATGGAACCTTGTCACACTGAGTAATTTTTATTACAAGGGCAATTTTCTTTAACGAAAGTTGTTAGGTGAACTGGATGGGTTCCAATGGCTGTGCCTACACTGGGCAAAGTAAGAGAGCCCAACCACATAAATGAGAGTAAGATTATCTGCAGATTAAAAGATAGGCTGGTAGCTTGCTAACAGACTTTGCAATAAACTTGATATACAGCATATACATTAACAGTACCAGTCAAGAACTACTGCTTTATTTTGAGCTGTAAATAAAACAGTGTGAACATAGCAGAGAAGCTTCAACAGCCTAACATAAGTGGTCCCAAAGCTGTCAAAATAAGACTTTTTTCCCCTATATTAAATTCCTATGGTGGTTTTACTGCACTTCATCCTTTTGGCCTCATCATCCATGAGCAGCTGCCTGCAGATTAGATGCCACCAATGAAACCAGAGTTTCCTCTGCCCTGCAGTATCCTGCCTTCTCCTGATGTGCTTTGCTTCAGTGTACACTCAAAAGACTGAGGATATGAAGACAGGAGAGCCATGGCACTCTGGAAATACAGGGAACATTCCCGGTCCTGCTGAAGGGCACATGGCACAGTTAGAAAGAACTGGAGCAATTGCAGAATCCCCTTTAAAGCAGACAGGGATGGTTCCTCTTCCCTGCAGGTTATTTTACAGCTTTTCAACCACCAAAACCTGAAGTGCAACCGTTCACCTGTTAAGAGGTTACCCTGCTGCTCATCCCTCCCCTCTCACATGCAGACATGCTTGTTTAAGATTACAAATGAATCCATACATCTTTACTTAGATACTCAGCCCAAATGTGCTGTTTAACAATTTAAGAATGAATTCGACTTCTTCCCGAATCCATCACAATGTGCAAGCCAAGCCTCCCTGAAATAGAAAGCTCTACATCACTGAAATTAACTTCTCTCCCTGTTTTGGTGCAGATGAGTAATCCTTTAAATAGCAGAATGTGCTGTTATCCAAACAGGCAGCACTTACACCAGTTTTAAATTTCTTCCAATGCTTTCATGAGCTGATCACTGAAGTTGGTTGGGGGATAATAAACTGATTTAATAAATCCTACTATGAACATCAGTCCCAATAATAGCAAACTGATTAAGCGGGTGACAGCTTTCCAAGCTGAATCTTCTTGCAAAGAAAGAAGAAAAGACCTTAGAAGTAAGAGAATTAATATCTGTTGCTTCGCTGATTACAGTTCTGTAGTAATCTCTTGAAAGGAAGCAGGTCCTGTTCTCACTGCCCATTCTGTATCAGTCCTGGGGCTCAGCACAGCTTTACAAACAAAAACTGGGTAGAGGAAAAAGGGCTTCTATGCATGGGACAATAGCTGAAAGAGTACAACCCATACAGCAGTTTTTAGATTGTAACAAAGACCAAGAGTTGGGTTCCTCAGAATCTTCCTTTGTTCTCTTTCTAAATGTTTTAAAGCCAAGATTCCATTTTAGGAACAATGAATGCACAAAAATGGAAGCGTGGGGCATAAGAAATAAGCCAGATTGCAAGTTACAGGGGCAGACACCACTGGTGTGAGGCTGTGCTGTGTGCTTCGATAAACTCAAGTGCATTAACTCCTGCTTTCTTGTCTGTATCATCAATCACATCCTGGATTTGCAAAGGGAACTTTCTCACCACTTCCTGCACCCTGCACCAGACATCCAAACCCTGCTCAGTTATGGCTTCAAGAGATACTAGTACTGAATGCAGAGACAAAGGTGCAATCTTAAATGAAAACTCACATTTACTAGCATTTGCATAAACATACTCCCAGACCTTAGGGAAAGTTTAGTAGGCTGCATTTCCAAGCAGGAAAATACATAGGGAATAATCATCTCAGCTACAGCCTCACCTCTTAAACTCTCAGGGAATTTTCCCTTGTAAAGGAAGTCTATTCCAATTGTTTCTTCCTGAGGGAATATAGAAGAATTAATTTACTCATCCTTCCTTCATGCTGTGAGGTTTAAACACCTTTTGCTCATTAGGAGCAGTGAAGCCAACCTGTGGTGTTACGCATCATAGTTCTTAAATCCTGCACATTGACTCCCCGGCCAACCCACAGCATCAGTTTTTCCTCCTGTGCTATAAGCCGTATTTCCCAGGGGAATCATTCTCATCAGTTTACTCTTCTCCTTTCCCATTTCATTAAATATGTATCAAAATTAAAGCATCAACTTAGGTTTTTCCTCTTCTGTTGACTACATTTGATATAAAGAGGTGATTTTGTGACTCTCAGTGATTTTCGTTGTTGATTGCTTTTAACATCACAGAGACTGCTCTGCTGACATACAAACTCTGCAGGTTTTGGCCTGTGTAGCCTCTGCAGCTGCTGAAACAGGAGTGAGCTCCTTGCAGCACACTTAATATTCAACTCAAGCTTAATGTAGCCATGGTGACTAGCAAGAAGGGCATTGCTGTCCCAAATACTGCCTTCAACCCGCAGGATCTGTGCCCTCATCTGAAAACCAAGTAAGTGGTTTTGATTATGCAGTTGTTTAACCAAGGGAACGCCTGTGCTCCTGTTTAATGCTACCACACTTCTACTAAATTGATGAACACTGTATGGGCAGATGAAAAACATTAAGACAACCCACCATATCAATAGCATCACCACTTCAGCAGTCTGAGGCTGACACACCACACACCGGTTGAGGATCCTGTGAATTTATATTTCCCTTTCCATAGTAGAGTTACAAATCATGAGAGATCACATCAGCCTTTAACTGCCTTTAATCTACATCACTGAGTGCTTTCTGAGCACTGGAGAGACAAGCAAGGGTGCAAAAATGTTTCAGAAGTCTGCTCACAGGACAGAATGAACCCAATTGAAAATTACTCCACTGCTACCCACGGGCTTCATAACAGAGCCAGAGGAAGCTGCTGTGATTGAAGGGTGTTCACTTCTGTTGAGCGTGTGACTATACATTCACTGTTGATAGCTATTTACTGGAGTGTATATCATGACATGAACCCAAAGCCTACAACTGACAGCAAGACAAAGCTTGCCATCATTTAGGGAGATGCAGGCAAATGAAGCGTTAAGACATTTCATGCTGGAACATCATGGAACATAACAAAGCTGCAAGATGAAAGACTTAAAAGTCACTGAGGTGTTTTTTTCTGGGGAAAAAAAGCAAAAAAAGTACATGAAAAAAATCAACCCAAACCAGTCCTCAGAGATTCAGCTTTGCCTTTATCAGAATTTCCTGGCTCAAAAGTATTTGCTCTGTGCATACCAACAGGAGAAGAAAGATTCCAGAAGCAGCACAAGAATTAACTACTCCAGAATTTTGTCTTCTTAGAGATTATTCCATTATGTCCAGGATATAACCCACTTGAAAGTTGCTTTGATTTGGTAGGAATGCATCCCTTTGGAGTCCAAAGGCTTTTATCTCAAGTGGCTAAGTGAGGAAGAACAACTATGAAGCCTAAAATTAATAGCACAGCCCTACAAAATCTCTGCTTTGGCATTGCAGCCAAATGGAATACTGGAAAACTAACTGATAATCCCTCATTCCTACAATAATGCTCATACATTAATAACCATGAATGATAAAGCAAAAGCACATTTGTCTTGTAGTCTGTGTCGGAGAACAGAACACAAAGTGTTTGGCAAATTAAAAAATTACCAATAGAGAAGGAAAAATACGGACACTTGATCTGCAGAAACAAACTCTGGCATGGGAGGAATACATTTTACAAACTCACATTTTTCTCTCCTAGACCTCTTTGTCATCAGGTCCCAAAGCTCCCGTTTACTTCATTGGCAAGAAACAGAACTATCACAATAAGTTAGTGACATCTGCAAGAAAGGTCAATAAATCTATTAAATTCTGAAGTACAAATCTAGGGCTATTCCCTGCTGTGCTGATACCAAAACTAAACCATCTCATGGACAATATTGTTCTCAGCTGACACACTCACTTTAGCTGGATGGGAGGCGGGAGACGGTAGTACACTATAGCTGAAGGTACCCTGCTTTTAGATCTTGAGCCTTGGCTTGCACCATTCAGCAATGTAAACTGTGTTCCACTGCAGACATCAATGCATACTTTGTGGGAAGTAGGCAACAGCAGTCCTTATGATGTTTATGAATAGATGCTACAGTGAGAGAATGAGTGTGGCATGTCTTTACTAATACCACTGCAATTAGAACTATATGGAAAAGGAATGTGTTTTAGATTATCCACCTTTATTGTTAAATTGCAGCAGCATCATCTTCGAATTTTCTCAAAGTGAGGAAGTTTCCACCTTTATCAATGTTCCTATGTAGAAACAGCTGCTTTGTCAATACCACCCAAAATGCATGCTCAAACAGCAGAAACTATGATTACCAATAATAGACATCACATATGAGCACTAACAGAGGGTATCTGAATCACATTTCTAATTAACATCTATAGAGAAGCAGCTGTAAAGCATTAAAATGCTGATTTGCACTGCAGCTGGCAGATATCTCCATTTTTGACTCCTAGCAGATGAGGACATATACTTCAAGGTGAGGAGAATAAAATTAAAGCTGTTTTCCCAAGAAATTCCACTAAAAACCACAAGGTTTCTTAGTAGCAAGCAACGCAGCCGGATTTATTTAATGAGCTGTAATGGAAACTCTGCTCCTCAATTCTTTGTTTAAACCTTAGTTTGCTGGACATCCTTCACTACACAATAATTAGCTAAGAGGTCATAGTAAAGCAGACCTTTTAAAGTCACCTCATCTCCTTTCTAGAAGGACCTTTAGCCATAGCAACTGATCTTAGAGTAATAAATACAAGATGATGAAAAATAAACTGGTTCGTTTAAGGCAGCCACCAAAAAGCTGAAGTAAACAACTACAATGACCCTTAAAACACTAGAGAATGTATTTAATACTCTCCAGGCAGTGCCTAATGAACAATGCAGGATTTAGATATTCTGTTATGAAGGGTATACACAAGTACAGAAATGGTGTTTAGAAACATTAGAAATGAATACTCTGAAAAGGAAAACTTGAAAGTGAATCCCATCCACATTTCATTATGGATCCAAAGCAAGCTTTGTCACTAACAATTGTCTGAAGTATCCCACGCCTACAAGACACTGCCAGAAATGAAGAATAACATATTATTCTAATTTCATAAACAAAAACTGGACATCTGCATCAGGTTTTATTTATTGCTCTATTTGGTGCTCACCAGAGAACAGAGTACTGGTGGGCTCACAAATTCCCTCCTATACCAGAAGGTACAGCTCTGCAGTGCTACCTGCAGTCATACAGGAGTGCGGGTAACAAACTTCGCATCTAGGCTATGGGTCACAACCCCTTGAGTTACTCTGAAGTCTGTTTTCACTTTGCAGTGTTTGTGCCACCACCAGAACCAGTGATATTCACCAGTCACTTTCCACATGGAGAAGTGATATTGGTATTAGCTTCCATCAGAAGCATTTTGATAGGGAGATTCTTAGAACTTGACTGCAGCCTAAAAATTGCTTACAGGAACTTTATGATGTTAAAGCAGCAGACAAATGACCAGGTCCACAAACTGAGCATCATCAAAAGCCTGAGATTTAATGAGATGCTGATATCAAAATGAATATGTTTCATGACAGAGAATTTCATTCTAATGAAAGTAAAGAGTACATTTGTTTCCTTCCAAGTCTCTCTACCTAGAGCAAACCTTTTCCCACTTACCCAAGGGGAAATCTTGCTGACAGTTAATCCAAAACTGTTATGAGAGTCTAATCCGACCTGAGATTGTCTGCAGTGAGTTCCAACAGCAAAGGGAAAAAGCTATTGTGTCACTTAGTTTACAAAAATAATCTTTTTATCAGTTGTTTGAGACAACAGTGACCACAACTTCTACAACAGACCTTGAAAGCGACATTAAAGGAAAGGCTGTGGAAAAGCAGAGCTGCCAAAAAATCTTTTTCTTTTTATTATGTTAAGGTAAAAAGCTTTCAAAGAACCATATTCAAAATTCTGTAAGAAAGACTGTCACCACTTGGTTCTCAGCACAGGCACTCCATATATTCAGAGATGTACTAATAACCAGATGTATTTCAGCGCATTTGAGAGAAAAAAACCCTACTTCTACAATGCGTATGCCTAAAGATGAAAAGATAATCTCTTTAGCTGCAGAAATCCTTTACTGTTCCATTTAAAGATCAAAAAGAACTCAAGTATTAAACCTTTTTCTATTTCAGCTACTAAGAGCATGATTTCTTTCAATTAAGGTCTGGCAGATGTGGTTAATGGAACCGCTCTGTATTTGCTATGCACCTGATGCTGCACCAAACGACACATTACTCACCCCTCGCCTTCCCCCTTTCGTACACTACTTAGTGACTTCTGCCCTTCAGACCAAATTAAGCTGCATGTGGTTCAGCCAAGCAGCCTTACCCACATTTGTTTTTCCATTCAGATTATCCCAGAATTACTTCTGCTGCGATATAAAGAGAGATCTAAAAAGTCATTGGGGATTTATCTTACAAGGGGAAAAGGGGGATTTGGCTGTGGCTCCCTCTGATGCTCAGTGAACAGCTGGGCTCTGAGACTCCCCTGCCAGTAACTGCCCAAACAAGCTACAGGATGCTGGAAGACAGCACAACAGTGCAAAGCAAAGGACCAGCCCTATGTGAGGGCAGAGGGAAACACTGGTCAAAACCAAGGGCTGAGATGACACTCTTTAGGGAAAACACCCCCAGACTCCTTTATTAAAAGGCCTAAAAGCCTCTTGCTGCCTTTCAAAGATGAGCAGTGGCCACGTGCCAGAGTGTGAGCTCATAATGCTCTGCTGTCTCCCAAATGTCAAAGAGCTGCTTTAATTGTATTGTACAAAGTCCTGCTGAAAACACACAGCTAAGGAAAAAAGTGGGGAAAGAATAAGAAAGGTTTTTAAATGGCTGAAGAAGATGAAATAAATATTCTCAGGACTCCTAAATAAGCATCATTTTCAAGAATTAAAGTAAAGCCCAAAGAAATGGTCAACTTGGAAGAAAGATGAAGCTGAAAACCAAAACCTCCCTAACAGCCCCACCAAGGGAAAATGAGATCCCATAACCTCACTTGTAACAGAATTTTCTCCTCAAAGCCAACTATACCCAAGTTTGCAATGTTTCTAACACCCTAGAATACACTGTGTTTAACCTAAAAGCCAGAAGGTTGACTTTGCAAATGGCATTGTTATATTGCATTAAACATATTCAAGTAATTCAGCTGAAACTGTTCCTGCCTCCCAGTCACAGATTTTGACTGGTTACCATAAGAAGGACGGTAAATCCTCACACATTGCCACGGTACAGACGCACAGTGCTGTAAGGCAGATGGCCCACCTGGGTTCACACTTCCAGAATGATCCTTATGGTTGGAGAATGCAGCATTTTTAGTGCTACCACATTCAAGTTTATTACTACATCAACATAGTGCTTTGCATGTAACATTGTGCTTTAGAGATGACAACCGATGCTGCGGTATTCTTCAACTGTAGACAACAGTTGTTGTAAAATACAGTCATTTAAACAGAAGTAGTCTTATAGATGAGTAAGAACAGGCTGTCAGTCAATATGCAAATAACTGAATGCTGAAACATGACTTTTATATGAAATACAACCACCGCCACTGACTTCTGCCAAGCTAAGTCATAGGATAATGCCAAAGCACTTCTGCACCACTTGTGTGGTGGGTACATTCTCCTCTCTGCACACAGCTAACCCAGGTATGTGGCAGGATGTTTCTTTTAAATAACATTCAGCAATTAAGTCACAGCCTTCCAGCACACCAGAAGTTAACAATGTCTTGAATAATTCAGTATACTCGATTACTGCAAGGATGAAAAGTAAAAACCCTGCCATGCTTCACATTAAAGAGAGGGCTGAAAAATACATGCCTGTTTGCTCCAGATAAATACAAATCCAACCAATTAGTGTAAGTTTTAGAGGCATCAGTGCTCCCTAGGCAGTTATGCCTTTTGGTGACTTGACAAAGGAACTATGGGACTGGGGCATACAGGATGCTCATGCAGCCCATCTTACTAGGTCTACTATTCCAATATGTGTGGATTCCCTCACTCCTATTTTCTTACCTATAAAAAGCATCTTGACTTAAATCACTGCTTCCCATAACATCCTTACAGACAAAGTGATGAAATCTGAGCTGGATAAACAGTCAGTGAGGCAGACGGAAAAGTGAGCTCCAAGGGTTGCAATCAGCAGCACCAAGCTGAGCTGGAGGCCTGGACCATCACTGTGCACCCCCGCGGCCAATATCAGGGCTAATACCACTGCACATCTTCATTCAAGACCTGGATGACAGGACCGAGCACACACTCAGCGGGTCTGCAAATGATACAAGCCTGGAGGCACGGCTGATGTGCCACTCAGAGGGACATGGACAGGCAAGAGAAATGGGCCAGAAGGAGCTCATTAAATTCTGCCAAGGGAAATACATATTCCTGTGCCTGGGGATCAGCAGCCCCATGCACCCCTATTGACTGGTGCATGGAGCTTTGCAGAAAAGGACCTGGGTGTCCTTGGGCACAACTGGAAGCATAGGAAATACTGCTTAAACATTTCCTTTTGTTTAAGCTAAGTCACTAACAGTGACTGAGCAGAACAGGTTCCCCAGATTCATTATGGGGTCTCCATCCTTAGGGATTTTCAAGACTTGAGTGAGTAAAATGGAGAAATCTGCTGTAGCTGAGCAGAGGGGTTGGGGTGGATGATCCCTGGACATCCTCTCCAACCTCAGGTATTTGTGATTCTGTACTTGTGCCAGTCTAGCCTCCACCTGAAAGAGATCTCTTCTCCAAAACAGACACAAAGAGAGGAGAGCTTGACTTCTGCCTCTCACCCAGCAGCGGTACATACTCGATGTTCCACTGCTGTACAGAGCTACCAATTATGTATATCAGATGAAAAGCAAAGAACATTTAGACAAGCACCCTGCAAAGAGAAAGCATGCCGTCCTCTGCCCTCAGTTCCTTCAGCTTAAGGCTGTTCATTTATCTAGCAAGAGAGAGAGGACAGCATATTTATTCATGCAAACACAAAGATAGCTTATACAACAGAGGTGTCCATAGACTACAGGAACTAGATGGAGACCAACAATCTATTTCATACAAGACGGAGATTAGAGGAGGACAGCTCAGTGTCTCACAGCTGGATTCAGACTGTAGGTCTCTGGACTGACACAGACCCTGAAGAATCAGGAACTGCTTCGTCTGTTACCTGCTATCTATAATAAAATGCCATTAGAGCCAGTATAGAAACCTGCAGTGTTACAAACTGACCTGCATTTCAACTTCTCTTCCCCTCCTCCTATTTCTATGATATAATAGAACCCACTTACCACTCTGCTGCATGGTAATTAAATAATCAAAAAGCAAACAAATTTCACATCTGACAGTCCCCAGGAGAAAACTGATACACATGAAAAACACATTTCAGTTTACTTAAAGCCATTCTGGTAACAGCAAGCTCAGAGGGATATAATTAGTACTCTGCAAGCCAGCATTATGAAAAGGCTTAATTTAACTGAGATAGGAACTAAAGAATAGCTATAGAAATGAAAAGTGAAGCCACAAATCCACACAGGACTGCCATAGCTAAGCATCTTTTATGATCAGGAATTCTAACATTGTACTTCACATGTATTGCATTCCGATTTCTTCCTATCCAGACAGGTAGGTGCTATTCTGGACCATCCTGAAACAGCTCAAGTTAATGCCTGGAAGTCAGTCTGTGGGTCTTCAGCAGTTCCCATTAGCATGCAGGAAGAGGCAGGCAATGCCAGGCAGGTTCATTCTTGCTGTCCAGCAACAGTCTGCTGCTCCCTTCTTCAATACAACCTATATTCTTCTGCACATTAAATCCCTACAGTTGTTTTCAAATGCTTATGGCCAGGAAAATGAAGTTCTTTTATCACAGACATTCCAACTACATTAGTGGGGAAAAAAGAGTAAGCTATTATAGCAATCTTCATAGGAATGAGACATTGGTAACACGGACTATCAGAAAAAGTAGAAAACAACCCCACAATATTTACTCTGTTGTGACCACTGGCACATGTGGGAAAGCAGCTTCTTTTAAGGAACTTTTAATCCAACCTAAGAAGGGAACCCCCATAAAGAAAGAACCAAGTGTCAGCAAATACAATTGCTGGAGGTGACGTGGTCAGCACCTCAGAGCAAACTGGATGCCTCCACTGTACTGCATCACCCTGACCCCACTGACAAGCAGCCATTCCCAGAGCACTGTGGCCTGTGAGGAATCCAACCCTAAATTCGTCTGAAGGCTGGATTTTGATCATTTGCATTATATTACAGGCATGCAAAAAAGAATTCCAGAGGGCAAGCTGTTGGAGCACAATGTGATTTTTCAAATACAAAGCAATTCCAAAACACAGCTCGCAAAGCTTCTGCTGCCGGCTGTTAAGGTTTGCTGTCATCAGGACAGCCTTTTCTCGTTGAAAAATGTTTATTGCTAAAGGTCACACTATTGTTTATCTCGAACAAATTAAGAAATAAATGGCTGTTGACACTTCCAGATGATGATTCATCTGTCCGAGAGCTGCAATAATGCAAAGCAACCCAGCTGCCTCTCAGATATGCTGCAGACCACATACATTATCTTCACTCTCCTATCACTTTGTTAGCCAACTCCTCTACCTTCTTTGTCATCACACCCAAAATTCCTTACTCTCAAGCTTAAAACCAGATGAAAATGATACGAAAGTAACATCTGCCAAAAACACACCAGGGCATGCAGCAGCCAGGTTTCCATACTTACTCTATTATTAGCAAAGTCCTCTCTATGTGAAGCAGAGATTCTCCACGTATGAGATGCACAGATGAAAGAGGTTGATGGATTGGCACCAACACCTCCACCTACAGAGACCAGGGCAGAACAAGAGCACAACCCTAACAGAACCTCGAGGGCAGCTCAGCAAAGGCCAGTACATTTAACCCCAGCGCTGGTCAGTACACAAGAAACGCTAGCAAGAGGAATGCAGTCTCCTTGCCAGGGAAAGCCAGGTTCTTTAAGAGTTATTAAAGTGTTGGAGGTCTGGCCTTTAAGCCAGAGGTTTAGACAACCCTCAAGTGAAAGGCCATCATGAGATACAGCAGAGTGTATCTGATACTTTATCTTGTCAGGGTAACCTCTCAATAGGAGAATTAATAACAGAGTTCTATTGAGCAATTATCCTTTTCATCTTTTGCTCTTCACTGGAGTTTATGATGACTATTTACTGATGTCTTTGGGGAAGAAGCTGACATTTACTGTTCATACTATGCCTCTCTGATCTCAAATGTGGCCTCTACTACATCTAGATCTAACAGTGATTCCATCATTTTAGGAGACAGATGCTGTAACAGATCTGTGGGTCTAGCATCTGAAACAGAAGCAGAGCATTGCACCTTGCAATGTGTCCTCATTCTTGTTGCTGCTCACCAGCTCTGTGGCACAGCAGTGATGATCATCAGCTTGGACACAGTGATTTTATCCCTTACACAAATTATTAATGAGAAACAACCACAGCAGTCCACATCCAAGAACGGGCCCTTTTCAAACACATAACCTGCAGAGTGAAAGCTTTCCTGGAGTCTCTGCTCCTTCACACAGCTCAGACTGATGAATTATCAATTCTCAGCTATTGGACTGAAGTGTCACGTTTTGGGGTTTTATTTTTTAATTAATACAATGGATAAATTAAATCCAGAGATTCATAACCACCAGGCATTCAAGTCAAGATCATGCGTTTAGAACCTAACGGCCTCCTGAATCATAGAATCAACCAGGTTGGAAAAGACCTTTAAGATCATCAAGTCCAACCATTACCCCAGGACTGCCAAGACCATCACTAAAAGACTAAGGACCTATTTAAACCTAAAGAGGGATATGGAAGCCAACCCCAGGGTGGTGAAGGAAGAACACTGACTACTGTTAAAGGCGCAGCAGCCAGCAGGAAACGCTACAGTGCAAATACAGAACTGACAGCGAAGGAAAAGTGTTCATCTAACCAGTAATTGTCCCAACAAGCAGAGATCAACTGAGCAAGCAGGAAAAACACTTGTTTGTACCCAAAAGTTCTATTAGCACTTGTCGTGATTTAAACTAAATCTGCACAGTTCCCCCTTTGTTTCCCCTCCCCCCCTCACCTTCCCACTCCCGGAGGGATGGGAAGGAGAGCCAGAGGAATACAACTCCCACGGACTGAGGTAAAATCAGTCCAGCAATCAAGGTATAACAGAAATAACTACCGGTACCAATAACAAATCAATGTTAGAGGAGACAAACAGGGAGAGAGAATACGATACCACCCGCCGCCACGAGGCCAGCCCCGAAGAGAGAGAGAGCTCCCCCCTCCCCTCCTGGCCAGCTTCCAGTTGCCTCCCCGAGCCCAGCCCGGCGTGTTAACCCCTTCCCTTCCGGCCAGCTTCCAGTCCCCTCCCCGAGCAGGACGTGCTGTGGTATGGAATACCTCCCCGACTAGCCCAGACCAGGCGCCCTATCTCTCCCTCCTCCCTGGCAGAGCATGAGCTGCTGCTGAACCCATGACATTACCCACCCCTTATTCCATACCATTCACGTCATGCTCAGATCCCACATTTTCAATATACCATCATATATATATATATATATATATATACATCTGCGTACACCCAGACAGATAGAAAGAAATAATTTCTTAATACATGGACCAATCCCTATAATGCAATTGAGTCCATTTGGTCCATGATGTTAAGTTTGTAATAGTCTTTTGTAGCAGGAAAGTCTGTGTGCAGTGCTGGATTGTTGCCTGCCGATGTTGATCATCCCTTTACTGCAGAACTCATCTGGTTCTATCAAAGTTCATTCTCTGTTGGGACGATGGTTAGAGGGAAGTCAGGGCCAGTCGCTGGTGACCTGAAGACATCTAGTTGATGGACTATAAAAATATTACACAGCAAGCAACAACATATAATTAAGTTCATTGGCTGTTTTCCCCTAAAATCAAATCCCCTTGAGGTATACATCGGACTTCCCCATCTTCCTGCATTACCCACCAAGTATATCCGGGTCCTTGAGCAAAAGCAATCCCACAAGTGGGTTTGCCTTGGCCTGAAACAGGAGTAACCCAGACTGTCTTCCCTAGCAAATTCCTCATGTGCACTACAGGAACCTTGTCCCCCTCTACAATATGTAAAAGTTCTGACTGGGCTGGGCCAGCCCTGTTAGCAGATCCTCTGGTGTTGACCAGCCAGGTGGCCTTTGGTAAATGTGTATCCCAATACTTGAAAGTTCCCCCACCCATTGCTCTCAGTTTTTAACAGCCCATTGTACTGTTCAATTTTCCCAGAGGCTGGTGCATGGTAGGGGATGTGATATACCCACTCAATGCCATGTTCTTTGGCCCAAGTGTATAAGGTTGTTCCGAAAATGAGTTCCATTGTCTGACTCAGTTCTCTCTGGGGTGCCATGTCGCCACAAAATCTGTTTCTCAAGGCCCAGGATAGTGTTCCGGGCAGTGGCGTGGGGCACAGCATATGTTTCCAGCCATCCTGTGGTTGTTTCCACCATGGTAAGCACATAGCGCTTGCCTTGGCGGGTTGGTGGGAGTGTGATACAGTCGATTTGCCAGGCCTCCCCATATTTATACTTCAGCCATCGTCCTCCAAACCAAAGAGGTTTTAACCATTTAGCTTGTTTAATTGCAGCACGTCTCACACTCATGAATAACCTGGGCAATAGTGTCCATTGTTAAGCCCACCCCTTGATCACGAGCCCATTTGTATGTTGCGTCTCTGCCCTGATGGCCTGAAGTGTCATGGGCCCACCGGGCCAAAAATAATTCGCCTTTATGTTGCCAATCTAAGTCCATCTGAGCTACTTCAATCTTAGCAGCTTTATCCACTTGTTGGTTATTGTGGTGTTCCTCAGTGGCCCGACTCTTAGGTATGTGGGCATCTACATGGCGTACCCTCACCACCAGCTTCTGCACTCCGGCAGCGATATCTTGCCATAATGCAGCAGCCCAGATGGGTTTACCTCTGCGTTGCCAGTTGCTCTGCTTCCATTGCTGCAACCAACCCCACAGGGCATTTGCCACCATCCATGAGTCAGTATAAAGTACTGGCCACCTTTCTCGCTCAGCAATGTCCAGGGCCAGCTGGATGGCTTTCACCTCGGCAACCTGACTCGATTCACCCTCTCCTTCAGCAGTTTCAGCAACTTGTCACTGAGCACTCCATACAGCTGCCTTCCATCTCCGATGCTTTCCCACAATACGGCAGGACCCATCAGTGAACAAGGCATACTGCTTTTCACTTTCTGACAATTTATTATATGGTGGTGCCTCTTCGGCACACATCACCTCCTTCTCTGGTGACATTCCAAAACCTTTGCCCTCTGGCCAGTCCATGATGACTTCCAGAATGCCTGGACAACTGGGATTTCCTATCCGAGCTCGTTGTGTAATTAGTGCAGCCCATTTACTCCAAGTAGCATCAGTTGCATGATGTGTAGAGGAGACCCTGCCTTTGAACATCCAGCCCAGCACTGGCAAGCGGGGTGCCAAAAGGAGCTGTGCATCAGTGCCAATCACCTCCAAAGCAGCTCGAACCCCTTCATAAGCTGCCAATATCTCTTTCTCTGTTGGGGTATAGCTGGCCTCCGAGCCTTTGCATCCCCGACTCCAAAAACCAAGGGGTCGACCTCGAGTCTCTCCTGGAGTTTTCTGCCAGAGGCTCCAGGTAGGACCATTCTCCCCAGCTGCAGTGTACAGTACATTTTTCACATCTGGACCGGTCCGGACTGGTCCAAGGGCCACTGCCTGAACTATCTCGTGTTTAATTTGCTCAAAGGTTTGTTGTTGCTCAGGACCCCATTTGAAATCATTCTTTTTCCGGGTCACATGATAGAGAGGGCTTACGATTGAACTGTAATTTGGAATGTGCATTCTCCAGAACCCCACAGCACCCAAGAAAGCTTGTGTTTCTTTCTTATCAGTTGGTGGAGACATTGCTGTTATCTTATTGATTACTTCTGTAGGGATATGTCTATGTCCATCTTGCCATTTTATTCCCAAAAATTGAATTTCCCGTGCAGGTCCCTTGACTTTATTCTGTTTTATGGCAAAACCAGCTTTCAGCAGGATTTGGATTATTTCCCTCCCTTCCTCAAAAACTTCTTCTGCTGTATCACCCCACACAATAATGTCATCGATGTATTGCAAGTGTTCTGGAGCTTGCCCCTGTTCCAGTGCAGTCTGGATCAGTCTGTGGCAGATGGTGGGGCTGTGTTTCCACCCCTGGGACAGTCAGTTCCAAATGAACTGGACACCCCTCCAAGTAAAAGCAAACTGTGGCCTGCACTCTGCTGACAAAGGAATTGAGAAAAATGCATTGGCAATATCAATCGTGGCATACCACTTGGCTGCCTTTGACTCTAATTCATACTGCAGCTCTAACATGTCCGGCACGGCAGCACTCAATGGTGGTGTGACTTCATTCAGGCCACGATAGTCTACTGTTTGTCTCCACTCTCCATTAGACTTTCGCACTGGCCATATGGGGCTATTAAAAGGTGAGCGGGTCCTGCTGATCACTCCCTGCCTTTCCAGTCTACAGATCAGATTATGGATGGGAATCAGGGAGTCTCGATTGGTGCGATATTGCTGCCGGTGCACTGTTGGGGTCGCAATTGGCACTTGTTGTTCTTCGACTTTCAGCAACCCCACAACAGAAGGATCCTCTGAGAGACCAGGCAAGGTGGACAGCTGCTCAATTTCCTCAGTCTCCAAAGCAGCAATACCAAAAGCCCACCGGTACCCTTTTGGGTCTTTGAAGTACCCTCTCCTGAGGTAGTCCATGCCGAGGATGCATGGAGCCTCTGGACCAGTCACAATGGGGTGCTTCTGCCATTTCTTCCCAGTCAGGCTAATTTCAGCCTCTAGTACAGTCAACTCTTGGGACCCTCCTGTCACTCCAGAAATATAGATGGGTTCCACCCCTTGACAGTTCGATGGCATCAGGGTACACTGTGCAGCGGTGTCAACTAGAGCCTTATACTTCTGTGGGGCTGATGTGCCAGGCCATTTGATCCACACAGTCCAGTAAATACGATTGTCCCCTACCTCCACCTGGCTGGAGGCAGGGCCCCTCTAATAGTCATCGTCGTCACAATCTTGGACACCTAAGTCGTGTTGAAAGGGATTATTCTTCTTTATCACAGGAGCTGGAGTAAAATCAGCTCTTCTGCTCCATCTGGGAACATGTTCACCAGAGACTGAAGCTGCAGCTCTCATGGGGCGATCAGTCATGGCCCTTGCTCCTCTCTTCAATTCACTCACACGTTCCTCCAAGGCTGAAGTAGGTTGTCCATCCCACTTTGTCATGTCTTCTCTGTGATCCCGCAGGTAAAACCATAGGGTGGCCCGTGGTGTGTATCTTATATATTTTCTCTCTCGAGCAATAGGACGCCTTTTGTTAATAGCTGAAACGCGTGTTGGCACACGTGAGGAGCTAGATAAATCAGACAGATCATCCCTCAACTGTTTGAGATCATGAGACAGTTTTTCCACAGCTGAGATGATGGAAGGGGTAAGATTGTCTTTGAATTCTCGGAGTTTATGAACCATTTCATCCACTGTTAGTGGTGCTATGTCATTCCAGGTTACCGTTGCCAATGGATGGGCATATGACGACGGTGCGTTTCGTGTATGCTTTTGACACATGGGTCGTGTGCATTCGACTTCATCTGGATCTATGGGTACATTACCATTATTCGGCTTGGTGTGGTAGATCATCTCTATGATAGGTGATTCCCTCAGGGACTGGATGCCTTTGTCTATAGTAGTCGACTTGGCCGAACGACTCATAACATCATCCTTGTATGGGAACCTCTCTTTCACAGCTGCCAAAAGCTGCCTCCAAAGACTGAGGGACTTTTTCTCTCTTGCAATTGCTTTGTCAATTCCCCCTTCTCTAGCAAGTGATCCCAGCTGCTTGGCTTCTGTACCTGCTAGTTCGTGACCATCAGCCCCATTATCCCAACATCGGAGCAGCCAGGTGATGATGTGCTCCCCTGATTGATGGGTGAAATCTTTTCGTATATTCTGCAGCTCAGTTGAGGTCCGAGATCGAGAAGTCACCTCTTCTTCTTCGTCGTGTGATGATGACCCCTGATCAGATTCTAGACCAGGTAGTGGATGCATAGTTTCTTCATCCTGCCTCTTCCTTCTTGCCTCCTTTCTGGTTTTTCTCTTGTGTACAGGAGCAACCGATATTGGTACGAATTGGTCCTCTAGTTCAGATGCAGTGATTATCACTGTAGTTTGAGTAGCAACTGTACTTGTTGCTGGGGTAGCTACATTGTCTGTCACAGTCGAGGGTTGAATAGCCGCTGTACTCGTTACTGGGGTAGCTGCACTGTCTGTCACAGCTGAAGTTTGGGTAGCAACTGTACTTGCCGCTGGGGATGGTGTAGCTGCTGTACTTGGAGTTGGAACAGCAGCGCTGACTTCTGTGTTGCTCTCAGATCCAGGGACATTTTTTTTCTTTTGAAGGTGTTGGATAGTGTCGATCAAGGCCCTATAAGCATAGGCCAAGCCCCAGCATGTTGCTGTAATTTGTCCATCTCTGGTATGGCCAGGATGACAACACACCTCATTTAGGTGTTTTACTAATTCTTCCGGATTCTTCACTTGTTCGGGAGTAAAATTCCTAACTGCTGGAGGGGCCCACTGACCTAAATGCTTGCCCATACTATCCCACACACCCTGCCTCTCATGACTGTCCAGCCTCTGGGAAGATCTCCTGGTCCTCCTATTTTGTCGTATAACCCCAATACAGGACCTGACCTGACTCCGCTTAACTCTTGAAATCAGATGAAATAACTGTGAGCAAAACACACTCTTTATGCGTGCTACTATGGTGATCCCCATCGCAATCAGCATACAAATCTCAACAGTATTAAAAGGCCATTCAAAAACTTCAAAACTCTCAAATGATGTTGTAGACCATCTAGAGAGAACACTGGGAGGATAGAAGAATGTCTCCTTAACAGGTTGACCACCCGAGAAGGAGAAAAAAGATGTGAAATTGCTAAGCACTTCTATTATATACCTCCCAAAATATAAAGTTGGCGACCATACCCGGAGCATAAACCAGATCAGTTTCATGATCAATGCTTCTATTGTATTACAAGTCATTAACATAAAGTACAATGAGACCAGAACCTTAGCCCAAACCCCAAACTTGATAAACACTAACACAGCTAATATATATGAAAAGTAATTGGTAAAATCCTGAAACCGTGAGATCAAGAGAAAAAACTGTGAGAGCCAATAAAACAGCATTGTGACAAATGACTATAAATCCTGTCAGATTTGTTGTTATTTCATGGGTTGTGCCCCACGTTGGGCGCCAAAAAACTGTCCTGGTTTAAACTAAATCTGCACAGTTCCCCCTTTGTTTCCCCTCCCCCCCTCACCTTCCCACTCCCGGAGGGATGGGAAGGAGAGCCAGAGGAATACAACTCCCACGGACTGAGGTAAAATCAGTCCAGCAATCAAGGTATAACAGAAATAACTACCGGTACCAATAACAAATCAATGTTAGAGGAGACAAACAGGGAGAGAGAATACGATACCACCCACCGCCACGAGGCCAGCCCCGAAGAGAGAGAGAGCTCCCCCCTCCCCTCCTGGCCAGCTTCCAGTTGCCTCCCCGAGCCCAGCCCGGCGTGTTAACCCCTTCCCTTCCGGCCAGCTTCCAGTCCCCTCCCCGAGCAGGACGTGCTGTGGTATGGAATACCTCCCCGACTAGCCCAGACCAGGCGCCCTATCTCTCCCTCCTCCCTGGCAGAGCATGAGCTACTGCTGAACCCATGACAGCACTCTCTTTGCCTGTGTGTCATTCTCTTCCCTTGACAATTGAGCTCACTGTCCAACACCGGTAGTCTTTTATAACCGTCTATAAATAGATGCTGCACACAAATTAATTTCAGCTACTTCCTGATGAAAGATGGATAACTGATGGAAAAGAGCTTGCATCTTATCAGAGGCAGGTGGAACGCAGCAAAAGCGAGCTGGATGAACAGCACGTGTACAGAGTGACGAGGAGCAGGGGTGGGGAGCCAGGAGTGCTCTCTTTTGCCTGGTCAGAAGAGCACATTTAGAGAACAAGGAAAATAGATGCACAGGAAACCAGATTTCACTACTCCTGCTTCTCTCAAAAGGAACCTGCTGCTACAATTCAGCTGTGATTACAGCATGAGCTTGTTTAGTTTGCTTCTAGACTGAAGAGCAATAAAGTCACCTTGTTAGCAGAGTGTTTGGATCGGATTTCCCCCCCCGCCCCCAGCTTAGTCTGAAAATCCTCTAAAGAAATACTTATTTCATATAACACTGACTTGTGCAACCCATCACGCCTTGCTTGCAAACTGCTTACAGGTGTACTTTAGAACAAATACTATAGCTGTTGCGTGGTGCTTATTTGGAAGTCAGTATAGGTCAGAACACTGAATACGCACAAGCTTGTTTTCAAGCTCATTTCAGGAGCATCCTACACGCCAGATTTTTGGAGGTGCATCCTTTAGCATTTGTGTAGAGGGCTCTTACCCCCAGTTGAGTAATGTCAGTGGCACAGCTCTTGAACTCTGCAGCTCATAAAGCTAAATAGTCTTACTAATTTTAAAGGAGAAACTAGAGTTGCTGGATGCAATCATAACCCCTTGAAGGCACTGCACCCTCGTCAGCACAGACCACCAGCTACTTCAGAGGACTTCCATGTGATCTTTCTAACTATGCAGTGCCTACATGATCGAGACATTCATTCCTCCTCCATTTGATTGCCTTTTTCACAATAGCAAGGGCACAAACTACAAGACAATGTCTAGCTTAATTATATCACATAGCATTTAAATGTCTGAGAAAAAAAAATCCCTTGCCTTTCTACTACAGAACAAGTAAATTCAGCAACTACATCTACACACTGCTGCTGCAATTATAAGTGGTTGTTTCATTTGTGGTGATGTGTTATGACACTGACTACACATCTTTGCACACAGCGCTTAAACCCAATCCAAAGTGACTACTCCTGGCAATGCAGTACAAAATAATGTAGTTGCAAGCAAGTCAGCAAGTGAGAGCAGTCAAAGCTTTGGATGTTGCAGATTTACTTCTCAGGAGCACAAAATTCAGGAGAAAAGCCAAATCATAAGCAGTCAAGGTGGAAACGTTTTATTATCAAGGCTTCTTTTACCATTTTCTGTGTCTAGAAAAATAATGCAGAATGTGAAGAGTGAGCTGTTCCCCACTTTGTATTTTATTCAAAGCTTCAAATGTTTAATCCTGGGATTAAGTGTTAAGGGCTATACAGGCCCTTAGCAAAATATTAAAACCAGCTTCCCTGTTTATTCACGTTGTCCAAAATGCAGGATAGCCTATGCCATCAGCAGCTAAATCAGCATAAACTGAATACAGAACTTGAGTTTTACCTGAGGTGTGCTGTTGGCAAGTAAAAAGCTTAAGTTATTATACACATATTTTCAGGGGAATTGACTTCTTAGGTAGGCAAGAACAGGTAGGCAAGCACAGGTAGGAAAAGCACAGGTAGGAAAAGCACAGGTAGGAAAAGCACGGTGAAGTTATGTACAAATGGTCATACCTCTGTCGCTGAAGTCATCCACCAGCACTACCTCTGCTATCAGCTCAGGTGGGGAGCGGTTTAGGACACTGTGCACTGTCCGAAGGAGGGAAGACCATCCTTCATTGTGGAATGGTATTATCACACTGGTGTTTGGGAGCTTCTCCAGGTATAGCTTATTCTTGCAGCTGGATATAAACAGAGTAAAAATGCAGTGCCAAAACCCACCAACACTTCCATATGGATTACCATCAAGTAACTTCGTGCGTTCTTTACCCCCCAGATTGATGCAAAGTGCTTGGGGAAAAAAAAACCCAAACCACTAACTTTCAAGCCAGTAGTGCCCTAATCTAGTCCACCAGGAAAGAAAATAGAGAATTCCATTATGGAGCAGGACTGTTAATGGCCAGTGACACTTAACAACACGGAAAGTTACACTGATCTATTAGGTGCTGAAGCTGCTTTTAAAAGAAGCTCCAGTTATAGCTTAAGATACAGAAGTCTCTAAAATATTTGTTTCACTGTCCTTATGCCACAAAGTTCACTAGGAAGAGGAATTTCTACAAAGTTGTTTCAGAAGTTGAATGCATCCCATGAAGGCATTATCCGTGAAGTACATTGGTTTAGCTCATTTATTCCCATCTTTTTGGGAAGCAAAATCCTCTTATCACATATGTAACTGTCACCCAATTTTAATAGTCTTTTTTAAACAAAATCTGCAGGAAGTAAAGACTTTGTGTGACAGCACCTTCCCTGAACAGTCCCAGAGTTCAAGAGTGTTCACAATACACTGAAGAGATAGGATATTCACACGCCAAGAACTGCTCAATGCAGGAAACCACCTCACTCGGTAACAGATCTACCTCCAGCCTCTACTGAAGGCTTCCTTTGTCATGAGAGACAATTACTGAGTTCAATTTTCCTAGGCAATCCATCTTGTCTTCCCATTTTTCAGCATGTCCTGTCTGACACATGGGATCAGTTCTACAGACAGAAGTGGAAAAGGCAGACTTTGGACACAAAGCAAAGTAGAACTTAGCTAAAGCTGGAGAGCTGCCTGCAGAGAGCCCATATGAAACCCTTGAATTTGGGGGTATTTCCCCACAGCATTAATCTTACTTTTGAAACAACATTCCCTTGCTTTATGGGGGTGTTTTCAAGGCAGCTTTGTGAAGAAAGCTCAAACTGCAGCAGGAAGTGCAGTGTTTATTTTCCCTGCATGTGTGGTCCTAAGTGGAGTTTGAACCCTGTTAAACAGGTAACATCTAAAGCCATAGAGCAAACATACTGCTCTCCCTGCCCTGCCCCAACACTGGACCTCTTGCATTAGCACTGTAGCAGCACTGATCTGCAGGCTTTCCCACGCTGGGCACTCAGCGAGGCTTTCACTATGTGCACACAAGTAGTGAAATCACACACAGCACAGCATGCATGCAGTGATTACCTGCTCCCTGGAAGGGCAGGTGGGTAGGAAAGCAGCTCTGGCAGGGCAGCTTTTCCCAGGTACTTTTCCTAGGGAATGGGGAAGGATGCACCTATGTTACACAAATAAATCTGTGCTTACAGGAAGTTACTCTGGTGTCTGTGTGAAAGCACAGTAGCTTATTCTGTGTCTAATGAATTGCTCTGGGGTGCTGCCAAGCGCTTGCAGACTATGGCTGCAATGCACAGATGCAAGATGCAAAATAAAGCTGCATGGACTGCTTTCATCCAGCCCTTGGCATTGCAATCTTAGCCTTTTTTCCAAGAGAGCTACTACCTCTAGTTCTGTTCCAGTATGAAACAAGAGCCCTCAAATATCTTCTAACTCTTCTTGAACTGGAATTCTCATTTTCTGACTAACTTTAACAACTGGGAAACTTCAGCTATGAAGTTTATCCATTAAGCATGAAGAGAAATTGTTTCCCTCCAGCTATCACATCTACAATTACTTTACAAGAGCTGCAAAATTAGTATTTAATATTAAAAAACCCAGAAGCACTCAAAAGAAAATGTTAGCAGACACAACTGTTGAAACAAAGATCATATGTGTGTACCAGGTAGAACCCGTACATGCCCTCCCCCAGGCTTGATTCCCATGATTAGCAGAAAGCAGAGGTGACACTATTTGGCATATAAAGGCTCCACACTAACCATCTATGAGGAGAGCAAACACATTGGCTTCCTTTTTGTTCTCCCACATCCATGTCAGCTGTTGAGGAGAATCTCAGCTGCGGTCCCAAAGCATAGGACAGGACAGATGCTGCAGTTTCCCTGACATCACCTGCTCCTTATACACCCTGCCATCTTGCAGGCACATCTCCAAAAGAGAAAGTGTCTCTTAGCAGACATAAAAGTCTAGGTAAAGCAAGTGCTCTAAAACACAGCTCTCTTCCTTCTAGAATGCTCCTTATGGACTTTGTCTCAGCTGAACTTCATTATAAATTGCCTTCATCAACCTCCGAAATAACACAAACCACAGCATTTTAAGTATATCTTATTTAATGGGCCCGGGGAATGCACAACAGACCTTTTCAGTCATGAATTCCTTTCCAGCAAATCTCCATTGCATGTAGCCCTACTCCCTGCCCAGGTAATCCCAGCATCCGTTGTACACACACTGTTTATCCTCTCCTTGAGACTTCCACAATTATAACTCACTACACTGGGGAAAAGAATGTGTCAAGCAACAAGCAAACCAGCTGCAGCAGCATCATTAATCACAGCTTAAGTCTTTGGTGCCCCACTTTACGTATTAATTTTAACTGGGGACTGGAGTCAGAAGTTTCATGTTTTAAAAGAGTTTAAATAGCAGAATTAGCAATGAGGAGTCAGCAACTTCGGGAAACAATGGGGAATATGTGTGAAGCAATATACTACATCCTCAGATGAGGAAATACTGGCATCATCTGATGTTTAAATTCTCAGAGCCCATGGCAGCTCCTATAAATGGAGGCCAGGTATAAGCTAGGTTAGCAAACTCAAACTGTATTTCCTAGTGCTTGAGCATGGGCTGATCAACAAGAAGCTTCAGTTACCTGATTTATCTCTGTTTGAATATTTCAGCTGCATGCCTAAAATATTTATGGAGCTCTACTCACTACTCTGGTTTATGAGTATATATTGAGAAAGGGTGTCAAGGCAGCGTATTTGATTAGTTTGCTGTGACAGCTGAAGAGGCAATCTCTCAAATGTGCAGTTAATAAATTATAAAACCTGACTTCTGAAAATTATATCTCATGAATAAAGGAGATGTTGAATGCAGATTCACTAAATTGCAATAAAAGGGGCTTCACACAAAACAAGGCTCCATTCAAACATCTAACAATACTTTCAGATTAACAACTGCGCAAACAGTATTTAAAAGCCTCTCAGCTTTGTATGAACAAGGGTTAAGCCCCAACTGAAGCACTTTTGATAATGAAAAGCTCCCTCTGGCCTGTACAAAATCCAGTTTGACACCATCCAAATGGATAATGTCCCAGAATAGATGAACTCAAAAGGTAGCATTCAACTGGAACCAGTTTCTATTTGTAAACCCTGATGAGGTTTTTATGAGGAAGATGTCTAAGAAACTGATCCACAAATCAGAAGGATTTCTGATAAAACTCTTCATACATAACTGAGTACTCAAATCTCAAGTCCCCTTTATTTCCCATTGCAACTACTATACACTGCCCTTTATTAAGGAGACAGCAGGACCCAGCTGTGAAAGGACTGTATTTGATGAGCAAAGGTACCAGAGTCCATCATAAAAAAAGAGCTCACTTCTGCAGATATGGCAATTTAGGGCTTGTAAACTTTCATCCGTAGACATGTGAATTATATACTCACTTTGGATGTCTGATGTCTGGAAGAGAACGATTCAGAGAAATTTTATCACTCACAAAGATATTAAAGCCATTTTCCCTGTATGCCTGGTCCACTTGCTCTGCATCAGTCATTGGGTAAGGTTTTCCCTGTTCGCCATTTCCTACAGACAGAAAGGAAACAGGCATCATTACTACTAATTGGTGCTTAACTGGCCAGAAATTAATCCATACATCAGAAGAAAAGCAGTAATAGCCCTTTGAGAATTCCTCAATTAGTTTTGAGCTCTGTGTCATACTTAGCACTGGGGCAACTGTGCCAACCTAACCATTTTGTTTGATAAGCAGTTTTGCTACAAACCACTCAGCTGTGCAAACCATGGAAGCTAAAAGTCTTCCCTCTAACATCAGAAACAGATGAAGGGGCTATGGCAACACTGTGGAGGATCTACAGAATGCTTTTTGCTTCACTGCAGAAAGAATGCATATGGTTTAAATACCTCATCACTACTGCTTTCTTCAGCACAGATGGATATGTATATTTAACAACCTGAGCTCCTGCACAGGGGAGGTAAAGCCCTTGCAGACACACCAGTGTAATGCTGTGACATTCAAAATAGGTCTTTTATGCAATGTGAGACAAAACCCAGAAATATGGAATAAAACTTGCATAAGTCATAATTTAGAACATTTTCCTTACCTCTCTTCTTCCTTTCTGCATCTCCCATACTTGGGAAAGGTGTGGACACACATTTTTGATAGGTTTTTAAAACATCATGTTGCAGCTATCCTAAAAATACCAAAATGTTACCAAGATATTTTCACCTCAAAATGGTTATTGCGGAGTTTGGGGAACAGGCCTTAACGGGGATTAACACACAATAGCTGTTGCATCATGTCAAGAACATCTTGACCCTGAGGTTGAATATGCTGTTGTGCACTCAACCTGCCAAATAAAACCAAACTAATTAACAGCGTGTATTAAAACATTCTTACAGGAGTCTTACCTACACGCTCAGAGTCCCTCCTTATAGCTTCTTTGTTATGCCAGTCCTTTTTCCTTTGTCCATCACCAAAGTAAGGGTCTTTCTTTTGCCTCACGTATGATACCTTTTAAACAAAAGATTGGATGTATTAAATACACAACATGTGAAACCTTTCCTCAACATCCTCCCCTTCCTGTAAGAGGAGATTAAACATCTTCCTTAGGGTAAAACTATCACAAAGAAGTAGTTTTTAACCTGAAAGGAGTGAGGAAGGAAGCAAGTTTTGCTTGCCTTAGAACAGTACTTTATCTGTAGCTGTCAAGTGATGCTTTTTTTCACAGCACCATCATGTATGCGGACCAGTATTCTTAATCAGTGAATCTATTAAAACTTCCCATTTTCATTTTGGAAACATCCAATACATCTTACATCCTATTTAATTAACAAAAAAGCTGTAATGGGAGACCTACTGCTGGAATCATTATTAATGAGCACACTCCTATACCTGAATAAAATCAAAATAAGATTTAGAAGGTCATTTATTAAGACTCTTGCTGCTCAACTTAAAAGCAAATTCTACACAAGGCATGAGCCTCCACTGAACACCATCAAAGCTCCTCTTTTCATGATGTTCCTGGAATTCAAAGGCAATGGGTGCTTTGGAAACACGTTAGCAAATGAAAGATGGAGTAAATTCAGGATCAAAGAGACTAGTGTGGAACAAAACCCATGATACATTTCAAATACAGACATCCCCAAAATCCAAGGGCACATGTATACATATATATACATACACACACACACATATATATACTGTATTATCTAAGTAGGATTTAGAGTCAAGAGAACACCTCCAAAAATGAGTTTTCAATTATGTTGTAATATGCTGGCAGAGTACAAGCAGAAGTCATTTGTAGTATCATTACTGCAGATGTAGCTACACAAAGAATGTTGAGGTTTTCCCCTTTTAATTCCTTGTGACCTGCAGAGAGAACTCCACAGGCTAGAACTTCCTAGAAAGAAAAAGCAGCTTTCTTCCTTGGAGGGCAAGAGGCTTAGAGTCTCATTAATGGGTCAATCAAACCAAACCACCACCAAAAAGCAACGGTTGGCATAGTAACCTTTGCAGGGCTATCAGGCATCTCAGCATCTGGGACACAGCCATTATTTGCCTGACTAGTTAAAGTACAAACTCTTCCTTTTCATGCCTAGATTTGACTTGGAAAAATAGGAGATTTGGACATTTTACTTGTTATTCCAAGGCACCAGTTTACCTAACCATGCTCTGACAGACAGGCTCTGGTGAACCTTGCTACAAAGGCTTTGCAGATTATCCCCAGCACATCAACCCTATTCTACAACAGTCAGTGGGAAGGAAGACCTGTGTTTGATCTTATGAAATTATCACTGAAGACAGATTTCAGCTAAAATGTCAAAGTGAACTACAGTGGCAGAACACAGGTACATGTTCTGCTCCGTCTATGAAACCCTTCAGCTGTGCTGGTTGCATTACCATGCCTAAGGGTAATAAACCAGTGGTCTAATAGTAAGAGAGCTCAATCTGATTAAAATCTGACTTGTGAACTATTAGAACTTATATTTGATTTACAATCTCTTACATGGGAGAAGAATGAATTAGATGCTTTCAATCACAGATCATACTATGATTTACACTTGGCTTCTTAACATTTTGCAGATGGTGGCATATCTGGCAGAAGTCAAGTTTCGTCTATGAAACCACACTCAGTTACACACAACAGTTGAGTAACACCAATACTCAGAGCATTCCCCTTCCTGCTCCCTGCTATTCCATTTTATTTTCACTGAAGGAGAGCTGATGGGTGCTCAGGATGGACAAGAAGTCAGTTACATACAATCACAGAACGGTTATAGCGGGCACATGATGTGAACAAGTATTTAGGAACTTCCACTTGTGCCATGTGGAGCCAATAAGGATATTATTATGCAGGGAGATACGAGTAATGGGACTCTTGGGGCAGCACAGGAAGAGTAGGACTACGCTATGGGATGTGGTTAACAGTGGCAAAAACAAAGGCAACTGCCATAAAGGGTAGTTAGCAGGAAAGGCCAGAAGCAAAGCAACCACTTTAAGAGAAATCCCAGTAGGGGCAGATTTAGATTATGTTCTCAATTTCTAGTTACTTACCCCATGACTCTTTAATTTTCTTCATTTTTATTAGCTTTTATTTTCCTCTGATGAAATTAGATTAATCAAAAGCAATAGCTCATTTTTATGTTGTTAACTACTGTCCTTTTAGTACATGAACTCTATTCTTCTGTATCTGTATTTCTGTTACAGCACAGAATGGCAGTGTACCTTCTGAATGTCAATCTGCACCTCTACCAGGACGTAAAATGAAGATCACCACCTGCAACCCAGTGTCTTCAGCTCATCTCTGACTGCATGTGCTGAAGGACTTGCATTTGGCAAGGTAAAGAGGTTTCATGAGAGGCACTACAAAAGCCTCACTGATTTCCCATTACACAGGAGAAGGTAAGTGCAGCTCCAGAGCAGCAGTGGCTGTGATGAAAACCGTCTCTTTCTGGAAGGGTTCACTTGAATTCACCAAATATAAATATCAAACTAAAATGCTTCGCCTGCCTTGTGGTTTTGTAACCATCCCACTAAACACCAATGGTGAATTTCTACTGGCTCATAATGTAAGAGTACTGCTAAGCATCGTGATGAATGTGTGAGGCCAGAAATCAAATGGGAGGGCAAACTGAACACAACGCACTTAGGAGAAAAACTAAGCATTTTGCTTAGTCCTTGGATCAATCTGAGGCTGATGTCAGCAACACGATCACAGAGCACAAACAGCCATGGTATATGCCAAAACCAGCCAGAAACCTGGTGTTTGCTCACTGCAGGAGCCTGCTGCTGCTTTGACATAGTGGGTGCGAGCAGAGGAGTTCGAGATGCTTCCTTGGGGTGCGGTGACAGGGCACAATGAGAGCGAAGGGCAGGAAACCCAACTCCAGCATCTACCCATGACTCCATCTGACCTAATGCGCAGATGAGGGAATTAATGCAAGCTACATCTGACTTCTGATGTGAGCAGGTCTGGATGAGAGCTGTGAGACACGCAGCAGAAGCAGAAGCAGCAGCAGCTTGGTTATTTTTGGTGTAAAATAGATCAAACTTTCAGCACCAGGAAGCAGGTGCCTGTGCTACAACAGTCCACACATCAACTGCTCTGGCCACCACAGTGGTTTCTAGTTTTCCTGACAACATTCCAACCTCCCCATCACCCCCACTGAACAACTCACAGAGCACACAACCTTTCCATGAGATTTTTGCCTCTGTTTCGCAACATCCCTGCTTTTCAGGCCTGTTCCACCATCCAACTTCCTCTCCAGGATACTCCCTTGCCAGGAAAAGTCCTGGAAAGCTCTTGCAGAGCAGAACACCTCCTTGCAAGGAGAGCTTTACCAGCTTTGAGCACTAGGATTGTGCACAGGTGTCATACTGGGCATGGGAAGAGCTGGCAGGTCTGGATCCTTAGTACTTTAGGTGACTTTTGTCTCCTATTTACAGCACTCTGGAGTGGAAGAGCACACCAGGAAGAGTTTACAATGTTGTTATCCCTTCTGCCGCTTGCTGCGATTCAACACATGCAAACCCCTTACTGACAGTTACTCCAGAAATCCCACCCACCACTGAAGAGAAAAGTGTGGTAAGAGTGTCTAGGAACAGATCTAAAAGGAGAAATACACAGTGTGACTGAGCCTTGCAACACCTGCTGTGCACATGGTAACCCAGCACCCTGTGCCAAGCCCCATGGAGCCAGGGGTTAAATCGAATTGCAGGTGACTTGCAACCTCCTGCATGACAGAAACTGGTGAGGCTTTTGCTGCACATGTCAGCAACATGTATTTAAATACCTCCAGAGCAAGCAACCACCACACACAAGCAATCTAGCCACCGCAATACTGAAAGCAAGCAATAGTGCACCATCCTCCACTGCTGTTAGAAAAGAAATCACAAACTGCCACTGTATTATGCACAGAGCCCAAACAATTCAGGCAGACAGCAGAAAGGTCTAGTAGATAGTTATATTCCTTCTCTCAGTCCCAAATAAATTTACACACAAAACCATCTTTGGGCTGGGCTAAGCTAAACCCTGTAAAGGTTATACATGTCAAGAGAAAAACTTCAGTAATCCGTAAACTTTAAGCAAGAGGGGAAACTATGGAGTGCACACATCAGTTATCCAGATCATTCCCAGCTGTAATGTTTGGAGGCACACAGAATAAGTTATCAATCCTCAAGTCCCGGGGAATAGGCTCTGTAGAGTGCTCAGTCTTGGAGACTTACACGGACCAAGTTTTCCTCATTTGAGCACCAGCAAAGTTAGGATTGTAGAGGGTGACTCACTGTGTAGGGTTCCTCTGCCTGCAGTCCTCACGATGATGCTACTGGTCTGTACAACTAAAGCCAAACAAGATCCACACAAGATCATGTTAATCTCTATTGGATCAAGATACCTCTCTAAGTGGCTTTTAAAATCTCGAAGGTAGACATAGCTACAGATGGTCACGACAGACTTGCTGCATTGTGGAGCTCTTTTAGTCTTGGGCAGAGAAGTTACATTTGTCAATCCAATTCAGAAATGCTTCGTTACATTTAACTTGAGCAAATGTTAAGGGGTTGGAGGATTTCTGACTGTATCCCTTGCAAGCAAACATGGAACACTTACAATGGCTTTGCAGGTCCCTATTAAAACACCGTATCTGAAAAGTCTGCTGTGCGTCACTAACAAGTTCTGGCAACAATGCCTCAACATTAGATTGACTTTCAGGGCCAGAAAACAAGTATCAGTGTCTCTGCTTCAGTGACCTTGCCGGAACCCACTATTCACATAGCTCCGAAGGGAAGGTACATCTGCAGCAGACTGATTAGCATCCTGTTTCTTGTTAAGAATCACACTTTCAAGACCAACTTAATTTCAGCAGACTACCAAAACCAGCCAGCATGAATGATAAAACACTATCTTCCCCACTCTTTACTGCAATCTTTATGCTCGTGTTATCACCATTAGAGAAGCAGCATGCAAAGTTGTGGGCAACGCGCCACCATGGGCTCATCTATGTGCTCAGAAGTCTTGCTCTTTGTGAAAATGGGCAGGTTGTTGACATGGATGTTATTTTGGAAGCTCTATTTCCCCCTCCTCTTTCCTTTTTTTCCTCTTCGTGGAAGACGACTGAGCGCCAGAAATCCAGACACAGCACACAGGGACTAGAACGTTGCTTTTTTTAGTGGTTTCCTTCAGGGATGCTGCATGGGATTTGACTCAATTATGCAAATTACAAAACTTGATGATACCCTTCAACAGACACTCTAGACTGTGATATCTAAGCAATCTGCAAAACACAGCAAGTTTCCTAGGACTGACTTTTGCTTTAACTATTAAACAAGCATCTCATTTGCAGGAAGCTGCATCTTCTGTGTAATGCTTTATTTCTTATCAATTTTCAGTTTTATCTTTATTTCTCATTAATTTTAATTGCATAGGAGGAAGCATAACACTTTGGTCCAAAGCCACCAGCATATCCCCCCCGTTATTTGCATTTTAACAGTGGAACACAGTGACCATTGTTTAAACACTGAAGTTATCAATGCTGCATGATTAGGGTAAATTGGCATTATGGATTTGGATTTCTGTCCCTATAAAACAGTTGAGCAAGGATACCCCCTTGGCAGTTACCTGTTCTGCTCTACCTCAGCTTCACATTTTGCAAGAAAAGGTTAAAAAAGGTTGTTGAAAAGGTCAGTAGTAAACAGCAATGCTAAAAGCAGATTCCAAAGCACGAAGGGTTCATTATGATCATGTAGTCAAGCTACGTAAGTGCACAAGCCATTGAATTTTATCCATCAACTCCTACAGCAAGCTCGTAAGTTCTATTTCAGCTCAAGCACATTTTCTTTTCCTTAAGAATAGGAAGTTGTTTACCTCTAAGGAGCAATTACTTCTCCAGCAATATCTTAAGCTAATCTGCTGCCTGCTTCCATCCTTCATTTTTTAAAAACTGGAAATGACTTAAAGCAGAAAGGCACATTAAGCAATACATTGAGACTGGATTTAGACAGATTGCTGTAAACAAGCCCCTGCTGTTGTCTACCACGCTGTTAACACGCCGCCAAAGCAATGGATCAGCGTTCAAATGCCAAATGCACAAAAATGGAGTTTTAATTTTTCTGTTTAATCACTATTCAGCGTGCCTGGCTCCTGCCAGAGTAAAAGCAGGGCAGATGGAGACATGAGCCACAATTTTTCTGCACACAAGGGAAAAACCACTTGAAGTGCATGCACTTATCATAACACTGCACGGATCTCAAGCCCCATTCAAACCTTTTGCCATTTTGTTATTTTCTTTCAAAGCAAGGAGCTACGATCTTTGGAGACAGTGTTAAAGGGGCATCCATTCCATCCCAGGTCTCCTCATTTACCCCAGCACCTCAGCAAGTGTATCTTGCTTTTATATCCTACAACAAGATGAAGATGGCAAAAACCTTGGGTACAGCCCAGTTGTCATGATCTGTGTTATGGCATGGCAAAGCAGAAAGAAGAATCATCTGTAGGCAGATCTTCTTCTGCCTTCCAAAACCTCAAGTACTCAAGGGGTTTCAGAAGGTAGGAAACATGTAAGAATCCTCCCTTTCTCATCAGCAAGAAACTCAGGTTCTCGTGATCATTGAACCATCCACACTAAATGTAGGTAACCCTTTCATAAATAAATAGATCTTAAGTCTTATTGTACCATTAAGAAATGAAATTCCTTTTTGGTCTTTCAGATCTATTAGCATGTGTTGAACAACAAACTGATGCAACACCCATGCAGCACAACCATCTTCCATCCATCCCCTGTACTGGCATGGAAACAGCCGTGACTTTCAGATGATCTAATGCAAAACAAAAACGTCCCTAACATCAACTGAAGCATTTGTCCTGTGTCAGGAAGCTGCTCACAGCCCCGGTCAAAGCTTTCCATTTACTGGAACAAGAGATAGGACACCACTAGAAAAAGCAAGTGCTAAAAGCCCATCATGCAATCTACCTAAATGTTTTCTAAAGGTTAACTTTGGAAGCTGTTTCAGTCCATCAAAAATTTAAAAGCTACATTAACATAATCCATACCTTCAATATTTCAAGACCCACTAAAAGGTAATGCAGGACTAAATGGCATCACATCATGTGGAATAATTAAGTGCTTTCAAAGACAAAAAGCCCAGTGTATCTTATAGCCGTGTTGTGACTCAGATTGAAGCAACAGGTTCAAAGCAAACCTAGAAGTTTCCTGCACAATGCTACCATTTGGCTGTGATGCTCCCCTCTCCCACCTGAAGCAGCGATGACATTGAAACCCACATGGATGGATCTGTGCTTTTCTTTGAGAAAGCTGTACTTTGGAGGATGGAAATAACCTGCCTGCTTCCTCCAGAACACAGAGCCACAAGCACTGTGATCACTCCTGGGTCAGTCCTTACCCTGTGTTAGCTACTTAAAGCTGGACCAGAACCAGTTGAAGTGATCAGTTCACACAGACATGAAGCAGAGCCTTTCCTGCAGAATGCTCAGGGACAGACACTTGGTAGCTGCTTGTAGAGCTGTTAAAGAAGTATGCTCCTTGCAGACCACCAGGCATACAGCTCCTTGGTGGACAGGACAGCCCACTACTTGAGCATCACCCAATTTTAGCTGAGATTGTACACTTAATACAGAAAGTTATTTGTATCAAGTGCTAGAACAGTACTTAATTTAACTGAAACTTCCCCCCCCCCCTTTGAATAAAACTTATTAACTGAAAGAATTTAACCATAATTGCTACAAATCCCTTAGCACAAATGAGACTTTAGCAGAAGGTAAAGAAGGTACATCAGCTGATGAAAGTCTAAAGACACCAGCTAAGGACAGCAATATGACATCCAGCATCATCTCTATCAAACACCTTACACTGTTCTTCACCTACCTTTAGAAATAACATTACAGTTTTGCAATGTGTGCTGTTGTAAACTTGCTGTTGGACTAATGCAATCCCGGCTTTCAAAGTGCCTTTCCAACGAGTGCAGAGCACCAAGTTGGTGACTTCTTCCCCGGGTTTCAGCACACCTTGTGACAGCACAGCAATTTCAGTCTCAGACTTTCATTTCAGCAGTCAAAACCCCAGCTGGCCTAGTTTTGGGCTTCAGAACAAGATTTGTTGTTTTCATTTGCTCCACAACAGCCTTATCTTTTCTGTTCAGTAAAACATTTACAGCCCTTCCATCTACAGAAGTGCTCCATTTCCCATGTAGTAGCATGCCTCAGGAATCTGCTCAAAACTGGAATATGCTCCTGCAAGCATTTAGTCGCATCAGAAACCTCCTCACTTCCCCCCTCAAGCAATAGGCACGTTTCTTTGACCTTGCTTTAAGATACAGCAACACATTATGAAATTCCCAAACAAGACATTACTCCCTGGGTTTGCCTCCAGTCAAGATGGGAGACAACCTGTTACTAACCCTGCCTGAGGGATAAAGAGCCAGGAGGGGCTCCAACAGCAAATGCATGAAGTATGCAGATGTAGACAAAAGTAATCTCTGAACTGCCATTCTAAATGGGATTAAAGACTTCCCACCCCTCCCACCTTCCCTTTCTGCTTCACATGATTCCCAGAAACTGGAAACCAAGTGAGCTCTCCAAGGGAACCAACATATATTATCATGTGCCCAATAGAGTTGAGTTTTGACCACAACTTGTGGCAGAATCTATGAGTATAAAACCCAGAGATGCAATTTGTTTTCCACAGCATTTAGCACTATCTGAAGCTGTCTTAAATGCAACAAGCTTCATATTCACGGGAAGAAGACTGAACAAGCTGGTTTGGGAGACCAATTTGAGAAATGGACATTTGAGGCAGAACCTCTCAGATGTCTGCACATATCCATGCTCCATTTAACACGAGGAGATGGCATGCAAGCTGTAGTGGTTTTTTGTAAGGACACACTTTGGAGCAGCATTTCTGAACTCTGATTTACCAATTAGATTTTCAGATTATGCTGCATATGGTGAATAATCTACATTAAGATTTAACAGAAATGCAGGATACAAAACTTATTAATTCCATCACCTCCATGAATTCCCTGTACTGGAGCTATAAACTCCCAATCAGATTATAGGAATGTTAAACCAATTCAATCAAGGACTGCTCATATCAACACAGCTTGCAAATAATTCGAATACTAGCACAGAATCAAACCATGTATCATGCTAGCAGAAATCTCACTAAAGATACACCCCAATGAGCATCCTCAACACAGAAATACTACACAAAAGTGAAATTCACAGCTCTCAGACTAATACAGGATTACAACCAGGCTTGGCACTGCACATACATGGACCTGGTAAGTGTTCGACTGCAAATTGGACTTCATTCAGTTTATTATAAAGTTACAGCATTTGTAACCATTTGAGTGATGGAAGAACTATGCCAATCTGTGCCTTCCATAAAATGGAATCTACCTGCATGAGCATCAGTCAGGGCCTTGGGAAAAACTGGTGCAACTCCTGGTATAAACTGGTATTAAAGAGATGGGTGCTAATGCTGCACCGTTCTTTGAAGCAAGGACAATACTACTTGTACAAGATAGCTCCTGCTAACTCCAGTAAAGCAAAGAGAATCACAAACACTTTATTTTCCACACTCTACATGCAGTACCTTCAGTGCCAACATTGCTCACTTGCCTTACAGACACTGTGGAACCAACAGTACCTGGAACAATCACTGCAACAGCTTTGGTCTAGGGAAAATAATTAAAACCATTGTTTTCAATTAAATATTTACTATTCCTTCAGGTGGTGCTCCAAACCCAGTTTGTTTCCTGATTCACACTGTTAGCATTGGTCTCAGCACAGCTTTTTGAGCAGCAAAACAGCATTTTTCTGGTTTTCAGCAATGGAATACCACTATTTTCCTTTTAGCTATTTAAAGGATTTTAAAGTAAATTCTCTACCAGCCTCCTGGCAGACTTGATGCTTCTTGACAGTGTTATGTTAAACTGAAAACATCAGCACTAAAAAGCAACATTTAACACGCCTCTTCTTCCCAAACAGTTATTTAACTGCTGCTCAGATATGAGGTACATTGCACCCTGCAATAACAAATGCACAGATCTGCACCAGGATTGATCACACTCAGAATCAGACTTATGTTATTAGCCCAGTTACTCTGAGCCATGCTACCACTGGTTTCCCCTCATTAATGTTGTCAGTTCATTTGATGTCCTCATGCTTTGTTTGCACCTCCATATTCTCCTTATACAGCAGGCAGCACACAGAATTACTGCCCTTGATGATAAGAAGCCCTGCTGTACACAGCAGTGCAGAGCAGTTGGGCTGTTGGAGACTCTTTTACCATTACAATGTTCCCATAAGCAGTCCTTCTCATCAGGAATCATGAGCTGCTCTTTGAAACCAGGCACAGCTGCGTTATTGCAATGGGAATAAAAAGCCAAGCACAAAAATCCCAACTTCAGTCTTCAATCTCTGCTGAGAAACCAAGCCACCAGTGACAGTTTACAAAGGTGACCTGTAGAACGTGCACATCACGCTACTAAGGAATAAAATCCCACCATGGACTGTATGGGGAAGGTTCTCCTATACAAAGCTCTGAGCACCTTAAGAATAAATGGTGTCTATGATAACAGATAGAGACTTCTCACCAGTTAAAAGCTGAAGTGCCAAGTACATGTACCCAGTAAGAGCGCGTCTACCACCCTTTCGGTACTCCTCCCTCCACAAGAAAAGCATTGGCAGACTCCCTGCAGTACGTGTGTGTATGTGCCATCTGATCGTACTTCCCAAGTTTAATACATCTCTCCTAAGCAAGCTGCTCAAGAGGTCTGGCTCCACCCCTTTGGAACACAGCATGAAACTGGGAATATCAGGCATCTTTATGCCATCCCAGGGCTTTTAATTGTCCATGTCTCCACCCCAGGCTGACCCAAGGCCAGGTAAGGATCAAGTAATCCACACTGAAATGTTTAATCTAGATCCTGTGTGGGTACATTGGTTCCTCTTAGAGATGCTCTGCTTTCTAGTAATGATCACCACTTGTAGTTGGCAAGAAGCTACCCTATTGCTCACAGTCCCAATGCAGCAAGAGGGCACGATACACCTGGTTAGGCACAGTAGGAACTGATAAAATAGAGTGGTTGGGCCTGGGAATAAACTGGTTGCAAGTCTCAGGGCATCTGTGGAAGACATATGACATTTTCAATACCTGGAAGATAAACATCTGGGGAATGAGGAAGAGCAGGGCTGGGGATGCAGATACTGGAAACCTGCACATGCCTAAAAGGTAACATCACTTTTGGGTGTCACCGTGAAAGTGACAAAGAGCTCCTAACTGCAGCAGTGTCAGGATTAAAAACTAAGAATCAAGTAGCTTCTTTCTGGGACAGGCAGCAGCTGGGCTGACAGGCAAAATTACATGACTCAGTAATGCAAAACTGAGTAAACCGAGTCTTGTTAACATCCAGATGGGAATTCACTCAAACCTAATAAAATCTTACATGTTTTGATGCAAACATTCAGGTCATGTGTCAGAACAATCTTTGTAGACCCTAGAAAATGATCTATCGATTTCAATACCGGAATGAAAAGCATGCTTGTTAAATCTGCTGATGTTGCCAGTTGTGTGGAGAACAGGATTAAAATTCAGAAGTGGTCCTGGCAACAGAACAATGCATCAAAAAACTTGAGATACAACTTCAAGGGTGAGTAAAGGCGGCATTAACTGCACAAGCACAAGACTGGAACGACTTCTTAGGCAGGTGTTGAACAGCTGTTTTACCATCATTTCTGTGTGATGACAGATCACAGATTGTGGGAATCTGTGTCCTACTGCTGGGAAAGAAGCAAGTTTCATCCTGAGATATTTACAGGAACATCATACATAGAAAACTGGAAAGTAATGGATGCCGACTAGATGCTGACTAGGGCAGAAAGGAAGGGCAAGTATTACAATAGTCCTCACACTCTTCCACACTGCTGTGAAGAAGAAAGTTGAAAGACAAAGTTAAAAGCACAACACATGAAATTATGGAAGAGAATTTACAACTACATGAGAAATTCCTATATTCCATCTTGCGCCAAGAGACAGGCTTTGAGGAGTCTCATTTTACCACAAGGGTCTCTCCCTTGAGAGCACACTGACAACATCACACTGCAGAAATATTCAGTCCACTTCCTGTACATGGCTACAGCAGCCAAACAGTCTCATAAGCATCCAGTTGGAATCACATAAGATACACACGCTGCTCTATTTTCTAGATTGACTCTAGTTCCCATAGCACAGTAAAACTATAGTCCAAAGAAAGTGAATTATTTGGAGCATTTACTGTCCTTCGGGGTCATTACAAGAGCATAGCAGTTAGCCCTATGATAAAATATAAATATTCTTCTCTATGGCACATAGCCTGACCTTGGTATAAGGAGGCTCTATGGGACTGAGAAAAACTGCTATATAGCAGGGCATTTGCTGAAACAGATGTGGTAGCTTGTGATACCAGAATAAAGAAGTACCCAATGTGATTTGAACATGTTATATCTAGTTTTTTTATGAGTCTCACCTCATATGGAAAGAATATTGTCTAAGCATTAGACAAAAAAAAAAAGAAAAATCAAAGAAATAATGGTTGTCCATGACATACAGCAGAGAATGGCCAACACAAACTCCTCAGATTTGCTTAGGTGAGTTTTCTACCAAATTTTATTAAACAGGAAAAAAGGCTGCTAGGACTATTTCAAAGAGGGTGGGTTATTAAAGGTTCTGTTGCAGAGGAGCTGAGTACGCATACTCTCTCTTATGTCCTCTAACAACTTATGGTGTTAATGCCTCATGGCAGAAACAGTGTTGGGGAAACAGTGCCTCCACAAACTGTGCAGAAATGCTGAGCTCCAGTTCACCTAGTTGGAGGAATTCTGGAGGTGAGGCTCTGTTCAGTCGTGTATAGAAGTAGCTTGAACTATCTTAAAGCCTTCTTTCAATGGGAGCAGAATAAGCCATATGCTGTACCTAAATTTTGGGTGTTTCCAGAAGACAAGCGCAGTTGTTTTGGGGAGTATTCAGGTGAAGTTTGGATGTCCCTTTTAAGAGGCATGTTCACTGGCTTTCAGTACAGAGAAGGCTAACTCTGCTGAAAGGGGTTATGGTTAAGGCTGTTCAGCACAATGTGAACAAAGTATGAAGTCCCACAGCCTCTGAAGAGTGGTGTCCTACAGAGAAACAATGAAAGATCATGGGTGTAACATGCAGCATTTGATAAAGGCTTTCATTAGCCTCTGATGCTGTTTGTTGGTCACTTTTTCTCTCCCTCTTGGAAGAAGCACACACATTTTCAAATCAAGCTCTACAAGCCTTAATCACAACTGACAATCATGGTATGCAGAGGAAAATCCACCTCCACTTTGAAGTTTGACTGGATGCTGACATTTAACATTCGTCATTCACTGAATTCTGTGACTTCTTTAATTGCAATTGAATAGAACTTCTTTTACAAAAAGTTCGTCCACTTCAAGCTCTGGTTTTCAAACGCTCTGTCAGACACACACATCTGCTGGGTGCAGAAGTCACCTTCAAGGAGTAAGCAGGCTGAGGAAAGCGGGAAGGAAGAGATGCAATTAATGATGATGAACTGGCCTTATTACCATAGAGGACTGAAGTTCAAGATTTGTTCTGTCATAAGTGAAGAATCAATCTGATTAATTTTGCCAATATCCATTCTTTGGACAGAGTTTTTCAACACTGCTCAAAGAAAAAGCCCTGACCTGATGAGAAAGAGCAGCTTAGAGCAGCCAACACTACCCAAGACCTGTCGGCCCTTCAGACCCATCTCCTGACCACAGGAAGCTTTCAGAGACATCCCTTTTGTTCACGGCAACAGCCTGTTTCATAGACACTTGCTGAAAAGTCTCTTAAAACCTCTGTGACAGATAATAATTCAAGACAAAGATAATGGTTCCCCCTGCTCTCTGCAAGTGAAAAAAGAGTTTTCCATTTCAGAATGATTTGAAGGAACCAAACCACAAACACAGATAGAGAAACACAGCCTATTACAAGTTTTCAATAGCGACATGCTCAAGGTATGAGCACTACAACATCTTAAAACCTTTCAGCATAAACGAATGCTTAAAAAGTTCTGAATGACTTTGCTCAGGAGGTGGACACCACCGTGTGCTCCATCTGACCTTACCAATAATCACTCAAGCTTCAAGTCTGCTGCTGAAGTCTCCGTTGTAAGCAATTATTTGCCTCTGTGCAAAAATCTTCATTTCATGCTCTGTAAACACATCTCCTTGTGAAAGACCAGCCTGCCCATAAAGATTGCTTTGACAGCCTGGTGACCATCTCCTGCAGCAAGTGCCTGCAGCGTGTTTCAGTAGATAGAAACATCTGGTCTCCCCTCAGTAAAGGAGAGGACAGAAGGGGGTGACATGTCTGTGGGTGAGCTATACAAAGGGAGCTGGAGAGTTTTGCACTTACTTAAACCAGAATCACTTGACACTGTAAAGTTAAAGACAACAGTAGTTGCTTTCAAGTGGCTGTAATAATCTGTCACGGCATTTAATCAACTAACCTGTTTAGGAAAACATCATCTCTGCAGTGCTACTCTTAGGGAAAGGATGAATGAAAGACAAAGGGTATTGAAAGAAAGATGGCTTTTTAAGACGAGAGATGGTTGTCAAGCTCCAGGAAGAAAAGCATCACACTCTTTACCAAAACCAGTACTAATAAATAGGCAGATTATTTAGCCCAAACCAAAGTCAGCCACACCTAAACCTGTGAGCAATCTCTCTCTATGAGATCATGGACATGATGCTACAAGACAAGCTTTTTTTCTGCCCGAGAATGTTAGCCCGAATCCCAAACTTAATCCATTAAATACATAAGGTTCTAGTTTTGGATGTCAGCATATGCGAGACCGCTGGGGGACAAGCTACATATTTTAAGGCAATATAAAAAAGCAACTGTCTTCTGAAAATGCAAGTAAAGTGCTACATGTGAAAGTTACCACCTTTGCTAGAAAGGCAAGAGAATCATAAATATGCCAGGCATTTAATGCTAGGAAACAACTCAGCTTTGAATAATTTTATGCTATTAAGAGATGCACACTGAATATGGACTCGGATCACTTCATAATTCATATCTAACACATACTAAAAGTCAGCCTCAGACTGCATAGCAAGTTGCTATCTACAGTGGTCTTTCAGATGCATCTAAATTCACTCTGGCATGCATACACAGCAATGAAATACTTTCACCCCTCCTCAAGTTTCTACTTGTTTCTCAGTATTGATTCAGAGATGCCTTCAGCTAGACCTGTTTCCCCATGCCTCATGTTATAAAATACTGTAGGGGCCACACATTAAATGACCTTGTCTTTCTTACTTCTAAGAACATCTCTTGAAGCTTGCAGTAACAGGCAAAGAGACTTCAACATTTAAGTCTCCATACGATGCTCCCAGATTAGGAAATATTTATGTATTTCCATAAACTTACTACTGTGCAAAGAGGCAAAACAAGTTCACCATCCCCAAAAGCATAAGCCAGAGCAGCTGGCTATTATGAATTATACAAGTAAAAAGCTCAGATAAACGTCAACATTTCAGTAACCCCATTCAGGACAGCTGCTCACAGGAGCTTCCATAGGACTGGATTTTCACAGGTTACATTAGGAAGAAGAAGGACCTTAACACTTACTGGAATGAGGAGGTGGCAATCTTGTCAAAAAAAAAAAAAAAGAATCTTAATAAATGCAATTTGGTGGAATTACTTTCCAATTTGTATAACAAAACCAAGCAAAAATCAAGGCTACTACGTACCTTCCAGTAATACTAACCTTAGATTGATAAATCCTGACACTGCTGTCCATGGCCTGAAGTAAATCGTTGCAATTCTTTGAGCAGGTGAGACCAGTCTTTTTCCTCTACACACCACAGCAAAACCAGTTCGCCAAGTTAGACTGCTATTGGACACTCATCACCTTTGGTAGCAAAGCTCAGGTGAAAGGCTTTTTTATTGTTTCAAACACAGCTTCTCTCATCTATCTACTTTAGAGAAGGTCCCCATCCAGAGCCGTACGAGCCCAGTGGAGGAGGAAGCAGGCTGCAAAGTGGGAGCAATATCAAACTGCCTCCATAACTGAGACAACTTGTGTCAAAGACCTCCTTAACACACACCATTTGGTTACTGGATCATAATTCATCAGGCAGGGGAGCATGTCCAGGCAATTTACTATTCTTCCTATCTCTACCGCTCAAACTCAAATTCGCACGTTCATACTCCCTCATACAGGAACACGTATCAGTCTCTGCTTTCCCCAACTTTCAGGCTTATGGAACCTAAGAGGATAAAAACTTCCTAAAGCCAAAAGTTGCTTCTGTAAAAACAGAAGGGAAACCTCAGTGCCAGCCTTAAAGGAATCAATGCTTACTAGTCAGTGGGAAATTTAACACATTTTTGGCGGCTTGAATATACCTATGTTTAACATCTCCAAAAGCTGAATCTCATTGGTTCCTGCACATTAAACCACCTTCCCTATATAAAACTTTAAGCAGGCACTTCCTTTAATTTTCAGAATGGCATCAAACCCACGCTAACGTTTTAATCTCAGTGACAGCCAAAGAAGATCCCAATTAAACAACACCACCACAGCAACACTGCTCTATTTAAGTAAGCGTCTTTGCAAGCTTCAGAAGGATCACTGCGCGCAAAAGAAACCTGCCAATGCTCATGTAGTTAAAAGCCTTCATCACTTAATCCTCCATCCTCAATAAGAACTACTCTGGAACAATTCATGTAGCAGCTCTCACTACAATAAGCTAAACATTTAATTTCCAAGAAGGGAAAGTATGAGGAAACTAAAGCACATCGTGGTGAATTGGGAAAATTCAATACATTCACCTCCAACATTCCTTTAAATGCATTTTCAAAAGGCAGCATTTACAGACAAGACAAGATATTCCACTTAGACCACAGGGATGAGAAACCACCCCAAATTCCTTCAAGCTCAACAGAAGCCAACTTTCTGTTAGTTCCCACTAAAAGCAGGATCTTCTTTTCCCTTACAAGAAGACAAGCCAAAGTTCATAGCTACTATGGATTTAAGAGTATTCAGATCAATCTTGCAAGTGCTGCAGAAAAGTACTGTATGCTTTTGATTGATGCTTCAGAAAATGCACTGTGGCTTGTCTCTTAATCAGAAACGTGAGGACTTCAGGCTCCATAGCCAGTTCAGGGAAGGGATCTCTGTGTCTAAGTGCATTGAGATAGCTGCAGCTGAGGGGCACGTACTGTCTTTGAGATGTCTCTCTCCTGAAGAAGTTATGGCAAGAAACCAGAGCAAGGTCTAGAGATAGTAGATGTCTAGAAGACACCCTGGATGAGTGGGGAAAAAACAGCTTCCTTGCTCAGGTGAGAAACCACTGAGAAGGTAACATCCAACCTTCAATGTAAACTGTCTTAATACTTTGTAAGACAAGAAAAGATGTCCAACCAAACACATAAACAGTTCTATAGCAACTTAACAGAACTCTCCCTCCCCAGGTATTTGATATATACATTATCTAGTCACTACAACTGGCAAGTATCAAACCCAAACCTTTATCTGGATGTTTCATTTGTTATAACACATTAACACAACCATTTAATGCTCCCTACAAATATCCCGTACAAATGAAAACTTCTTCTCTTTGCCAGGCATCAGTGAGAGCTTTTGTTCAGCTGCACAAGAATTCAGTATAACAGTTCATACACAGGAAAACAGCAGGCAGCAGTGAATGTTCACCATCTCAAAGCAGGGAGGGATTTGCTAGGAGGATTGTATCTACTAAGCAGTTCTAAGCACTAATGTGAAATAGTAAAAAATCCAGATCATTAGACTTGAGTTTGCTTGATTTGGCTCCCTGCTGCAGGGCAGTGTGCCATGCCCCTTCAAGGAAAGCATGCAGGTCCCTGCTCAAGCAGTTACCCATTGATGCTTGCCATCTCTAATCTTCTCTTGGAATTGTTCCCCAGTGCCAGGCAGTCTCTAGGGGTTTCAATGAGCATAAGCTGGCTTGTATGTAAACTGCTCCAAGGCTCTTTGAGGGTAACACAGACTGGCAAGAAGATTCTCACTGGTTACCCTGTGTGGTTCAAATGATACATATCGTTAATCGTGTAGATATGTAAAGATACACACCTTGTTCTGAAATATCTGTTTATAATTAAAAAGAAAAAAATCCTTGCACAAAACGCTACTGATAACACTGAAGCCATCCCTATTTCCCTTCAAAACTCTATAAAGATTTTTGGCAAAATCCCCAACAATGTCGGACGTTTAGGACCACCATTACTCGATGAACTGCTGACATCTAAAGTTACAGATGTATTGCTTCTTTGGCACATCCCTGCCTAAGGGGGCATTTCCATTACCTAGCTTTGAGCATCCTGCCTGGAGGCACTCAGCCTGTGCTCTCAGGACATCTCTTTCTACTCCTGTGCTGACCAGACTGAGGACTCCGGGTGCTCTGTACTAAGTCACAATTCAGTGAGGTGTCAGCAAAGCACAAGTATTTCCCAGTCTCCCAGGGTATGGAAAAATGAGTGAATGGCTTATGTAGTCATGGATCAAGCTGTCTGAATTTTGGAAGTGAAAGACATCTGATGCAATTCCCATGCCAATAACCATATAGTCCCTTTTCCACCCCAAAACCATACATTTGAACATGCAAGCAACATTCTGTACTCCACAGATATGTATCTATATATATGAAATGCTCTTCTGGCCAGGTGTCCAATTCAAAGCTATGGAGGAAGGACAAAAAGCACAGAAACTTCTTTAAGTTCTTGACTTTAATCCTGAACAAAGTAATTGAAATATCCCATACATTTCTGTAGTACAGGGCCATGCTGTGTCAGTGACGCACAAACCACAACACTTCCATATGTTCGAATACATGCTTCCATTTTTTCTGCCTTAATGCTGAAAAGTCGTATGCCTGTTCCAAATTCCAGTTCAGCATTTAGATAAAAGCTGAAGTACCCTTGCAAACAAGTGTCCACCATTCAGTATTAGCAACAGAGGGCCAGTAAATAACTGTGCAAGCCCATCTGTGGCAGTATTTGTTCCAGTCTCTATATGTGTCTCAGCTAACACCTGGGCATGTCACATGAAGGAATGCTTTCAGATAGCAAATCCCCCGAAAAGGGAAGAAGGTAAATTTTCCTCAGTTCAGACACTGAACATTTAATTCCTAAAACTTTATTTCCAACATTTCCTCAGAATATACTGCATGTAATATTTAGAGCTGCTGGCTTCCAAGAGACATTTGTCAAAGCCCATTTAGAAACGATAATGCCTAAAACATCTGCAGGTGGTTATAATGCATCAGGAAAATAAAGTTGTCTGGCCTCAGCACCATGCCAACGCTTGAAGGGGAAAAGAAAAATCAAACCCATATGCCTGCTCTTAGTTTAGTCCCAAGCAATCTATATTTTATATGCTAAGTTACCTTTAATTTTTAAACTCCCATGAACTGAATTCTACTAACTGGACTTTTTGGTCTTTTTTTAAAAATGTTTTTAAAAAGAAATCTTACATTTCCCATAATCCAGCCGATTTTGATTGTACCAAACATCCAAAAGCTTTCTGGTAAGGGGCGTAAGCTCCAGAAGTTATCATAAAAGTGCCAATCCCAGAATAACTCCCTTCACTTCTCCCCCACAAATAAGTTTCCTGTGATTGTTTTATCCAGGCTATCCCATTACCAGTGCACACAATGACATCCTTTCCCTAGGAATTTACACTGTGATTTTTAAGTTTAAACTCCATCTCAGATAAAGAGTGGGTTACTGAGTAAGAGCAGGGATTTTAATCCAGTCAGAAACTGTCATGAGCCTGGTCTCCTAGTTCCCCTGACAGAAAGTCATTCAAAGAAGGTGACAGTGCTTTCCTGCTTCAAAGGTTCTTGAGCTTATATAAATCAGCACAGAGCTAAAGGACACAAACACTGATACTGGAAAAGCACAGTAACGTACATCTCTGGTATAGCTGAGACTTACAGGGCTGTGGACTCCTTCCCAGCAACACAACAGAGACAACATTTCACCACTGTGCATGGAACCAGTATGCTCTGGAAAGCCTCTCCCTTCCTTCAGGGAGCACTTCTACACAAGCATCCAAATGCCACCAGCTCAACATGCTTTTCCTAACTCTGCATTTGCTCATGCCAAATTACTGTATTTAAAAGTCTTCCATGGCTTTGGCTTTAGAGACAACTCAAGCAACACACTCCGGAAAAACAGCTATTTCAGCTGTTCCTATGGCCCACACAGGCATTTCCGTATGGAGTGGTTGAAGCCAAGTGAAACAACTTGCCCAACAAGCAGGCAAGCGTGTCTAACTCAAACAAACAGGAAATGCTCAGCACAACTTTGTGGTCTGTGAGTAAAGAGCCCCACAACCCTAAGGACAGTCCAATGAACAGACCCAGAGGGAGAACACGGTGAGAATGATACATACACTGCAAGTGGGAATCCTCTGATCAAACACATCACTTGTGCTCGGACTGAAGCAAAGTGGTCCAAAAACCGTGTAAAGCTTCCCCAACTGCTCTGTCCCAAACCCTGTGGTTTTGTAGGTCAGAGAGAAGCAAGTGTCATACAACTATGTTATTGCCTTGTCTTTTAAATGCAAACAGCACTAAAACCTCCTTTGCTCTAAAGGAAGCACCTCTCCCAAACAACACAAATCTGCAGAATGCTTCCAAGCACAGAGCAGCAACAGGGGAGCAAAGCTTGTGCTACAGTACCTGACCTCTCTGGGTAAGACGTTTTAACAAAGAAATTATCTAGTACAGTGACAGAAGAGGCTGAATGCAACATATTTTGGGTTCTTATCTCCTGGGAAACTTAAGGAAGATAAATGGCCCTGTCATACTTTGTTCTCTTAGGAAAGAGATGTTTTCCTTAGCCCCATAGATTAATGCACTCACTTATTGCCTTCACCGCTTAATCTCTGATCTCAGTGCAAAGTTGGTAAGAATTGCCTCCCATCCTTCTTTCAGAACACAAAAGACACTTCAGAATTTGTCTTCAGCTTTTAAGTGCTCCAGAGCTACATAGCTTCCCAGTAATGCTTTTGCTGACTGACCATTTAGCAGGCTTTCCTGTTACTTAACACTAATAACACAGCAAATACCAAGACAGTCACCCATTCCCACTGCAGAACCTTTAATAAGGATATATAATTACATGGCTTTTGATACATCAGAAAGTTGTGATGCAAAACCATTAACATTTCACTTCTTGTAAAGAATTTTGGGCTGGTCTACATGACAACAGTGCTCTCTATAACCACACATCTGTTTTGGGGCTGAGTACTAGTGTGACATTTTCAAGGCCAGGTTGGACAGAGCCTTGGGTGCCATGGTTTAGCGTGAGGTCTCCCTGTCCGTGCCAGGGGCATTGGACCTGGATGATCTTAAGGTCCTTTCCAAACCTGACTATTCTATGATTCTATGACATACTCTTGCAATTTTCAGTCAGCATGTGAACATCAACTTGATAAGCACTTTCATGGCTGCTTATGGCTCGCAGCAAACGCAATATAAACTGCCAAGGTTCAGAGTTTAGGTTTTTTACACCTTTTGCAACTTTATAGAACAAAGCAAAATGTTGAAGGCCACCTGCAAGCTCAGGAGGACACCTCTGCACTGGCTTCATCGTCAAACCACCATCCAAGCTTTCCCAACACTGGGGTTGAGTAAAGGGGAGATTTAATATAATGTCCTGCAGAAGGCAGCTGGATGCATTAGGAAAAGGTGACAACTCTATTGAAGCCACTGGCTCCTCCAAACCACCTGCACAATGCAAAGAATAACGTAACCAATGCCGAACATGAATTTGGAGAAAGAGCAAACCCAGAGCTCTCTTATCAACGCATCTTTTAAGCTAAGAACTCTGCTTTACAGTCACAGAAATTCACTTCCCTGCAATACACAGCCTACTCAGATACACAGAATACAGTGTGCAGTGTGCCTTTAAAATTCTCAAATCCTAATTAAAACCCCCAAACAGCAGCACTCGATCCATGTCAGTACACATACCTAAAAGTCATGACAGGGTTTGTGTTTGAGGATCTAAGCATTGTTTTAACAGCAGAGAACCACCTCTTCTCTCACATTTTGTTAGGGGCAGGCCCAGAACAGTGCAACTTGTCATTAAAGGCACATCTCAAGCACTTGTTATCTTCAAATCACATTAGCAGCATATTAAATACTTGCAGCACCACAGCTGTGTGAGCTGCCAACAGCTCCACACTGTGCAATTCTCCTGTGCAGTACAAACCCCATCATCTAAGATCAGCCAGTGTTAGAGAAGCAGCCACAGGTTCTGCAAAGCAAAACAAAAGCATTTTAAACAGCAGTTAAGTCTATTGTCTTACGCAGCACTCTCTAGTCTGACATACCCAGGGATGCTGGAAATGCCCTCCCAGGAACATTAGACATTTTCATCCATTGCTGCTGAAGGACCAGAACTACCCAATTACAAAATCCTAAAGAATGACTCAATGGCAGTTCACAAAAAGACTCCTGCAAGGAAAAAGAGATAATAATACATTTATTTGAACTTATCTGTAACCGCAAGCAGCACAATCGTACTTTGTAACCCATAGCAGACAGCAGATCAACTCGGAAAGGAATGTATGGCAGCTTTCAAAGACTCCTAGAAAATGCCTGGAACATTTTAATAACTTGACTTGAAAATAAATCTTTAATTAAGACAGCATTTAGAAAGTATTTTCAGAACAATCTGGAATCTTGTGGAATGTGTTAAGGCCTCCAGGAAAGCCTGCTCTGGCCAAGAACTGAGATCAGGCATGATGCAGAGAAGGGAAGCAGCACTCAGAAGTAACCAGCATGACCCAAGTCTTAACATGCAATTTGCCTGTTTGCCTGTATTTGGCACCAGGATCACCCTTGCCCATCCTTTATCATGTTCATTTGAGGAGTCTGGTCCATTTTTTCCCCCAAAAACTATGGCATTACCCAAATCACAGTCACACAGGACTTGACTTATTGCTGCTTACTTCACACTAGCAAGCCACTGCTAATCTGCACACCAATAAAAAACAGCAAGGGAATTAGGTCAAGGGAGCTTAAGAACTAATAAAATATGTTGTTTAGGGCCCTATATCCACAGCTCAGACAGCACTTCCTCATCCACAAGCAAGGAGCAGACATCTAAGTCAGGTTCAGATGGCCAAAGGGTCTTTGTCTGGATACCAATGAACTTTTCTTTACTCTTTATAGAAGGCTTATGCCTTGAAAATGTCTATCAAATATGTGCAGTTCCCAAGAGATTACTTTGAGGAGATTAAACCATGTTGGAGTGCTGTAAAAACTTTAGTAAACTACAGCAGGTCTCTTTCTAGCAATAGAAACTCAAATATGGAGCAACAAAAGCTACTGCAAATGCAGACATAGCTTTCTTTCTGGAAGTTGCCCATCCAACTGATGCCACTGTTTCTAAATGGTACAGGAGATTGCAAGACACCAAAACAGCTTAACATTTACAGTTTGTTATATATGTAAAAGGTTTCCATGATAGACATTTTCAATCTCAAGCCATAGACCACCAGAGAAACCAGAGCTATTCTGACACATGAAAACAAGACAGGACACAACTCATCACCTCCAAGACTGCTGCTTTAGTGCAAGCGTTTCCTGAACCTGCTGTGCATTAACTGCTGCTCCAGAATGCAGTTCCCACCTTTGAGCTGCATGGATGCTTTGGGAGCACAGATTCAGTTCCATGGACCTGATCATCCACAATGAAAAATTAAGGCCACTCAGGCAATGCCATTAACACAGATTAATAGTTCTGTCAAGCACTGTCAGATCCATCGGACGCCAGCTGTCTAGTACAAACCTGCCAGCCTTTGTAGAGATGGTGCCAAGTGATTTGCCCATTGCAGCCCATTCTGCCAGCTGGGTTTGGGATAGGTTGCTGTCTGAGAACTAGATGAAGAGATGGATGTTTACTTCATCTTCTCCTTGAAGTTCATTGCTCCAGAGAAGCAAACACAGTCTCATTCCCACAGCAGTCCATGCAGTTGGAAAGAAGCACCGTTAGTGACTGCCCTATGTTGGGCTTAAATGTAAACCACCATGAAGAGTAAGAATGTAAACTAGCACAAAGCAGCATCCAGTTTCATACTGGGCACACAGCTGCACACCAAAGGTGTAAGAGGAAAAGTTCTAATGGTCTGACTATCCAAGGAATAACACAACCTTCCCTGCCTGCCCTTTCAGCCCCAAACAAGTGAATTATGGAAATCTCATGTGCAGCAGTCAGAGGAGAAAAGGTCCAGCAGCATTCCTTGTGCTCTCTTATTGTCACTTCTCAGCAAAGTTGGTAAGCAGAAGTCAACAGCCAAGAAACAAAACCCTGTAACGTGGCTGAAGTGATGGCACAGCACTACAGGGCAGGGATGCACCTACATTAGTTCTTGTCTAATTCCTGCTGTCATTTCCCAAACATGCAGCGTTCCGGGGACACAAGCCAGCATTTGTGGCTACTGGCTGAGCTACAATAAATCCCTTTGGAAAGCTGCTTTGCAATTCTTTTGCTAAAGAGCATTGTTTGATACTCCCATCGTTTTGGCTGCAGATCGCAGTAATCTCTCTCACATACTCACCATAGGCTGTCCAAGCCATTGTGCACACTTGTAAGGAGGATATTTCATAACATAAGCTAAAGCCAAGATTGCTTTACACCACAAAGACTTGAGGAGCTTCAAGAAACCAGGTGATATCTTTGCAACTGCTGCCTCTCCCTCCCCACTTTTTCAAGTATTAGTACTTTTTAAGATTAAGATCTTTTGGGGGAGACTCATTGTTTCAAAGAGTTTAGCCCCAGTAGTTACTAAGCAGAGCTGCTAAAGTCAACACAAAACACATAAACCCAGACATGCAATTAAGTTGTTGGATTAATTTCATTATAGTTGAAGAGTCCTTTCAGGGTCCTTGCCAACCAGGTTCCTCTTTTGAGAAGCCACTGAGAGTTTTTAGAAGCTTTATAAGCTTTTCACCCTGTGATTTCAGACAAGATCCAGGTTCATGAACTGATGTCCTCTGTTCTAATTCCTGACCCTTCTTGCTCACGGTACACCATACAGATGCAAGAACAGGTTACACACACAGAATGGTGATGTGTTGCACACTGTTCTGCTTTAGGAAGCCAGAAGAGAATCTTAACTGCATAATCTAGCAACACTGAACATGTGTCCAAACTTACTCATGTTAAGCTGACAAAGTTTACAAATAAGATGGAAGAGAATTTTCTCTGGTATTCTTTTCCACCTCCTGAACAGAGCAGATTGTCAGAGCCAACACACAAGTCTACCTTAACAGCGCATCACAACACTTGACGAGCAAGACAGTTTTCAATAGCCTTCCATCAGAACGGGAGGGATGAACATTGTGCCCCATGCATCTTCCAGTCAAAGGCACTGCCTTTCCTTTGCTACCCAGGAACTTTCAAAGACCACTTGTACACATATTTCTGCTAAAACACCCCCAGATTTATCTGCAGGTAAAACCCACACAAACCTTACAGTACCTGAAGGGGGCCTACAAGGATGCTTGAGAGGGAATCTTTATCAGGGACTGTACTGACAGGACAAGGGGTAACAGGTTCAAACTTAATCAAGGGAAATTTAGGCTAGCTATAAGGAAGAAGTTTTTACTGTGAGGTTGGTGAGGTGCTGGAACAGGCTGCCCAAGGAAGTGTTCAAGGCCAGGTTTGATGGAGTCTTAGGTGCCATGGTTTAGTGTGAGGTGTCCCTGCCCATGGCAGAGGGTTGAAACTCAATGATCTCAACATCCTTTCCAACCCTAACCATTCTATGATTCTATTACTAATAGATCTAACTCCAACGAGCTTGAAAAAGCTTTCTTTGCTAAAGATGTCCTGTTATTGTGAAGGCGAGACTCACACGTGAAGTAAACTGGTGCTCCTCTTAAATTTCTACACCTTTAACAGTTGTGAGGAATTTAAGAGATTAAAAATAATCAAGGTTACAAAGAGCCTTTCACAGCGAGCTCTGACAAAGCTAAGAAAAAAGAAACTACATCCAGAAATCTCATGCCTGACCCAGCAGATTCAAGTATAAATCAAATACAAAGCCTGGAGACTCCACACATCACAAGACTGAAAACACCAAAGATCTTTACGCACCGGATTCAGGCACCAGTGAAAACTCAGCTGTCCCTTTCAGAAAGCTGGGCACTATTTGTGACAGTATAAAATCAAGTTATTGCAGTGCTGAGAAGCTGCCTCTTTTTTTTGGTGCAAGCACTAGCAAACAATCTGATTTTTAAGGCATTTTCTATAGAGCAATTTTAGGGAAGGAAAATAAATATACTTTCAGGGGATGTCACTTCATGGGAAGCAGTCTTCCTTTGGGTGTTTTAGTTCCTCCTTGAAGATTTCTGACTGGGCCTCCTGTGTGCCATAGAAATACAAATCAATCCTCAAGAAGCCATCACTCCCTAAGGGGCCCAAAGAATTTAATTCTGTTTTTTTAATTATCTCAAGAGGTGCATAAAAGCAAGAACTTTACAGATGAGCAGAAAACCAGACCTAAAATAGCTTTAAAATCTCTTAGGCATGAGGAGAAATTCTACACAAAAAAAAAGCATAAGATGGGTAAAGTCACAGCTGTATTAAGCTCAAGACAATTATTTCATAACTTGGATTTAATAGGACATAATTTGTCTCCTTGCAAAATTTCTTTGGGCATTAATAGCCAAATGCCTACTCCACAAAATGTAGCAGTCTAACACATTGTTTTTCTAGTTTTCAGGAATTCTCTAACCTCTTGTGACTTCCCTTAATCCAAGTTGTATTAAGTCGCTCTGACAAAGATTTTAGAGGGGAAAACAGTTTTCATAAACAAATACTGGCAAAGTTCAAATACAGCCATCAATTTTGACAAAGGGAACAGGGCACTTTCATTTTGCTCCCATTTATACTGAATAGACTTTTCTGTACTCCAACGTAACAAGATATGAAGAACAGGGTAAGGCAGAAGAGCATCTTTTATCACACTTGAGTGATGGCTGCATCTATGATGTTGAGGGCTAAACAGACAAGAAACTGATGCTGCAATGCTGTGCATCTCACAGCTGAACTTCCAGCTTTGTGATTCCCACAGTGAGGTCTATGTGCTTGAGTGAGATCTGTAGGCACCTGCAGGCTCAAATTCTGAACAACTGAGTAAGACAGGCTTTTAACTTCCAATTTCTCCAGGTCTAAGACACATGGCTCTTAACGTACAAGAGTGGCCTCTACATCACATAAGAATCACTCATATCTGTACGCAGATCAGTCTCTGCCTGAGCCCTTACATCCGCAAAAAAAAAAAACTCTCCCACTTCCTAAGGCTTTCAGTTTACTCTGGCATAAACAAGGCATGCAAACACCTGTATTATATAAAGAGTGATAGATTTAAAGGGCAAACAGTTTTCTAAATGTAGAGGAAATTACAGGAAACATACAGAGACAGGCATCAGTTGCCCTCTTCGTTAAACCTCAGCTGATTTGGAAGAAAGCACATCATCCACATACAGATAACCCTAAAAATAACCATTTTCCATTCCTACTGTAAAACCAATCCATGAAACACTACATTTCTCATGTTCTGTCCATTCAGCTTTTTTCCTACACACAACCATATTTCGCCTGCTTCATCCTGCAGCACTGGTCCCACTAATCACTGACATATGCTCCAGCACAGAGCATTTCCTCTGGCATGCTTTAAAAAGAAGCATTGTCACCAGAGCAATATAAGTGCTGGCAAATATGGTCTGTCAGATTTTGTTTTCTAGGACTATAAAAATAGACTTCACTGCATTAGGCTTGAAAACTCATACCCTCTAGTAATAATTTTAAAATACACATTTTTCAGATGCCTTGTTGCTGTTTTCAAATATCCAGAGAGAAAAAATCTGTAGGTTTAGATTTCATTTAACATGTTCCGGTTAAGCCAATCTTTGAGTTCTTCTGCACCACTGACAGCTAATTTATCAACAATGCCAGTGTTCCCTGCTCACGTGCATCAATTCACTGCTTCTCAGATGGATTTCTACTATAAGCAGCCTCCCATGGTAAAAATATTAGCACTTGGGAAGCCACAAGACAGCACTTGTTTCCAGAGCTCAGGCCTTCCACCCATTGTAACCAGCATCAGTCTATGCTGATAACGGCTTTGGCCAAAATGCAAAGATAAGGGCCTTGGCACACACTGAGGTTTGGGACAATTTGCAACTGCTTTCCCAAGGACTCTTTTGCTGTAATCAGCTGGCCCAGGTTCCTATTTGCAGAAAATACACAACTATACTGAAAGAAAACTTATTATGTTCTATACACAGGTAGTCTGCAGCAATCAGAACTAAGGACAACACAAGCAGGACTTTCACACACTGAAAGTAACACTTTTAAAGCCTTCTGCATCTTTACTTCCATGCCCTCAGAATCAGGCAAGCAAAATAATTGAGAAGTCTCATTCCAAACACTTTAAGTTGACCAATCTTCTCATCTTCACTGCTGTGAACAAGACCTGTGAACATATGCTGGGTTTCTGAAGGGAGACTCTTCCCCCCCCCCCCCCTCCAACCCAGGCTAAATTAGTACCTAGAATCAGATTCCAAAATAGCCACAAAAAATGAGGCAGCAGGCAACAGTGAAACATCAATAGCAGCTTTAGATATTTCTAACACAATCAGCCACAGCCTGAAAAATCAAAGAGAAGGGGGAGTCCAGAGTCTATTTGATGGATCAGCAAAACTAACATATGCAGTGGAGAAAAAGGGTTGTTCCTTATTACTTGGCTAGCACAAACTAAGCCCTGGGAACAGGCCACCTGGAAGATAAATGAGAAGACAGAAGATAATCACAGGGTTCACTTCTTTCTGAGATCCAGTATAAGCCTGTTACACAGTGGCTAACATGAACTGACAGTTGGGATAAATTTAAGTGACCTTCCATACCGTTGTAAGAAATAACTTACTTTCCTAACTAAAGCCCTTTACAACACAGTTGTGTTTATATTTCTCTAGTTTTGGGGGTTCTGGTTTTCTTTAATGAGGGAATATATCTTGCTTTTACATATCTGAGCTGAAAGTAGTCCCCAAAGAGAACCCCTTCCAAGGAAGCAGAGTTAAGATTAAAGTCAGTCTGAGCAGAAGTAAAGGATTGCTCACTCTTTTAAAAATAATAATATAAAAAAGAGAAAGCCAAGAAAAAAACCTTATGGGATGCCAGACCTGGTTACATGGTTATTTTTGTATCATACCCCAGATCAAAGTCGGGAAGACTCTTCCTTTTCAAAGGAACATCACACTCCAAGACACCTTTGAAAACTTTGGTATAAACATTAAGAACACTCAAACTCTGTTTCACCTGTTTTATTTATTAAGCAACAGCTCATACTTACTAGTCCCTGTGAACGTTTCTCCTTTGGAGTTCATCTGAAGCATCAGAAATATCAGGTAAGCTCAAGAAAGAAAAAAAACCTCCCTCTTTTCCATCAGGGAGAAAAGCTCTTTTCTTGCTAGCATCATGAACTAACTTCCCAAAGTAAAAGTAACTTCCCAAACGAATTTGAACACAAGCGAAGATAATTTACACAAAGACAAGCCTGTATGATCTTCCAAACAAGACTGGCTACTACAGGTTTTAAACGTTAGATCTTCCAAATTATAATAATCCATAATAAATTATTATGATGGAGAAGAGGAGGACTTCCCTTTGAAAAGTCACCTTAGCATGTACATGTAACTGCAAGAAAAGGATTTCTGGCTTTAGAGATCAAACAGGGCAGAACTTCTTGTAACAACTTAATCTTGTAAAAACAGTTGTTCAAGAGGGTAGAAGCAAAGCAGCTCTGCATGTAGGAGGCACAGCTGTCAGCATTTCCAGATCAGATCTGACAAAGCTCCAAACATCACAAGCCTGACAAAGTGTCATTCTAATCACATTTTTGGAAAGGGGTAGTAGTCAAACAAAAAGGAAGAGCTTGGGCATCCAGAAAGTTCTTGCAGGACACAGACTGAATTACTGTTATTCTGCAAATCCTTTATATTTATGACCAAACAGCTCTACAGAAGGAACACAATTACAGACATCCAAGTTAAACAAACAACCTGTACTGGGAAAACCACCCTTCGGTGTCTACTTGCAATTTAACCCCTTGGTTGGTCAGTATTTCAGTAAATATCTGCAGTTTCTGTGCATTTAAAAGAATATTCTGAAATGCCTTTTGGAAGTCTGACTTCTGCAGTCACTCTGTGAACCACAACCACACAGAATGGGCCAAGTTCCTTATTTGAAAGCTACGTCAGGGAAACATGTCAGGTCACTGCTACATCATCTACACAGAACATACATGTGAGAAATACATTAGTGCTGAGGGGAGACACTCTGAACAGAAACTGGTTACCTCACTGCAGAGGTGATGCTCAGTCACCATTCACCATTCTGAAAGATGGTTTTTAGAAGTTGCTTTCTGCTACTTGTGGTAATTGCAATACAGAAAGTATTACAGCTGAAAAATTACTAAGGAGTGGAGAGACTGGAAGACACATCTGCAAAATGAAGATTAAGGATGAACTTCTCCACCAGACTGAGCAGTGCTATGCAGTCAAGCCCTCACTGACTTCATTCTCCCCCCCTTCCTTTGCTTTCTACTTCTGGCGAAGGAAAGAATCACAATACCCACAGGAGTTACAGCATCTCACTTAAAATCGTGTTCCCACTTTAAACCCTTAAAAAAGATGCAAAAGAGGAAAGGCTACAAAACATTACTGACCTTTGGTACAGTTAATGAATACTGTGCTTTAGTTCAGATGCCCAGAGCTGCAATAAGACCCAAGGAAGCTAGACCTTACAAATGAGCTGGATGGCATTTCCTTGAGCTTTCTCACAAGGAACACTCATTGAAATAGCTAGCAGCTTGTGTTTCCAAGAAAATGACTAGCAGAATAAATATTTTTCTTCATTTTTCTCAACAGCTACAGAAGATGTGCTGTTGGTGGTCATCAACCATAGAAAGATAACTTATCAAGAGGGAAGGCATGAATCCTCAGCAGAAGGAACTCCATGGCTGGGATAGTAGAGTTCAGTTGTAATAAAATCAACAGCTTTCCTCCTGAAGCAAGTTTCTACCCTGGGTATTAGCAATACCGGAGCAGTGCTTGTACTCCACTGTAATTGTGGTTAGAAAGCCCTAATTATAGATATATGGTCCAGAGAGCTCTCTTTTAACCCTGGAGCTAAGATTAGAGAAAATGGAGGAACCACAGAAGGGCAGAGAAAAAAAAACCACCCTAATTATCTAGAAAGAAAAGCAAATTTAAGGACCAGGAAATGGCAGACTTTCCTTCTTTGAAGCTGTGATTTAAAGCTTTATCAAGTCTATGAACAGAAAGAGACACGTCAAATGACACATTTCTTGTATTTTAGGGAGTGTACAGGACTTTGGATGCAGAGCTGCCAGCAAATCTCAGACACAGCAGAAGTTACTCTTTTACCCAGGCATTTGAAAAGGACATCTGTCTGGCAACTTATTGCACTACATATTGATTTACTTATCTGTAGCCTTCTCCAATTGTCTGCCAGACCCTTTATATCTAACAAAAGAGGCACAGTCTGACAAGCCAGCCATAATTTGATATCCAGTACTACTTATATTCTTAACAAAGCTGCTTAGATAAACACCCCCTTCCTTGTTACCTTTTCATCATCCAGCCAGGGTAACACACAATGCAGGAAATACAACCACAAGTGCTGGTTACACTGATAGAAGAGATACCATTACCACTTAGACATTATTAGGCTTCATGTCGAATAAAGCAGGACCAGTAACACTTCCTAGCTCCCTGAGTTTTAAGAAGCAGCATGCCAGATCTGAAGGTAAAACCACAAGTTAACTTGTAAAGATAGAGAATTAGAAGTTTATTCATCATGAACAAGGCAAAAGGCAATCCAAAAGTAGAACATAAAGATTTAAAATTAGGAAGGGGGGAGGAGAGGCTATTTTCCCTGGATTTGGAATTAAAGCATCGTGCTGTTTGACTCCTGAAAGTGACTTGAGCATCAGGATTTCTTCAGGAGTCTGTGAAATCTGATAAACACATTCACACTTGCTGTTAACTGCTAAAAATCCCCATTGACAGCTATCGGCTTTGCAACAGTCTGGGAACTAAAGTTGTCAGAATATGTTCTTCTGGAAGCAGAGGAATCCCAGCCAAGCTGCATCTAGAAAGAATAAGAGTGGCCAAACCACAGCAGGCCTGACCAAAACCCTTCTGTGCAGGGACATGAGCTCAGGTTAAGACCAAGCGCAAGTGTAGAGCAGCAAGGCCATTCCCAATGGGATTCTGAACAGGAATAGATACAAAATTAACAAAAAGTAGCTACTCAGCTTTAACTCAATCTACCTCAGTCTGATTGAATTAACATTTCAGTAATATTTAAATGAACGATTATTTAAATAATCATTAATGCCTGATTTCTATTGCAGTATATCCCACCAGAATTCCTGATTTTTAACCCATTCAGACATGGAAAAAAATCCTTTTCAGTTTTCAAGTACAGGTGATGCAGAGAAAATCTACAGATACACTCAGGTCACTTAACCTGAAAATACCTATTACTATTAAAAGATCTCACATGCACAAAGTCACTGAAGCCACCTCTCTCCCTCTGCCTACGCAGTATCATGTATTATTCATGCTACTATCAAACAACCTAAAGCAGCATAACTTAAAGGTTACTCTACAGAGTACCTGCTAACTACAGAACTAACAGGAGGGAAAACATGAAGCTTGATGGACACTAGAGAAAGTGTGTTCTCTGATGGTAAATACCACAGCAGCTTTGTCTACATAAACATTTACACAATCCTGAAGTGCCATGAACCTCACCCCGGTTAAGGTGCACTAGCACAGCTCTGCTACAGTCAACAGGACACCAAGGCAGCAGGTTGAAATGCCTGCTTTCAGAGAGGATCTAAATGAATTTCAGTGATACTTCAAGCACACAGCAGAATACCTCCTACAAACTCCTTATGGCACCCTACCAACTCTTCACTTTCCAGAAAGAAGCTGAAGGCAGCCTCCCTGCATCGCCTGGTGTAGGAGAAAGCTGCAAAGGAACAGCAGCCATATTGCTTTTACACAGGGAGAACAATCTCCTCAATGATTAAGCTAGACAGGATCTATTCTCATGCAATGTAAAAGTTACAGTTGGCTCCATAAGGAAACAGAGCGACAGGAAGGTAAACTGTGGTTCTTTATCTTTTTATAGTGATGCCTGTAACTGTATTTAAACAGGGAGTGGAAGGTGATATGATCTAACTGAAAGTCTGCTCGATAGCATTTTTCTGCCTAATTTCACCAACACTGGTGGTAAGAAACTTCATTAGTTTATTAGTCCATTTAGTCAAACACATGGCAGTTAGCTGTCACAAAGTTTGTAACTATAGATGCTCTTAAATCTCGCTTTCTTTCAGGATTTGATCCATATTTATAGAGCAAAAGCAAGCAGTACTGTATGATTATGGCTTTCATTGATGATCTAAAAAGTAGTCCAGGTATCAGAAGCCAAAAGTTTTGCTGCTCAAATCTTCATTCCAGAAAGAAAGGGAACCATTGCAGCTATTAAGAGCTGCATACGGAGCAGGTTTGAATGTCAGCGCCACCTGCTCCATGATAGAGATAACCTCCCCTAAAGAACAGCAAGTATAATAAACCTTTTACTTTCACGCAGTACTGGAGACTCAGAACACAGCCCATTTGTTCACTGTGTTGCCAGCACAGTGAAAATCACCAGAAGGAATAACAAGACACTGAGTGAAGACCACTGAAAGCTCCAGTTTATTAGAAGCATATTTTCCAAGTTCTGCTTTGCACTTCACAGCTGTGGGATGATTTTGGCCACTTCATGTTCACTTCAGCTCACTTTGCTAATCAGAAGTGAGTCCATGCTTATCTAGCCAAGGAATTTCACAAGAGCACTGAAGTGATCAACTTCAGAGTAGCCCATACTGGAAATCAGTCACTCTTTATTCAGAACATGCTCATTCAGCTCTAGCACTTGCATTTCTAGTCCTCAGGTACCCATTGTTTTACACTATGCTTACCAAAACAAGCTTTTCAGTTTGCTTTTCTACACAGCTGCTCTAACAGGTCTGCAAGGAGCCAGGCCCCAGAGTCCTGTGGCAGCTGCAAGGTTCAGGGCACAACCAGCCTCACTACTAAAGAAATCTGCCTACCAAGTATGGCAAATTGGTTGTTCTATTTACTTTTGGCTGGCAGATTGCTGAAAGCTTTTCCTCTCACTTTCCTGAGCCCTTCTCCTCCCTCCCCAGCATTGGCAGCACAGAGTCTGCTAAACCACCCTCTTCCTTATTAGCTTCTGCCAACCACAACATGAAGCTGACAATCCTTGACAGCTTCATAGCTACCCCCAGGTCAGAATGGCAAAGCCAATCATCCTCCTCTGCTGAGGAGGACACAGCAGCAGCAGTCTGGAAGGCAGCACAGCATCTCTCCCCGTTCAGCTCATCATTAGGGCTGTTATTTTCAGCAACACCAGCTGGAAACTTTAAGCTTAATTGCACTAAAGTCATTTTACAACCCAAAAGTTTCCAAAAGAGGCATTCTCACAAACCATTTTTCCATCACATGCTTGCAGTGGGTTCCTCATTCAGAACATACCAGAGAGCAGGTACATCCCACTTCACTCCAGCCGGCTGGCAGCAGAGGGCACCACACAATCACCTATGTGATTTATACACTTCGATCATGCTCATGGATTAATTTATAGAGCACAAATTACTACTATAATAAGCTACAGGGTGACTCCATAAAGCATGCATCATGTTACATGAAAACACATGCAATGAAAGGCAGCAGATTTGCTACAATGCTTTTAGCCAGCAATCCAAAGAGATGCTCAAGCTTAGCATCTCTCAAAGTTTAAATGCAACATTCCCATAATGGCAGGCATCATGTAGAGTGAGGATCTCCAGCCTGACCACACAGATACAAAGTAGTATCTCTGCTGAATCGCATAAATACTTGCATTAGCCCAGACATAAACCACTACCCCACAAACTAACTCATCTGTGGTTTACATGCTGCAGGATACATCATTAAACATTTTGGCTGAGGATGCACAGCAGCCTCTGAGGCAGACAGCAGAGATTCAAGAGACTAAAAGACAACCTGCATTTCTCTAGCTTTTTGCTATTCCTACATTTGTTTTTACTTGTTGAAAAAAGAAAAAGATGACACTACACAAAAGTTAATCTGCATTAAATGAGCACACTGATACGCACATACTGGTGAACAAAAATGTACAACCATGAAGTACAAGAAGCTCCTAAGCTAATATTCTTGCTGTCAACAGAAACATTTCAGTACCTTGATACTATCATCCCCATTTAAAGCCATGATGTTAGCCAAACCTGTTACATACCCTGTGGAAAAAGGACCTCCTATTCATACCATCCGCAGAGCTGTACATACACTGATAAAAGACACTTCTGAGCGTGCAGCCATAGTGAGGAATAACTCAATACATCAGCTTTTCTAAAGAGATTCGCAGCATGACCTTGAGGACAAGACCTTGATGACTTACAGCCATCCCTTTGCTGTGGAGCCAGAAACACCCAAACAGTGCTCCAGAGGAGCAAACCCAAAGGCCAAAGGAAAGAACACAGACCTAATCCACCTTATTAAAGCAGTATATTATTTTCAGCCACCATAAGGTTTCCCCTGAATGTGTAAATACAGGAGCAATTAGGTACCCAGGCACTTCTGCAGAAGGCCTTTAGCACCTTTCCTAGAATGTATTTACACGGCTTCTGATTGCTTCATTTTCTGACACATTTGTTTCAGGCACTCTAAAGATTAAATACGGCAAAAATCGCCTACACTGATACATCACCGTTTTGAAGGTAACATGCAGTACAAAAACTCCTTGCAGCTTTTAAACTTCAGATTTTAGCATCACAATTCTATGTTCTCGCTTTAATTCTGCTGTTTCTTAAAACCTTCCCTTCCAACCCCCCACCTTTCACTGTTACTCTGAAAGATAAAAATCACTGACTGAAACAGCAGATACTGTTTAAAGAAGAAGAATGAGCCTGGACAGAGATTCCATTGAAAAGCTCAATTCTGTATCACATCCGAAATGTCCTCAATTCAAAATTAGCCTGCACAAAAAGGCAAATTAAAGCCAGAAACAGAAGAAAAATCTTTGACTGCTGTATCATTCTTTATGAGATAGCATCCTATCATCTAGAGGTTTAGCATTAAGAACTCAGCTTTTCAGAACAGCTTCATGAACAAGCAAACAGCATATTCATTTACAAGCTGGAAGTTGATTAGTAAGTACAAAACCCATGGATGCCTGTCAGAACCAAGGAAGAGAGGCTGGAACTGTTGAACCTGAGGATGCTCAAAAACCTCTCTGCAGTCAGCTAGCAGATACCTCTGTGACAACAGTGAAAAAAAACAACAAATCAAATCCCTCTGGTTTGTCTTTATACTGCTTTATCTGAAGTTATTTTTACCAAGAGAGGCAGCTGTCCTTTAGGACATCCTTTCCCTTCCTCAATGTAACAGGAACCATCATTTCAGGGCCAAATCCCTCAAGAAAACAGGTGTATGATACAAGCATTTCTTACTCTCAGACCCACTGCAGCCTCTAACTCCACCTTAAATAGAGTGGAAGATGAAAACTTCAGTCTGCACCTCAGTAACTCTGATTTACAGAGGCGCAGAGAGGTTTTATTGCAAATTCTCCTGTAAACTGCACAGACATTTCCTGCCCAGCTCAACACACCATCAAAACAAAAGCAGATCTCAACTTACTGGCAGCTGCCATACTTTAAGCAGACATAAAGAAACAGCGTGAACATTCTGTACAACATGGGCAATATGGGCTATCTAAATATTGAGAAGTCTCAACACAGAAATCAGCAATGAGGAACTGCACTGTACAAACTGCTCAGCTTACAGGTACCCAAAGCCCACAGTACCAGGACAATGTCTGAAGAGCAACAAAGTCAGTTTCACTATTTTTTTCACCCTTATAGATTTGACCAGAATTAACTGCCATTTCCAACAAGGAACTTTGAAGCCTCCTAAGAATCTTTACCGTTTTTCTCCTCACCACCTCTGGAAGACACGATTTCACAATAGTCATTTCATCATGGGAAGCTATGGAGCAGTGGACTACAGGGCTTGATCTTTATTAATCATGCAAAACAGATTCCCTGCATCAAATAGAAATACAGGCATAAGGCAGTAACATCAGGAACTCAGGTACATAATGATCACTGGGTAGGTTAAAAGGATGTCTGTGAAGGCTTTGGGATCCACTACAAATTGATGCTTTATGGCAGGTAACAGCTGATCCCTTTCCCTCTTGGCATTACGGGGATATAATGATTATACCTAGACGCACCAATTGCTTCAATTTCAGAACACATTTCTTCTGGAAAGGAAGAGTTTAGACTCAGTTTGACTACAACGCTTCCCGAGAGTCTTCTCTCCCTCAGAGCATAAATTGCCATAGTAGATTTCTCCACCTTTATGCTACAGTCATAGTGGCAAGCCTCCAAGGGGGGAAAGAATTAGGCAACTAAGAGTTTTAAATCGTTATGAACAAGCAGAGCTTTGTAAAGTAGCGGCCGAACTAATAGTTACACACTGACATTTCAAGCTTTCAAGTCCCAATCATTCCTAATGGTAAGCCAAAATGAGAAGACAAAGCAATCGCATAGCCAAGAGTAAACGCTGCTAAACCGAGCTTCCAAATGTCTAATTTGAGTGATCCAGCCTCCCTGTCTCACACACTCAACAGAGAGATTTAGCTGTTAAATTTACTACTACTCCAGTGGGACAAGAAAGGCATGCAGTCATGTGCTGCAATATCTTCAGGCCACGTATCCAGCAGGCATCTTCTGCCTCTCAGGAAGAGTTATCCACTCCTCTCTCCCTAAAGGAGGCTCAGCACACAGACGTAATCCTCAAGCTCCACCTGGCACTTTCTACTAGCCCTTGCCTTAAGCGCTGCGGGGATCCGGAGGTAACAGGTAATGTTTGCTCCCTGCCCCTTCCCAAAGCAAAGGGAAGCGGCACGTCGAAAGGCACACCTCTGGGAGGCAGAATCGCCGTCCTCTTATATGCAAGGATGGAGCAGGCGCCTCTTCCTTACCTCTTAAAGCAACAAGCCAAACCCCTTGTGCTGTATTCCCTTACCAAACTCAGCCCTAAAAGGCAAGCAGACCCTCCAGTCCGCGCACTTATGAACTGGCGAGAGAGCGCTCGCGTTCCCCTTCCAACCCTGACATCGCTAAGGGAAAGGGGCTCCTTGCTCAGGGGCACAGGAGCCCACCCCTACACCCCTCTTCTTCATCCCCTCCTCTATAGGGCGGCTACTGCTTCTCCTCCGCGCACAAGCTGAGCCTCCCTCCGTGTGACCCCCGGTCCCCACCGCACCCACCCCCCCCATACACACCTCCCCACACCCCGCGACCAACGACACTCACCGGCGCTTCGCCAGCCGCTACCCCCGGCGGCCCCGCAGCGCCAGCGGCGGCGGCCCCAGCCCCTTCCCCGCCGGCTGCCCCGCCGCCCTCCAGCTGCCGCTCTCGGTAGAGGGACCAGAGCCCCACGTTGGGCAGGAAGACGAGGGCGGCCAGAGCCAGCCCCACCGCCTGCAGCAGCCGCTTCTGCTTGCGCCGCATGGGAGCCGCCGGCCGAGGAGGCTGCAGCCGGGAGCTGCGGGAGGGAGCGCAGCGCGGCCCGGCCCGGCCCGGCCCCGCCGCCCTCACGGAGCCAACTTTGCCCCGCGCACGGCGGCGGCAGCGGGCGGCAACTCCGGCACTTCCGCTCCGCGCTCTGGGGGAGGCGTGGCCTCCTTAGCCCCGCCCATCGCGGCAGGGAGGCTCCGCCCACTCCCCCACCCCACCCATCACCCCGTGCACTCCCGTCACTAATGAGTTTCCCTTAATGAGTCTTTAATTAATTACGGCTCTCGAATGATGCCGGGGCACCCGCGGGGGCTTGGGTGGGCGCTGCGGGAGAGGGAGGGGGAAACCGAGGTGGGTAATTGCTCCGGAAAGGGTCCGCAATTAGCGATGCCCATAGCAATTAGGGATGTATTGCAGGAGCACCTAGCCTGGTTCTGCGGAGGGGATGCAGGGGCTTCCCAAAAGGATGCAGCTCGGCCCTTGGGAACACTGGGGAACAAGGCTACTGTCCACAGGGCTCCATGGATGAAGATCCCATTCCCCGGCCTTCCGACAGATGGGATCGCTCGAATCAGCTCCCCAGCAGTAGTTCCCCTTATGAAGGAATGTTCATTGGGGTACCAATTAAGTGGTTTTTACTGTATCATAAACTAGATAATGTTAGGCAGTGGATGGTGGGGGTGTTTTAAGAAGGAAACAACATGGTACAGCTTTTCCAAAACTAGGGAGTGGATGAACTCTTCAACTGGAGAGCAAATAGCTCTGGCGATGAGAAGATGCTCAGCCAGGGAGCTAATGTCGGCTAATGCCAACAGCAAAGCTGTGATAACCCCGAGCCCTTCTGGGGACCACTGAAATAAATATTGTCTCTTCCAGTGTAAACTCCGGCAGGGAAATGTGAATAACAGCAACAGAAATCTACAGAAACCACTACACCCCCCACATCTGCAGCCCTTGCCACCTTCGCCCCACACCAAGAAGTGGATTTAAACTTAAATAAACTTCCATAACCCACTAGGTGGCATCTTCCAGCAGATTTCAGTGCCTGCTGCTAGATCCAAATTATCGAGGAAAGCATTTGGGAGCAAGTTACAGTTCCCAAGTCTAACTACATGTTGAGGCAGCTTGTACTTTTATTTTAATTATCAGTGAGGTTTCGCTGCCAGCTGATTTCTTTACTAGAGATGTTAATGTTTCCATTGTTCCTTCGTGGGTGGAGAAGATACTGACCCATGAAATCCCTTTGCTTCTGCCTTTAGAGCAAAATGTATTCCTTTTATCATCACTGAATCACCTCCGGCAGAGCGGAGACTTTGGCTGCTGTTGAATAATGCATAGCCCCTAAAATTGTACAACAATGAGGCTACATATATGTTACCTGGTACTATGAGACTGCAGGCTGGAAAGCTACAGTGGTCTGATTTAATACTGCAGTGCCAGCGTGCTGCCATATGGACCCTTATAATAACATCCCCATCCCCTTGCCTCTGCAAGAGCTCTTTGAAGAGTGGTTGTGAAATAGCAGGCAGTTTCATAGGTATGCACACAGGATTACAGCCTGCCCTTGGCAGAGCATCCTCATTTATATAAAGAAATGACAGCCACAAAGTTTTAGAGTTAATTAAAACAAAGCTACTCCCTGGCTTGACATATGTTTAAATTTAGGATTGTGAGCCTGCTTGCTAATTAAATGTTTGCCTCGTAAATTGACTTCGGCAGAGTTGCACAAGTTGTAACTGGGAACACAATGTGGCCCCATGCTGCAGGTAGATCAGTATTTTACATATAAGAGCATCCTGAATGATCAAACCCAATAAAGAGACTCATAGGAATTAAAATGGATATGGATGCTCTAGGTCTTTCCTTCCCACTCTAAGACAAAGTAAATATTGTTGAGGTTACCAAGTCATTTATAAGCCATGCAGCTCCCAAATAGATGTATTTCTTCTACTAAAGGTCTGGTACTTCTCCCTGTCCTCTTTCTCCTGAAGCGTTTTGGTGCAGACAGAGCTCTGATTTTGTCCTGTTGGATGCAATGCCTTGGGGATTAATTTGGTACATGCAAAATAAACACAGATTTATGTTTCTGAGAAAGAAGAAAGCCCGTGGCTTTTAAGCATCTAACTGGAAAGGGAAATGATGTACCATCCCCAGGCATCTTTTCAAAGCAAATATAGGATCAATTAATAGCAGCTCAATCCCCATTTGGAAGCTCTCTTTGCTAGCAGGCTGGGCTGCCTGGGTTGCAGCTCGTGTGTTGAGATGCTGCAGGGCAGAGTACAGCAAAAGTGGGTAGAGGCATCATAAAGCCTTGGGTGAAGGACGAGGATCAGAGATAACCAGAGGGACTTGGGGTGCTGGGAATGGGCAAGAGAGAATTGCTAATGGGTGTGGATGTGACAGGAGTTCCTGGAATAAAGCCCACAGATGGCATGATAGCATGGAAATGAGATGGCAGAGACAGGGAATCAGTACTGTCCTGCCTTCTGGTCTCCTCTGGCTGCAGCTCCTTCAGGCAAGGACTGATTCATGTGAAAGGCTGGATTCTGACCTTGGGACTCCTGCAGGGGTGGGTAATGGAAAGCAGTGGGTCCTTTGCATCCCTGCAAGAGAGCTGAACCATTATGGGATTCCCTCTCCTGCTAAGTGGTCATGAGTGAGACAGGCTTGGTTTTCTATGGCCCCAGCTACTGTGCCAGCACAGGCTAGGAGGAGAAAATACTGCTGGAGGGATGGCATGTCTGCAAGGGGGACATAGAGACCAAAATACCACCCAAAAGTCTGGTTTTTGTTGGGTTCATGGATGCTGCAGATACGTGTTGGCACTACAGGGATGGAATGTGAAACTCCGGTCCAGGTCTCCATGTCCACACTGTGCCCTGTGTTGGGTGCACCATAGGGAAAGTCAGCTCCTTCACTTATTCTTTGGTCAGTTTTTTGTGATAGATATTTGTGTGCTGATGATGCCTCCTCTTTTCTGCAAATCTCATTTTTAACCAGCAAGAGAAAAGGAAAAACAATCTTTAAAAAATGAATGAACCTCAACCACGGCTGGGCCACAACAGGGTTTTGTTTCCCTTGGCTTTTCTTTATCCTTTGGTGTTGGTTGAAGTTCAGCTCAAGTCTCATGTGAACAGAATTGATTTGTTGTGGGTTTCTTTCCCAATAAAAGGCAATGCCCAGGAACTGGCCCACCTGCAGGCAGGAGCACAGCCCTCCTCTGCTGCTCGGCAGGGGTGTGCCTGCCGGCATCGCATCCTGCAGGGATCCTGCGGGCTTTCCCAAACCTGGAGCTGCCACTCGAGATGCTGTGAAACAATGCAAATACTTCAATAGCTCATAGAAGCGAGGATGATTACAGGCTTTTAGACGAAAATTGCGGGCCCTGGCACTGCAGGAGAGCATCCAACCCTGTCCCCATCTCTCCCAGGGGTGGAGAGACAGCACCGACATCCATAAATCCTTGTCCTCTAGCTGGGAAGCAAGATAGAGAGTTATCTGTGGCATGGCTGACCTGGGGGTTTATCTGCTCAGGACAGACCTATGCACATCTTTTAGCAGTAAAATAAACAAAATAGAACCAATGATATTCCAAATGGATTCACCTGGGCAAGCAAAATCCCTACAATCAACAGGGAAATTTGCCTGCAATTACTTTGGATAAACAGAGCCCAGCAGCGTGGGGTAGGAGAAGGTGACTGGAGCTGGATGCTGATGGAGGATACTCAGGGTGGGTACCACTGAAAATGGTCACTCCTCCAGCCTGATGCAAAATGGAAGGAGTGGCTGTGTCCATCTTCAGCCTGGACAGGTGCAAAAGCAACCAAGTTGTTGGAGTTGTTTCACAGAGTGCAACACACTCTTATCTCCCCTGGCCTTAAATCAGGGGGGTAATTTCACTGATCGCCTGTGGCAGGGAAAATTGCTGATGTTTAAGTTGAAACACAGTTCTGGAGGACAAGGCAGAGATGGCTTGCTGGGAGGAGAAATCCTTGAGCAAAACGTGAAGCAAGGCAGGATGTGAGCCTCATGCATTCCACATTGCAAACAGTTGCACCAATATACCTGGGGATTTGCTTCGCACGGGAATGTGCTTTTCCCCAGGAGGGACCTGAATCTGTTGCCCACCTCTGGGCCAGGATGCCCAACCAGCAGGACCATTACTGATTGAGGAGAAAAAACCCAAAGCTGCACTTTGCAGGGTCTGAACAGTCCCTGCTCTCCCCTCTGAGCTTTAGCAGTTAATGGGGACCCAGCTTCTTCAGGCAAAGCCTTAGTTTGTGCGTAATTATCAGCGGGGCTTAGTCTGGGGATGAGCAGACAGAGAGTCTATTCCTGGCTGTCCATTCAAGTGACCTTATTTAAAGGGAAAAAAAGAAAACCACAACTGTTGTTGCAGTCTTTCTGGCTGAAATAGGCAATGAGCCTTGTCTGCTCCCTCTGCTCTGAATTCCGAGCTGCTGCAATGAATCAGACTGATTCCAAGTCCAGCAGAGTGAGCCAGGCAGACTGCAGTCAAGATGTCCCCAAACCTCCCTGGCTCCTGCTTCTCTGAGCACACCGTAAATTCCGAGTCCAATGTTTTCTGTGCTTCTCAAGGGATTTGGAAGCTCACTCTCTAATAATTAAGGCAGCTTTGAGCATCTTAGCCTTCAGCCGCACTTTTCTGCCTGTTTCCCGTAGCAGCTGTTAGTGCTTGGCACGGGTATCAGCTTTTAAAATGTGCTCACCATGGGGTTGCATGGTTTTTAGCAAGAGGAACTTAAAGATATTCTCTAATACATACATGAGAGCAACATAGAGCTGCTTTCAAGGGAGCCTTGCAGCTTTCCTGTGAATGTGAGTAGTTTGTGCCTCACTGAGCTCAGCCTGGACGAGAGGTCTGCTCTTCTTCCAATTCACTGGATGTGCCCTGGGATGTGGGTAGCATCACTTGGGTCTGAGGTCTTCTTCAGGGTGGATCAAGAACATGTAAGTGCTCAAGATCTCATTAAAGGTTATTTGCTAAGTGTGATGAATTCTCCTTACACCGTTAAAAAATAACCTTATGGAAAGGGGAAAGAAGAATAAAGATGCTTAACCCAGCACTGAAAAATCTAGTGCTGAAGGTAGCCAGAAGAAAGGGAAAAATAAAGCTGGTTATGAGAAAATTTAAGTGAAGAGCATAAAAACTTGAGCGACATGGATAATATCCTCTCAAGTTACTGTGCTCAGGCCCATGAAGGGGAGAGGAACAAGGGCTATAAAACATAAATAGAGGAGAATCAAATTCAGAACAGATGTCAAGAAGCGCCCTCCCAAGTGGAGAATCAAAAAGGCAGGGGCTGACCTGCCATGCAAGGCTGGAGTGGGCACACTGCTCACTGCGGCTTTCCAAGGTGAGATGTGCTCCTGGAGCACTAGCCTGGGGCTAAGCACAGAGTGAGATGCACCAAATGGCCTCAGTGGGATCCTGTCCTGCCTTCTGCATCTGGCATAAAATCAGCTTGAGGACTTTTTACCCTGAAAAACAATGACTGCCATCTGTGAGGGGAGCCTGGGCTGCCCTTATCATGGGAACATCCTGCTTCTTCTGCCCTGTGTGCTGAGAACGTGAGGTGCTCAGACTTGGAAGGGTCTGAGCCACACAGCAGGTGCCCTTACCATCACCAGGGAGAAGGTGGCATTGCATGGGAGTCAGTGCAGGGGGTGAGTGGTGGGGACCTCTCCCCAGGACATGCATCTCCCCACCTTCTCCATGAATCCTGCTGGAGCATCCCTTGTAGACACTGATTTCTGCCACTGCTGGAGGAGCATTTGGTGGCTGAAGTGGCTGCTAGCAGGTGTCTCAAGTGCCCGACTGGAGGGCATGGCACTGAGACTGCCCTTGCTGAGCCACTTTTCCAGCGGGGGGGGGAATGCTCTCCTTTCTTAAAATAGGCCCTTTCCAAAGGCTCTTGTGTTCAAGAGCCAGAAGGAAACCAGGTCCTTTGTCCTCTGTTTTCCATCTCTAAAAAGAAAGGCAGAATAACAGTGTTTGAGAAGTAGAAAAGCAAGGCAGATGTGGTGTGGGATGGGAGGAGAGGATGAGATGAGGAGAGCAGGTGCCCACCAACACCACGATGCTGACCTGTGGCAGGGAATGCTGAGAGCTTTGTGCCACTGGGAACTTGGTACTCGGGCCTGGGGTTATACTTGGTCACTTGCAAGTGATGTATGTGGTTATAATTGCAGCATGGGTTATGCTGGGTCAGGTCAGCACTTCTGCAGTGTCTCAAAGACATTGCCCTCCTTCAAGGAGCTTCACATCTCAAGGCTGCCTTGTGTCTTCAGGTAACCATCAGTCAAAGATGGAGTTGCTCAGCTGCTTGGTGTTTTTTCTGTTTTCTGTCTTTTAGAGGTGAACTCAGATCATAAAGCCAGAGGTTTGGATACCCTCTTGTTTCCTTTCTACTGCCCACCGTCCGCAGGGTTGCTCTCATTCTTTATATTGCTTCAGAGTCTGCTGATGCTTCTGGCCTCTGAGACACACAAAGACATTGTGTAAAGATTTATACAGCCCCCCTCCCATCAGCTGAACCTTGTAATTTGACCAAAATTCCATTGTTTTTTAGTATAACAAAGTACACATGGACTATTTGGAGGTCAATGAAGAGGCACTTGTCTCTCTGGAAGGCCCTGTTCCAACAGGCGTTTCTAAGAGCTCTTTTGGAGGTGTTTTTACCTTCTTTAACTACATAAAATGCTTGCTTGAACTTGGAGAGCTGAAGTTCAGCACACAGAGTGCTGCCTTCATCCTGAAATCCCAGATTCTTCCTTCTCCTCCCCTGCAGTCTGCAATTGCTGTTACTATTGCTGAGGATTCATAATTCAGCAGCCCTATGGTTAAGACTTGAGCTTATTGAGCAAAGTGTCGTTCAGAGCTGTCTGCCTTATTCCCAATAGATACAGCAGGATGAAGGGTAACTGGCAGCTTCTTCAAGTGTGCTAATAACCATCATCTTGTGGTACATAGAACTGCAAGGCAAAGCATTTCCCATGAGGACCACCCAGACTTTCCCTCCTGGGAAAACACACCTAAAAGCCTCAGAGGAGTCAGGAAAATTCATCCTCCCAGGGGAAGCTGAGGCTGAGCCCTGTCTATATCATGGGGGGGGCAGCAGAGGGGAAATAACAGCCCCTTGCTGGTCAGGGACAAAGGGGTGGTATCAGTGTCCTCTATCACCAAGGAAGAGGCACATGGATGGTCATGGTCTGCTGTGCCCCAGCATGTCCAGATGCAAATCTGGTGTTTGCTTGCTTCATTTGTTGGAAACTGGGAAAAAATAGGAAGTCAGTTTTGGGAGTCCTGGATTCCCTGGAGCTGACACATGGGTTTGCCTGGGAGAGGGAGGAACGGAGTGAACCAGAGTTCAGAGAGCAGTGTCGTGTTTTGCTGCTGGGCTGTCCAAGAAGGGAGAAGAGTTACTGTGATTTATCAAGGTTTGAGAGCCACCCTGGGTCCCTGCCAGCTCCTGGCAGAGCCTCAACACTGTTCACTCCCACTGACACAGAGCTGGAGAGAGCTGCATTGCCTTCCTCTGGAGTGTGTTTTACCTACTGCAGATGAAGCAGAGCCTCACAAACACACAGTAAGTGTCCAGCGCTGGACAAGAGATGCTATCAGCTGGTAAATCACCTTTCCCTGCTCCTTACACAGGTCTTACAGACTTAAAGAGGCTGTTTCTCCAGCCACCATCATGTCCAGCTCCCCCTTCCATCCCAGAAATAAAGACAGACTGAGAAAGAGCAACACAACTGCAAATCTTGCTAGAAAGCTATGTCAGACCCACTTGTTCTTGTAACTGTGTCTGACAGGGTATGCAATAAGCCTAATGAATCTCTGTCACAAACTTATGTGCACATCTTGCTCAGAGGCTGGTAGACCTCACATAAGAGCTCAGTCCTGGAGCATTCCTATGGGAAAGAGGGAGCAGAATAGAATATGCAATACACTGTTGTGTTGAGCTGAGCACAGATCCAGGGAGTCACAGAGCTGACACCTTGAAGACGTGCAGATGCACCCGTGCACCCCCAGACCCACAACCACCTCTGCACCACAAGGTGCTTTTCTGAAGCACTGAGTCACTTCACTGTTGCCCTTCTCTGATGGCTTTCCAGGATCACCCGTGTGCTGCAAACAGGGCAGAGAGCAGGAGTCATTTACTGGTTACAGCAGCCTGTGTCTGATGTCGCCTGGAGACCATGGGGATGCTTGGCACAGAATCCACCCCTGCCTGTGACATTCTTCCCAGCTAACACATGTTCCAGGTTGGGCCAATGTGCTGAACATGGCTTTTGATCTTGCTAAAACCATGCACATCCCCATCCTTCCTGCCTGCTGGAGAAAGGACAACCCAGTCCACAGACAAGAGAGCATGAAGAGTAGCTCTTGTGCTGATGTAGAGCCTCTGGGAGCATTTCTAGGAGAATGTCTGCTATTCTGGGCACAGTAAATGATGTCCTGAGGGTTTCCCAGCCCCAGGCTGACATGTGGCAGGGGAATCAATGGACCTCTTTCCCAGCCAGTGGAGGCAGCCAGCCTGGCTGTTGTCTGAGATGGCTGGAGCTCGTTTCCCCAAGTCAAACGCTCTGCAGTGTGTGTCTCTGCTAGATGTGATGCTTCTTGGCCTATCACAGGACTGATCCTTTACTTCCACTTCCTAAATTTATGCCTCTTAGTGCCCGGCTTTAGGTAAGCATAGAGAAGTGTGGCTGCAAGTGCTGTCCTCATAGGAAAAGGCAGCTGGAGGGGCTGTGGAAACCAGGGAAGAACCTGGGTGTGCTGGGCTTAGAGGGTGCAGGTGGTAGTTTATCTGGGTGAGATAACTGGAGACCTCTTGGGATTGTGCAAACTGAAGAGAGCCCAGGCTACACCTTCTGTTGAAGAAGACATAAATAGGCTAATTTATGGTACCCAAATGAGAGCTTTGCTGGGATAACACAGCCACAGGGCTGGCAAAGCTTTGTCAGGAGGGAGAAAGGAGGGACTGGGCTTGGAAGGGAAGAGCCAGCCATAAACAGTGCCAACAACTCAAACCAAATAGCCCTGACACAAACTGAGATGTAACAGGGAAATGGCATTGTCTGATGTGAGGGAAATGTGCAAAGGAGCAGATTCCTCATTTACACTCCAAACAACTCTTCTGCTCTGTACTTAGGTAGGTCTCATCAATGCGGGGTAAGTCAGGAGAAAGCTGCATGCTGGTGGATGGATGATGTGGCCCTCTAGCCACTTACAGGCAGGCTTCAGGGTCTCCTGGTGCTTGTGTTTGCTGGCGGGGATATAAGCAGTATATTTAATACATGCATCCTAAATGGACCTTTTGTCATAGACCTGAAAGAAGTCTGCTAATAGCTTGCTCCTGCCCTTCTCTGAGGGCTCTCGAGGCCCTTTATGGGAAGGAAATGCTAGTGTTTCCATTTCAGTGTGGTGTCAAGGGACTTGCCCAATGCCTGTGCAGCCATTCAGCAGCAGACAGGCTGAGAAGGAGCCCCAGTGCACAGTCCCTGGGCTACTGCATCCAGAACCAAGGGAACAGCCACTGCTGTGTCCTATGACAGGTACCATGCCCTAGCTTGGGGATGCTGGGCTGCTATCCCCTTTGTGTGAGCCTCAGGGTCACTGTAAGCCCCTGAAACACAGGGGAGTGACTTAAGGGAGGATGCTGAGAGGAGGTAGGTAATGCTGGGCAAGAGGAAAGAAATTATAACAATAAAAAATGAGCTGACAACATTCCTCTGAGCTTCTGCAGACATAAACCCTCTGCTCCACAGGCACCTGGGTGTCTCTCATCAGCTTGCATTGGTTCATTCCTCTGTATGCTTTAGTTGTTTGCATGAAAAGGAAATAAATGTCATGGCAGAGAAGAAGAAAGATAGAAGAAGACTACAAAAAGCTTTGAGCTGCCAGTGTGTTTTGAGTTGCTTTATTCTGAATCAATATTGAACTGAAGAGGAATTATAAATCTAGGAGATTACAGCTGAAGCAATGCCAGGGCATCTGTTTCCAGATATTCTTTTCTCTTTTTTTACTGTCTAGAGCAGCTGTTTTTACAAGAATCTACAGTAAAAGAGTTATTAAAACAAAGGGGGCAAGGAAATAACAATAAACAGGAGATATATAGCAGACAAGGAGTAGCAGACATGTGGGGCTGGGAAATAAATGGAAAAGGAAGAACCTGACAACCAACAGTTTGCAACCAGCATCAGGCACTACAAAATCTGGAAGATATTTGTTTTACAAGACAGTGATTCCCAGCTCCAGGATTGTGCTCTGTGATTTATGGCTCCTGGCAGCCGTTGCAGAGGTTGAACTAAGAGCAACACAGATAGAAAAGTGGAAACCACCCTTAGCATTTGTCTGTTGTTTCCTGATGGAAGGAGATTTATTAGTAGGAAAACAGTGAGGGTTGCTGGGGCAGATTCCCAGCTCCATTGCTCTACATTGTCTAGGATCAAATTAACCTTTGATGAAGTTCAGGCTGTAATTAAGGTAATAGGCACAGAACCAAGAATGTTCATGTGGCTTAAAGCCTTACTGTGCTGAAATTGAGGTGATGTAATCAACACTAGGATGCTCATAGCCTGGCCAAGGGTGGAATAATGTGTCAGATTAAAGCACCATGAGGCCAGGAAGCTGGTTATCCCAGCCCTGGCTGGGCACCATGCCTCAGATGTGAAGCTGTGTGAAGGTGAAGGTTCACACGGGAAGGTGTGAACCGGCTTAGCCCAGCCAAGCCCATCAGCACTGGTCATGGGGCCATGATGTGATGCTGGGATGCCCAGTCTGTTCATTGGTCTCCAGCAAGTTACATAGCCTTTGCTTTCCCAAAACCTTCATGTAACGTAACAGATTCCCATAGAAACTATTCTAAGATAGGTAAAATTAACCAAAACCTGCTGTCCCTCCCAGAGTTTGACCTTTCTCTTCACACCACTCTATCACAGACGCTGGTTCACCAAAGGTTTGCTCACAAACCTTGAAAAGCCTTTTTACAGTGACATTTTGCTGGATTTCCCTGGTGCCCCTCTAGTTAAATGTAATTAAAATGCTACATCCTGGTTTTGCTCATTCTCTGCCATGTTTAGATGCTGTATCACAGCATGCCCAGTGTTACATGCTTGTCTTGAAATCAAGCAAAGACCTCTTTTCCAAGAGTAGCTCATCTGCAAGCAGGGGCTCTTACTCCTCTTGTTAATTTATCAGCACTGATCATTGTGGCTTGTAGAACTAAGAAGAGGGTTTTGGCTTGTACATGAAGTTACTTGGAAGCCAGAAAAGTAAATTAGCTGTCAATTATCCATCGTGCTTGGCTTTCTGTACCAGGAATGACCCTCCTGTCTGCAGAAAGCACTTACCTGAGAAATGCAGAGGGGATGTGGAAGGCAGCATCTGCTGCAGCAGACACAAAAGGTCTGACCTTGTGTTTGCTTCAGGCTTATTGATTCATTTTTGCAACAATGCACTGCAAATAGATGTATTCTTACAGTTATAATTGAGCCGATGAGAGCTTGGGAAGTGGAAAGAAAACTGAATAGAAATCAAGACCAAAAGAAGACTCTCACTGAATGAATAGATATCTTAGATGGTGGGAAAATGGGATGTATTGTCTCTCTCTCTGTACATGGCACTGGGCATAGCCCTGAACACACAAATCCAACACTGCTGTCCTTTGGGGCCAGCTCCTCCTGCCCATAGGAAACCTTACTGTTGCCCACAGCCCCAGCCCATGTTGTGCCTTCACCATGAGCCCGTGCTGAGTGCCCTTGAGTGTGCCATAAACCCTCATTCCTTTCTTCTCTCCTTCCCTGTGGCAATTCCCTATTTGAAAGCATATTTTTTTAGTGTCTCTTTAACCTCTTCCCTCTCCATTAAATGAGGAGAAGGATTCTTTCCCTTTTTCTTGAGTTTGTGTCTTTAATTGCTGAATCTTCTATCTCTTCTAAAGCATCTGAAGAGCATGGAGAACAATGGTCCTTCAGCTCTTGCTGCAGCTCCAGAATGAGACCCAAAGAGAAACTGCAGTCAGCTCACAGACAGCAGCTGAGCCTGAAGGCAGCAGTCTTCCCTTAATCCACCATTTGATGCAGATTATTCATACTGTTGGTATACCTGGCTGGGACAGGATAGAAATGATGCCTGTTAATACTATAGACAATAACAGAATTTGCTTTCGAAGGACTCATTGACTGAGCTGTTGTGCCTGAGCTGGGGAGACAAGTGTCTACAGGCTTCAGCTTAATGCGGCGTGGAAATGTATTGGGTTGTATTTATGCCCATACACAATACTTAACTGACTATTGTGCTGATTAAATATTTAATTGGCTGTCTGTGAGGAGAAATGCACCATTAGTCTATAGGGAATTGCGCTGTTCCTTATACCTACTCTTAAATAAAATGTGTAATTCGTTGTCACTTAAGCATAATGTTAAGTGCCCATTAAGGACTTTACATTAAGGAGACGTTTTCAAGGGAAATAAATACAAAACTTGCATGGACCCCTATGTGTTTTAGTGTGGGTACAGCCCTTGGGGCATCTCGGGGCTCAGGGGACAATGGAGATGCTCAGCCTGCACAGAGACAGAGAAAGGGGCTTGGGGGTTCTTGCACTGCCAAGAGGCTTCTGGAGGTGCTGGTGGAGGCAGATGGTGATTTCAACCCCTCTTCCCGTAGTCTTTTCCTGCGTGGCTCATCCAGGTGCTGTAAGTGGGGAGAGGAAGTGCAGAAAGCCCAGTGGGATACTCCTAAAAAAAGCTGCCTGCTGCAGCTGGGTGAAGAGAGAGGGCTCTGTCACTGATCGTCACAGGAGTTTCCTCGCCTGGCTTTGTCTGGTAATCTGAATTCAATGGGGGGAAGAGGAGGAGGAAAGAGGAAGTGGGGAATGCTCATGAAAGCAACAGTTTCTTCCCTTCCTCAGGGCTACCCTGAGGTACAGCAAAAGCAAAGAGCGCAGAGCACAGCTCGCTTACCTCGCAGACTGCACTGTGCTGCATCCCTGCGAGGGAAAAACTGCTGCTGAGTTTTATTTCTTATCATTATAATTTAATGAAAAGCCAGGGCCTCGTGATGTAAAAGACAGTGGTGTTTTATTAGGAAAAACTCTGCGCTCTTAGACCATGGCATCTTACTGACAGCTTCCAGCATCACGTATCCCAATGGCTGCCTCAGCCAGCCGAGTGGGCAGAGTCCGCACCATGGGCTGCACAGCTTTGATTCATCCCAGCAATGAAGCTGCCATCTCTGTTGAATTACTGATCCTTCAGCAGCGTAACTCTTTTTCCACTGGCAATTTGGCAGCCTTCGCCAACTGGCTCTTTCTCTTCAGCAGGTTTTCATGTCCGTGTATGTGTGCCTGCTGCAGGAGCAGCTCCAGGGCAGCATCCCAACTTGCAGCGAGGTGCCCACTCTGTCTTCTGCTTCAAAAGCACTGGCCAGCTATTGGGATTCAAAAGCAAAACCTGGTATTTTGAATAATGCAGCTTCATCTGCATCCGTAGAGCCTGTGCTGGCCTGAACTATCCGATAAAAATGGCTCTTCGTTGATCTCCCAAGATCCCTGAGAGCATTACTCTATGATGAATGATACTGCTTATGCAGAACCTAGAGTCCAAGTTACATGGAGCAGGGCATCTTCCCATCCTCTCCTCTGCTCCATGCTGGTGGGATCACAGGGCACATGTGGGGCTGGGGAAGCTCAGCCTGTACTGGCTCAGGGACACTGCTTGAATGTGGGACAGAGATGGTCCATAGGGAAGCTGGGATTTCCTGGGCCACTCCAATCAAATCCAATCAGTGAAAAGCAGGAAAATCCAACCTGGTTTTACTGCAACCAGCTCCAGGACAAGGGACAGACCTGGGAACAAAGGATGCACCTCATGGTGTCTTTGGGTGTCTGAGTGCACACAGTTGGAAGTGAGGAACAGAGAGAAGTTCTTGCCCTCCACTTTCACCAGCATCACTGCCCCTAACAGCACCCCCATCCCCACCCCTTGGCTCCCTCTTGTGAGGGAGTCAGAGATGCCATCAGCCCCATGGCGACCAGTGCTTCCACGTATGGGAGCACCAGAGAGGTGTCAGCACAGCTCCCTGGAGCTATTGCTCAGCTCTGAAATACCCCATCATGAGCCATGTCCCCCACCCCAGGCTGCGGGACCTTGGGGAGGCGGATGCATATTGCCTTAGTCAGGTTGGTTGGGTTTTCTTTCTTTTTCTCACTTTTTCCTTTTTGTTTTGTTGCTTTCACACCTCCCTCACTCTCTATTTTTGATCTTCTGAGTCAGCCCTGGGCTTAGTGCTCAGGGAGAGGAAAGGTGATGCCACTTCTTGCGGGAGTGGGACACACTCCTTGATCACATCCCTGTGATCAGTGGGACACAGCCCATCCCACTTCCCACCCACCTCTGCACTGCTCCCTGGCCCACGCTGCCTCTGCACCAGCAGCTCCTTGCCATGAGCACAACCACTATAACACAGTTTTACCTCTGTGAAGATGAGGGTTAAAGGGCTGAGATCTGAAACCCCCAGTATGGGGCTGCACCAGCCTTTGGGAGATGCAGAAGACCATAAAGTGGGCATCCTACCAGTTCTGCAGACCCCAACCTTAAAACTGGGACACCAGTGAAACATCAGCTGCTCTGGGCAGGGGACAAGGGCTAAGGGAGATGAGGGGCTGAGGCAAGATGTTGCAGGGAGCTGACATGGGGTCAAAAGCCCATTCCCAGTCCATGCATGCCGGTGTCAGCCCTTCCCAGTGCCAGAAGCACATCTGGCTTTCATGCCCTTGCTCCAAGCTCGGTGGTTTGACTTGTGCAGAATGTGTATGGGTCCAGTTCTGGGCTTTGCTCAGCCATCAGCAGTGGGCTTGGCAGGACCCCATTGTCCCTGTCATAGGGCTGAGCCCGTCTCTTGCACCCTGGGGAGAGAGGGTGAGAAGAGGCATGGGGGGGTTAGCTTTTCTTTAGAAAATTAATCACGCTTTAATTACAGTGAAACCTGGAGACATGGCGAAGGATTAAGTGGATTATCTTCAGAGTAATTCGTTATCAAATATTTATCCTTCTGGGAAGAGTGATGCAGCCTCAGAGATCCTGTGTTATCCCTGCTGCCAGCCAAGGATGTGCCATGTCCTTTGTGCCTTTCCCTGTACCTATGTCCCCCCAGTCCCCTTGGTGCAGGCTTAAGAGCAGCTTTCCTTGTCCCCTGGAGTCCCTTGTCCCCCTGTCCCCCCTTGTCCTGGCTTTTCCCCTGAAAGCCCATGACACTGCAGGAGGGCAGATGCTGTTGCCCTGCTGGTGATCTCTGGCCTGTGATGTGACAGCAGGATCAGACAGCACTGATCCCAGATCCAGCAGTGGGGTGGAAGCTCCTGGACCTGCTCCCTGCATCCACAGCAGCAGGGAAGGGGCCGGGGACTGCACTGGGCAGCAGCTCTATTGCTGCTGGAGGAGCCAGCAAGATGCATGGTAAATCGGATTCAGCCTGAGCTCTTTATCCATTCGGCAGACTGTGGGTTTAGTGCTTGGATGCTTCATTAACTAATAATAATGACTCATTGTATTTGCCTCCTGGGCTTTGTAAATGATCCAGTGTCAGGAGATGCCATGATGATGTAGAATCGCAATGAGACTGAAACAGGCTGAGCATCAGAGCGCAGATCAAACCAACATTTGGATGTACCCCTGTGCTCCCCACTTTGGGGACACAGTCGCTGGGGAGGGGACAGCTACGCTGGGACCAGGGATGGAACCTTATGGTGCTGGCTGGGCTCATGGCAGTAGGGTGCTCCCACGTGCACTGGGACCTCTGTGGCATCTCCCTCTTCCCCTCTGTTCATGAGCTTTGAACAGAAGCTTTCCATTCCCTTCCCATTGATATAGAGCTTCCCTAACCTGCACTGCCCTGCAAGCAATGCTTGCAGTCTGACTACGGTGCTGCATCCCTCAGGATGATGCACCAGCTGCCCCAGGATCACCTTTGTATTTTTGTCTAAGGATAATTCCTCCTCCAGAGTGAAATTAATGTGTTGTGTAGTATGGCAGAAATATGCAGTTCCTGGTAAGCCCCCTACTCATGGAGGAGAGGTGTGAGTGATGCCCATCCAGCGCCCACCAGCATCCCATGTGCCTTCACACTGGTGAGGGAGCAGCTCAACTAGAGGGTTGACATTCTGTGCCAGATGTGTATGGCACTAATGGACATGACACAGATGCCTGTCCCCTTCCCCATGCCTCATTTGTGAGTCTGTAATTTGGCTGTGGGTGTGCTGGTGGGACAGAGGAGAGGAGGAACCAATGGACAGACATCCTCTGCTGCCAGCATCACAGCCCTCATCCCTGCAGACAGGATCCATTTGCATCCCAGCTCCACATGTAGAGAGGCAGTGCTCCCCTCCAGTGCCTCTGCCATGCCATGAGCTGCTCATAGTTCACTTTTCATCCCAGCCACATGCCCTTTACTAACAGGCATCACATGAGTTCTAGGGGACCAGGACAACCCTCCAGTTCAGAGCCAGGGCCCTGCAAGGCATATGCTGGTGAAAGCACACCCAACTCATCATCCCATCACAGAATGAACCAGCTTTGTTTGATATGACATTGTTTTCCATGAATCACATGGACTGCCATTAATTAGATATCTATCCCTTAATTCTTTATTAATTGAATCTTACATGAGCTTATCTTGTACTTTGCCTAGGATTAAAGCCAGGCTGAGCAGGCAGCACTGATTTGGGTCATCCCTCATCCCTTCTCCAGGAGCTGACTCACCTTTACCACTCCCTTCACATCCTGCTGCATTCTGAGCTCCAGGCTTCACTCCAGGACCTGGCTCAGGCAGGGCATAGGGCCAAGGCACTCTGGCCCACTGCTTCTCCAGTGTTTATTCCTGGCAGATGATATTTAATAAGGACAAACAATTAATGAACTAGAAAGTGCCTCAGCAGCCTGACGTGAGACAAATCTGGCTGCCGGCTCCTTTCCAAATACCAAACAAATATTTGCTGCTTGTTTCTGCCTGTTATGTATCATCATTTGCAGTTTTACTCTCTCTATTAAGCATTTGTCTGTAATAATACAAATACAATTTTAAAAACTCCTTTCTTATTGCCCATAGCCCTTCCAGGCATGGTTTTCCCCTGGTATATTCATCTTGGGTTATTTTACATTCTTAACATTTCACATCTTCCATAACGAGTGCTATCTAGTTTTCCGTGGCCATATATACATTTTCCCATTGTAACTGCTTCTTTCATTTCACCATCAAACCACAAGATCTTTAATCATTTCCTTCTCTGACCCTGTAGCCAGGCTTTTTAGTCCCTCTGTTTGACTCAAAATTCTCCCCCCTAATTCCCAGCCGTGTATTTTTACATCTGATGCTCCCACCTTGCAGCATGAGCCTTCCCAGGGATGCGATGGCTGTTTACATAGTTCTCCTCTTTCACTCCAGGCAGGTTTATTCCCCACCATGGCAACAAGGTCTGCAGCATGGAGGCACACACTCCAACCAAATCCTGGTTCCGAGTGGGATCCTTGGACCACGTAACCCTGGTTGAGGCAGGCTCAGTCATTGCCCTCTCTTGTCACCCTTCAGCAAAGCAGAGGGATGATCATGACCCCCTCACTGTGACTCAGTTTCCTTTCCGGAGTGTGCCCATTACACAACAGCCCACCTTCACTTGCCTGTGGGAGGTGAAGCAGCAAGAAAACTCCCACTGCGCTGCTGGGGGTGGGAAAAACAGGGAAAAAGGAGAATGTGTCAGCACGGAGCAGCAGCAAGAAGATGCTTGTGTGACGCTGGTTTTATTGTCTCCTGAGTGCAAGAGCTCCGCTGCCTGCCTGCAGCCCTGCGCAGGGTGGGATGCTCTCAGCACATGCTGACTGTCGGCTCCTGGTCCTCATGAGGGGAGGCAGAAGCTTCTGCAGGGAGTCAAATGCAGGCAGAGACCTGGTTGAAACACCCCATGGGACTCTCAGAAAGCAGCATCCACATCCTCGAGGGAGGAGATGGCCCAGCACTGCCCCAGTGAAGCGAGGCAGAGCACCTCATCTCCTCTCCAACTAGACACATCGCAAATTTCTGTGTTTTAATCCCATTTTCTGTGATCTCAGTATTTGCCTTCAGGTTTCTGAGTGTTCAGGCTTGTTCTCAGTGCGACTCCCAGGCTGTCTCCATATGTGTGGAGTCTAGAAAGGTGCTCCCGCTCCTAAGGGAAACCGTGAGCCAGGGATAACCAGTGCTGGAGGAAGGCAGCGAACACAAGGCTGGTGGGAATTAGTGAGCCCATTCCCTGCTGGAAGCCGGCTGCAGCTCTCCCAGAGCCAGCTGCCTGCACAGCCTGACTGCTACCCAGCAAACACACACATATACAAGCACCCGGGTGAAGAGGGACTCGAGTCTGGGGTCCCATTTGGGCATGGCAGGAGCTGGCTGATGGAACATTGCAAAGTCATTCCAGTGAGGAGCCAGTCCTCAGCAAAACCCCAGCAGTGCATGCCTTGGTGCTGTGAGTGTTTCATCAGCAATGCCCCATCACTAAGCTTCTGCCCCATGCAGGGTGTTGCAGGTTTGGGTTGATGATCCCAATGTCATCAGAAGGAGCCCTGGAAACAGACATCTCTGTCCTGCAAGACCATGTTATCCTTGCCTACTCGCGGCTGAGTGAGTGGATCTAAAGGATTATATCACACTGCAATGACAGAGTGTACAGGGTTTGAATTTGTGTCATTGCACATCTTTCCTGTGTGCAGGACCTGGGGAAAGCTACATCAGAATGGGGTGTCCCAGAGCAGGGGGACCCTGCTTTGCCCATGGGGAAATGGTGGGAGAGCCAGTCCCTGAGCACACAGATACTGTTGTGGCTCTGGGAATAGGGTCCATGTCTCCATGCGGGATAGACCATCCTTCTTGCACGAGAAAATATCATCCAGGCTCCAAAGCAGCAACCCGAATGGAAGCCATGGGATAGACAGACGTGCAGGACTCAGGAGCAGGTGAAGGGAAAGGAGCAGAGGAGGGAATGAAGGCCCTAAAATAAATCAGAAGCACAAAGGAAACTTTTCCTTCCATCATTTAGCTGGCAGAAGGTGACACCGAGCCTGCCACCCCCTTTCATTACGTCTCCAAGGCTTGTCATGCAAATTCAGGCAAACAATTTCTCGGCTCCCTTTTAGCGCCCTGGGAGGGCCGATTTCATTTCAGGAGCAGTGGGGAACAATAATCATCTTGAAGTGTCTTCCATCCTGAGAGACGCAGATAAGAGCTGCGCAGTGGACTAACAGCACTAATTTGACGTTTTCAGCTGATAGCTTTGCAGATGACAAAAATCAGGCAACATAAAAGGCTGGTAAACTCCATAGCAGCAGGGGTACCCCCTCCTGTGCATCCTTCCCTCTCCCCTCCTCTACCCTGAGAGCCAGATGAAGCCCTGCCCCTGAGCCATCGCTGCTCATTGCCATGGGGAGGCGGTTTTGGTGTGGATGAGGCAGGTTTGGCTGGTGGCTGAGCCCAGGGAAGGAGCAGGACACAGCTGTGAGATGCAGGGAAAGGGATGGTAGGTGCAATGCTGCCCATTGGCGCTGCTCCTTTTACTGGGAGAAAATATCCTGGCTGTCTTTTTGGAGAAGTCCCTGTTCATGTATGCAAAGGGAAAATTATCATTTTAGTGCTTTGAAATACAGCTGCATATTCCTGATCCCGTCTATGGAGCCAAGCAAGAAAAACCTCTCTTCAACAAACCTTTCCCAGGTATTTTCCAAGCTCCCTTTGCTGTCTGAGCCCACACAGATGTCCTTGTCCCTACCCCCTGCACCCAGCCATGCATGCAGCCAGCCCCCTCGGTGCACATGGGATGCATGGGTCTGCCTTGTGGCTCAGTAAATCCAGCTTCTTCTGTGGGGTCCCATCTGGGTGCCCAAATCCTCCTGTGAGTGCTGGTGTCACTTGGAAAATGAGTGGTAAAGTGACAAAAAGTGGCTGTAAACTCTTTGTAAGCTCTTTGTCTCTAGGCGTGCCCATGAGGGGTGTTCATCCCACCCCCAGGCAGACACTGGCATCCAGAAAACTCAGTGGAGGATTCATGTCCCTAAGTCCCTTTCTTTCTATTTTCCTCCTTGGATAAAACCAACATTGAGTGACCAGGACAGGCACGGATCCACCTGGAGCCATCTTCAATTTCTGACAGGCACGGAATCTTGGGGGAAAGAATGGGGAAAAAAGCACCGATTTCCATGCAGCACAGTGGGGTTTGCTCACAGGAGGGTGAGCTGAGCCACAGGCACTGGGGACAGCAGCTAATTAAACTGGTGACACTGGGGCAGGCTGGGCAGGGCATGATGCAGAGAGCACAGGTTTTGGTGCTGCAAGGTAGCTACTGCCAGCTGGAAAACGAAATCACATCCTGTGCTTGAGGATGCTTTCTTGAAGGTGATTTTTTTTTACCTGAATTGGGACAAAATGCAACATCAGGTTGTTGGGTTTTTTCATAGAAAGAGGTATTCTGAGTGTGTGGAAAAAGCTTTAGGAGAGATCAGTGGGGTTCCTTGGCTCAACGTGACTGCTCAACTGGTGCCCATTCATTTTGTTTTCCCCCTAAAGGCAGAAGTGGGACAAGGTGAGTGTCGCTGGTTCTCCCACCCCTTCTCCCAGAGGAAACTCAGCATTTTTTTATCAATCTGGTAAGATTCCCAAAGGAAAAATTCTCATTTTTGTGACAGTGGCATTTTCAGCCAACAAACTGTTCCCATGGGAAATTCCTGTCTGGCTTTAAATTCACCTCACTCTCCTGGGCTTCAATTGCTTTCTGCTTCCTTTTTATTATTATTACTATTATTATTATTATTATTATTAGGGCCATAGGCTGCTGAGGACGGGCCCTGTTTCTCCTGGATCTGCCATCAATCTCCTGTGGGATGAAGGATAGAGATGCTGAGGTCAGCCTGAGTCCTCCAGGAGTTAGGGAAAGATGAATGCTGTGTACATCCACCAAAGGTTTATTTTACCAGCATCTGCAGCTCTGTTTCTACCCCACATCCCTGCCCCTTTTCTCTATTTTTTACTGCCCCTTTCTTTTAGATTGCTTATAGCAAGCACCCCTTTGAGCATCTCATCTCTGCTAGATCCTCTCGTCGAGTACATGCTCTGCCAAAGCTACAAATGTCATTTTCTTGGTGTCGTTTTCCCCTGCTGACCAGCCTGGCTCTGGTCCACAGACACCCAGTGTGGGGAGGAGATGGCCTCGGCAATTCTCCATCAGCATCCCTCACTGCCATCTCACATCACCCAGCACCAGCAAAGGCCAGCACCTTCCTCTGATATTTACTGTGGCTCTGCCAAAGAACCCAGCACCATTTGCTCTGTCTCTTGTAGGGAAACCACACAAGATTTCTCATCTCATTCTCAGATATAATGGAATGATGGCCTGGCTGAGTGCAGTTCCAGGGAGGAAGGCTTTGCTAATGCAATGATAATACTTTGTTGATGTAGGTTATGTGTTACTGGTGCATCTCAGATGACTATCATTACATTCATTTTCCATAGGCTCATTTCATAGATCTCATCAGAGATGACCTTCTCAGCTCTGGGGCAGGACCAGCTCTCCCAGTGCCATTTATGATCAATATTTTTCTCCCCTGCTCTTAATCCTTTCCACCTACTCTTCCCTTGGATCTGGGATGCACATTCCAGTGTTGCCTCTCCACCTCCTCTGCTCCAGACTGAGCAGTTTCACTTTTCCCTCACACAATGGCTGTGGAAAAGAGTCCCCAGCCCACTAAAGCTGTGTGTGTCCTGAAGCAGTTTCCAACAGCACTTAGCCACCAGGAAGTCCTGGAGGTCAGTGTGTGGACAGCCTGGATGATGAATGACTACAAGAGTCCGTGGTGACCATCCCCAGAGCCCTGCTTCTATAACCTGCCCCAAGGTCCAGCTCTATGGTGATGTAAAGATCAGGGGTCTCAACACATCAGCTTGGCCATTGCCTCCAGGGCTGGCTTTGGAGCAAAGAGCTGCCCAGCCCATCACTTCATCCTGGCTCATCTTTGTTTCAGTTTGTCCCAGCTTAGCCCCAGCCCCGTGCAGAGCTGAGCAATTCACAGCCCTGGCTTTAGGAGCATGGAAAGCATGAACAAACTCACCATTTTTTTGTGCTTTTCCTTGCAAACTGGAGACAATTTGTCTGCATTGACTGCGGGGCTGGGGGCTCAGGTGTGCTTCTGTGCACTGGTCTGTGCCTCTGGTCACTGCTTCTGAGCCCAGTGATTTAGCGGCGAGTCTGAGGCAGTGCACAGGGTACTCACTGCTGCTGTGCCACTGCTGTGAAACCCTCAATGATTCCTCCACGATCGTTCCTAGGGAAGGACTTGCAATATCATGATCTTGGAATTGCCAGGCTAAAACAAAGCTTTAGGAAAGGCACCCTTGTTAGGGGACACCTCCAGTCTATGCTTTTGTCTTAGCGCTGTTGTGGACTTCATTGCAACTGGGATTTTTCTCTTGAGGCCAAACATGTGGGGCAGTGTTTGCAAAGTGAATGCAAAAGCATTGAAATGTCCTCATAAAATCATAGAATCAGAATGGTTTGGGTTGGAAAGGACCTTAAGATCATCAGGTCCCAACCCCCTGCCATGGGCAGGGACACCTCGCACTAAACCATGGCACCCAAGGCTCTGACCAATGTCTTTGCTAACTATCAGGGATAAAGCTGTGAAAAGGGAGCTGTTGGCCTTTGTTTTCCTTTGAGAGATGCTGAAGGAGAAAGTCTGCAGTACTGACATCCCTTTGCCCTTTGGTGCCCACTATGCTGGCTGATGGATATCACAAATCCCAAGTGTCAGCTCCACAAAATCAAAGGGGGGGGGAGGTTTTCTGTGGATCTCTGTCTTCACTCTTTTGCTGGGTTTTTAATGAACGAATCTCCTTAGTCTACTTAAGGTGAAACACAGTCTATGCCATGTTTTGAGAGCCCTGCTTCTGAGATGGGGCTGAATCAAGAATGCCTGCAAAGCTGTTGGCTGCCTGTCTGGGGCTTTCCCACATTCCCCCCATGACCTCAGCTGAAGGATGCTCTTTGCTTTCCCTCCATCACAAAACTGCAGGAAAGTTCATCCATGCTGGTCTCTAGTGATCCCTTGGTCACTGCCCCAAATCACAGCCTCATATTCATGGCCTTAGCTTCCTCCTGGAGCAGCTCATGCATAACACTGGGGCTGGTTCACACCTTCCCCACCTGAGCCCTGAGTTCGGCACCATTAAGAAATAAGACCCTGGTTCTTTTTATTCATTTTCCAGTTTATAGCTCCTGGCTTTGCTGCAGCTCTCAGCTGCTTTCCCAGTCCCCAGCCGATCGTTGAACACTGCTGCATTAGTCCTTAGCCTTCCAACCGAGGATGCTTTCTGCCATTGTCCCTCGTAAGCAAGGCTTTGCTCAAGACTGTTAATGGATGACAGCAGAAATATGTCAGATGACTTTTAAAACCCTGCTGCTCTTGAAACTTTCATTCAGCTGCAACAGCTCCGGTGTTATCACTGCTTGGGTTGCTGGAATAACAGCTGGAGACTAATGTGGGCTGCGTCTCTTGGGGACCACCAAAGCCAGAGAGAAAGACCATCAAAGGTAGTGACAAAAGTGATGATCTTGCTAAGAAAAGCTGTAACAGAACACCCAGAGCTGCCCATAAATCCCACCGTCTCGTTACGCTACTGAGCAAAAACCAAACCTGAGATAAAAAACCATCACAAAAAAATGCTCTGCCGTAAAGCCTGTGTGTTATAAAACTCAAGGCATAAAAATGATAATAAAGCTGCATGAAAATCTGGAGGCGCAAGCTCTGAGTAAGCAGTAACAGACCATCCAAGGCACGTTGTGGGCAGGAGAAGGCAGCCTGTGAGGTCTCATCGCCAGACTGCAGGGTCTAACCTGCAAAACTTGTTCTGTGTTTTTGGCTCATCGGAATTCCTTGGCCTAAGGAATAATCATGTGAAATGTTTAAGAAAAGCTTCCCCCCCTGCTACTATTTTAATTGCCAGCCACTCTCTTACCAGGGGAGAGAAAAGGGAATAGAAAGTTGAGAAGTCAAAGAGAATCATCTGAAGGAACTGATGGAGCGAGGAGGGGGCCGGGCAGGGATTAGCACTCTGCACACACCTCCATGCACACACACACCCCAGCCCATCACAGCTTCTCTCTCAGCACGGTGAGAAGAAGCCAGTTCAAACAACAGGTCTTGCATTAATGTCTCATTCTCCATAAATAAATCAATAAAGGGAGCGTTGTTCATCTGCTCCTCCTTTGAATTGCTTAGGAGCCGAGGGATGCTCTATGTTCTGCTTCACCTCTGGTTGGAGGTTAGTGGGGAGGGGACATCAACATCCCCTCACTTGTATGCGCTGTCAGGAGCTATAGGCAAGATGCAACCCCTTCTGAGCCCCCCTTGGACCATGTTCTTTTGGGGAAGCAGCTTTGCAGCCCCAAGGAGCAGCCTGTTTTGGAAGGGAGTGACCCAAAAGAGGATCCAGAGGATTGAGGCTGTTGCCATTTGTTTGTGGCATCAATACATATATATTGATGGGTTAGATTGGATTGGATAGGTGACAATACATAGGTGGGTTACATTGGAGGCAAAAAAGGAGAGTTTCAAACCTGTTTTGAATTTTATTAGAAATAAATGACTTTGGGAAAAATACTGGGGCTTGAGGGAAGTGCAGCTGTGTATTTCTATAGAGGTTATAAAGGGAACTAGAATGATCTTGTAGGAATAAGGCAGCATCATCTGCAGCGCTGAGATCCTGCACCCAGGGTCACCCTGTCCCAACATGTAGGCTGCAAAACCAAAGTGGGTTTTGGCAAATGACGAAGGGACTGATTAAGAGCCTTTAAGATGAAAATGTCATTTGACAAAGTGCAGCATGGGGCTGCGAGCAATTCCAGCTGCACAGCTGTGGAAAGGCCGGGCTTCGGATGCTTCTGCCTCCAGTCAGTTTGCAAGTTTAATATGACATTCAAGGCAGCGTTGTTGGGAAGTGCAGAGCTTGCTTTGCCTTTTCTCCATCCTTGCTTACAGGCTCCCTGTCAGTTTTGCAGCGTGTTTGCTCTTTTTTCCCCAGCAGCTTATGCCTTATTGAGGAAATATGAGCTAAAACACTGAGGCTCTGATGGACTGGGGCTCCATGCAGAGAAATGAGATGTAACAAATGTCTGTGCAAAAAACATTGCAATCCCCAGTACATTCTTAGGTTCTCACTACAAGCCCCTTTTTTCACTGGGTGCCCTTGTTCTGGCTCTCTGTGTTTGGTATCTCTTTGCTCCCTGGTGCAGGCAAACCTTATATGCTATCCCTCCTCAAATCCAGGCTTATCTTCCAATTAGCAGGGAGGTGGTGTCTTGACACTGTATTTCAAGGGAAGGGCTTTGGGAAGAGCTCCCTGCTGTGTGCAGAAAGCTTTTCAGGGTAGGAAAAGCAGTGAGGGTAAAGGCAAAGCTAAATTAGAGGGAATTCAATGGGAAGAAATGCTGCTGCTTACAGTCTGCTTGGGCAATGTGATCTTGCCCTTGTCATGAGCCTGACCTTGGCTCCTCCTTGTCCTGGGGGAAGCTACCAGCTTTCCCTCCATGTCCCCAGCACAGGGACCCTGTTACTAGGGACACCCAGTGCACATCATTCAGGGTGAGGAGTCATTGTGGTGCTGGGGGACACCAGCAACAGCCCCAGGGCTTTCAGAGCATGCTGCTCCCCAGCTCATTTCAGACCCCTCCAGCATGAAGCTCTGAGTATTAAGCATCACCATCATGCCTTGGTCTGATTCCTCCTGTCTCACCTCTGTTGCTGTCGTCAGTGCTCTGTGGCAGCTCTGCATCCTGCTCAGGGATGCCCTAATTGCTGCCACCGGTCATAGAAACTGTCAGCTGGGAAGAGACCAATGCTCCCTCTCTCCAGCATTCCCAAAGCAGCTGATGACAGCTGCTCTGTCCTTTAATGTGCCTAATCACACAAAGTGCTGCCAAGGGGCATGGTTGCTTCTGCCCCGCACCTTTTGCCCTGCAGCACCAGGAGTGCACCTCCTCTGATGTTTCTCCTTCCTCCAGCATCTCCTTCCACCACAGAGGCTGCTCTGATGGTGCATTCCCCAGCCATGGTGGCCACTCGCTTGCAGCACATGTGTGGCTCTTGTACCTGAGTCCCAAGTGTGAGCTGGCCCCTTGAGCATTGATGGGAGACCCTTCAGCACTGAGCCACCCCCCTCTCCCTTTGCTGCCTGCACATTGCATTAGGGTTCTAGAGAACAGAGGAGACCCTGCAGGGCACTGGCACAGGCAAACAGGGATGTAGGGGAGAGGGGTCTGTGAGGTTCTCCCAAACGTTCATAAGCCCCTGCTTCACCCATGGGGTAAATGAGCAGTGGCTTTTATCCAGATGTTTATGATGACCACCCTGGCACTTATTCACCAGCTCACTGAGGATGGCACCGTGTGAGCTATGGCATGGGCACACAGACAGATGTGGTCCCTGGCTCTGAGATGCTGGTGCCAGGGTCACCTCCTGGGAGGCAGCACTCACAACACAGACATCTGCACCTTTCCATGGCCAGGCTTTGCCAGTGTTGTTACCATCTAAACAGCAATTTATTATCTCCTCCATCAAAGAGAGATCCCCCAGCAACATTTGCAGCAAACAGAGCCAGAGGGTTGTGTATTTGCAGCACTAACAGCTGCTGGGACGAGTCTGCAGGATGCTCCCTCCATCGTCTGCTGTGATGGACCTGCCGTGCTCCAAATGTTACCCATGAGCCAGAGAGAGCGGCGGCTCCTTTGGCAGGCTGAGCCCATCCTCTTGCCCTAAACTGTAGTGTTATAAACATGAAATCTCAGCAGGGCTGCCAAGGAAAAGGCTCCAAATCACAAATACCTGCCGTTATAGTAAGATAGCCAAGCAAACAGCTTCCTGCATCAGTGCTGCCTTTTAAGTATTCTCAGCTGGGGGCTGATGCAGCTACTTCGGGTTTGTCTTTCAAGAGAAAAAAACAAATCCATTTTTGTCAAACTGTAAGATCTTGGTCACTGCCCAACTTTCCTGCTTGCTTGTTGACTCAGATACCTTTGGCATGGCGAGTGATTTAGCCAGGCAGGGAGAAAAGTGCTTATCTTTTATGGGAAGAATGGGCAGGTGCCTGGTCCCGATCCCAGATCCATACACAGCTCTTCCCGGCATGTGCTGGTGTTCACATCGCTCTCCTCAGCGCGGCTTTAGCACAGTGGCGAGGCTCCCTGAACACTTTAGTGCATAATAGGACTCGTTCAATAATCCCATTACAGTCTGTCTTCAGGATGCCAGGACTAATTGGCAGGCACTGGGACCTTCATCCCCAGCTGGAATTTTACTGCTCATCACAATTAACCATGATGCTAAAGTCTCTCGGCCACACATGTGCCATTAGCTCAGTCTGGAGCCCTGTCCTCGCTGGGCAATTTCAGGGCCCCACTGCAGCCAGTCCCCAGCCTCTGGCAGGGAAAGTACATGGTTATTGCTGCAGCGGATTTGCCTTTATTCCATGCTGTTTGCAGTTTAATAGGATTTATTTTGCGCATGTCCGGTTGGAGCTGCTTGCTGCGCACAACACTGCCTGGAGCTGGGCAAGCCAAGGGCAGCCCTAGCCTGGAGCGTGACCACGGCACAGGGGGGGGAATGAGTGTCCTGAGCTGGCACTGCCAGCTGAGGGGCCACAGGAGGGGCTGTCCTTAGGCTGAGCCTTTGCTGGTCTGGTCACATCCCTCTATCACAGCTCTTGGCTTCACCAAACTGCCCCTGCTTACCGGAGCACTTGGCATGGGCTTCACTTTGAACACGGGCAGAGGATCAGCTCACTCCAATTCCCAGCAACGGGAACATTTGTTTAAGTATGAGTTTGTTTTCTTCCCCCGATCTAAAGCTGTTAAAAAGCAATCACAGCTCATCCTGGTGGCTTGTTCTCAGCTGCTCTGGGATGTGCCATTTCTAGGTCTCTGGAGAGAGCAGAGGGCTGAGGACAGGCTGACAGCGCAGCTGGTGACAGCTTTATTTCCTTTTAAGCAATTCAGGCTTCAGAGACTCTGCTCCCACTGTGGCTCTTTATAGTGATGAGGAGTAAACTCTTTGCCTCTGCCTTTGTTTCCCATCCTTGTATGTGACTTAGATCCCAGCACTTGGACGGAGGCTTTGGAAGCACACAAACCTCCTCCCACAGTGTGTCCTTCAGATGCAGACTTATTACCAGAAGTCATTGCAAATGCCAGAACTTTGCAAAGCTTCAGAAAGTGATTAGACGAGTTCTAGGAAGAAAAAAATCCATCAAGAGCTATTAAGCAGTGAGACAAGCTCTGGGACCCAGATGGGTGGATGCCAGGGACGTGTTCCTCAAGTCTGCCTGATCTCTCCTGCTCTCTCCATCTTGGCCAGGACCAAGGCTGGGATGCTGGGATGAAAGGGCCCTTGGTCTGGCCCGGATGTGCAGATCTTGCAATCTATTTCTTGTCTCCTTTCTCCTCTACTTTTTCCCCTTCTCTCCTCTCCTTTTTCCTCTTCTCTCCTCTCCTCTTGTTTCCTCTCCTCTCCACATTCACAGGGGTTATTGCAGGGTCTCCCATGCTGTGCAAGGCTCTTTGCCATTAGCTTCTGGAGCTGTTTCTTTAATCAGGAGCTGGTATCTCTTGGCACTGGAGCAGGACAGCAGGAGTACCTGGAGTGCTGCAAAGAAGCCTTTGGGATGAAGATCTGTTGTGGAGCCAAATGGGGGAAAGAAAGGGAGGTGGTTTTTCAGACAAAACCTTGTTGGGAAGGGGAGCAAAGGGAGGCTGGATTTGTCCTGGTTTTCACAGCTGAGGCTGGCATGCAGGAAGTGACAAAGTCCAAAAGCCCAAAGGATACAGAAGGTAGGGCTGTGCCATCGGCATGCATCCATCGGGCTGGGGCTGAGCTTCAGCTGCTGCTAGAGAAACCTCACCACAGAAACAATGGGTTTTGTGTTAAATGTGGGCTACAGAATCAAGTATCCACCATGCAGCAACCTTAGGTCCATTTCAGTCCTCTCTACACTGCTTTTAGAGTTGTACAAACCCCTGGTTTAGTCTATGCCTCCCAGCTATAGCTGTTATAAAAATAAAACCCTCCCCTGAATTCATCCTTTCTGGCTCCAGGTCATGTTCTCTCAGCTTCAAGCCCATCACCCTGCCCTGCTGGCACCCTACAGTGAGATGCTCTTCCCAAACCCATGCTTGGGGAATGCTGTGTCCCTGTGAGAGGCAACATGCCTGACCCTCTTTGGTCCCCAGCTCCTGTATCTCCCCAGTGCCTGCCAGCACTCACACCTGCCTTCTTCTCTCCAAGTAACTGAGCCAGCCTCATCCTCCCACTCCTGTGTCCATCATCCTTTGGAAGATGAGGTACTGGTCATGCAAATCCCTGTCTGCTTCATCACCTCCTCCCTGTTCAACAGGGAGGCTTTGGGCTGCCTCCCTCTGCCCACATCCTCAGAGGGGACATGGGGATGGAGAAGGGAGAGCACTCAGCTCCTGCCTCCTTAGCTGGCCTTCAGCTTTGGTTCCAATGTAGAGCTGTGTGTTGGGGCAGTATTTCATGCTTGCCAGTGTCAGCTGATAAACCTTTGATTTTCACTTCTGGGAATAATAGCACTGTAATGAATTATATTCACAAGAATAACTGTAATAGTAATAAAACTGCAAATAGAAGAAAACTGTAAATCAGTCACCCCCTTGTAATGTGCTTACTCCATCTGAATCACCCTCCCTGGGCAGATTATCAATTTTATTTGGCTTTTCATCCTAAATTTTATTAAGTGGGGTGCCTCATGCGTAAAGATACTGAGCACAAGCCATATGGTCCAGGGATTTACCTGTTTATTTTGCCTTCCTTCCCTCCCTGCCTCTCTCCTCCTGCTTTGTGGCTCTTGGGACCTGCAGGCAGCTGAGGTGGGACCATAAAAGGCACATGTCCCTTGTGTCATTTTACCTTTATTATGCTAAAGAAATAAGATGCTGGGTGATGCAGAGGCTCTTCTCTGTGCTTGCAGAATTAGACAGACCCTGCAGCATATTTAGACTTCCATGTAATTAAAATAGAAAACCATTAGCATAGCTCCAGGGTAATCAAGGGGCCACATCCTGGACTCCAGTGTGTCCTGGGCTGCAGCATGAAGCTGCTGCCGCTCTCGGTCAATGGCACAATGCTGGCTTGGAGCCCTGTGGGTAAACTGGGGACAGGGAGGGGTGTGAGAGCAGCTGAGGCAGCATCGAGGGAAGGATGGTGACAATTTACTGCTGTGTTGATGAGGCTGAGCATAGACAGAGTGCCTTGGACGGCAGAGCCGCAGCACTAAGTGCTACCAGGCATCTCTGCCACTATGCTTGTGTGGCTTTCTCCTGGCCATGAAGGGAGGCAGCAGCAGAGAAGACCTTCTGGAGACAAGCATCTTCTCTTGCTGGGTTACAGCATGGTAACTTGCTGGGTTACAGCATGATAACTTGCTGGGTTACAGCATGGTAGCTTGCTGGGTTACAGTGTGGTAACTGAGTGAAGCCCCTGTCTTCTCTCTTTTTATTGGAGGATTGTATAAAAAAATCCCATCTTGTTTCTCACATAGCCCATGCTGTCTTCCATGTTTCCTATCAGAAATCCACTGGCTGCAGTTGTATTCAAGGGGTGGAAGGCTGGCATGAGAACAATGTTGAATCGGTGCTGACGGGAAAGCTATCAGAGCAGTCAAATATGCAGGGTGCAAATTACAGTCAGCAAAATGCAGCTGTGGGTTTGGTGACCTGCAAGCTGGAGTGGGGTTTGCTTTAGCTGGACTGGAACTTGCCAATGCCTGTATGTTATTTCATGGCGTTTGGAAGCACCAGCTGCAGTTTTCCATTGTAACACAGCAGGGAAAAAGGGGAAAACCACAGACCGTGTGATTGATGAGATGCTTCTCTTGGATATTTCCATCTGCAATCTGAAATTATCAAGTAATGTAGAAACCCTGAATTATTGCTCCAACTACTCCCACCAACTGTGCTTTTGCCATCATTTCTTATGCAAGTCCAACTTCTCCTCCTCTGTGCCCAGTAGCCTCCAGTGCTGGATCTGTCTGCAGCTGCCTCTGGCCATGCCTCCTGCCCAGCAGCAGGTTGGTTTTGTGGCTCATGATGGTGAGTGCATTTTGGATAGTCAATGATAGCTAATGGAGCTAAGCCCATCTGCTCTCATCAAGAACTCTTGGCTTGTCTCTTTACAGCTTAGCAGGACCTGAAACACATCTGCTGAGTGAAGGATGTGCTAGAGATGAACATTTTCTGCTCTGGCAAGTAGCTCCTTGCAAGTCTCAGCCTGTTTTCCTGAGTGACAGGCTCTGGGCAAGTGCTTGGGTTGTGTGTATGTGTGTCAGTGCCAGCATCATCCTCGTGGGCTCATCCTCCTGGCATTGCACACATGGACATCACCTGGGTTTTCCTTAGTGCAGGCTCAGGGGTGACCAGAGAAGGGTCAGAGGCTTTGTGCAGCTCCCTTGCTCCTCCTTGCCTTGCTTCATGGAATGTGGTTTTCTCCCTGAACTGCAGAGATGACTGAACTGGAGGATGGGCAGAGAGCACAGTTGCTGCTGTGACTCATGCAGGTGCCTCACTCAGCACCCAGATCATATTGTTATCCCACATGGGGTTATCCTGCACCTATGTGATCAAAAAGGCTTGCTGGGGGGAAAAACCGGTTGCTGGTCTAGGGAGAAGAGACCATAAGGCAAGAGTGGGAAAGGCTGGAGACATCACAGCATCTGCTGGAGGTTCAGCCCAAGAGATGCTCCCCAGACCGGCTCTTGCTTGCAGGCTCCAGGTGATGGGTTGGCATCTCCTCTCCTCTGTTTCCAAGGGTCCCAGAGACTGGGGCAACAAAGACAGGAGCAGAAAAGCCCTGTGGGGTGTGCAACCTTCCCTTTGGTCCTCCAAGGAAGGCTGCTGGAGCCAGCTGCTGCTCGTGCTACTTCCCAGCTCTGCAAGCTGGAGTGGAGCTGTGCCTGGAAGAGGGGGGAAGAAAAACCTCGTGGGAACTGGATTTTAAAGGCAAGACCCAAGCTCAAAAGTGGCTGCAATGTGAACAGAAATCTGCTCTTTGCAGCCAGTTAACAAGGCTGACAAAGCAGCAGGAACGTCTCGGGTTGTGACAGTGTTAAAAAGGCACAGAAACTGAACAGCATGGATTGAACATGCCACGCATGCAAGCTGTCACTATAACATCAGTAACCCAGCACTGAGATGATCTGCTGGTGGCCTCAGCAGCAGGTCCAGCAAGGTCCCAGGCTGCCCACTGGAGCTGTCATCCCTGCAATGCTCTGCCTGGGATTAACCAGCACAGTTTTGGTTAACTCCATCCAGAGCAGTTTTGTGTGCAAGGGTCTGTGTTTATATCCCTGTTCTTTCCTTGCTGTTGAAGGTTTTCTTGTGTGGAAGGGTCTCGTTTGGGCTGTACCTGCTGCAGGGGGGGGCAGTGTAGTGGGGATGCTCCAGCTGCCTGGCTCCGCTCCCATGAACAGATGAGTTTGCAGCTGTTTCACTGTCCCAGCAGAATGAATCGATGAGTGTGGCTCCAAACTCATTTAGCAGACATGGAGAGGCAGGTGGGCCTGGCACAGCATCCAGGGAGAAGCTGCAGAGGGTGAGGGGGACCCTTCCCTCGAGAGTATTGCCTCACTCCGGGATAGGGTTTTCTGTCTTGGAGGTGAGCGCTGGGAAGCAGCTCCTTCCTTTCTTCCTTCCCTCCCTCCCTTTTTACCTCAAGCCAAAAAAAAGCGGTGAGAGCTTGCTTGAGGTCAGGATGAGGAGGCAGTGGTGAGGAGGATGGGTACAGCGGGACCTGCGCCTGCCAAAGCACTCGCCTTTGCTGATCAAATATTCTTATGCGTCGTCTGTTCCTGTAAGGTGACCGTCAGCCCTGCCTCCCGCTGTCTGAAATGAGAAGAGCAGTGCTGGGAATCACCTGGGCTGAACCCTGCTGTGACAGGGACAGGGGTGGCTGCTGGGGGCATCCTTGGCCACTGAGGACTTGCCTGACTCCCTGCACTGAGTGGATGGTGGGTGAGTGGATCCAGCCTCTCCGAGGCTTGCAGCAGGCAGGGCACAACACAGGCAGCATTCATGTGGCAGGGCTTGTCCTGAAGTCCTGGCAGAAGCATGGGTACCTCCCTGTGTGCCACCCAGGCTGTGCCTGCCCTTCCCTGGGGCTGGCTGTGTCCCCAGGGCAGCGTGCCATGGGAGGGCTCCACCGCTGTTCATCATATGAAGGGAAACACACAGCGAGGCAATACAGACACGTAACTGCCAGGAAATGTTTCCCCCATGCAATTAAGTCGCTGTAATCATTAAATCCCTCAGTCAGAGCTGGATCTGTTAATCTACAAAGAAAGAATAAACCAAATCCATTCATTGCTGGCTTTTATCTCACACTCTCCTGCTGCAGGACACCAGTGGTGGGGAATCGTTCTGTGTGGGAAGGATGGGGAGGCACAAGGCTCTCATTCCAGCGTACTCCCTTGGACATCACTGCTCCAGGTCTCTGAGCCTCCTGTGTCCCCTGTGTGCTGGGTTCAGGCTGGCTGGCACAGAGCTGGGGATGCCCTTGCCCACCCAGGCTTTAACACACTGCGTTTGCCACCATGGAGAAAAGCCACTGCTGAATGGGCTGTCAGACCCAGGTGGGAGCCAGCAGGCAGAAAACCTCATGATCCTTTTGGAGCTCCCTCCTATCTGGCCAAGCCCAGATGAGCTCCATCACCCCCATGGGAAGCAGAGATCCCTTCTCTCCCAGATGCAGCCAGTCTTCTGCACTTTACCCTTTGTTCAGGGCAAATGAAGTGGCATAAGGTTTCCTTGATCACACACCCGGGGATGCTTCATTATACTCCTGTGTTCCAAGGATGAGCAACTAGATCACAAAGCTCCAGGAGAAGGCTGGAAATCCTGGAGACATCTGAAAGGGGGTAAGACAATTGGATGGAGATGAACTGATAACTGGAGCTGAGTCTCCCAGCCCAAACTCACAGGAGGAAGGTGTCTGGCCTATGTTCCTTGCTGCCAGCCGAGGAAGATGCTGTGGCTGAGGCATGTCAGGAAAAATTGCCGTTCTTTATGGCCACTAATGGTATTTGCAGCTCTGCATTTAAAGATGATGATAAAGGTAATCAAACTGTCAGGAACAAAGACAGATGGGGAGCTCGCTGGAGCCAGCAAGGGTTTCCCTGCCTTCAGTTAACAGCCGTGATTTATATTTCATTCACACCTACGGACTTGGAGCAAGGAGCAGGGCAGCAGTGCTTTACAGAAACACTGCAGGGAGAGGTACAACAGACACTGGATTTATCTGCACTTCAGCTTCTAAACCTGTTTATGCCTTCCTTAGACATCACCATGAAATAGTGCAGGGGTTATTCACTTTTCCTATAAAACATTTTAATGAACAGAATTCCCTGATGAGATAACAACCAGCAGCTTAACTTCCTGCAGCTGGATGCATCCTGACAACCAGCAACTCCTTTTCCCTTCCTGCTCCTCCCAAGCAAGGTTTTGACGAGGTCCCAATAACAGGCACCACAGTCCCTATGACCTATCCAAGCTATGAAGTACATTTTTCACAAGTAGGGCCTGTGACAGCAGCAGTAGGGATGAAGGTGTAAGGTGTAAGAGGTGTAAGGACTCAGCAGCTCCAAAGCCACTGGCCTTCACCTGCCAGCAAGGTCCATAGCTCAGATCTCTGATGGATGTGGATCCCTCACTGTCTATCAGAGACACCTCTTGCTGCTCTCCAAGCTCTATCATGATTCTGGCTTCCCTCCTTTCTTCTCTCTTCAGCTGTTGTCTCTTTTCTCATCTTACCTTTGTACAGCACCAACAGCAGGGACAGTCGGCAGCCTTACTTCCTTTGTGACAAAGTCATTCAGCAAGTGGCTGTGCCGGTGCTGATACCGTATCCACGCAACCTGTCTTTCAGGGATCCTGTTTGCTTTATTCCTGTGGATTAAAAGAGCCCAGACCCAAACCAAACAGCAAGAACACAGCCTTACTAAGAAGAGTTCCAGCAGTTAATTAGTCTCAGCATTGAAAGGGCCACTGCCCAGCAGCTAAAAATCATGATGTTGGAATGGTGAATTAAGCCAGCCAAGCAATAAATCTGAGCAACAAACCAGTCCCTTTAGCTCAGAGGAGCTCTCTTTCCTCAAAACACTGATAAATGGCTTCTTCTGGGAGTCCAAGAGGTCATCAAATTAATAAAGCATTTAAAGTAATGCATGGAAGTGAAGTGACATCCTGCTGCAAGAGATTTGCCATTAAAGCAACTCTCTGTGACAGAGTGTGATGCAGAGAGGATTTCCAAAGCAAACCCATCCTCTAATTTAGGACAGTTGTCCAAACTCCTTCATGTCTGTTCTGGTCCATTGTCTTCCACCCTAGTCATTATTTAAGAGAAATAAGCTTGACAAAAACTGGCAAAAGAAAGAACAATGAAAAACTTGGATTCTCCCTTTAATCAAGATACTCAGAGTATTTACCATGAAGGAAAGTGAAAGGAAGGGACCAAGGACTGAAAGTAAGTGAAATGCTGAAAAGCTGTCAAGATAATGGCAGACTTGTTTTCTTTGCAGCTGCTGCTTTACATCCACTACCACATACATGTAACAAAGCTATGGCAAGAATGCTGCACCCAAAATCCTGGATTTACTACGCGTTTGACATGAGTAGGGGCAGGAACTGTTGGCTGCCAGAACTAATGTCAGGGACATTTTCATGACAGCAAGAAGGTCCAAAGTCTAAGAAGCAACACTCAGACATCCAGGCATTAAATAAACAATAGGAGTTTGACTTTCAGTTAAATTCTGCAGGTTTAGCCTGAACGCAGAATGATCTCTTCGGTCACAACAGGCACATAAAGCCAAGTAAGGCCCCTGCTTTACGTCACTCTCTGATTCCTTTCCTGCGTGTTTGGGGTGGCCCAGGCTGTTCTCCATGTCCTGATCTTTAGAGGAAGAGAAAGTAGCACAGGACACAATTGTCACTTTCAGCTCTCCCACATGCCAGAGAAAGATTAAGGCAAGGGGAACTCCAGCTATCTCCAGCTACTGGACTAGAAGTTTGTGTAATGGCAGCTGAATACATCCCCCCACTTTCCACTTTCTGCAAGCTTATATTACACTTGGCATGATTTAACATGAAATATGTATTTAATAAAATGGTAGCACAAAGGCACTGAGCAGGACAAACATAAAAAAGAGCTAGCAACAGCCTCTGCAATATTGCATCCACCGGGTGCCCTTCTTCATGAAATCCTGGCCCAGGCTTCATCTGCCTTTGATTTACTCAGAGTACAAACCTCTTGAGATAGCCTCCAGTACATTTACACACTGCAGTGCTCTGCCCTTCGAGTGCTCAACCCAGCACGCATCATTAGAGTGGTGCTGCCCTCGATGCTGTATGGGGATGGCTGATGTCCTGGGGGAGCTCTTCATCACCCTCCCAGTGCCTGATACTCAATCCCAGCAGCACACACATGATGGTGGCTCCAGCCTCTTCACGGACTCATTGACAAGCAGCAGAAACCCCAGATACCATACGGAGCATGGATGCAGATGGATGGACATATGTGCAGTCTGCGTGTACCCCTGCTGATGAGAATGTTCCAGTGCAGGCATTAACACTCCAGTCTATGGGTTGTGTTTGGGGCTTGCAAGAGAATCTTTCTCCCATAAAATAAATAAAATACATTCTGAGCAGCTTGGGATGAAGCCAGTTTAATCCTTTTATTCCTTGCAAAGGAAAATGATTCCATATTCAGGGCACTGTGCAAACAATTAATTAGCCTAACAAAAATGAAAGGCCTAATTGCTCAGTATTATTACAATCATTGGCAGCCAGGCGTGACCAAAGAATAGGCACTGTCTTACCAAGGATAAAGCTCAACTTTCCGGCTTTGGGGGCTTTTGTGATATTTGGACACCTAGAAAAACAGGGTTTTTTTTGGAGTGATGGTGTAATTCCTCCTTCCACATGCAGAAAAGCTGGCAGTGTTTGGAGACCTCTGCATGGGCTGCTATACAAAAAGGAACATGGACAGAGACCCAGCTGGGTATTTACTGACAGAAGCTGATAAAGCTGTAACTTGACTGAGTTGAATGAAATGGTGGTGTCTCTATCGCATGTCTCTGGCTGGAGACCTGACTCACCAGATGAGAGTGCTGCAACATTAAGGAGAATTGCAGTTTTAAAGGTGCACACCTTAAAGTACAATCATCCTTAATGCAGCTCCCTTTTCAATGAGCTGCTGTTATCCAAATGGAAAGGTGCTTTAAATTCACGCAGATGAATTTCTTCACTGTGGACAGGATCAGGATGAGTCAGGTTACAGGAGCTTTAAGAAACTGAACCGTTGTCATTCATGCATATCTCATAACATGCAGATAGAAAGCAGATGCTGATTGAACACTGACCTAGCCTGAGGAGTGTGGGTCCAATAATTCTTCCTTTAAGCAGCTGATTCTCACAGGAAAATCCCCAAGATTTGGCTTTCATTCTAGGATCTATCTTGTGCAGAGACTGTGGCCGGAGAGTATTCCTTACAAACAATGTGGTGAAGTCTGTCCTCATTCATATTTGCTGACTGTATTTAGAGGGTTTCTCAGCAAGCTGGGTTTTTGGTGTCTAGGGTGGGTTGCAGTTTAAACTAACTAGGGGCACGTTTACTCTGTGCTCCAGAGCTGCAGGACATGCCCATACAGAAGTCATCCATTATCATGCAATATTACACACTCACGTGGGAGATACGGCTTCCCTGTGTAAACCAGTGGTGTGGGTAAGCGGCTTGCTTAGGAGCTTGGGATCACCCCCTGGCAGAGTTTAATAGACAGAACTGATTGCAAAGGGAAAGCCCGGTCACCAAAATGAGGTGGGATGGCCCCCTCCCTCCCACTCTCAGTATGCTTATCACAGCACTCCAGGGACATTATTCCCACTCCATGTAATTTAATAAACTGCTGCAAAACTCGCAGAGAGCAAGGGTGAAATCAGAGCTCCATCTCCTCCATCTCAGGGGATGCAGTGAGAGCAGCACACACACCCACCTTGGCACAGGAGTGGAAATTTCTTTATGCCATCTCAGCAACTCACTGGAAAAAACATGATGCAGACTTGGTCACTTCAAGCCTTTAGATACTCCACATTAGTGTTGTGCTGCATTTTAGGAGGTAAGCTGTGTCCAAACAAACTGTGGTTTGAGGGGGACTAAAAATAATAGAGGTGATTACAATACAGAATAGTACAAGCCTGCGAAAAAGCTGAGCACAGAAAACACAGGTTTGTGACTGCAGGTCACTGCACTTCACAATCACCTTCTTAGCTTGCAAAAGTGAACTCAAGAATATAAGGGCCCTCCCGGAACTATTTCAGGCCTGGAACCATTCATTTATGCATCTGGTAACGATTATTACAGATGCTGCTGAGGACTTTGAGACATAAAACAATGACAGACCTGAAGATGATCTTAAGGTCCTTTCCAACTGAACTATTCTATGATTCTATATGATTCTATGTCATTGCAAATGACTGAATATCCCAGAAACCTTTGACAGGCTGGTTAACAACTTCTGCTTAGCTGAATACAGCTGCTATCTAACCTCAGACTGGCACTTAACAGATAAACAAGAAAACTCCAACAAAAGAAAGCTTTTGTTTTGAATTTATTTTGCAAATCTACCAATTTGTTTTATGAAAGTATGAAATCCTATGTGGTTACATTAAACAGTTACATTACAATCCAGGTAATACAAATAACCACTACAAAGTGAGTTTTAGGTACTCTTGGATAACAAGTGGATTTTACATTGTTTAAAGTAAGTCACAAAGAAAAGAGAAAGTAGCCTTGTGATTGTCAGAGAATTTAGTTTAAAGCAAGGAAATCAGTGTAGATTCTCCTCATCCTATGGAAAGTTAAGAAAGAAACACTGATATTTACATAATCTTTTCAATGCTAATGATCAATTAGACATATCTAATAGATTTAAGTGCCCACACCTACTCAGGATCAAGAGTCGTTCACATGTTGTTTGGAAATCAGTGTCATGTGAAATTACATTTATTGTATAACATCACCATCGTCCTTGCTTTCAGATGCATAACAATCCTGTAATATCATTTGTAAAATACACCGGAGCTTCAAATCTGCTCTAATTTAGTTCAGTGGGAGTAGGATCAGTTCCTACATTTAATAAGTACTCCTGATTTACTGAAATCCTTACAAACAGCCTCCTTCCCAGGAATGAAATTAATTTAGCAAACAAAATACTGCAGTAACTCAGGAAAACTCTTTGCTATCCAGCAATGACACTGCAACTGCATTTCTGAGGATCTTTATGCACCCTCATTCCTGCCTCTCCACTGGCAACAGGACACACAAAGACACCAGTTGCTGTGATTAGTAAAACTCGGAGCTATGTAAATAAAGTATAAATATCAAAGAACAGATTGAATTCATTTAGCACCCGCTCTCCTGACACCCATCTGACACACCTCTAGTGTCATTCTGCTGCCTGTAAGCTGCCACTTCTGATGAGACATCTGTCAATCACAACTGCATAGCTGCTTCTAGGGAAGTGATTAAATGGAGCTTTGATTTTGTAGCTGCATCTCTGCATGCGTATGTAGTTAGGGGCAAAATGTCCAAGATGCTACTGCTGCATACAATACAACAGTTTCACAGAAGCAAGGAGAACTGCTCATGGGGAAAAAAGGCAAGTACAGGTACAATCCTCATGGCCTGTGGCACAAAACAGATTTAAGCAGATCATTCTCTCTTGAAGCCTTCACCTCTTTCAAGTAGGACATCCAAAAGGGTGTAAAACCCACAAATCTCCACTTATGCAAGTGCAACAAACCTGCAGAGCCTGTTGTAGTACAAAAGTGAAGCCAGAAGCATCTTAGAAGGGCTCCTAAGAGAACTGGGCATTTATCCACAAGAGTTATCTTTTAACACTGATCACTTCAAAAGAACTTGAAAGAAACCAGACAGGTTACACAAAACTACACAAACTTTTCATGTGGACATAAAGTGCCATCAAACCATGGAAGCAAAGAAAAAGTTCCTGTTGAGGGCAGTAACTGCTCTAATTCTCCGCAGAAGGCTTTATTCCCTTGAAGCAGATAAAGTTTACTACAGTCTTGGAAATGGTACCAAGCTGGTGGGAATGCTGTTATAACGCAGGCTAGCAATTTTCTTCCTTCCTGAAAAACATCACTCTTACCTGACAGGCCAAAGCCAACTAGGGTGCATTTACTGGTGGCTGACTGCAGAGCTCTCCCCAGAAGGTACTTTAAAATGGTAACAGATGCTTTACTTTCCTCTTCTCTAATATGATTTGATAAATATAACTTGCTCAGACCCTTTGTTACAAGCATGCATTACAACAGATGGCCCCACCCTGGTTCTACCACTCTGCCTGCTTATTTTCCATCTCTACTCATGTAAATGTAATATCAAATCCTCTTAAGAATCCTGAGCAGCCGTCCAGAATCATTTGTTCAACTGACATTTCTGTAATAATAAGGAAAGAAAAAGAGTTGTGGGGAATTAAATGGTGCTCCTGTTGCCAAGTTGTTAAAATTATATGGCAATATGCTTCCAGTAGTTGTAAGAAATTAATTTGTGGAGTGCTTACAAGCTTTACATCTACTAAATCTCAACAGGATACAAAATGCTATTTAAGTGATATAGCTTACAAATGTTAAGGAGAAAACTAAAAATCAGCACCAAAGAGTGAAAGAAGAAACTAGATTGTTGTCTGCACTCTGGCTCCTGGAGGCTGGATCTCTACAGCCATGTGGGAGATCCTCGGTGAAGTACTGATGTGTGTGCGGATGTCAGCACCTGCACTTCTCCCTTCAGTGATAAGACAGGGCATGTTCAGAGAAATACCCCACTCCTGTCCTGAGCAAACAGCTCAGCCAGCCCCTCCACTAACTACTCCCTCTTCTACTGCTTTCTGGAAGTACTGTCCAGAGCAAAGTGAGCGTCACCTCCTTTGTTGCTCAGAAAGAAGTGCATGAGACACCTGATCTGTAGATGAATTAATTTTTACACAATGCCACTATGCGATTACTGGCATTCTTTTCTCACAACAATGTCAAATACAATAGAAAACTTTGCATTTTCTATGGTAAATGAATATTTCTATGGTCAGACCATGCAGGCAGTGCTGCTACTGCTCCATTCTGTAAGACAGATCCAGGGTAAGGCGCTTTGGCAATCAGCACCAAGTTTAAGCAATGAGCTTTGTAACAATTCACTTTCCACACACTAGAGTATGCCCCAGTTTTCTGCAGATGTATGGAAAACTGAGAACTCCTGGTTGTTCTCTGAGCTGCTTTGAAGCTACAGCAATTCTTCGAATCCAGCAGCAGGTCCTATTCTTTTCCTAAGTACAGTACACTTTGATAGCGACACAGAAGCACACAACACAGAACAGATTTGTTCAAACTCACCATGGCTCTGATGGCTACACACACCAAGAAGCAATTAAAAAGGAATACACAGCTCAATGCATCAAGGACAACACTGACTCAAAGGAATTCCGGCTCCACTTTGTGAGGGAAGAAAGAGCTCACAAAGGAGAAGATTTTATTGCAAGTTGTACCACTTCTAATACAAATCAGAAGTACCAGAAGCTACCAATGAGCCAAGGACAAAGAATTCCTGTATTGTAAATATTTTGAGTGTAGCAAGCTCACTTTAAAAAGAAAAACCACTGCACAATATTCAAAATGGCCTTTCTTAAGAGACTTGAAATCATTCAATCAATACTGATAAAAACCACAGATCTCAGTAGCAGTTCTGGCACCTGGCAATTTGGAAAACTTGTGCATATGGGACTGAGGCAGCTTGTTTGCAGACCCCTTTCTTGTAGCATCCTAGGGTGGCCTGTGCTTCCTTAACAGGTCATCACTGGACTCAGCAGGTGCCCTCTTCAGAAGGTACAAATTGGCAGCTATCATGAGAAACAGTGTCAATGCTCTGCACTTCTGACTGTGGGTGAATGGACACCTGAACAGCTATCTCCTGACCTGGCTCATTCATGGACCCATCGTCTGAATCCCCGGCTGGCGAATCGCTGCGCTTCATCTCGGGGTTGATGGGGTATATGGCAGCTTGTGTACCACAGGCTTGGGGCTGTTTTTCCTCCTTACCAACTTCATCGGGATCATCAATTCTCACAGCCTCAAAGATCTCCTCCATGAACGCCCTGCAGTTAAGGATCAGAGGTGGAAGAGGAATGCTTCTGGCAAGCTCTTCAATGTACCGAGCAAACTCCATGGTTTTAAACTGAGTGACTTTGGCCAGCTCCAGTGTTTTGGCAGATGTAATGATAGGGATGCGCTTGGCTATCTCAAAAGCCTTCTGAAGCTTCTCAGCCCCTTCTGTCCTAAAGAACTCATTGATAGCTTTCTCTGTTTTGCGGAGGTGACTGCTCATCATGCACAGCCGGGTTATGTTTAAGATGAGGGTGATGGCAAAGGCAACAAGGCACACAATCATGTAGTAGATACTCATGTCTCCTGAGGTAAAGGTTACCCTCAGGGTGACTGTGTAGTACAAGGTGTCATTACGATTAACTCCTGCACAGGTGTATCGGCCCCGGTCAGCAAAGCTGACCTTTGTGATGTTAAGGGAATTCTCAGCAATCTTCCACCGGCCACCTAGAGAGTCAAAAGGAATAAAGTGAGCTAAGGAAACAAAAACCACTGGGTAAACTAGACACAAGATGGTTGCTCCATCAATGGAAGACGGAGCTTGGAAATAAGCAGTCCATTTCTATCACAATACAAACAGTACACCAAGGATTGAAATTTCCTTTTCATGCCTGTGATACAGAGAGCCATAATCCAGTTACCAATCCTACTGCTTAATGGTAAATTGTTCTTCATGCTTGCTACTCTGGTTTTTCTTCTTTCTCTCATCTGCACTTTCTTGAGTGCTTTTGGACAGATAGCTCTTCGTGACAGTGAACCTAGTTCTTCACTAGTGCTTCTCATTGACAGTGTAACACCGTGTTGAAAGAATGTCTCTATAAAGTCTAATTTTCCATATTTTCAGAGCCAGAAGTGACCCATGAAAAAGATGTGAGTCTGTAAATGGCTCTGTTGGCAAAAAGAACCCAGAATTTTCTTGAGATGCAGTTTTCTGCTGAGCTTGCAGTGCTGATATACAAAACTCATGCAAAAAGAAATCAATAAGAAGTTAGCTTTCTATGGTGTTTCTTATGCATTTATAACTTAGGGGGAAAAACTGTTTTCATAACTCATTCTTCTAATTACTCTACTTTGAACAAATCTCCAGATGGCATTATAACTACAAAGAGGTTACTGAATACTTAAGGCAGAAAGATGGCCTCCGAGAAGATCCTATCAATTAGCTTGATGACCTTCATTAATTAATAAAACCACATGCGTCTCTAAAAGACATTATTTTGTGAAAATTAAAAACTACAGGGACAGACCTCTAAGAGCCAATGCTAGGAAAATACATTCTCCCTCTGTACAAAGAGGTTAAACAGCAAATATTTCATCGTTGGCCATCACAAATTGTGTTCATTTCCACAGTCACACTGGTGCATAAACTAGAAAATAAATGTAGTAAGTTACCCCATGCTTTAAAAAATCCTGTAACAAAACTAAAGCACCAGCTGCCAGCTGGCAATGGCACAAACTGAGGAGAATTGTGTTTAATTCATGTGTTTGGAAAAATATAATATAAACCAGAGCAATAATAAATAGAACATCAGTTCGAATCTGGTAGGATGCAGACTCATTTCTTCTGTGTGCCACTGTAGCAGAATGGATGGGCTAGGACAGAAGAACTCAGCTATAATTCACATGCCACATGCCAGAGGGCAAAGGGCTTTGTTTTGCTCTCTCCTTATCTCCTAACTGTAAAAATGGGAGGATAGGAAGACAAAATGATAATAAAGTCCCAAAGGTTTTCAGATACTTTGTATAAAAGGGGAATACTGAAGGATAGAAAGCAGCAGGAAAGCTCACCTTCATCTTCCTGTTCAAGCAGGTGTCCTCTGGAGTTATACCAAAGAATATATTCATACTGGCTGATGTTCAGTTTACATTCAATTAAAATACTGGTCCCCTCTTTGGCTATGATATCATGGTGTGCTGGAGAACTTATTAAAGCTTGAGGCACCATATGAAGGGATGCATTGAAAGACCCAAAAGCAACTGTCCCGTTAAAAGCTACATTTTCCAGTGTAAATCCAACTGAAAGATCAGCACTAACAGTCAAGATTAACAGGCAATAGCTGAGCTTCATGGGAAGCCAGAGAAAATTCTTCTTTCATTTAATTTGAAGAAATGAGGTCATATGATATTAAGCTGTCTGTACTGCTCTGAGACAGGAGAGAAGGCTCTCGATTTGTTCAGCAACAGAAAATGTCTGGGATCCAAATGCACTTTCAAGACCATCAATATTAGAAGTGGAAATTGGAAATCCAACTGGAAAAAAAGAGAAAAAGAATTAACTTTATTAATGACAGCAAGCTTATGGTGTATTCTAATTTCATTTCCAGCAAACAGATTTCAATTAGCATAATACAAACTGTCAGCCAACAGGTTCCAAACCAGAGCTTTGCTCAGAACACAGTAATGAAACAAGGGTAAGAAGGCATTAGCACAACCTTGGGTCCTCTGGATGTTCATCTTCCCGTCCAAATAAATAACCTCAGGAACAATAATCATTAAGGGGAAAAAGGCTTTTAAAAAAGAACAAATTGTTCAGACTACTCAAAATGCAGAACTATCTTTACAGTCAGAAAGCGGATTCTGCATGTGTTAAGAGAGAAAAAGTGCTTTCTTAATAGAGAAAGATAAAGAAGAAAGAGGATATAACTTCTGCCTCTCTCCTCCAGAATTGCTTTTAACAACTGATTTTCTAATGATAGTCTTTCATTTAGCCCTAGGAAAAAAACCAAAACACACACACTTATGTTTTTTAGCATTTATACATCTACTTACTTGATTTTAGAGGCACAATCAGTGTTAGATATCTAAATGCTATATAAAACGCTTCTAATTTCTTGTGTTGAGAAAGCTCTCATAGCAGTTATCTACAGCCACAGAGAGGAAGTCTCTTGCTGAGTATCAGGACACTGATGTCTAAATGCACTTCCTTTTTTTGCAATGCCTGTTGCTGCTGCTGCTGTATTTTCTAATTCTGCCTCCTTTTTTCTTGTATGTTTTACAATAAGCTCCTGTTGAAAATCTTCTGATTTATGCTGCATCTCATGGGTCAGACCTCATTTTCCATCTTCTCTACCCAAATGCTTGCCCATATTTCTGAGCAATTTGAAAAATGGCTTTGTCTAAGGACAGAATTTGCTCTCTTCAAATTAATGTGCACAAAACGTATTTCAGGAAACCAGGATACAGCCTTTATGTTCTTCACACACAAGGAGTTTCCTCTTTTAAAAGCCAGAATAAAACCAACTGATAACAAAGTGAGATGACACCAGTAAGAGAAAATCTGTAATCAGTTTTCCTGGAAGCCTGATTCAAGAAAATTTTTAAGCTAATATGCATTCCCTGAAGCTATGATTCCATCCAGACTGCTCCAGAGCCCCTCAAAAACCCCAATTTACAAAGTACAGAAGCCACAAGCCAACATGTTATCCTAAAGAATACCTCACTTCACCCCACTGACTGTGTGATTTCAGATATATCATCTTTTCTTCTACCAAAAACAAATGCCAGAAGACTTGACTTTCATAAATATCACAATACAAAGGGGTACAATTTCTTAATAAATAATGCATACGCTTCCATCCTTCCAGAATCACCAGTTAACACTGCCTAAAGCAGACAGAAATTTATATGTAATACAAATAAACACAGGTGATTTGTACTAATTGTCTTCTCAGCCGAGAAAAAAGAAGCAGATTCAAGCATGAGAAAATTTGCTGATAACATGTTACCCAGACTAGGAATTCTTTTCTGTTAATTTGTGGAAGGTCAAACCAGACAACATCCGATGAGAAACATTAACTGACCCACTTCTGCTGTGGTTGTTGCCAAAACCAGCTTGACAAAGAAGGCAAATAAGACAGCTGTGTCCAACTCTCCTTCAAGCTTGACTAACCAACTCACCCACTTAATCCTGCAAGAGAAACCGGAAGACAGGCTCTCTGATTGTTTCCCTGTAAACAGCAATCTCTCCATCTGCCCTCTTTTTAATTGGCTCCACTCTGTTTACTATCATGCCTCTTGTCTGTTCATTTGAGACCAATGCTGAGAGCTGAATTATACCACTGTTCTGAAGAAGCTACTTTCCAATAGCTAAATGGTTAAAAACGTTCCCAAGGCCTCTTTAGTTCCTCTTTTCCACCAGTTACACATTAGGGAAAGTGCTGCTGAGCCCTGCTGCCTCTGGAGAAGAGCATCCCACCACATCAATGGCACAAGACAATACTGAGGTTGATGCTGATCAGCAACTATTCTGTTTGAAGGTGTGGGTTTAACTTTCCTTTTTCAGACCCCTACTATTTTCAAGAGTGTTTCAGAGCCTTCAGAAAGCTGCCAACAACTGAGCTGCTTATTTGTTACCTTGTGCAGCCTTCTTCTAGCAGGATTCTTAGCAGTTTGTGGACCAGTGACATCCGAAGTGCTGGAGTTGCCATTTGAGCCTGTCACAGCTTGTGCTGTGATCACAGATCAGCACACATCACCTGGCTGCCTTCAGTTAAAAATGCCACCACACTTAATGGCTTTTGCATGCGTCAGGACCTGACTTTATAGCATTTGAGGCAGTTACAGCTGATGATAGCTCTGCAGTGAAGACAAACCCTCATCTTCAGGACCAAATCAAATATGTAACTTACAGCCCTCTAAAACAATAACCTCCCAACTAATCATGTTTTAGATTTATTAGAGAATAATTCCAGGACCTCCTGTACTTTGCCTGCATTATTGTAATTTTAGATTATTAAATTTAAATTGTTAGAGTTCCAAGAGCCTGTGACACTCCTAAAACGACATCAGAAACCTCAGTCAATTATTTAACACAAGAAATACTCATCAACATTTTCTTTCGTAAGACAATTATCTTCAGTAATTGCATATGCTCTCCAACATATTCACACTGAGCTTGCATAATGGGTAAAACATTGGTGATGGGTCATTGAGTTTTACTATTAAACTCTTCGAGGTCTGATTTATTAGAAATTGTTTGTCGCATTTTGCTTTGGAAAAGCCATTACTGCTAAGCAGACAATGATCTCTCACTGCCCAGTGCTGGGAGAAACAAAATGGCTTGTGAAATCCATATTCTTCAACCATCACACTTATGCAAAACAGCTGCTGGAGCTGATAAAGGATCCAAAAAGGATAAAGCATGTACAGTGCCTCCATTGCAATTCTTCCAGAAAGCATTAAGCCCAAGCAAAACGAAACATGCAGAATAGAAATTGGCTATTTTACAAATGAACCTGAAGTTGAGCTGCACATCCTTAACCTTTATTAAACCATAGGTTGTAACAACAAATAGCAGTTCAAAGATAAAACTCTGTGATGCATATGCTTGTGTGAGTCATCTTTGGCTCTCATCCTGAAAAAGCATATTTGTGTTTAACTCAGAGTGCTGTAAGTAGTCCCACTGAGGTCAATGGAAGTACTGATAGTACTTGAAACCACACACATTTATAAGGCCCTGCAAAGCTGGGGCCCAAGAGGTTGCCAGTTATATGGCTTTACATCCACTGCTAATAACATCACCCCATACCTGGAGAAAAGTGAAGCAATAAACCCAGCCACACCTGACAGACAACAGCCTGCTCTGACTGCCACTTCTGTCTCAGCGTGGAAATGTATTTTGGCATTCACAACTGGTAATAACACACACTAAATAGATGCAAATGGATCACTCTGCACTGAGTGCACCTTTCTACTCACAGTGTGACTGTGACCACCCTCTGATGCTCTTTCAAATCAGGGAGCTGCATCTGGCAGAACCCTTCATTAACTCCCGGGAAGTTAATGGAAACAGATGCATGGCCTTGGCCAAAGCCATTATACTGGTGTTTCCAGTGTAGCAGAGGCTGCATGGAGGGTTCACCTAGTGCCAGCACCAGTGAAGGCTCCTAGGGTGAGCGGCTGCACTGGCAGCCCAAAACCAAACAGTTTGGGGAGCAAATCTACCAGAGAACAGAGCAGACCTCGCTTCTGAGTGGCTTTTGCCACGTACAGTCTTTGCCTGACACAGGCCACGGGTAGCTCACAAAGGGCACAGGACCCGCTGCACAGGACAGTATGGTTACTGTCCGCGGTCAGCTAAACACCATCAGGTACAGAACTGCACACAACCAGCACCCTGTCCCCAGAGACGCTGCTCTCGCTCGGGTCAAACCCCGCTCAAGCCGCCTGCTCCAGGCTGCGAGGAACACACCACACATCCACCCTGCAGCCGAGGGACCCCGCCGGCCTCAGGTTACCCCAAAGGCACCACCACCGCCCGGCAGCCGAACAGCGAACTCGGCCCCGGATCCTCCCTCAGCAGCGAGGGGGAGGCTGAGCTCCCCCGGGGCCTTCCCCGAGCGCCGTGCCCGACCCCCGGCTCCCACCGCCACTCACCTCCGCCGCCGCCTTCCCACCGCCCGGATGTGCTTCCCCAGTCACCCTTCCGGGCTAGGCCGCACTTCCGCGGGGCGCCGCTCTGCGCCTCGGCTCGATGGTTACGGTCCGCCCGTACCGTACGGGGAGCGCGGAGCTGGCCCGGCCCGGCGGGTGAGGAGGCTGGAACCGGAGCCGCGGGTACACAGGGCTCGAAGGGGCCCTCTGTGGGACCGGGGAGTCCCGAAGTGAGGAGGGCTTGGGGCACACAAGGGTCCTCTGTGCAGGAGTCGGTACCGGTCGGGAGGTTTGTGGGCAGCTGGGGGGCCCTTATGGGGCAGGAGTTCAGTACCAGGGGGGTTCAGGGAATAAGGGCTCCGTTGTGAGCTAGGCAACACCATGTGGGGGATGGGGGATCCTGGGCAGAAGGGGAGGCAGGGATGCCCCGAGGGCTGGGTAGCTCAGGGGGTGCTGGGGGAGCTGCAGGGTGCGGGGTCCCACTAACTACTATGAGAAGCCATGGGGAAATGGGATGGGGTCCCCGAGTCACCCCGAGCTGTCCTCTTCATTCAGTTCAAGCCAGCAGAACCCGTGAATGGGGGTGGCTGCCCTGATTGCGCCCGTGGCCAGCTCCGAGGGGACGCAGCTTCATGCCGGCAGTGACGCCGGCATCTGTGGGGTGCCCAGTGTGACCCTGCCTGTCCCTGCCTGCTGTTGAGGCCCTCAGGTTACTGCCATGGGGCTGGTGCGGTGCTGGCAGCGAGGCCGGGAGGAGAGCAGAGAAACCTCTGCCCCGTGAGCAGGCAGCGACGTGGCAGCGCTGTCCATGAGCCACCGTCATCCCCCGGGAGCAGCGTCAGTGCCGGCTGAGCGTGTTGTAGGTGCTGGGTGCTGTTAACAGCCCGGTGAGCACCCTCAGCCCTAAATACAGGAGCAAACCAGTGGCTGCCTCCCTGCCTGCCTGGCTTTCTGACAGCTATCCCCATTTTAATGGAGCCCCCTTCCAAGCAGTCTTCCCAAGCCATTTGTTTTCACTGCTTTTCATGAAGCATGTCATGTATTGAATTATCTGAAGACCTCTTGTACCTTTCATTTGCTTTTCAGAGTTAAGAGCCTGTTTCTTTCCTGTGGAGAGGGTGTGTCACTTAGATAAAGCAGAGTGGTTCTGTGGGACTTTAAACTTCCAAGTGTGACAGTTTTTTCCAATCAGATATAACCTGGTGTACACATTTGCTTAAAAACGTAATCTGTTCACGCAGGTACGTGTGGCAACGTAGAGGGCTTTCTGTCTTAGTTGTGTTTGTTTAAAACACAAATGTGATGCTTTTGAACCAGTGTCAAAGTGTACAAGGGAGTGATTGTTTTATCTGCTTTGATTTCTATGGGTGTTTGTAGTCATGTCTGAGAAAGGTACTGGTGAAGATCGGAAAGAAGAAACCTCTAATGAAGATGGAAATGAACAGAAAGCAGAGGACCTTGCCAGCACCGGGAGCAATCAAGAGAAAGAGCAAGAGATCGAGCCTGTGCCTATGACTCGGAAAAGACCTGAACCCAAACCCCCAAGTCAGCCTGCTGCCACAGAAAAGCCTGCAGCTGAAACCCTCAAGGTATATTTCTGTTCTAGCTCTGAATAGCGTGACTTCACGTTTCATGGCTTTGAGTATGAAAGAATGCTGAGCATAAGGCCTGCTCCTCTTCTGAAAATTCACATTGATGTTTATCTGAAAGGAAAAACTGCACAAAAGTGACATGTCACATACTGCTTGTGTTTCTCTCCTCACCGTAATACCTACATCACTCTCCTTTTCTTCATTAAAGGCCTCTGATTCTTCAGCTGCAGTTCAGACAGGATGGGGGTACTGGGGAAGCTGGGGGAAAACTCTTCTGTCGACTGCATCTGCTACTGTAGCCACTGTAGGTAAGGCTCTTTCTGGTATTTGATATATATTTTAATCATTCTTCATGTCTCAGCTAATGCTTTTGAGCTTGTTTCTAGAGAAGGGGATTTCTGTCATAGCAGCAGTTATTGGAAAAATGTCAAGGGAATTGCTCAAGTAATGGAGAAAACTTGTAGCAAAAGGTACAATGAGATTAAGGAGATTGTGCATAGCCAAAATTACTTTCAAGCTTTTAAGGTGTTTGCATCATTTTCAGCTGGTATTTTAAACTACTATTCAGCCAGTATTCGCAACTTGATTTAAAAGCTGAGGTGAAACCTGAGTTCGTTACATTGGTAAGCAAGCTGGGTAGCAGTAGGATTTAGTGCTGGGTGAACTGTCTTAAACAGGAGGAATCCAGAATAATAAAGCCCAATATGCAGCCCTGATCCTGTTTCGGATTTGATTTCTGTTCTTGGGTAAAGTAATACTGTTGTCTTCTCTAGGTCAAGGTATTTCAAATGTCATAGAAAAAGCAGAAACAACCCTTGGGATCCCCAGTCCAAGTGAAATCTCTTCAGAAACTAGAGATGATACAAGAGGTCAGTTTTTACTTTGTAAGAACAACACTGAAACACTTCTCATAACATAATTAGCCTCTCCTTCCTCTTCATCTTGCATGTTGAGGTAGATATCTCAGTGCTAAAATAATACTCTAATGCTTCTGTTAGCTCTGAAAAGAAGGTAGGAAAATAATTCCAATTCTAGCCCTGCTTCTGGCTGACACTTGGTATTTGAATATTTTCTCCATTCTGCAGCTGACAGGATCTTTTTGGGAGAGCAAAGAAGTTAATTTTCTACCTTCTAATGCAGGAAGCGAAAATCCTGGTGCTAGCAGCACAGATGCAGTTGGGGATGGCAGTTCCTTTCCTATTGCTGGAGCTCTTGAAGTACTGTCAACCATCTCTACTGCTGTCCAAAGCACAGTGAGTGAGTTGGGAATGCAGGGAAAATGGGTGTAAGAGAGCGTTGGGGTTTTTGCCTTTCATCTGAAACATCATAAAGAGAATGGTTTTACTTCTTATTTTTTGTGGGTGAATGGTGAGAAACTGTTTCAACCTTCAGACAAACTTTATCCTGTGCCTTGCTTCTAACTGGTATTTAATGTATAAGTTGTCCTGAATTTTGATAGGATTAAATGTTGACTCCTAACAAAAAAACCTAATGGTGGACAGTGTGGGGTGGGCATGTCACCTCTGTACCCTGTTATCTCTGCTCACTTCCTTTAGAGTATTCAGGTAAAATGCAGGGTCATACTCATTCCTGGAATATTTCTACTGATTTCCACAGAACTGTCTAGAGATGAAATCCATTTTGCTCTCCAAAACTCCTGTGAAACTAGCCCAAATTGCTTGGAAATCAGCTTGCTCCTGTGACCATGAGAAATACACTTCAAAGGAACCCATTACCCTTAGAAACTGTGCTTTTGTGACCTGTTGTCTTGTCAATTTGTCCATGAATCTGAAAGAGCTGCAGATAGAAAGCTTTCTTCTGCTTTTAAGGCTTGAACAAGAGTTAACAACCAAAACCCACAGGTCTAGTGTTTTCTGATTGGAAGGATGAGAACTAAATACTTCAGTGTGCTTAAGAAACAGCTTATTCACAAAAGAAAAGTGTATTTCCCATCAGATTGCTGCAGCTGTCTGAGTGCTCTATTAAACTGTAGGATGATAGTGTGTTGTGGCTCTTTCCATGTCTTGTTGCTTTCTTTGTGGCAATTAGGGTTGAATTTTAGGGTGAGAAGGATCAATTTGGTTTTTATGTGAGTGTCCAGCATGATACTGCTGATATAAATCCTTCAGTTTCTTTCTTTCAGTTGTATAGTTTTCTGTGAATTTTATGTGCTGCCTATATCCAAATCTGATTTCTAGGGAAAAAGTGTTATTAGTGGAGGTCTGGATGCCTTGGAATTCATTGGGAAAAAGACAATGGATGTAATAGCTGAGGGAGATCCTGGATTCAAAAAAACAAAGGGCCTAATGAACAGAAACTCCACGTTATCTCAGGTATGGCAGTTCCATATCAGCAGCTCATTGGTTTCTCTCTTCTTTTGCAGTCCCATCATTATACAACCTTTTTTACTATTGAACCAAAACTCTTCTCCTTCCCTGCTCTGTATCTTCTGGCACTGACCCGAGTACTCTGCTTTTATTTTTCAGGTCTTACGAGAGGCAAAGGAGAAAGAAGAGCAGCAGACAGCTACTGAGGTTACCATGGCTACGGAGAAGAAAGCCCATTATGGGTTACTGTTTGATGAGTTTCAGGGCCTTTCTCATCTGGAGGCCTTAGAGATGCTTTCCAGAGAGAGTGAATCAAAGGTAATGGCCTTGAGCAATTTGCCTTCTATTTTGAAGTCAGCTGAGCAGGGAAAAAAGACCAGAAATATATGGATATACATGTAAAATCAAGTGCTCAGAACTTGCTATAAAGTGATGGATTACACAACTTCACTTCGATCCCTGCATTATGATCTGGTGTTTACCTTGGGAGCATTATGTCCTGTCCTCAGCCCCTAAAGCCATTTTCTTTACCCAGCTACCCTCAGTTCTTGCATGTCTTCAACAACATTTCACAAATTACTCTTTCCTCATAGTCACTTGTTTGCTACCTTGGTCTGGAGAAAAGGAGAGCATTGGAAGCACAGCAGAGGTTTTCCACTCTGTTTTGAGGCAGGAAGGAGGGCAGACCAACATGCGATTTCAAAAGTCATTAATTTTTTTAAGTGAAAAATTGAGTAACTGCTGAAGAATCTGTTATTATTTAATGGGTCTTCACAAATAGGTCTTTTTCCTGTTCCTTGTAGGAAAGTGCTATTTTCTTATTAACATTCAGCCTGATGTTTTTATGTGCAGTGTAAACCAGTGTTGCATCTTCCGTTGTCTGTCTTTTTCTTGTTGGATTTATGATTCTCTCTTTGGCTGTGCAGGTGAAATCGGTTCTAAGTGCTCTCTCTGGAGAAGAGTTGGACCCACTGAAGGAGGAAATGGAACAACTCAAAGAAGCATTTTCTTTACCTGAATTCTTTGAAGAAGAGGAGGAAGAAAAGAAGGGTAAAAGAGCCCCAGGTTCTGGAAGAATAAGCTGGTTTTCAATTAAATTCTCAGTGTAGAACCAACCAGCCTTGATCACCAGCAATGGGCAGGTTGCCAAAATTAAGTTATTCTTTAGCTGGATGCTTAATCCTAAAGCCAGCTGTGGCCAGGAGCATGACAGGTAGCAATATCCTTCATCTCTGGAAAGCTGCTGTGCGTTAATTCTGTAGCAGTAATGATTTCTTGCCAGAGGAGGATTAAAGTTGTTTAACTCCTCGGCAGTTCCTACAACTGACCTTGAGCCACGGTACAAATTCAAAGAGATGCTGGGTTTCCCTGACCATGAGGGAAAAACTGTGAACAGAGATGTCCAACCTATGGGAAAGCAAAAAGCCTTTTGATTTATTTGTTAAATGAGAGTTAGCCACACAGACCAAAAGACTCAAGAAGTACCTTCATGCACAAGAGCCATCTGATTCTTGAGGATTATGCAGATTTAAATGTAAATTTCTCACATTGCTTTTGCCTAAATGGCTCATCAGGGAGGGCTTACACACCTGCATTTGCTATCATTTAACATTTAATGTATCTTTTATATTTGCACGTGATGCATCTCACAGCCTTCCCCCCACTGTTAACATCTGCCCTGCCATATATAATAGGCTTCTCCTATTATGTGCAAGGTGATGTGCAAGGTGATGTGCAAGTTTCTCCATTATAAAATGCTGCCTGTAAAAAATTAAAGATGGAATTTTTAATTCTGAGCTACCAAACCAGAGTTAAGAAAGCAGGAGTTAACCTCCTGGCACTGGTGTCTCCACTGTTTCAGAACTTACCTTGCAAACTGTATTTAAAAAGACCAGCCTCAGTGTATCTTGCCTGAGGTTATGATTTGAAGAGAAATAAAGGAGGCAGTTGATAGATTTGGACAGAACTAGTTCTGCATTGAAGTGCTGCTTATTCCTGTCTGTGTCCTTTGCATGGATTCTTTAACTTTTCCTGTCCTCTAGGAGATGAGGAGTTCACAAAAGAAGTAACAGAGCTGTTTTCAGAGTTGCGCATCTCCTCAAGCCCAGCCAAACTGATCACAGTGAGTTACTTCCTATCTTCTAGAAGCTGGAGAGATTTCTTATAAGAACCGCTTCTCTTCCTGTTTTGTTTGTGAAAATATCAAATGCATGAAAACAAGCCTTGTTTTAGATCCTCTGACAATGGTAGCTGAAAGAGATGAGCCATTTCCTTTGAACTTATGGGGCAAAATCATGTTCTGTAATGTTTTTGGCTCTGAATCAGTAGACATTAGTGTGTCTTTGCCCTTTCACTGTGCGGTTATAAGTGGTGGCAAAGATAACCGTGAGCACAAAGCCTTCAGCCCCCACAGTGAAATCGACCTACAGTCATGCACTGAAGCCCTCTCTTGGTACAGAGCAGCTGGTTTTGCTATGTTTGGAACTTTGTATGAGAAAGCATCACTTTTCTTGCCTTCATTTTACTACCCTTCAGATCCACCAAGTGGCAGCAGTATACTGCAGACAGGTTTTTAAAGCACCTCTGTTAAGTTGTGGTCTTGCTGGTAAACTAACACCCAGTGCTGGAGAAATGACTGCCCTGAACTACATCAGTGCAGCCAGCTGACCTGAAGCTACTAGGATCATTTTCTGTGGTTGTTCTCACTAGCTCAGGAGTCATGGCTGTTTTCTTGCTCTGTAGAGATTCAGTACTCAATGTTTTGTGGTGGGCAGAGGGGCTTCATTTCAGTCATTAAATACTATGGCACATCTTCATACAGGTGAGGACATCTGCTCATGAGTGGATAGCACAATTCAACAGTAGTCTTCCTAAAGAAGAAAAAGATAGCGAAGAGAATCGAGAAGTAGAATCCAGAGATGGCGACCACGATGCTGGAAAATCAGTAGAGGTAACTGAGTGATGAAGGAAGAGAATGTGTGACCATAGAGTGTGTACCTGGCTGCTGAGTTACAGTTGTGTTTCCCAGAGTTTGAGTGCAGATCCTGAGGTCTGAAAGTGCAGTGTACTGACAGCACCTTGTGTGATTCACTTGTCCTAAATAAGAAATGCTGCTAGTTTATGTGTGGTCTGGGGAATCTTCTTAACTCTTGCAGGATATTCATGCGTTTGCCATAAGAAGTCTGGCTGAACTGACAGCATGCTCCATTGAAATGTTCCACAAAACTGCAGCTTTATTTCTGCATGGTCAGAAACAAGAGGTGACGGCCACAGACAGAGCCAAGTCCCTTTCACAGTAAGTTCATCTCTCACTAAATGTGTAGCTTATAATTACTGACATATTGATTAAACTGTCTAATGCTTCTTTGCAAACCATGGGGTGTAGGGCTTTTGAGTTCTGCATGTGTGTAAAGTTGCAGTTGGTGGCATCACTATCTTCCAGCAGTATTCAGCTGCCTCTTCTTCCAGCTTAAAGATGTTTCTTGATAAGAAAGAGGGAACCCCAGTTGAAAGCTTTTATTTAGCCAAGTAGAATGTTTGCCCTAAGCTTGTGCTAGTTAGTGGGTAGACATATAAAATATGACAAAGTAGTTGTATAAAAGTGATTCTTAATTACCTCTTTGCTAATCTTTTAGTATGTTAGGTATGTGACATTGTAAATGTCTAATTAGTAAATAGCTAAATTAGTACATTGATCTTTCCAATAATGCATAACATGAGGTTTTTCTTTTATGTCAGGAGATACTTGGCAAGCACATGAAATATGCAGTACTTTCTGATTCAGAAAATAACACTTGTCAGTAAAAGGAAAAAGGGAGTTAGTACCATTCCTTCTTGAATGAATGTGTCTGTCCTTTGAATGCTGTTTCAGACATTCAGCTTTAATTATTTGGTTTTACATCTTTCCAATTCCTAATTTATTCAGGGAACTTCTGGAGCTTTGTATACTGTTTATATGCTCTATATCAGTTTTGGTTTAATTCAGCTATATATGCATGGAAACAAAGTGTTTGTGTGTTAGAGAAATGCTAAAAGTTATTCTTGTAGGCTGCATTTATTACATTGTTTTTTCACTCTTCTTCCACAGAATGACAATTGTGCTGTGTAAAGAACTGTCAACTTTCTCTAAAGAGTTTACTACGTGCTTAACGACTGCAGGGGTAAGAGTTACACCATAGTTCTTAGGAATGAGATGTGGCTAGTTAATTACAGCCTTGAGATCTTCACCACAAAGTGCTTTTTTTGTTGGGACATTTATATATGTAAATTTTTGCCTTGTAAACTGATCTTGTAGGTCAGTGATTACCAAATTGTGGCATCTGAATGTATGCTGAGTTTTTGAATGCCTTCTGCTGCATTCAGACTGCTGTGGGGGTGAGTGCAGAGGGGGAATGGGAGCTGACAGTACTAAGGAGACAGAAGTAAATGAGGTTTGTGATCCTGGTGTGGCTTTTCCAAAACACTCAGGTGTTATTGAAGATAGTATCATTATCTCTCAATTCTCCAGCTGTCTGCAGTACATTTAAAGATATAATGTGTGTATTCATATATGGCTTGCACTGGGCATATGTGGGTTGCTTTGTTCTTATTTGCATGCTACAAGGCAGGTCCTCTGCAGTTTGCGACTTAGCTTTCCTAGAGTCAGGGGAGCAATGGTGATTTTAAGCCTACCAAGGATTTAGCTTTATCTTGCTTGAAGAAATGTGATCAGATTTCCAATCAGGATAATATATGTCTGATCTCTGCAGGTCAAAGAGAAAGCAGATGTGCTTAATCCCTTAATCACTGGAGTGTTTTTGGAGGTCAGTTATGCTAAAATTAAAACATTAAGTAATACTTAAAAAATAGATATGCTGTTTTTTCCACTTTGGTATCCTTATGGGTGTCAAGCCTCATGGTCTAAGATTCTGCTTCCTTATCTAATCACTTGAAAGTTCTAATAAATGTCTATAGATTTGCACAAGAGATGAGTTACAGTGAAAAGTGAGCCTATATGGTCTCAGCTGACAGTTATGATGGGTCAGAAAACACATACTACATCTAGCAGTCTGGTTTTCCAGAATTTAGGTGTCCAAAGTCAAACCTTAGACAAGCTCAGAAATAAACATGCAATAGTCCCACACTTCCTAGCTGTTAAATTGGTTCTCAGAGCTTGTAAACTTCTGAGGTGTGGTAGGAAATGGGTGTTTCCTGTTGGTGTGTTATTCCTTCCTGCCACAGCATTCTTATGCCTCACTTTGAAATGGATTCTTCTCATCTATTCTTGAAAACAGTGTCCTACATTTGGATTGCACTTGATCTTGTTTGGCAGTTTTGAAGCCAGTTGATTTTTTGCCTAGTGGCATAAAACTCCTCAAAAACTTAATGTTAAATTGATTTCTAAAATGAAGCTTTAAAAATCCAGCAAGCATAAGGCTTCTGTTACGTGCATTAATCAATGCTGTTTGAAATGAGTGTGTTTTTAGGAAAGCTGATTGGTAGCGTAATTATTCATGTGTGTATTTTGATTTTTGTTTTCACAGGCTTCAAACAGTGCTTCATATATCCAAGATGCCTTCCAGCTCTTGCTGCCTGTACTTCAGATCTCTCTTATTGAGGCTAGAACGGAACTATCACAGTAATAAAAACCCTTCTAATTAAGAACTTTTTGACCTTCCCACTTCGTAGTTTCCATGCTGGAGAGTGATGTAATGGCTCTTGTTAAAGGGAAAAAGATTAACTCTGATCGCTGCTGCTGTAAGAACCGTGATTAAATGCAGTCTGGCAATGACAGCTTCTACAGCATTGAGAAATGTGATTAGCATAGTCCAGGTTGGTGGGCAAAGTGCAGACTGCTTCTCTGTTTCCATGGACTGACTATATCTTTTCACTGAAATCCCTCTGCTGTATCTGTTAACAAGCCCTTTGTCTTCACAGTCCAGAGAGCTTCTCCCAGTGCTGGAGAGAAGAGTAGCAGCTGGCCAGTTAAAGAGTTAGCTAAAATCATGGTGTGATTTTTAAGTCAGAGGGACATAATTGGGCTCCTGATAGCTCTGCATTGGTGTTGAACTGAGTATTGGATAGGAGGTGCAAGAAAAGGCAAATATTTATGAACCTTACAGTTCCTAGGCTGGAAAGAATAGAGCTGGAAAGAGAGGATTCCTTATCAAGCTGTTGCTGCTGAAGAGAAGCCTGGTTGACTGAAGATGTCTGTTAATGACTCAGGGATGTGGGACTAGGACTGTCACGAGGGTGCTGTTCTCTTGCAAAGTGCTTGCTTCAGCACAAGCTGGTAAAATGCTGATCTGGCCCTAAGAATGGGGGTACTTTGCTTTATAGCAATAAATGAGAACTGGCAAAAGAGATTGACTTGTGTTTGGGCAATTTAATGAGAGAATTTAGCAGGAGGATTCCACTTCCTCAGTGCAGCTTCACATGTCAGCCACAGATAACTCAGATACTGCTTGTCTCCTCTTTCTGTGGAAAAACACTATAATGCAATGCTCCTTTTTCTTGGAAGCTATATTAAAGTAGGGGGAGAGGAAGCAGTTTGGTTCTGTTAGCAGGAGTCCTAATTTGTCTCAGAAGCTTCATGTACAGTATCTGTTTCTTTGTGCTCTGAAAGTTCCCTGCTTTGTTCCTTTCTGCAATGTCTATCTTTTGAGCCTGCCCATTGGGAGGGAACAACCTCTATTGGAATAACAAGAGCAGAAATGCACAGCTAAAATGGAACTTCAAGAAGTCCAGAATAGCTAACCAGAGGTGACTAAATGTCACACCTGCCTCTGTACTGGTTCATTGGTGACAATGATGCTCAAATCCTGTTTGGAAAATCCTCTAGGTTTTAGCAGCTCTTGCACATTTCAGCTGTACTGAAGGCTTAACATTTCTCTATTTGTGCAGTAGAGAAGTGTTCTTATTATTAGAATACCTTTTGGATAATGCTTCTCTGATTTATATATATATATATGGGAAAAGCCTTGCCTTAGTCATGGGTAGACCGATTAGATCTCTAAAGGGAGAGCTGATTTTTTTGCATCTTAAAGGCAGCTATACTTGAAAGGAGAACGTCTGGTGTAAAACAACCTATGAATTCTGTATTTTTTTTTCTTGGTTTGGTTGATAGCATTATTAAAAGAAGGATTTCTTTTGACAACCATTTCAGTGAAAAGCTATTGAGGTAGCAGTGGGCACGAACACAATGAGAAGCAAGAATGGTGGGGTTTTTTCTTCTAGCCCTGGGTGTGGTTTGTGGAGCAAGGCTGGGACATCTGAGGCTTTTCTCATGGATTTTCTCATAGCTTTTCTCTAGCTTTCCCAGAGCAAAAAGGACTCTGAACCCAGGCAGTGAGGGCTTCTACAGCTGAGCTCCCAGTTCCTGCACCAATGCAAAATGGTAGCTTTGCTCCTGCTAAAAAGCCAAAACGTACAGAAATGGCAGAAGAGAAGAAATAAAGATAAGAGGCAATTATGGCACAACAGCTGCTTTTCTTGCAGATCCATTCTACTGACCTGCAGTGCTTTAGTGTAGTTTAATAATTAAAGGAAATGAGGTGATTTGAAGATGCAGACAGTAATTCTTTCTTTGCCCACCTGGATTTTGTTACAGCAGCCAGTAATCAAATGTGTACCAGCTTCGTTGGTGTGCCAGTCCAAGGACTGCAATAGACAGCCAACTAAAACAGATCCACAGTTGCTGAAATCTTCCTACCCAAAGGATTCATCAGAATTCAGCATCCAACTGTCTGGAGATCTTACTGCTTGGCCTTGCCTTTTGCATGAACCTAATGAGAGCTGGGAGTAATTTGTGGTAGTGTGTGGGGAGGTAAGAGGTAAGAGGTGGCTGAGAATAGAGAAGAGTCGGCTAAGAAGCTGGCAGGGACTCAAGGGGGATAAGAGAAAAAAAGCTTTCCACAATTATTTTCTTTCCCTGGGAGAGATTCTGTTATTTGCAGCTGTAAAAGCTGCTTGCTGGCAGCTGCTGTGGAAGGGTTTAAAGCATAAGAAAGGCTTGGTCCTCCTGATGGGCTCCAGGATGTGCTCCTAGCCCTTTTCCAACCAGCTTTCCAGGGACTCCATTATTAAAACACACACGTTCAGTAGCAGCAAAACCTCTGACTCAGGCGGGATGAGCCATTGTCATTTGAAAGAAGCAACAGCTACATTGCCACTGATGGCACCACCAAGGGGACAGCATGTCCCACATCACCTACAGCACAAATTAAATGCCCTGACTCAGGCAGGAAGGGGAAAATTTGTGGCAGGAGGAGGCATTTCTTTCCCAGGTGTGGACACTGGATCCTAAATAAACAGTGGTCTATGATGATGGGATTTAAGCAGAGATTGATCTTCTGTAGCTGAAGACGATGTAAATGCACAGAAATAGAAGCTGTAAGTGCTCAGTACTGTGCTAATTAATGTTTTCCTGAGTTCCTCCAATCTCTGTGCTGTGACAGCAGCTCCAAGGTGGCTGTATGCTGGTGTTTTGGGTCACCCCACTGCAGGGTGAGAGCAGAACCTGCATGGTCTCTGGGTCGGGACCTGGACGTGGCTGCAGTTTCCACTCTGCTCTCCTGCTGGGTGTTGGCAGCCACCCCTGTGCTGTAAGGCAGCAGTTACAGATAAGGTTGAGCATGGTGTTTGTAGGGGAGGGATCCTCCTAAGGTGGCAGGGCTGGATGCCATCAGGTCCCAACACCACACAGCCTCCCTAGATCCCACAGGATCCCACACTATGCTCCCTGTGCACATCTCTGACAGATTTCTGCACTGTACCCCAGGCTGCATCGGTCTGGTGGCTTCATCCTGCTGGGAGAGGCAGGATTGCTGCCATGTTTACCCCAAAACTGGCTGTGGGGAGTTCCCAGAGTTATTTGCGTGTGAGCTGAAGCATCTCTGCTCCAAAGTACCACAGCTATTGACTGTAAAATTGGCAGCAACGGGGACTCTGCCACCCGTTTTGCTGAGCTGCTCCAGGGTTTATCCACCCTTGCTGTTAAAACACATCCCTTACTTCTGACCTAAACCTGCTGAGGGGAGTTTTGATTTTCATTTAGGGCTCTGGTGGAGGAGGCCTGGGGCAGACATGGCTGGTTTTTAGGACAAGTGACTTCTATACAGCTGCCTGCTCCCTGTGTTATCCATGGTTAGTCTCACTCGGTGGGAGGGGGCTCCATGCGTATTGCAATTACTGTAAATTAAAGTCAAATGACTGCGGGAGCAAATTTGTTGTAGAGTTGAAGGTTTTAAATGGGGCAAATCTTGCAGGAGAGGTAATACCTTTTATTAGGTGGAGAAAACGAATTAGCTTTCAGGTACACAAGCCCTTCTTGACATTATTGTTACTGTTATTATCCCATATTGGTGCTATTAGAAAGGAGGGCATTGCATTAGAGGGGAAGCACATTAGGCAAGTGTTTAGACCTGCTGGTAACTGCTCTCTGCTGACAGGTATTTGCTTAATGATATGTTGGAGTGAAAGCCAGCAGCAAGGACATGCATCAGAGGGAGCTGGGAATACTGAGCTCTGCCTGGCCTCGCCTTGCCAGGATGTCTTGGAGCTGCCTGACCCTTCTCACCAGGAGTGGAGCAATGACCTGCTGGAGGCTTCTCTCACTGGTTTTAAGGATGCCCCAAATCTCCTTTTATCTATTTCCACTAGGGTCCTGATCATAGCACATTCCCAGACTATGAATGCTCCATCCCTGGCAGTGTTCAAGGCCAGGTTGGACAGAGCCTTGGGTGACATGGTTTAGTGAGAGGTGTCCCTGCCCATGGTAGGGGGGCTGGAACTGGATGATCCTAAGGTCCTTTCCAACCCTAACTATTCTATGATTCTATGAGTCCTCTTGGATCCCAGGACTGGTTCCTATGGATGTCTGCAGCCTTCAGAGCTGCCCTGGCTTGCTTGCAAAGGGTCTTTCCGCTCCTGCCTGTGCTGGAGGCAATGCCTCTTGCAGGTATGCATGCAACTGGTCATGTTCCCAGTGTCATGTGCTGTCCGTGGCAGAGCCAGTTTTTCTGCTCTCAAAATGGGACTGGGGAGGAGACCGCAACACTCAAATACCCAGATCCCAGGTAGCTGCCAGCCAGGCATCCAGGAGGCCACTTGACTTCATCAGCTCCAGGTAAGGTGCTTCCCTGTCTCCCTTGTGTCATTGAGGGGATTTAGACATTCACATACCAACTCCATAGGCTGAAGGAGCAGAGCAGGAGGGCAAGGGTAGCAGAGGGTTCAGCAGGAACATCTCTGGGACAGCTCATGCTCAGTGTGGTCTTGGGGATGGCAACTGGGCATCATGCTTGGGGGAAGGATTTTGGTTCCCTGGTTGAGAAAGGTGCAGGCACTGTGACTTGTAAGCCCGTTGTACTGGTGGGGTAAGGCCATCCAGGCTACTGTATCTGGTGTGGTATGAATACACAGATAGGCAGTGGTCTGATCCACGTGCTCCTTGTGCTTTGGTTGGCTGTGGAGGACAATCACAGCTTGTCAGTGAGAACTGTGGAGCTGGGCGTTGGGTTTTGCCTGCCTGGGCTCTAAGGAACCAGCTCATCTGGGGCAGGGAATCTTGGCTGCCCACACTGCTGCATGGCCAAGGAACAGGCAAAACTGGATTTGCTGGTCTGGGATGAGGATAAAGCTGAGCGTTGGCAGCTGTCATCTGGGCCATGGATCATGGTGGGGGCTGCAAAGGATGCTGGAGACATCCCCTCAGGTGGGAGCACAGGGGAGCCATAGTGCAAAGCTTGGGGTCCACCTCTGTGTATCTCTGTTCACTTTGTGCCTTTCCTACCTGCTCAGACCCAAGCAGTGAAGGCACAAGGCAGGGGCATCCCCCATAGATATGGGGCTGAGCACACACTGAGGAAGCTGTGGAGCAGCTTTGGTGAGCAGGACAGGAGCTCAGGGTATCAGCTGTACCTCCTGCATCTTCCCAGGGGCTGCCTTTTCTTTTGTTAATGTTTGATTATTTTTAATGATTTTAGATTAAAATGTAATTATTTTCAATCAGTAGTTGCACTTCTTAATTACAAAGATGAATTAGATTGCTGTTTGTTATTAATTAGACTTTAACTTTGCACTGATTCTGCCTTTTATCAGTCACTTCCCATACTCCTCCCCATCCAATCTATCTCCCCCCTATGCTGCCCCAAACCCCACTGCTTCCACTGCCCTGCAGGGGAAACTTAGCTACAAAATACAAATCAATTGTATCTGCTCTTTTAAAAGCCCAAATACCAACCAGATGATGTAATTTTTGGCCAAAAAAAACATGAAAAGAAACTATTAGTATTCTGCATCCCTTCACCAATGGCTGGAACAGAAACTGTTTCCCTATTACCTGCTGCAGCATGGGAACAATTCCACTCTTTCCTATGTGCAGAAGGGACCTGATCCCTCACCCCCGCTGAATTCCCTTTGCTTTATTTTGCTGTTTGTGGACAAGGCAATATCCTGGGCTTTGTTTGGTCCTGCTATTTTTAAAGCAAGCGTCTTTCTTTCCTTTTCATCTGTCACCCTTCAGGCACCTCATCAATGCTTGCTGCTGCTTTCAGCTTTCCTGCTCACTGCTGTCTCTATCTCCCTCCTCTCATCACTGTGTCCCTAGGGGAGGTTTCCTTCCTGTTGGGGCTTCCTGGGACACCCAACCCCTGCTCGCTATTGACTCATCCCCGTTTAATTTGAAGTCGTGCTGTAATTTGCACCTACTCCCAGGGGTTTAAGTGTGCTCCCTGCACATTTGCCCTGAGATTTCTCGATCTGCCTCTGTCACCCTCCCTTTGCTGCTTCCCTGGGCAGAGGGCAATGGGTGCTGCTTGGCTGGGCACAGGTTCTGGTCCTGTTTGATGGGTTTACTCGTGGAGGTCACAGACTGCTTTACCCCTTTCCTTGCTGTTTCAGGGGGTAGAAAGTGCACAGGGCCTCTTTTGAGATGGAGAAGAGAAAATCAAACAGTGAGATTCAGGGAGATGTTTTCATCCCTGAAAAGCTCCTCTTACTCCTGTTGCTCCTTCAGGGTCTCTCTGTGTTGTAGGTGTCACAGTGTCGTGCCCCAGAGCTCTTTGGCTTCGTTGAAATGTCAACAATCCTGAAATGTGAGTGTCTGGTGTGAAACCAGTGGGACCTGTGGGGTTTGTGTGTGCTGGATGCTGCAGGCTGGCAATGAGCCTCCCTCTGTGCCCTCTTGTAGGGTTTGGACGGGAAGATAAGGACAAAGAGGAGAAGGAAAAGGATAAGGAAGTAGAGAAGGGAGAAGAGGAAAAGCCTGAGGGAGAAACAGAGAAGGACAAGAAGGAAGAGGCAAAGGTAGGGGAATGATGGAGTTTTCTGCTCATCAGCTGCTGAACCATTTGCCAGAGGGTTTCCAGCCAAAAGTCTGCAGCATGGTGCTTGGGGTGAGCCCAGCACATCTCAGACCATCTGAAGCTGGGAGCTCATGTCTCGGGGAGCAGGCAGCTGTGGAGCAGGGCCACCTCTATAGGTGACCACAATGCAGTGGTGAATGGTGCAGAGCTCCCAGGTTGCCACTGAGCCCTGGGGAGAAGGATGCGTGGCCCAGGCAGCAGCCAGGGTTTGCAGGGTGCTGGAAAGCACCAGCCCCACCTGATTTACATCCTGACTGTGAAGGGAAGCAGTGTCTGACCCGTGGCAGCCCCACACCTCTGGCAGATGGAGCCGTGTCTTGGAAATCATGCTGCATGCATGGCTTTTTCACTGAGAGACAACACTCTCTCTTTGGTCACAATATTCCTAGTCAGTACCTTCTCCTTTTCCTCCTATTTCAACTGCTGTGGACAGTGATGTCTGCACTGCACACACCATCGAATCCTTTCTCTTGGCTATGCAGGTCTTTGTGGGGCCATGGGTACATGTGGTTCCATAGCAGCACCACTGGTGCAAAGCCAGGCTCTAGATACCCACAAGACCAACCATGTCCCTGACTATAGACTCTAGCACTAACATCAGATGGGGTGCCAGGGTCCCTGGTGATGCTTGTCCTTTTCTCTTAGCCCCTGCAGGGAGACGGGGGAGAGGACAGGAGCAGCAGCAGCAGCTCCAACAGCAGCTTGGAAGAGGTAACCACACCACTGTGCTGGGACATGCCTGCCCCTCTGCACACCAGCCCTGTGGGGTTTGCACATACAACCCTCTCTGTGGGTGCTACCAAATACCTAGCGGTGACAGGGGATGATACATGAAATATGCAGCACTCTCCTCACATGCTGTCCCTTTTCCTTTTTGTTCCTGCCCCAGGCCCGTGGCAGCAACAAGGATGATGAGGAGGAAGACAAGGACTAGCTTTTCCACGCTGGATCAGCAGTGCATGCCCTGGGCACACCAAGGAGGTGTGAATGTGAACAGCAGCATATGCTGGATGGGGCCTGGGCCACTTTTAGCCAAATAAAGGTCTTTGCAGGCTACAAAGAGAACTGCTATTTATTCATCCAGCCACACTGCCTATCCAGTGCTGTGTGTCCTTCTTGAGAGGGAAACAGCCAAGGAAAGGAGGTGGGATCTGTGTGAGCAGGGTTTGTTCAAGACCGTTAAAGAGTCTTGAGAGAAATCCAGGGCTCTGGCTGCCTGGCTCTGCATAGTCTCCCTAAATCACGTAGTATCACTCTCCTCCCTGTCCCTTCCATGCTGCTTGCTATGGGATGCAGCAGCTCGAGCAGGGACAGATGGGCTGCACAAGTGGTCGCAGAGCCCTGAGGCTGAGCTGATACAACTGACGGTGATTTCACATTCATCAAAACCATACGAACAGCAGTTTTAGGAGAACAAAACCCAAGAGCATCCTCTCTTTCCGCAGTGCTGCCCCAGCACCTAACGTGTGCGCAGCCCAACCAGAGCAGAAACAGGGAAAACAGGAGGAAAAAATAGGGATAAATGATGTGGCACCGCCATCTACCGGGACTGGGACATGTGGCAGCGGGGCTGGGTTTCATAACCGCTCCGCTGTGCTCTATGGCTCCCCGAAGTCTCCCCATCAACCAAGAACTTCAGTGCAAACCTGAGAGCAAGCTCTCCCCTCTGCACCCCTGCCTTGACTGGTTTTCCTTAAGGAGTCTACGTTCCCGAGTAAGGCAGATTTCAGACCAACTCGAGTTTAAGAGTCAGCACCATGGAGGATTTAACTTGAAACCACAGAGCATGGCTTTAGATGTCGTTTTCATGGAACAAATATAGCTGGCTCTCGTATAATCACCGAAACCAGCAGGAGAGATGCAGAGGAATGTTGTCTTAATTGTCTGGCACAAAGATTAAAGGAAAAACACGAAGATGGGAAAAACAAACATCCCCGAAAGCTAAACTGAGTTTCAATGCGCTGGTTTGGCTTCAGCAGGGAAAGGCTGAGTCCGAGTGCCTTATTGCTTCACAGACAAGGGTGCCTAATGTAAAATAACCCGGTATGGGGTTATTTTACATATACTAGTTTCCCCTTTGTGCAAGTACACAGGATTCTTGCACAAGACACAACCTACTTCCAAATAGTGTATGGGGTTGCAGCATTTTACAGTCCCCTCAGGCCAGGCTCCCATAGGATGGAAATCTCTTGGAATAATGTCTGGATACGAAAATGGGAGGCCCTGCCTTTGCTTTTTAAGTTAAAGGTTGGAAACTGTTCAAACATACTGTGCCAGGCTCTGTTTTTTGAGGCCAAGCAGGCCTGTAGATGTTCAGCTGGAGCTGGTAGGTGTTGCATCTCACTGGAGTGAGACTGCTTTTCAGCTGATGACAGGCTAAAAACCTTAACGTTGTCCTCTGTACCTTGTGCCCCAGCTCCCAAAGTGGCTGAAGGGCAAAAGGCTGTCTCTGCAGCTGACTCTACCAGCGTGACCTCACACTGCACCAAATCTCAGCATCTTTATGGCCTCAGCACTGGCGCTGGGTGCACCCCAAACTGCTGGGCCAAGTAAAGTTCTGGTTGCTGTTTAAGTTCTATGGTACCTGCTTCAGGTCACTGTGCTAAGCAAATAAGTGTGCAGCCAGATCCCTGTGGCACAAGAGACGTTCTGTCCTACCTCATCCTCACATAGCTTGCTCCCCTTCTGCACCCTTGCGATGCCTTGACTTGAAGTGCTCAAGGCTCCCCAGAAAGCTGTGGGGGTGAAAGCCATTTCTGGTGTCCCCAAGTCCTCATTGTGTTGCAGCCCTGGCTTGAAACCAGGTGGCATGAATGGGTATCCAGCATGACTATTGGTGCCAGCCATGTGGATTTGGACTCTAAAAACACTTAGTGGAGGAGGCAAAAAGTAAAAGTGGAACATTTGGCTTTTGGGGATGCTGAGAACCCTCAGTCACAGGGGGACAGTGGCTATCCTGCAGGACGTGTCCACCAGCATGACCTCGGTGTGCCAAGACAGCTGTTTGCCCACAGACGTGACAGCCAGCAGCATCCCAAGCACTGCTGGGCACGAGGTCTGCCTTCATCGGGGTGTTCAACCGCCCCATTTGCCTGAAGCACCTGCAAGGTTCAGTCTGGGGCTCCTTTGGGCTGCTGTGCTTTGAGCTGGCTGGGAGCAAAGTGAGAACAGAGCTGTGCTGAACACCCATTGTGTCAGGCCCTGGAGGGGTGGAGTAGGAAAAGAGGACCCGCAAGAGAAACTGGCAGCCGTGGAATTACTTAAGTCTTGTTTACATCAATTGTTCCTCTTTATATAATAACCTTGGCTGGTCCTGCTCACAGCATCAGTACCTGCAGGAACCCTGCACGGCATGTCTGGGGCTTCATAGCAGCAGACATGCCAGTAGAGCTTAGATATAAAGAACTGATTTCCATGCTATTTCATGCAGAAGTGCCCCAAATAGAGGCATTTTTTCTATAAATGTCAACAATTTCAGAACAGAAAGGTTGGACCTTTATTTTTGCAATGTTTTTTCTCATCTTGCATCTAGAGGCTTTGTTATGTAAAGAGTCCTATTAGGGAAACAAGCCTCGCTAAGGTAGAGATCAAAAGGAAATCTTTCCTCTGTTCCCAAGAGGTCTTCTCCATGGAAAATTTTAAGCTGCTTTTTCATTCCACTAAGAAATGGAAACAGAAATCCTGACTTTCCCAGACAAGCTGATTCCTGCAGCCCTGCTTATGATCCACTAATCCCTGCAGAGTGCCAGGCAGAGGGTTCCTATGAAATGACTCCTCTATTTTTGTGCTGAATAATAAGGAAACCAAAAACCAAAGAGAACTTGAGTCTTGCAAGTGGAGGGTGCTTCTGGAGGATAAATCCCTGTTTCTGCCCCTGCTGCCTGCAGAGCACTCACACTGTGCTGCATCCTCCTACAACCTGTCCCTTCCTTCGAAAAGCTAATGTTACAGCAGAGCTTTAGTCACTGAGCTGCCTGCGATCCATTCACATTAAAATGACTCTAAGGATACACAACTTCCACAACACCTTTCTCTCTCCTGTAGACCTTTCCAGGACTCCTGCACTTGCTCTTTCAGAAGAGCAGAGCAGGCTCTTTACTCTCCAAACCTCCCATTCCTAAAATCCACACAGAAACGGTGCCAGGCTTGCTGCCAAGGAAAACCTGCAGTGTCTCTGGCAGATCCACCAGGACAGGTTTCTGGGTGACAGATCTGCTGACCTCTTTAGGAGCTGTGACGTCTGTGCATTATGAAAGGGTGCACTGGGGCAATGACTCACTCACCCAAACACATTCACCTGCTGTCCAAAGTGCAGCGAGAGCTGGAGGAGAAACAGCCCATGACAGGAGAAAGGCACAGCCAGAAGTACTCCTGCATGTCGAGCAGAGAGCTCTGCCCAGGCCACTGCTGCTGCAGCCAGCCAAGGAGCCCACAGGCAGATGGATATGGAACCATAGAATGGTTAGGGTTGAATGGAACCTTCACTGTGGTTCCTTCCAGCCACAATTATGAGACACAGCCCTGCTCATCCTGTCTGAAATTAGTCCAGTGTCTGTGGTTAGGGCTTCACACTGGCTGGCTGTGGGAAATGAGGCTGTTGGAACACCCGGAGCATTGCTCCCCAAGTCTCCTTCATGGTCAGATATGGGTCTTAGCTGGGATCTGAGCCACTGGTTTTGCAAGATGTCCTCATGAAGAAGAGCACTGAATTATTATGCTGCTGGTGGTGGAGATTCTGGAGCTGAAGGAATGAAAAGCAGGTCAGTGGAAAGTGGTCACAAAAGCTCATCTGGAAAAACATCTGTACAGGAGCCAACACCAAAGGCAGAGAGCAGGGGAAAGATCTGCAGCCCCCAAAGCAGTGTATTTAGGGCAAGCATTCACCCAGCAGCTCATGGCCACTGGGGAAGAGAGTACTCATGGAGCAGATGCTCAGTTGCAGGACCTCACGGTGCCCGTACTTCCCTGCATCCAGACAACCCCTCTATCACCAGCAGATTTGCTCCATGAAGGGGAGCCAGGCCTCCCCAGCAGCTGCCACCCTCCTGGGACCCACTATGGTGTGAGATAAGTGGGACAAGCTGGACCCTGCACCTGACCTGCCCATGGCAGGATAGAGGCATCACTACAGAGCAGACCCTGCCATCTGTAGAGTTCACCTGCTGCCACTTGTAGCCTCTTTGGCAAAGCAAAAAGGCAGCGCTGGGTCCCCGCCAGCCCTGCTGGCATCTCCATCAGGTGGGTGGGAGCCCAACAGGAAAAGGAAGAAAAGGAAGGAATGAGGGAGGTGGCATGTACTCACTTCTTGCTGCGGCAAGGAGCCAAGGCCACACTGGCTGGTGAATGAGCAGGGCAGGGTAGGGCAGCCTGGTGAGCCCCTGCGCTGCAGTGAGGGGTCACCACAGCATCACCCCTGGACATATGTCTCAGGTTAGGCATGTGGCACCCAGAAGCTTGTGAAGCCGGTGGCCTTTGTCTGGCCCTGTAGTGATGGGGGGTTATACATCAGCTCTCTCATTCCGGAGTGATGTGACCTGATCCACAAGGACACAGCTCCCTAGGGACACCAACCCTCTAGGAAGTGGTGGAGCTTGCTGCAGTGTAGAGATGGAGTTATGTCTTCAGAGTGGGCTCCTTAAGGCTTTTCCTCCCCTAATCACTTGGTTACGTTATCCATGTCCTTATGCACCCTAGGATTAGATGGTGCTGAACAAGCTGTGCTGACTTCAGGTCCCTGCATGGGATCCCCTACAGATGGGGCATCTTCAGCTGCCCTTGAAACACAGATAAAACAACTGCAAAGCATCAAGGCAAGCATATAGCATCCTGCACCACAGACCATGGTCTTGTCACCTATCCTAGGGATTCCCCCTGGATAATGGGGACAATTCTGACTTTGCTTTTAGCTGTTCTCCCATCTCAGGGGTATGTGGCTTGTACATGACCCATGGAAAAAGATATCTCCATGCATTTTGTGTGGGACTTACTCCCAAGACCGAGTGTTATGTTCTGCCAAACTCTTTGCCAAGATGTTTCTCTCAGTAAAATGAGCCAGATATGGATCTGGGCTGTCCCATTGTGACTCTCCAGTTTCCAGGAGTTCAGGCATCAGCCCAGTTACATGAGCATGAGAGAACGTTACATTGCAGCTCTGTGTCCTGCCAGTCCACGTGGCAGTCAACTCATTTCTCTAGGAACGATGACGATGCCTCAGGCAAGGCCTGCATGACTCAGAAGGGAAAATATTAAAGTTTTCTTTAAAGCAAAATATTCATGTTTTCTTTAATTCCCCAACCCTGTTCACATCTGCTCCTCCTTCCCAAGGCAGTCAGGGCCTCTCCGAGCTGTCAAGCAGCAGTTTCAGGACACAGGGACCACACCATGTAATTGATATGATTGCTGCCTTCCCCACACCTAGTCAGCCCAGCACAGACCTGGAATACCAAACACCAAGGAGCAGTGTGGCAATCTGCTTGCCTCTGCCCAAGAGAAAACCAGGTATGGAGCAGCTCCCCTTGTTGCACAGAGACCTGAAAGAAACAATGCTTGTTATAAAAGGCGAGCTGTGAGTTCAGATGAAGTGTCTCCCACACCACCTGCTTCCACTTCCTTTTGCTTTGCTCCCAGGACTGGCTTTGAACTATGTGTGGCAAAGAGAAACGGGGTGGTTGAATAACATCCTGGATCTAGAAATACCATGATGCAAAGAAAGCAAAAATTGCAGGAAGCTGATGTGTTTGTTGACAGGCTGGGAGGGGTATGATGCAGATAACTCCCTGCATGCTATTTGCACGTACTGAGATGTAAAAATGGTTCCCTATGCCAACTCTGGAGGCTTGCAGACAAGCAGCAAAAGGGTGATGTAAACCACGTGGTCACGAGTGGGTCTGCACAGGGGCTGAGGCTGGATTTGACCTTGGCTCTTTGCCTGGTCACCCAGGAGGCTGCACTGGCTCTTACACAATCATGACAGCATCAGCCCTGAGGGGCCCTTGCTGATGTGGGATCCTCATGTGGGATGCCAACATTTTCCTCCTGCAGCTGCCTTTGAAACAGGAAAACTTGTTTTACCTCTGTGCAACAGGACTTTCAGGTCTGATGGTGACAGGCTCACCCTGGCAGGAGCTGGGTTGCAGAGCGGGTATAGCTGTGTGCAAAAGGGGTCACGACATTCAGGGTGCAAGCTGCTGCTCAGCAAACACTTGTGATGCCTTTGGAAGCACCCTAAGGAGCATATGGGAATCTCTGGACAATAAAAGGGCACCACTGGGGAAGTGTTGTCACCTTTGAGCCACTCCTTAATCCCCAGTGTGTCAAAATCAAATGTCAGTGCCTGCAACAAAGATTTATGCACTGAGCAGCCTGTGTGAATCCCCTATCCCCATGTTGTGCTGTCAGCAGCCTGGACCACATTAATGAGGTGCACAAATGGTGCCTGTGGCTGGGAGCCAGAGGAGCTGGTTTCGCTTGCAGCAACACCTGAACTCCTCACTCTGCATTGACCTGGGCTATTTCCCACCTTTAAAGTGGAAATAAATTATATAAACTAAATCCTATTGTGCTTTGCAAATAGCTCTGAGCACAGTGCGATCTGTTCTGTGTTACACAAAGCGTGGAGTCCTCATCTGGCCAGCAGAAGGGTTAGCACTTAGCATTTAAAGCTTTATGTTTGTTGCAGTTATGTACCGAGTCAGCACAAACACACCAGGGACAAGAGAAAGAAGCCGGAGCTCAGAACCAGCTCAGCTCTGGGTGGAATGAAGAAAACAAATTGTTCTTGCCCTGGTGCTAATGAAGCCTGGTTTTCAATGGACGTATGTGTCCTGGTTGGTTGATTTCTAACACATTATGCAAAGGCAGCACATCCTCCTCACTGCTTATGGGCGCTGGAGAGCCCACACACGTGAGGATGGTTGTGGAGTGAATCAGGAGGTGGGGAAAAACACAAAACAGGTCCCAGGGAGCAGCCCGGTGTCTGCTGGAGTGATGGAAGATGCCTTGCTCCTCACCTGACACTGGCTGCTCCCACCCTGAGCAGCACAAACAGGTTATAGGAGCCCTTTTCAAGTGCATCGCTGCAAAGTTGGCCACAGAAGCTAAAATCACCCTTATTTCACAGCTCAGGAGCCATGAATGTGTCCTTGGGGGGAAGTCTAGAGGTGAGAGGGGTGAAGGCTCCCTGGTGACAATCTTGTTTTAGTGAATAGGCAGGTTTTGGTGGAAAAACCAGCCATGGTGAGAACTAAATCATGAGAGGACCGTATTGGATGTGAATGAGACTTGCTCGTCTGAGAAATGCCCATGGGACAACTGCTGGGGAAAGCGATGTGGCAGGTCCCTCTGGGAGGGTAACCAAAGACTGATCCTGCAATGGGAACATGCAAAATGTTCCCCATGGGGCAGAGTCCCCGACAGCCCCACAAACCTCCTGGGCAACCACCGTCCTTAATGCCACACGCAGGAGGTGTTCAGGGCTGTGCTGCTAAATATTGCCTGAGATTTCTCCAGTATGAAGGGATCACTTAAAAAGATAATGGAGGAATATATAAAACCTACCAAGCCTACACAAAACACTAACTGTTGGGCTTTTAACACCACTCATAAGCTGTTTAATATAACTACAGTGGATTTTGAAACAAAACCTGCTCTATAGCCTAAAACTTCACCAGCCACTCCCTTAGTGAGGCATGGGTTTCACCAGCACTTATGTCCCACCAGTTATCTCCCTCCCAGACCATCCCTTCCAGTGCGTACATGGGTTTGGTTTATTTTTTTGGAGACACACAAAGAGCCCTTGTGTAATGTGCATCATTCTTATATAAACTCTGATCTGCTAAGCTCTGGAGTTGGCAGATTGCAGCTGGTTTTCCCAGCACCTGCTACGCGAGAGCTGCTGGCCCCTTGCTGTGTGGCTGTGTGGCAAGGGGATGAATCTCTTTTGGGACACAGAGCCCATCCTGTTGGGGACTGACCCCATACAGGTCCAAACTCATTCAATTCTGTATAAGTATAGCATCTGAGGGAGATGCAGTTCCCCCCCCTACACTGGAGGGACACCCCTTTTCCCCCAAACATCCTGTCCTGATGGGTCTGCATGGTGGGGTCCAAAAGAGGACACTTGGTGCACCCCAGCCTCACCAGCCTTAGCTGCTCTGGGGCACCCCAACAACCTGCACCCCAGTCCTGCTCTGCAGAGCCTCAGCTAGCTGAGGCACCCTTCTCTCTCGATGGCTGCCCAGCTCCCCTTGCTCCCGTGTATCCTGTGCTCCAGCTGCTCTGAAGGATCCCACCCTCTTGTCCCCACCCTAGAGCACCCCGTTTCCCCCAGGATAGCCCCGGAAGCACTCCAAAACTTCCTGGCACCCCAAAAGCCTCCCTTGGCATTTTACAGCCTCGTACTGCTTCAGAGTGCCCCAGATCCCCCCGGAGCCTGCACCCCTGCTGGTCCGGAGGGGTCTCCAGCAACCCCGCATGGCTTCACCCCCGAGTACCCCAACTTGTCCCCAGCAGCCCGGCTGCTCGGAGGCCCCGCGTGCCCTGGGCGGTGCTCGACAGCCCATGCCCGTCCGGCAGCCTCGCCCGTCCCCACACCCCGCCCGGGCCCGCACCGACCCTGCTCCGCAGAGCGCCCGGTACCGCAGGCTCCGTTACGAAACGCGACCGGGGCGGGGCGGCGGCGCAGCCAATAGCGGCCCCCGCAGCTCCGGCACCCCCCGTCGGTTGTGGCCGGGGGGGGGCCTGCCCCGGCGGGACGGGCTGCACCACGCCGGGCCCCGCAGCCCTCCGCCGGCCGGACGGGGCGGGAGCCCCGGGGAGGATGGGCTGAGCGGGGCGGAGCGGAGCGGAGCGAGGCGATGCGCGGGGACCCGGCAGCGGTTGGGGTGTGCGGGCCCCACTCGTCCTGAGGGCAGTTCCCTCTCTTCGGCCTCAGCGATGAGCCACGGCCCCGAAAACACGGCCCCTCCGCCCCGGGGATGCAGCCCCGTCCGGCAGCCCCTCGGCCCCGGGAGCAGGGGCATGGACGTGCTGCGCTGCCCGTCCTGCCTCCTCCTGCTGTGGGAGCCGGTGACCGTGTCCTGCGGGCACACTGTCTGCAAGGGGTGCCTCGGGGGGGCCCACTGCCCGCTGTGCCAGGAGAGGCTGAAGCTGCTGGGCGTCGGGGCGGCGAGGAGCAGCGTGGTGCTCTGCGGCCTCCTGGAGAAGTGCGTGCCCCTGGAGAGCCGGCTGGCCGGGCTGGCGGCCCGCGTCCGGGACCGCGTCAGGCGTGGGGACGTGCGGGAAGCGCTGAGGATGGCGCAGAGAGGGGTCGAGCTGGGTAAGCACCACCGGGACCGAGGGGTTGCCGGGTTTGGGGCGCGGGGCTCGGCTGAGGATGCTCGGACTGGGATGGGGGAGCAAGTGGGTACCAATGCACTCTGTGCCACAGCCATAGTGCCCTCTGAGCCGGCATGGTCCAGAGCTGGGAGACCTGGGAAGCTGGAAGTGTTGGAAAGTCAGGACTAGGAGGGAGGATCCAGTAACTAGGCATCTCTCTCATGTCTAAAGGTGTCCCAGGGTAGGTGGCTGGGCAGGCCGTGCTGCTCATCCTGCCTGCCAGGGCCACAGGCAGGACACGGAGCCTTTGTCCCATCGGCCACATGCTTCTGGTGTTAGCAAGTGGCTGGAGAGGAAAGAGCAGCAGCTTCTTGCATCTTCTCACACAGCAATATTTCAGGGTCAGAGGAAAAGCTCTGCCCAGGGGATGGCCATTACATAAAGTGGTTGGGACTTTTCCAGTCTGAAACAGACATGTCCTTGCCCCCAGAGCCTGGCAAGGACACAGCCTTGGCTGAGCTCCATGGTGCAGAGCAGCCCCAGCCCCTTTCTGTGGCCAGCTCTGGAGAGTCATTTGCCTGCAGGGCCAGGATCGGGCCCAGAGGAGGCTGATCTGCTTTAATATGTGGCTGTAAGTGGATTCCTTGGAGAGTAATGCTTAAATAAAAAGAGTTATACAATGCGTCTGGAGCAGGACGGAGGCAGAAGGTCCTTTCCTCACTGGCGTTTCTATGACAGCAGTCATCTCTGCTCCTGCAGCGCAGACATTTATTCATCACCTGCTACAAGACAAGTGCCAGAGGTTCAGGGTATGCTGGAACCAAAGGGCTGAGCTGGCTGGCCCATCCCCATGTTGGCAGCAGAAAGGAGGTCCCTTTATGCAACCTCCTGAGACATCTGTCTCATACCCTGCACCCTCATCCTTCAACTCAGATGCATGTGCTCAGTTCTCCAGTGCTGTTTTCCTTCTTTATCGCCAGGCTTTTGTCTGATTGGCGTGTACAATTATAGATCTCTTTTTAAAAAGCCTCTGTGAGTATAAAGAGGAAACATTGCCAGCTTTGTCCTCAGCCTCCCGTGAATGCTCCATTCCCTGAAGAACAGGGGGAAGTCCAGCTTCAGGGCAAGGAGGAAATGGCAATCCCAGCCCCAGCTCTCATAAACCCACACTTGCTGATGCTGCTCAGGCTCAGCCACGTGGGTGGTGCTTTTGGGATGTGTTTTCCAACTCCTGCAGCCCACAGCTTCTTACAGGCTCCCTTTGCTTTCAAACAGAGCCACTGATAAATGTTTAACCCACAGGAATGTGGCTGAGCATCGCATGATGGGCCGGTTTGCAGTGCCCTGCTCAGCCCTCCATGCACAGCAGCTCTCTTTTTGCTTGGGAGAAAGTAAATTGTCAACTTTTTATCTTCTGTTTTTAATAAGTGAACAAAAAAAATGCCCTGTAACACGTAACACAGGAGGCCTCCTGACATGCCTGGAGCCAGGAGACTGGCGAGTGCTATCAGTCACTCATCAGCTGCCTGGGCTGCCAGCTGGCTCACGTCCCTCATGTCTAATGATATCATAGACCAAAACCAGCTGCAGCAGAAGAGAAATGCAGAATTCATAGCCCCTGTTTACACATCTTTTTTTGCCAAATCAGTTGCTTTATTGTCCATATAGCATGGGTTTGCCCACGTGGAAAATAAGCCTCTAGACTTTGTACCCATTTGTTCATCCTTTCCTGTTATTAGAGGGTGGAATATTTCATCTCTGTATGTGTGTTTGGGACAGGATACTGAGCAGCGAGTTCCCATGTTTCCTGACCTGACCAGACCCATAAGGTCCCAGCTAACATTATAAAGGAAGATAAGCTCTGAGGGATCAGGTGTTGCTCTGCTGCACAGATCAGTGTGACCAGTGCAGCCTTGGTGCTGATGTTGTCTGTGTTATGGTGGCACCAGGCAGAGACCAAGGTCTCCTCATGCTTCCAAGCTGAGCACAGGGGACGAGGAGGCAATAGCCATGGGAGAGCTTCCTCCTGCATAAGACATGATAGGTGCCTGGGAATGGTGACAGTGGATGCAGGCAGTGGTGTGGGCAGGGCTGGGTGCACAGCCCCATTGCCTTAGCTGAAAAGCCAGCACAGCACTGGATGTAGGTCACCTCCGTGGCAAGCTGTGATATAATGGGGTGGGTCTGGGAATCTCTGCAGTTCAAACCCACAAACATTACCACACCTGGTTACTCCATGTGGGGTTTTGTGGTGCTGCTTGCTTGTACTCCCTGACATCCCCCACCCCAATGCTCCTCCTGGCAGTGCTGGTAGGAAGGAAGGTCTTTATGGGGTTTCCCTGAAGCAGGAGAGAACTCAATGCCTGTTACTAGGAGCAGGCAGAAGCATGTGGGGTGCTCAGCAGTGTGACAGTTGGGGTGTTGTGGTCATGTCACCACCACTGAGATCTCATCAGTGACATCGCACTGGTGAGGAACTGGATGCTCAGTTCCCTTCCTCCATTCTTGGAAGTCTCAGCCTTTTCTTGGAAAACACGAGTCATGCAGTGGGAGCAGATCCTTGAACTCTTCTACTTTCTCCTCTGCCCTGGGATTACATCCAGGTGGGTCCAGGAGAGCTCCCTGGAGATGCAGGAATTCAGGTCTTGGTAATTGCAGGCTTGTTTGATAATGTGTTATTGTGGCTCTGCTGGGTGAATCACATTGTAAAGCCTCCTGTGGCAACAGCCCCTATAAGGATTACACGTATTGGTATTTTGCTGCATCCCAAAAGGATGAATGAGAGCCCAGATCCCAGCAGGGCTGAGCCCCAAGGCAGCGGTAGGGCCCCTTGGCTAATGGCATTTGGGTGAGATGGGGAAAAACAAAGGGAAGAGCCTTAAAGAGTTTAAAACTTACATTAAGGGGAAATAACTTCCTTGCAGAGCCTTATGAGGGCAGTGACTGCTGCCAAAGAGAAGTGCCAGAGCTGGCTGTGCTCAGTGTGACCAGGGGTTGTAGCACCACAGTGGCATCTCCAGCCCTGCTGCCTCACCATGGATTCCTCATGAGTGGTAACATTTTTCTTTCCAGCCCCAGATGCCAGCTCCCTGCGGCTGTGCCGGGCAGAAGCATTTGCAGCATTGGGGCAGCACACGCAGGCACTGGAGGACTTGGATGCTGTGTGCAAGGCTGAGCCTGGAAACCATGAGGTGAGCAGTGAGAAGACCCCTTTGACTGGCTGCACTTGGAGCCGAATCTGACTGCATGGGAGCAGTTTCCCCCTTTCCTGAATTCAAGCCATTGGATTCACCCTGCTCAGAAACACACTTGCCAGTCCCATCATGTTGCAAATCCAGGTCTGGTGCCATGTCCATCCTTGCTCACAGAGCACATAGCTATGGTGGTGCATAGGATTGCAGCTGGGACTCAAGGAAGTGTTGGACAAAGGCTGAGCTGACCTTGGAGAAATCAGCCCTGGGAACTCATTTGCTGTTATGTGAAGCACTTGTTGGTAATTGTTTCGTATCTTCAAAGGCAGAGCCCTTGCTTCCCTCTGTGGGTCTCTGCAGGGTTTGTTTCCTTGGCTTTTGCAACTGCTGCACTTTGGGAGAGTCCCATTTTATGGGTTCCTGTAATTTTTAGACAAGTCTGAGCATGGGAGCAGCAGCGTGTCCGGGTGCTTGGGCTCAGGATGGGAGGAGGCTGGAGGGAGATTCCCTCAGGGTTGAAGGGGTATGTGCTTAGCTGGTCACTGTCTCATCACCACCGGTTTTCTCTGCTCTGTAGGGCTTCTTCAGGAAAGGGAAGGTGCTTCTGGAGATGGGGCAGAGAGCTGAAGCCCTGCAGGTATGGGAGCACTGCCTGGCACTCAATCCCCATTTCCACCCTTCTCAGAAGGAGATGGAGAAGGTGAGGGGTACTGTGGTGGGGTCCTGTGCCTTCACATCACCCATGTCTTCTGAAGGACTCACATCAGTCATGGTTGTGCTACTCTGGGTGACATCAAGGGACATTGGGTCCTGGTCCAGGAGCCTTCCCATTGCTCCAATGCAGGCTCATCCATGAAAACCCCCCTTCTTCAGTCCATACCTACAAGTCTCAGTTTTTGCGGGGTGTAGATGCTGACACATGGCATGAGGTGGGCTTTGAGGCAGCCTCAGTAGTCACCCAAGGCAAAGCACCAGCCAAAAGCTGGCAGCGCAGAGCCAATGTTTTTTCTGCAGATGATTTCAGGTGAGCGCCATCTATGTACCAAAATCACTATCACTGATGTGGCCTCTGGCAGCATCCCCAGCATGGAGGCTTCATGCCATGAGTGGACTCTTGCCCTCCAGTAGGGAAAGGAGAGGGGCATGAGGAATGACCTTGTACCCCCACAGCTCACTCCCTTCCTGCTGTCTGTGGGTGATGGAGAACATGGCTCCCAGGCTTATAATGCACCGTTTTGTTCGCTGCCTTGTGCTGCTTTCTTCCTTATGTTCTGCCAAGGCATTTGTTTGACACAGAACTCAGCCAGTGCTAAAACAAGAAACCCTGACATGTCCTGTGGTGAACAGGAGGCTGCTTTGGGGAAAGACAGAGCCTAGCAGCACATCCACCTCCCTGCTTCCTTCTCCCAGCACTCCCTAAGCCCTGCTTTTTTCCTTGCAGATCCTAATGCAAGAGGATGCTCCCCAGGCACACATGGCTGCTGCATGCTTGGGTGATGCTCATCAGGGCTCAACAGGTCCCCAGGTCAATGGAAGGAGCCCTGTGCTCCCATCTTCTGGAGAAGCTCAGGTAAGAGCCTGCAATGATCTCAGTCTGCAATGGGACTTAATGTCCCTCTGGGACATCCCAAATTGGGGTTTTCTAATGATGGAAAAGGAAGTGTGATAAGGAGAGGCAGTGCAGGACCATAGCTGTATGCAAGTGGATGCATACTGGGATGAGAAGCTGCAGGTAGTGGAAGGTGGGAGAGCAATGACACCAGTGGAGCTGGTGCTGTGGGGACTGGGGAAACAGAAGAGGTGCTTTCTGTCTCCATTCCTCTCCCAGTTTTAGTCTGCAATACTTCTGCTAAGATTTTAGATTCTCATGTTTGAACACCCAAGTCACACTGCATTCAGGAAAAGTAACCCCAAACCATCATTTTTAATGGACTCAATTTCATCTTTGTTGTGCCTAGGATCAGGAGGGAGAGCCAGCAGATGGCAAAGGGGATGCTCAGTCTGAGCACAGCCAGGGGACAGCCACTCTTTCCCAGCTGGAGCAACAGGAAGAACCAGAGACTTCAGCAGAGAGGCAGGGGCGGTGGTTGGTAGGTGAGTGTCATCAAAGGTACCAGAATCTCATCTCATGCAAAATACTTGTTTAAAATCCATTTTGACATTGAAAGGTTAGTGTTCATGCTGTGTGCCAGCTCAGTGAGCTGACATCCCAGGGTACACAATGGGGCAGTTCTGGGCAGCACGTTCACTGCTCTTCATGCATGTGAGGAGGATCCTGTGTTGAGCAAACTTCTGGGTCTAGCTTGGTGAAAAGTTCTTGCTAAAGCCAGATGTCACTTGTTCCCTGTGTGGAGTCAGGGAAAGGCTTCTTTTGGTTCTCATGGGTTTAGTTGGGTTCAGATTTGGATTAAATGCCCTTGTGAGGGATGTGCATTATGGGAAGTGGCACCTCCATTGATATGAATGTGCCATCAGCTTCCAGCCAGATGGTTGCCACATACCTGGCTTTGCATAAAGTGGTGGTGATGACTCATGAGGTCTCCAGAGACATCCATCTGGGAGTTTCTTAGGCTACTTCACCTCCCAGTGCCTCAGTTTCCCTGCCTGCAAACAGGGGTAGGGAGACACCACCTTCCTCTTCCAAGTACTATGAGACCCAGTGGTGTAAGAGTTATAGATGAACCCAGATGGGTTAATAGAGGGATTTATGCCACGTTTTGGCAGTTTTGTTTTTAACTTTACTTTGTGTGGCAGTCTACTTACACCTTAGGACAAGATCAGAAAGCAAAGATCAATTTTCAGTATTGAAATCTTCTCTCTCCTTCTCTTTCTTTCCTTCTCTTTTGACTTTAGATAACAAAGAAGAAACAACAGCAGAAGAAACAGCCCAGCCCTGCTGGGAGCTGTTGAGTGTATCTGACGTGGAGTGCTCCCTCTGCATGCGGTGAGTTCTCCAGCAGAAGAGCTTTTAGGGTGATGAATTAATACCTTCTGGGTTTTCTTTCCTGGTGTGGGTCTGTCTTCACATCTTAATAGCAAACTCATTCCCCAGTTATGCTGAGACACAGGTTTCAGTAGAGATAAGAGGGGGAGGCATGGGCATGCCCTGCCTTGCCAAGCTGTAAGAGCTCAGGTTGCCCAGTCTCAGGGTCAGAATCATTAGGTCTGTACTGCTTGAGACTTTGGTGTGTAGGTGGGGATGTTCAGTGAGGTCAAAGACTGAAGGTGATGGTTGCTCTTTGTAAATGGAAGCTGGAACAGGAAGGTGCTGCCCCAGGGAAATATTATCCATGATGGGGATGTTACAGACTCAAAGGGAAGCATTTCCCAGGGATGTGCCTGCTGGTGGTGGAAAAGGGGACAGGGTAGGGCGGGTGTCTGTCTGCTGACTCAGGCCTGGGTGCTGCCACAGGGCGTGCTCAAACCAGGCTGTTATTTCTGGCATGTCCCAGGACCTCAAGCAGCTGTGCAAGTGCCTGCTGGCAGAGGCTGGAGGTTGCATCATTGGATGTGCAAGACGGTCAAGGTCTCCTGTATGGCAGCTTTTTCCAGGTCTGGGCACGGCATGGGAGAATGGCCCAGCAGAGAGGGAGATCAAAGCTGTATCTGATCTGCATCAGGTGAATTTAGGTCTCTTCAGAGAACAGGGAACCGATGTTGAGGAGGAGTCAGGGCTCAGTGCTGAGCATGGCTTTCCCAAGACCTTCATTTCACTTCTGATCCTGGAACTACCTGTGAGCAACCCGAGAGCTTGCTGTTGGCTCTGCTCTCGGGGCAGGGAAGAAGGGGGCACTTTCCCAGCACTGCTTTTTGGGCTACACATCCCTGTGTGTCTGGGGAGCTGCAGAAGGGGGTGCTGTGTGTGTACTGAGTTCCATGGGGACCCTGCAGGGATGGGAAGCAGTGCTCAGGCCTGGAACTTATCTTTTATTGTTGTGCAAGTCCCCCAGTCTGAGCCCAGACTGCTAATTAAAGGAATAAGCCAGGTAGCAACCTTTACACTTAATTAACAGGAGCTACAAGCGAAGCTTAGCTAATGCAGCTGTAGTGAAGGTGAGTTTCACAACCATGGGCTGCCGGAGCTTGGAAAACACAGTGTGAGATAGCTTTCATGGTGTTGCATCCCTGCAGTATCGCTGTCTTTAGTGGAGAGGGCTGGTGAAGGCAGCAGATTTCCCTTGGAATGGTAGGAGGGGACATGGGAAATGTCTTGTTCCTGCTGGAAGCAAAATCTCTTGCTTTCAGCAAGGTGAATCAAGGAAGATGCAGGCACAAAGCGAGATAGCCAGAAGCTGCACCCACAGCTCTGCCCACCCTGTCCTGCTCTGCCCTTGCAGCACCAGCCTGGGCTTCTCAAGTCCCTGAGCACTCTGTGGGATCCCTGCACCAGGGGCTGAGACCAGCCAGGGTTTCCAAAGCAAGGTGCTGAGCCAGGCATGGGGAACAACAGCTTTGAGGGCACCCAGCCCTGTGAACAGGTCTCTGCTGGCCTTTACCTGTGCTCTTTGCCCCACGTCCTCTCTGTGGTCCCTTGACCCCGGTGCCTTTGCAGGATGTTCTTTGAGCCGGTGACGACGCCGTGTGGGCACACCTTCTGCAAGGAGTGCCTTGAGCGCTGCCTGGACCACCGGCCCAACTGCCCCCTCTGCAAACAGAGCCTGAGGGAGGTAAGGCCATGTGTCCCGTGGGATGGAGCCCCAGGGAGAGCCAGGATTGGGGTGGGAAGGAGCAATGCTCTTCTGTTGGCAGCTCCCTGGCACAGAGGTATCCGTGCCACTCACATGGGAATCACGAGACTGTTGATAATTAAGACCAGGAGATTAATTTCCAGAAGATGCAACAGTGATTTAGTGAGATTGTAAACAGGACAGAGAGGTAGAGGGAGAAAGAGAGAAGGAAAAAAATGAATGCTAATTACTTTTAAAAATGGAAATGCATGGAAAACCTGATGGCCTGGAGATTTGATTTAATCTTTAATGAAGAGGGATTCGGATGAGATCATCAGGGAAATTAGGTTGTCATACAAGGACTGCATCACTGTCAGAGACAGGACATTGCATTGGATAGGCCCTAGCTCTGAGCTTTGTCTGGAGGTCTCAGTGGAGCTGACATCGTGTCCTGCTTGATGGCTTGACATCCACTGATAGGTTTTATCCCTGACTTTCTCTGATCTAAAATTACCCTCAGCTCTAATAAAAGTGAGTCTGATTCAACTTCAGGGCTCCCCCCCTGCTCTTCTCCAGCCTATTTCTGGGTCTCATTTCTCTAGTACCTGAAGGCTGGAAGCTACAGCCCCACTGTGCTGCTGCAGGACATCATACTGGCCACCTTCCCCACTGAGCTGGCTGAGCGCAGGGACCTGCACCGGGCTGAGATGGCAGAGCTCTCCAAGTAAGCAGGAACCTGCTCCACTGTGCATGTGCATGCATGCACGGGGGTCTGAGGGGTCTGTCCTCACACATACCATTGCTTTGGCTTGGCTCTGCTCAAGTGATGTCTGTCCAACCTCTAGGACCATATCACAGCAGGGTTGGGTGGATGCAGATGTGCCCCATGGGGCACCTGGGATGAGAGAACATCTCTGCAAGGGGCTGTTTTGTGGGCAGAGTTTGTCCTTGGGTTCTTGGTAAGCCAAGTGGAAGCTTTGGTGTTGCTCTGCTCCAGAGAATCACTCCTTGGGGTAAAGGACACAGGTGGTTTGTGGGAGCAGCCCTTGGGATGGGGTTTAATCCAGGAGCTTTCATAGTGATCTCTCCTCCCGTCCCTCAGCCTGACCAAGAACATCCCCATCTTTGTGTGCACGATGTCCTTCCCTGGCATTGCCTGCCCTCTGCATGTCTTCGAGCCTCGCTACCGCCTTATGATCCGGCGGTGCCAGGAGACCGGCACGAGGAGGTTTGGGATGTGTATATATGAACATGGGAAAAGGTGAGCTCTGGGGCAAGGTGGCTTCCCTCTGCCCCAGCTGATTTACCCCTCTCTGCCCCAGCCCCAAGTATCTAAAATCCCAAGGGGTTCAAAGAGAAGGAGCTGGGTTCCTATCCCACTGCACCCCACTGATAAACCCAGCAGGGAAGTTGTGTATTCACCACGCAGTCGAGAGAAATGGGACCTCACTGCCTCACAGCATCATCACAGCCATGGCAAGGAGTGAGTCTAGTGCTGGAGCTGGGCATAACCAACACTTGCTGTTGAATACAGTGGTGTAGGACCAGCTTGTGTCTCAGGATGTCTCAGCTGCATGGTTCCCTGGCTGTGACCTTCAGCTCCTCTTAGTGAGCACTTGAAAACTGCCACATTTCTCATACTTTGCCCTTAACAAGCTGTGAAAGGGACTGGGTTAAATGAGCTTTTGTTTGATGCAGTGTGGCCATTATGTTCCTTATGGCATCCAGGTCTTGGATGGGTTCAGTCTTCAGACTCCTAACCCAAATACTCTGTTAAATACATGTATTTACGTGCCATATCCTCCCTGTGCTACAGTCCTGTTCAAGTGAAATGAGATAAATAACATTTTCTGGGCTTTGGGAGGATGTCTTTGCAAGGGATGCAGATGCCACAGATGTCAGGGTCACAGTACATCAGGGCAGTATGGGGACTTCAGCCCTTTTGCTATATGGCAGATCCGAGGGAGTGCAGGTGGTGTGCTCACTACTCCTGCCCTTTCAGCAGCAAGTGGTAACTCCAACATTTCCCCCTCCTGCCAGCTAGTTCTTATGTTTTTCCCTCCCTTGAGGGTGGTGCCTTCACTAGAGCACCTCTCTCACAACTGGTACCCCAGCTCACTCCTCTTTTATCTCCCTGCTTCCCTCCAGTTTTGCTGACTACGGCTGCATGTTGGAGATACGGCAGATTGAGCTGCTGGCGGACGGCAGGTCCTTGGTGGACACCATCGGCCGGCGGCGGTTCCGGGTGCTGAGCCGTGGGCACAGGGACGGCTACAACACTGCTGACATCGAGTACCTGGAGGACAGGAAGGTGAGGGCAGAGCAGGGCAAAAGCCACTGCTGTGGTGGGAAAGAGCATCCCCATGGACACCTTCTCCTCTTCCCTCCATATGCAGGTGGCTGGGGAGGAGCTGCAGGAGCTGCATCGCCTGCACGAAAGCACCTACCGCTTGGCTCAGCAGTTCTGTGAACACCAAGATCTTGCCTCCAGGCACATTTTGATGCAGCATGGACCGCTGCCGGAGAAGGAGGAAGATATCCAGGTAATGCCCCAAGGGAAGGGGTTCGCTAAATAGAGCAGGTAGCATGAAAGCCTCTGAAGCAGGTTCCTGCGCCAGTTATTCTGCTTCCCTGCTCAGTTTACCAACAAGATACAAGAAATGTTGTGAGGGACTTTTTACAGAGACATATAGTGACAGGGCAAGGGGAAATGGCTTTAAACTGACAGAAGGAGATTGAGGTTAGACATTAGGATAAAAGTCCTTCCCTGTGAGGGTGGTAAGACACTTGCACAGGGTGCCCAGAGAAGTGGTGGGTGCTCCATCCCTGGCAGCGTTCAAGGCCAGGTTGGACCCAGGGGCTTGGAGCAAGCTGCTCCAGTGGAAGGTATCCCTGCCCATGGCAGGGGTTGGAACTGGATGAGCTTGAAGGTCCTTTCCAACCCAAACCATTCCATGATTCTATTGTAAGATAAGCAAAACCAACCCTATTTTTCACTCCTGCTACCAGCTACAGCATCTCTCACTCAGAGAGATATAGGGCGTGTTTGTTCAAACTGGTTAATGTTTCTTTATGGGTTTAAACTTCTCTTGGAAACCAGGCACTGAGTTTTAAAAGCTTTCCCAGGGTCTTTTCCTAAATGAGAACTGAGAAATTGAACTGTTTGGATTCGAAAACACCAAACAAACAAACAGGCAAAGAAACCCCACAGCTCAGTGAATCTGCAGTCTCCTTTCTCACTGTGTTCCTTTGAGACAGCCATAGCTGGCCAGAGGTGAGGAACTAAGAGGGCAGGGTGCAGTTTGCTTATTAAATTGCTCTGACAAGTTCAGATTTTGGAGGGGAAAAAAACAACCTAAATTCAGTTTTCACTCCTTTAAGAAAGTGTTTCCTGTCTGGATCATCCGGAAATATCTCTTGCTGCCTTGTCCCTGGCTAAGACTGTCCTGGCCAGCAGTCAGATCAATGCTGTGCTCAAAATAACAGCACTGATCTTCCTCCCTCAGCTGAGTGGAGCATTTCCCTGTTGATTTGGATCAGGTTTTAAGAAAGCCAGTTTACAAAAGCACTGGACAGTTTTCTGGCCTGCACTTTGCTTTGCTGAGTAATGATATGGCAAATACCCCCAGAGACACCAACTATGCAGGATTCTGCCTGTGCTTCCAAAAAGCATTGCTTTAAACAAGGAAATGCATGAGATATTTTGTTGTCTCTTTAGTATAGACTTTTTCCTGGTTACATCTGTGTCTGGAGACTCCCTTGTCTGGAAATTGAGTTGGTTTATCCAGCAGTTTGGAGCCTGGTTAGACAATGGAGCTGTTTGGAGGAATACCTTAGCTAAAGCTGGCACTCCTATCCTATCAAGAGCAACTGTTTCCCATAAGCGATGGTGCCCAAAGGACATGCATCTGCCTTGCAATTCCTGATGCGAGGCTCTCTCCTTCTCTCCTCCAGGCCTCAGCAGATGGCCCAACGTGGTGCTGGTGGCTCATCTCCATCCTGCCCCTTGACCCGTCCTACCAGCTGAACCTCTTCTCCAGCACGTCCCTGCGTGCCCGCCTCATGCAGCTGCAGCGCATCCTGGCCATGCTGCTGCAGCAGCCCCCCGAGGGCAGCACCCGGGGCCATGTCTGAGCCCCCCGGCTCTGGGAGAGCCCTCCCAAGGGATTCTTACGTGTTTAAGTGTGGTTGAGCCCCTCCAAAAGTGGCCTTGGTGATGAGCTGGGCACCCTCTGCCTGGCTCGGTGGGGCTGGTGCTGCATCAGCAGTGATGCTGTGCTACAGTGACACTGCACTGTCCATGCTGCCTCCAGGAGCTGCTTGGTGCATGGCAGTGCCATGCTGCCAAAGTGGGGCCTGGGATGGAAAGATTGGTTGTGTCTCGGGAACGAAAATCACTTCTAGAGCTGATTTGGTGCTAAGGATTATCCTTAGGGCAGAGGACTGAGTGCCACGATAGCCTCAGTTTTGGCTCTCCTTTGAAGAACAACATAGGAGTTTTTGATAGCTGGTCCAGCTCCATGTAGCAAATTTAGAAGCTTGGGAGAGGTGGCACCAGGAGGCAGGGATGTCGTGATGGCTTTCTCATGCCACCACTTACAACTTCGACTTCATTTCTATTTAAACAAGAAGAAAGGTTACATTAAACCACCTGAAACTCATGGTCCTGCTCTGACCCACCTCCATGTCACACAGCAAGGAGATGCTGCTTTCCAAATGTATCTGGGTCTGGGCATTCCCTTCCCACTGCTCTGCTTGGTGCTGTGCTATGTTTGCTGTGCTGAGTGTGCTGGCCCTGGAGCCGTGCTGGAGGCTCCTGGCTGCTTCCCTGACTGCCAGCTCCACTGCTGTGAAGTGCTGTGGGAAGGGGGATAATTTGGCAGCATTGGTGCTTTTTCCTCCACCTAAAGGCTACTGTTCCCAGGCCTGGCTGAGTTCAGGTTCCATATTTGGACCTGCGGGCTGGAAGGAGCCTATGACACAAGGGATGTGAACCTGGCAGTGATTTTGTGAGGCTTTCTGCTCCTTGACTACTGCAGTTTTCCCCGTGTTCAGTGTTTCTTGTAAACTTCCTGCCTCCTCAGGGGATATCAGGACCAAATCCTTGCACTTGGGACCCAGAACAGTTCAGGATCCCCCAGAAGAGCACAGAGTGAAGTTAAAGGGAGCTGAACCTCTGGAGAGGCAGGGAGAGGGTAGGACCAGTGACTGAGCGCCTTGTCAGGGGAGAAAGTGCCTGTCTGCAAGTGCCTCTCTTCTGCTTGTCTCTAACCATAGGGAAGATTATTCCCCTGGACAGACTGGGCTTTCCTCCATGGAAATCCTGAAGGTTTGAGATTTTTGTCTCACATCCGTAATTTCAGTGGGTTTGGGTTGAATTTTAGGAATGGCATCCACTCAGTCATTGGATTAACATTGCTTCCAGAGTTTTATCCCTGCTTCTCTCAAAGGCTCCACACCCCATCTAGGAACTAAGTGTGCTGTTGGACCTGCGTGTGGGAGAGAAAATCAGGCTGTGAATACAATGCTCCTTACTGCGTGTGTTGCTGGGGCAGGAGGCTCTGGACACAGCTCTGGAGGTCTCTGCCCAGTGCCACCACCTTTCCCTGTCCTGTTCTCTCCAGGAACAAGAGGTCCCATTCCCTTCTTTCCTGTAAAGTGCCTCCCCAGAGCAACAGCCAGAGAGCAGAGCTCCCCAGGGACCACAGTGAGCATAAGGCAGCTGAGGGCAATTCACAGTTGGATTTGCTCCTCTACCTTTAAGCCATGTCCTCTCCTACTTTGTCTCTGGGGCACCATGATTCCCTCAAGAGGCTGTATCTCCAGGATATTGGATGAGGCTAGGCATGGAGGGATGCTTTGGAATCCTGGGCACGTACATGCAGGTGGCAGGGTGCCTTTGGCATTTGGGAAGTGCCTTTCTATGCTGTGGCTTCAATGTGAGCTCACCCAGTGGCTCCCCCCATCCCAAGCACCTCACCTACCTTTTCCCCACTTGTGGGAACTTCCTGGACTTCTGTGGGTCCCTCCAGCAAGGGGGTGGCATTAGGGATGCAGGGGAGAAGCGTGGGTCTGCACAGTGTCCACACTGGGGGCCAGAGCCACATCTGCCTGTGAAGAAGGGAAGGGACTTGTGCAAATCACTGCAGTTTGCTTGTAACACCTTAGGGGTTTGTATTAATATTGTCATTCTTAGAATTAAATTTTCTTCCTGATCATTGAAATAAAGACTTTTTTTTGTGTTGCTGGTGGTGGTTTGTTGCAGGTTTTTAACTTTAACTGCTCATCAAGGAAGGTGCTTGGGCATCACCAGAGAGATCTGGGGACACGTGGAGTGGTGACACCCTGGCCTTCAAACAGCAAGTGAGATAGACACAGCGAACACAGTCCAGCAGAGGCAGGTGGCAACAAAGCAGAATAATGAGGTGGTTTTGCTCTCAGAAAGTGAGCATGTAAAACAAGGCAGGAGGGTCTAGTTCCTGCCCATCATTGTGGCTAAAGGCTTTGGAGAAGGATGGGAACACAGCGACCAGCCTGGCAGAGACTGATCAGTGAGGGATGATGCTAGAGGGTGTCCATCCCTCCAGTGGTGTGGAGAGTGTCTTGTCCCTGCTCTGCCTTTGCAGCCATGGGCAGAGGGCTGCGAGCTGGGAGCAGGTTTCCATTTGGCAGCTAGCATTAGGGATGAGGGACAATGCGTGCACGGGCTGTAAAATGAGAGGGTGGCCCTGGATGAAGAGGGGATGGTCTTCAACCCTGCGCACAGGGTGTCCTGCCAGGACAGCTCTCCGGGAGTCTGGACCTGGCATCAGCTCCCTTTGCCGTGCTGCCCTGCTTCCACTAGATGTCAGGAAGAGGCTGAGTGCAGGCGAGAAGGAAGGCACAGCCGAGGGGATGTGCAGCACCAGCAGCTTCCAGAGCCTTGGCCATACTTTTCTCACCCCTAGCCCCAAAAGCAGCCCTGCTGGCCCCAGCCAGGCTGCCCAGAGCACAGAAGTGAAGCTGAGGACCCGTGCCACTTGAAACCACTTTGATTTACCCAAGCATGCACAGGGTCTGTGCTGGGGAATCCTCTCTCCATTCAGGACAAGGTCTTGATTGCTGTTTTGGGACTGGAACAGGGGACTGGGGCAGCTGGGGGTGTCCTCCTCCCCATTGTTCTTCAGCCACCCTGCTGGGCATGGCCCTCAGTTCAAAGGTGTGAGAAGAAGCAACCGTTGTTGGGTCCAGCACACATCTGGAACAGAACAGCATCCCATGACCCCTTGTGAAGGCAGCCCCTTGGATGCTGGGATGAGCAGCTGGGGGCAGTTGGGAAAGATCTGGTAACTTCCTCACCTCCAAGGGCTCCTGCTTCTCCTTGTCCTCCTTTATGAGCCTGCAGAGAGGCTGGATCTGGAGCAGGCTGACACAGCTGCAGCTGGCAGCTATGGGCACCTGCAGCCCCCCTGCCCTAGACTTCGTTGCAGTGTGCATGGCAGCTTCACCCCAGATCAGCAGCCAGAGCTATGGGGAGATGAGTGCAACTCTACATAGGCTTCTTGGTGGTAATCAGGACCTGAGGGGAGATGATCCACTCTACCCCGCAGCATGGGATGTCCTGACCGTGCTTTGGTTTCTGCTGCTTGGATTTGTTTCCTCCCTGTATTTTTCCATCTCTTTTTGCACTCCTCCCATGTGCATCCCAACAACACTTAGTAATGACTTCTGGCCTTTATACAACACTCCTCATTGGAGCTTTCCAGATGGACGTCTATATCCTTTTCTGGATTTTACAGGCTACAACAGGGGGTGGGAAAAGGCAACAAGCTGCCTGGGATCACCCAGCAATGTCTCTGGTGGGCAGGGGACCACTCTCCAAATGTGTCGTTCTTCCCACCCCATCCAGTCACCACTCCTGTAGATGCTGGGACACATCCTGCACATGGCTTTTACATCCCTGGAGAGGTGTAAACCAGCACTAGCACTGGCCCTGCTTCCATCATCCCAAATCCTGACCTTTCCAACAGCACCATTTCCTCCCTTCCCATCCAGCATCTTACACGTGAGGCATTGGTGACAACTTCCCTCACTTGATAGTGTGGGCAAGCAATTAGCTGAAGAGGCAAGTAATTAATACAGCAGGTGTCAGGCTGTGCCTCATCTTTCTTTAACAAATGGTACATTTCCAAACAAATTAGACCAGCCGGTACATGAGGAAAAATCAACACGGGATCGTTTGAGCTCAGATCTTCTGCAGCAGAGCCAGGCTCGGATGGGAGAGGAACACAGTCCATCTTAAGGTTAATGAAGGTGGGAAGAAAAAGGAGGAAACCAGCACCTGGTTTTTCCCACCCTTTAGCAATACCAGTTGGTGCAATGAAAGACGGATTGTATTGTTCCTGCTCTCCAAAGGAAAGTGATGAAGACAGATGTGCCATCGCTTCCAAGAAAACTCACCCACGGGGTGTATTCAAAGCTGGCAAATGAGAAATGATGAAAAAAGTGACTCAAAGCCACTGGAGCAGTTGGAGTGGGACCTGCTTGTCCTCCTTGGGAAGACAGAGTGTGGCCCCTTATCTAAACCTGTGCCAACAGCCATGTCCATCCTGATTCTGTCCCTTCCTGCTTCCCTATTGAATTCTGACTTCACAAAACCAATTCAGACCAGGAAAGACTAATTAAACATCAAGGAAATAGAAAACTTGTTAAAAACACAGAACTTCTATAAATACGACATTATTAAACCAAAACATGACTTTTAGCAAGGACAGCCCTCTCAGCTGTGCCGTGTTTACCTTAATTGTTTCCCTTCATTAATTACAGTCTGAGAGGGAGACTTGTGCAAATTGAAATAAATGAATTGAATTTCTGTAGAGTTTTGTGTGGCTGGCTTATGGGGATTGCAATTAAGCCACTATGTTTGGTGTATTAAATTACAGGGCATAGATCTGCTCTCCCCTTTTCAAGCACCCAGGAATGTGCAAAGGCAGCAGTCAGTGACAATCAGAAGGTAAACAGGCAGGGCAAGGAATGGTTATTTTAGCTCCTTGTGTCTCAAGAATTTCACTTCTTGCAAGTATTAAAGCTCATCCGTTAACAAATGCAGCCCCAGCTCTGTACAATGAAAGATAAAGTGGAGCTGGTGGAGTGGAGACCAGGGTGCATCTCAGCTCTGCCCTGGCAATGGAAACAGTGACATGAGTGGGAGTTTAGTCCCATCCTCCAGGAAAATTAGGCTATGTGACTCAGCAGCCGTGCGTGTGTTCTTGTTCGTTCCCACCAGCAGCTGCCCAGTACCACCCACGTTTGACACAGGGGAAGCAACTTCCAGATATATCGAGGTTCTGACAAGGTCTGCAAGAATGGGCACTGAAACAGAGGAACACACCAGCCAATGGGGAGGGCAGGGGGATGCTCAACCCTTATTTGACACTAGAGAACCTACACTACAGTCTTTTTCCAGATAGGTATTTAAGAGGAAAACTGGCTTAACTGATGTTGTCCACGAGCCAGTCTGCTCCGCTTGTGTCCTAAATCAGCCAGAGGAGTGGTTTGTTTCCTCTGAGACCTTGTAGCCCCATAGAGAAGCACAGCCAAGCTTCGGGAGGGATTTCAGAACAAAGTAAGAGAAAAGGGCAATTTCCTCCCTAAAGAAAAATACATTCTGGGGGGAAAATCATAAATTCATATTTTGGTGTGCAGAGGAGCCATGCCCACCCAAGGTGACTCCTTGAGGATGATGCTAGCAGAGGTGCCAGGAAAGAGGTAGTGAGGGTACACCAGACCTGCGGGGATATACAAAGACCAGGGAAATTGCCGTTAAGAGACATGGCCAGGATGTAAGGTGCTTGATTCCCCCTCTCCTACCTCGTAGCTCTTGTATAAAACCACAGGGGATTTAAAATGCACCTCCCATCACTTCCCTGCAGCTCCCTTTCCGTTCCCTGCTGCCCTGAGCCATCCTTGGTCCATCAGACTTGTTGCTGGCTCTGTGTTCGTGTTACAAGTAAAAACCCATCTCTTGTGCCCAACAGGAGCAGATTTCCATGGGGAGCCCCCCTTGCACTGCTGTGCAGAAAAGCCCTACACTATCCTCACCTCCTCCCACTGCACTGGAAGGGCAGAAGGACAACAGCCTCCTCCCTGGTTGTAAATACAGGCTGGACAGGGATGCCAGGGACAAGCATCATCTTGCAGATGTGTTCTCCACAAGAGAACCTCTTCACCTGGCCATTGGCTGCACCCAGATGATGTATGGAGTGGCTGGGCTGCAATAGGATTTCTACCCAGAATATTGGCTAGATGATAAAGGAGTCTGTCTGCAGTGATAATTGCACCATAAATAGCTCTGGATTCGGCAGTGACAAGTGAGGCATTAGAAAACCTCACCCTCTGGATTCCTCCCACTTCCTTCCATCTTCCTGACTACTAACAAGCTGGAAGAATAGCTCGTCAGTTTTTACCAGCCACGAGAGGTTTATAGTGCTCAGATGCAGCTGTGCACCTTCCTCCCCATAAATCTCAATAGTGAAAAAGTAGAGAGAAGGGGAGAAAAAAAACACAGCTAAATTGGGTGATTACTGAAGAGCAGCAGGTAGGGCTGTATTGTGGCATGGCTGTCCCTCTTCATTCTCTCTGCTGCAAGGACAGCACCATCCCACTCCCTCCTTCAGACTTCCTCTGCCTCTTCTGGTTGCTCTCAGGCACTTGGGGGTAACCATCCTCTTTATTGCACTGATGGGAACTGAAAACCTGCCACCTAGCCCCAAACACTGAAAAATGAGGAGCTCAGACTAGAGAGCGCTGTAAAAGTCAAGACTGGAAAGAAATAGAATTAATATGAATAGATTGGAAGCCCTCTCCGGCTTCTTGCTTTTGGAGCCTGCAGAAAACACATGGACCCTTATCCTTTCTTTCTGATGAAAGCTGGGAAATGGATCTCCACTGGAACATTAACTGGCTCTTGAACTCCAAAAGGTACCTTAAACCCAGGTGGTTTAACCTGAAGCCCCTCCTTACATTAAGGGTTGCATCTGCTGTGCTCCAAATAGGTTGGAAAACATATCAGAGAGACATTGGGCTTAAGCTGCCAATCAACCACAAGGTCACAGCCCCTTCACTAGTGCTCCTGGCTGCACATTCTGCAATGCAGAAGTGCTGCTGATGGTGCAGCTGGAATGTGTTTCTGCAGCAAGGGATGTAGGTGGTGGTACTAGGCTGATGCAAACATCTGGCTTCAGCCGGCGTGTGCTGTCAGAGCTCTGCAGTGATGGGATGGAAATCTGTGCTGGTGAAGCATCCTTCACTGCTAGTCCCCTCTGGTGCCTCTGGCCTCTTGTGGGCTCCTTTGGGGATCCTTCAGGGGAGGTTTACCAGGCTCTCCCCATCACCACTCCTGACATCCCTCAAACTGACATCATTATTGTTTCTCTAGGAAGCTGATTCTATTAGGTGGGGTTTTTAGAGTTCTGACAGGCCCAGAAGTGAAGGAAGAGAATGGTTCTCCTTCCAGGACACTTCATAAAGCTTCGACAAATAACTGCAGAAGGAGGAAGCCAAGTCTTATTCTGAGATGAGAAGAGATGCTTAAAATCAATATTTAAAGGTGTGAGTAGAGTTGGGGAAAATCCATCATAGAATCATCTTAGAATGATTTGGGTTGGAAAAGACCTTAAAGCTCATTCAGTTCCAGCCCCCTGCCATGGGCAGGGACCCCTTCCACTGGAGCAGCTTGCTCCAAGTCCCTGTGTCCAACCTGGCCTTGAACAGTGCCAGGGATGGGGCAGCCACAGCTTCTCTGGGCACCCTGTGCCAGCACCTCAGCACCCTCACAGTAAATAATTTCATCTTAATATCTACTCTTTTCTAGTTTAAAGCAATTCCCCTTGCCTTATCACTACATGGCCTTGTAAGTAGGAATCACTGCATCCCCCATACCCAGGTTGCAGCAGGACCCTTCAGCATGGATGGACAGGCAGTGCTGGGGCTCATGCTGGCAAACAAGAGCTTCTCCCTGCGTGCACTGCAGTGAAGGCTGCTAAGCAGGCACAAGTTTTTCAGTTCCTGTACAAATCCATAAACTCTCCCAAAACTTCCTCTTCTGCACACCCAACAAATCCAAAGGCCGAATATAGAGCACTAGTTTTCTTCTCCCCTTTTTCTCTTTTTTACCACTCTGGACTGTTTGAAGCAAAACTGTTTACCTCAGTTAAACTTTGGATTTGCAAATTTAAAGCTTTCACAGTTCCAGGTGCACCCACAAAGATAAGGGAGTGAGGAGGTGCACTGCTGTACTTACAAATAAATAAATAAAGCTGAGATTAATTCTAAGCTACTTCTTAATACTCCATTACCTACTGGTATGACTATGCTGACCTTGCTTGAGCTGACAGAGGACAGCACAAACCCCTTAAAACAACAAAAGTAATGACCACTCTTCAGCTCTATGTTTTATTCTTAATTTTCCTCTTTTTCTCTCCATGTCTCTGATACATGTGAAGTGAAAGCAGTGATTTTGCAGCCTGGTTTTTGCAGTGGGCAGGAGGACCTGTTAATGAGCACCACAGCAGAGGGAGGCAAGCTGGGGAGGTGTAACAACCCTGTGAACATGTCAGAGACCCGGGGAGCTTGGGAGCAGGAAGGGAAGGACTGGGCAGAAGAGAGGGGTGCGTGCCCCTGCACCAGGCTCTTCCCAATGCCAAAAGCTGTGGACCAGGCAGCATGGCATAGGAGGTGCTGAGCAATAGATCCCCTCTGGAGGCTGTTAGTGGGATTCCTGTTAGGCGATGCAAAACCTGACTTCATAAACACATACCTACATACAGTTGGTTGGATGCAGAGGGAGGAAAAGAACCAACCCAGGCTTTAAAAATATAATGAGACTGAAGAAACAGGCTGGGAGTGGAAGGATCTGTGCTGTGCATGACTCAGTGGAAAGAGGCGAGTCAGGGCTTTGCCGAAGGAGCTTTGGGAGAGAGAGGCCAGGGCCAAGATGAGATTAATCAAGTAGCATGAGCTGCCCAGACATGGCTGTTCTTGGCTGTTCTATTAGGAGGTATATTACTGCTTATGGTTCCTCAAAACTAGCTTTGAGGCAATTAAGCAGGCTGTAATGAAGGGTCCTCTCTTTACTCAGCAGCAATGCTTCATTCAGCATGTCTAGCACAGGGGTGGATTTATGTAAGGATGGATGCCGTGGGTCTGGAGAAGTAGGACATCCTCATGGGAGCAGTGCTGGAACCCACTCAGTAAAAACTGCTTCCCCTGAGCTCTGTGCCCTGTTTCTGACAGCCTTTTCCCTGGTAGCAGCTCTGCTTGTGCTAGGTGAACAGGCTTCAGGCTGGACTTGGAAGTCCTGTCCATGAGAGGTGGGGAGCTGGCACACAGCATTGTAACACTGGCATCCAGCATCATTGGCGGGCACACATGGCTGGTACACTCAGAAGCCTACACTTGAGTGGGCACAGCAAATACATCTAATTCTTGGGTAAAAGATAAAACCAGGCTCACGTTATATCCTGTAGCTGCAACAAATGAAATCTGTGCTTTGGAGATGAAATAAGCTGTCAATGTTTGTCTGTCCCTGGGATTTAAAGCTTTATGAAAATGGGAGCAGGATTTTTGTCTGGGTCAGGAAAAAGATCCATTCTGAATGGATGTTCTGAAATCTTGAAAGTTATTAGTTTTCCTGTCTTTATTTTTGAAAGTCATTCACTGCATTCATTGTATTTTGCCAGCTTTCTCTCCCTCAGAAGTTCAATACCACCCACAGCATTGGGTACTGCTGAGCTCTGGCTCTCACTCAGATCCTCCTGCCTTCAGGGAGATGGGAACTAATCAATGAGGAATATTAAACAATATGAAAGCTGCAATGATTTAACATTTCCCACAAAGTTCAGAGTCCTCTGGCAGGTCCATGATAACACTTGAGCTGAAGGTGGCACAGGGAGATGACATGTCTCAGAGATAAGCTTTCATTCCTCTGTTTTCTGCAGGAGATGTTTATTTGTGTGATGGAAAACCACTGCTCAGCAGGCTCAGGCTGGCCGGGCTTCTGGGCTTGTGCTAGGCTGAGTTTAGACTTCCCAGGTGCTCAGAGGGACCGGGGCTGTCTCAGCCCTGGTTTTGCCCTGGGAATCTCCAAGGTTTTGCTGGGAATGGGGTGATGCACTCAAGTTGCACCAGGAATGCTCAGCAGAGCTTACACTGAGATCTTGGGATCCCTCATTTATAACTCATTTACCCAAGAGCTGCTACCTCCAGCTGCCTCAGGCTGGAGGCTCTACTGGATCCCTGGTTGTAGCTCTAAACCCAGATTCAACCTTGGGTTCAGGTCATGATTTGGTATTTTACCTGCCTTTCCGAAGATGAGTGGTGCTGGGATCCAGGGAAGGCTTCCCTCGTGATTCACTGTGCAAGGGAGTTGCAGGATGCAGTGCAGCTCGTGGGAGCAGATGCACCTATAGACCACAGAAAAACAATAGGAAAATAAACCCTGAAGCGTACCCACATCTCTGTCGTTTGTCTCTGTACAGATCCCTCTGTTTCTGGGGCAGCAATGAGGATTTTAAATAATCCCCAGGTGGAGATTAAATTTATGGCTTGTCATTTATTTTTCTGAGCAATTTTAACGAGTCACTTCCCACTGGGTCCGGGACTTCTGTGTGAGAAGGAAGATGACACTCAACTTCCATTTCTACAGCTATTAATATGAAGTGGCTGATAATGCTTTAGCACCAGTGTCAGCTGAGAGACTTCCCTAAGTGAGACCAGTCATCAGCTGAGCCTTGTTTCTGTTCTAATAGCAAACCTGCTTAAAATCTAACTCTTATTGAGCATCACTGACAGGGCTGAAAAGAGGCAGGCACAATAGTTCAATGCAGCCAGACTGCTCAAGACTCTTCTGCATGTAAGTCTGAACAAGGGTTGTAAAAACACCAGAGCAATTAGCATTAGCGAGTGAAAGGGAGGAGCAGAAAGGACCTGGAATGACATCAAGCTGCAGCAATTGAATTGAAACCCAAGGAGCAGGAAGTTTTGGAGATTGCTGTGAGCCGTTGTGTTTTGCATCCACATTGTTTTCCTCGAGGGCATGGTTAACTGACGGTAGGTGGTCCCAATCGAGTTTCTTGACAATCAATTTGTCGTTAGAAAGGATGAAAATCAGCAGGTGCTAATTCCATCACAATGCCTCTCCTTTCCCATCCCAAATCCTCCCATCTTCTTTATTCGCTCCTCTTAATAAGATTTTGTGCATTGCTACCGCACCTGGTTGCACATCACGGTCATGAATTTAATGTGAAAAGTTAAATGCAAACAGGATTTAAAAAAAATCTTAATAATTGCAAAACACTTGAAAGCGTTCTCCCTCCCCCACTTTGTTTGCAGACTCTTCATCCTGCCTGTCTTGCACATCCAGCTATAGCAGTCATTTCTCAGAGGTAGTTTAACCCATTCCAGCCAAAAAGGAGCATTGATTTCTACAGTGAAAGTGGCAGGAGAAAACGGGAAGCATTTGCCTTTATTCAGTAGGAATGGGAGAAGGAGCGAAAAGGAGACTTCATTAATCCGTATTCAAAAGGTGAGGTGAAATTTTGTCTCCTTATACATTCTTTGACTTCAGAAAAAGACAAAACCACACAAGTAGCAGCTTTTACCTGAGCAGAATTTGGCTGTCAATCTGCACTCCTCAGTGATGTACTTCTGTGCTGCTGGAATGTGTGATCTTTTATTCCAAGGGCTTTCAGAATCAGCAGAGATGTTTAATTTTCCATTTCAATTGGAGCAATAGCAGTTTGGGTGGATGAAAGCATCAGGAGCATCATTTGCTTCTGATCACAGTTTAAAGTATATGTTAGGTCAGCATTGAGGGATACAGCGTTTTTATGGGGGCTCAGATCCTCCTTAGTGCAGTTCAACAACAGTTGCTGAAATATTGTGCATTGGTGGAAACATCTGTCATCAGACCATCACAGTCTATGAAGGCAACTCAAGCTGTCTGACCCACTGACCTCTCATGGGAATGGTTGTTTCTGAACACAGCTCACTTTTTCAGTTGCACAACAAGAAATATCTTGCTGTCAGGAGAGGAGAGATTTGGAAAACTCACAGTTAGGTGATGCCCACAATTAGGAGGCATTAAGGAAAATCCAGATCTGCCTTTGGGCTGCATGAGTAAACAGGGATGCTGTTCAGGGATGCTGCTTAGTGGATGCGGGGATTTCATTTTCAGTGCAGCAGAAGGAGCACTGTGTGCGCTCACAACTGGCCACAGCGCCCTGCGGAACCTGCCCAGCGCTCCTGCAGCACATGGGACATCGGTAGTTTGGTTTTAGGGTAACTGTACTTAAAACTTTCTAAGACAAGCAGAAAGAGCTTCAAACTTGCTTTAAGAATCTAGGTGATTGACAGGAAGTCGAAGTTCTGGCTGGCAGGAGGAACAGCTCTGCTTGAAACTGTCTGGTGGCTGCTGCCAGCCCAGAACTGCAGGGAGCGGGTACAGCATCCCCACAAGGTGCTCTGACAACGGGTCTCACACGGCCAGTGCTATCGCAGTAGAGCCATGGGCTGGCTTGCAGGAAAGCAAGGAGCTGGTTTAGCTGCTGAAAGGAACAGCATAGCGACATCGCTGGTTCACTTTCTAATTCATCTGAAATCTCAGCATGCTGACACCTTTTAATTTGCTGTTTGTTGCTGCTCTCCTACACGTCCAGCTGATTGCTCGGTCGGTGCCAGCAGATCAATCTCACAGAAACAGGCTTATTTTTCTTTTGGTTTCGAGGAGGTTGGTTTTCCAAACATCTGTGCTTACCTGCTGAGATGAGCAAGATTGCTCTCTCTCATCTGCGCTGCTCTCCCGTGCTGAAAGGTATAGCCCAAGCCTAGGGCAAAGCTGGAACAGAGACCTGATTCTGCCCCAGTAGCTGGGTCTTTATATGTGTAGTGGTACTGGTGGGAGGGTGATAAGGGAGACACACACAGAGAAAAAGGCCATAGGGCTATTTTCAGTGTCATGGAATCACAGACTGGTTTGGGTTGGAAAGGACCTTAAGATAATCTTGTTCCAATCCCCATGCCATGGGCATGACACCTCCCACTAGACCAGGTTGCTCAGGTTTTATAGCTGTATTAAACTGAGTTTGGCTGGCCAAGAAGTGGTGGGGAGAGGGACACAGGGTGGCATTGCACAGAGCAGCCATGGAAGGACACATTGCAGCCCAGCACTGCACAGATGGGGCTATCCCACTTCTTACCTCCAGAGAACGTCACCTCCACATTTAAAGACCTGCAAAATCCACTTCCCTGGGACTATTTGCATATTTCAGTCTGCACACCTCTTGTGAAAGGAGCTCATCTGCTTTATGCCAGCTCTGCCACTCTCCCTCTCACTGAGTGCAAACACGTTGTCCTTCTCTTTTCCAGTGCTCAAAGCTTCATATGGGACTACTGGAGCACCTGTACCACCCTACTCTGGGAGCAGGAGCTGCTCGAGCTGTATCCATTTGTGATGTTTGTTGGCACCTTTGTAGGGTACCGGATGAATTTTGCATGTAGGATGTCATACAGCTTTCATGGGAGCATCTTTCAAGGGGAAACAAATGACCTGATGCAGCCCAGTGCCTTTCAGATGTGGGCTCAAATGCTGCCTGGGGTGGAGGGAGGTGGGCAGGAAGCAATCCTTCTTTTTCTCAGGGTCCACACTGACTCATATTACTCCTGCTTTGTTTCTTAAGAAGGGCTAGGGAAGAAATATCTTAGAAACCCAAGAAATAGTTCTCATAAAGGAAGAGCACTTAATTTAGTACTCTGTAAAAACCCAAACCACTGTTTCCTCAACACCAGAATTTGCTGAAAGCACTCCAAGTCCTGGTTTTGCGAGCGCAACGGAACAAAATAATTGTGCAATTAGTAATGCAGCTCACAGTTTGTGAAACGAAAGATTTCTCGCTTTCGACAAGTACAAAATGTAACATTTGGCTTCCCCGTGGTGGTCCTTCCCCCTCCTCCCTATTTTAAGTGCATTGCAGTATGCAATTAATAAATGTAACAATAAATATCCTCCAGAAAGCAGGAGGAGAGAGATGTGAATGGCACAGGCACAACGTGGAGAGCTTGGGATTGCCAAAGCAGACCAGAAGCTTCCAAATCTTAATTATAGCTCTCTGAGGAGGAGCTGTGCCCTCTCCAGTGCTTTCCAAGGCGCCCCTTCCAGGCACTGTGAAAGCAGGGCCGTTTGCCCAGTGTTGACCAGCAGATCCAAGCTGGGATGAAGCCCAGCACAGGGCTTGTGCATGCAGCCATGAGCTCTGATTACATGAGAGGGTTACTGTTAATTCAGTAACTGGAGCGATGTTTCTGAGCTCCAGTGTTCCCATTCACAGTGCTGCTTCACAAGCCCATGCATGTTAACAAATGTCCCCTTGGTGTTGGCCTGGCCCATGGAAAAGTCTCTTCTGTGGCTTGCCTGGCTTGTATCTGGTGAGACAAACGGAACTGTTGCCTGGGCAATAGCATCCTCCTGCCCTGCTAGGCACTGCTGGATAAACAGCTTTCCCCTTCTGGCAGTACACTGTCCCTGCTGCTCTGATGGGAAGTGCTACCAAACGCTTTTATAAAGTGATCATCCCCCCCAGCAGAGTACCTCTCCTTCCTGGCTGCTCAGTCACAGTGGGCTGGGAGGATTGGGACAGCTGGGAACATCACAGTATGGAACAAGTGGACATTTGGGATGCAGAAGCACCACCTGGCAGAGCTCTGCCATGATGGGAGCACCCTGCTGCTGCTCAAACCCCAACAGAGCAATGAGGTTTTGGTGTGGGCTGGAGGAGCAGTGTACAGGAGGGCATGGTAGGACAGGAGCTGAGGATGAACTACAGCAACACGGAGAAGTGCAACCCTCCATGCAGTATCCATGCCAAGGGATTTAGTCCCACCTGTGATGTGGGGGAAGAAGTTCCAAGCACGTGGCCTGTTGGGCTCAGTCCTCAGTCACCCCCAGTGTAGCCTTAGACATGTAGCATTGACCTTTAGCTGCAAATAGCACTGTGAAATCAAGTTGACTTAATTATGCATATTTAAATTGCTTTGTATACCTCATCATACCCAGCCCAGCTGTGAGAATGAGGGATTTAACTGTGGAGCTGCATCTCTGCCTTGTGGGTTCCCAGGGCATCCCTGGAGCCATCCCTCATCCTTCTCCCCTCTCCCCTGCACACTCCACTGAGGCTGGCAGCTCTGTCGGCTGTTTCCATGGCACACCAGCAGCATTTCAGAGGCAGGGCAGGGAGGGCAACCTGGCAGGAATGGAAGCAGGCTTTATGGTGCATGCTAACGAGATGGTGGCTGGCAGAGAATGGACCCGGCAGGGGTGGGCACACGGGAGCTGAGCGCAGCTTATCGCTCCTCCACAGAAAGGGGCTCTCACAGAGACGGTGGATGCTAAACAAGTAAATAAGGCAGAGATCAAACACCTCAACTTCCCATGGTCTATGGCCCCTGTGCCTGCCTGGGGCTCCCAGCAGTGTTTCCCCCAGCAGCTCATTAGCAGAGCGGCTGCTCTGATGCAGGATGCTGCAGGCAGGCAGCAGCCAACAGAGACTGGGGGTGCTGAGATTGCTTCTTGCCCCAGACTAAATTGCCTTGGAAATTAAACGTTGCTGTACTCACAAAATTGGAGTCCTGGAGCTGGAGGAAGGCCTGTTGGTGTGATAAGGACAGGCTTGTGGTGAGAGAGGGCTGGAGGACAGAGGACCCCTCATCTAGGTCTGAAGCCAAAGGCAATATAGCACAGGACATGGTACAAATGGTGCCAAATACCCTCTCATATCTGCTAACCAACAAGTAATGGTTGAAATCACAAAGCCAAAACAAAAGCTCTCCCTAGAATGGTATTTTTTGGCACAGGAAGGACCCAGCCATCCAGTGACAGCCACCAAGCAGGCAGGGATCCTCCTGGCATGGTCCTCCTTGGGTGAGCAGCTGCTTCAAGACAGCATTTGCTGGGGAGTCCTGAAAAATGGGGGCACAAATAGAAGCAAGAGGCTGGGGTTATGGGATTAGCAGACACTAGGTGGCTAGGAGAGAAGCAGAGACTATGCTCTTTTTCCAATTGCTCTGCATCGTTTTGGGTTCCTCGGCCTGCCCAGAAGTTCCTCGTGTTCTTCCATCTGCTACATTGCCCATTTTCATCTTGCAGCTCCCCTCACCTGGCTTTTGTACTGGGCAAAAGCTAAGGTGCACCACAGTCTCCTGTTTCAGTCTTCTAGCAAACACTTGTTGGCTCTACAAATTGTGTTTCAGGCCCGATGTGAAGCTTCACTGCAATCCAATCAAACCAATAGTCCCTGGTTTGCTATTCCTTTCCTGGAAAAGCCACTACCAGCAGTGTTATCACTTCGGCAGAGGAGGAACCTTATGAGCCACCTGAGGATGCTTATGTTACTGAGTTCCAGTCCATCATCATGGCCTGTGTTCCACCTGCGTGTACACAAAATCAGTGATTTCCCTTGCAAGATCTCCTTCATTCACCATCTCTTGCCATTTTGGAAGGATCAGCCAATAAAGGAATGGGATGAAAAGGGAAAGAAAGATTTTAGTCCCAGATAAAGAGATATCAGCATCACTTAGATTCTGGTAAACATAAGAACAACAGAGATACTTTCTGCTTTTCTTCCAACAGATTAGTGCTACTTCACGCACTTTTGAGATGAGCCATAAAGGAGTGGGAGTGAAGATCATCATCTCTGTTGTACCTGACCAAGAATATCAGGTGACTGGGAGCTCAGAAAATCTGTTCAAGGTTTCAGGAGGTAGAAGGACCAAGATTCCTTGAAAGGTTCCCATCTGATTACAGGGAAGTCCAACACCTGGCTAGCACTTTCCCACTGACCAAGCTTCAGCAATTATCAAATCCACCTGTAGCCCCCATCCAGAAAAAAAACCCAAACCCTTTCTCCTCAAAAGCAACACTAGGAGCAGATGTCCCTCAGATGGTTGTCATCAGTGGATGGTGAAAAGACTGAATTCATCCTGATGACAGATTTCTCTCTAAGATGGTTTACCAGAAGATCTACAGAGGAGCAACCAACCTGGTCCATGGCTTTGCTTGATACCCACCTGCTTGCTGTTCTCCATAACATTTTGCCTTTTGAAATCAGCAACAACAACAAAAATCATCACAGAACTGTACTTAGAACATAAATATTATTCTCCAAGCGTCTGTGTAATGATGCATACCCAATGCTGCCTGGACCCATCTCCATCCCACCTCCCTTTCCATACCCTCCCCTCCAGAGCAAGCTGGATTTATCAGTCTCCTAATGATGCTCATTCTCTCCTCGGTTTCTGGAAGGAGGGTGAAAACTGGAGAGTCACCTCTTGTCTTTCAGTCTCTTTTAAGTCTTGATGCTCCTATTTCTTTCCTTCTGCTACCTTCTCTCCTACCCCCACATGCTACCATCCTTTGATGAGCTGCACTTATTAAAGACTGAAGGGGATTTGCCACATGTCACTTGCAAAGGTCCAGGGGCAGAAAACTTTAATTGCCAGATTTTTCACATAGGGTATTAAAATTTATTAAAGTCAGTTTCTCTGATTTTCCTTTAATGAGATGACAACTGTGCCTACGAGATAACACTAGGTTCTATTGGTGGGAAACTCACAGAGAGGGTTTGAATAATCAGAGGAAGAAACAGACAAAAGGAAATCCAAACCTGTGCTAGATCTCATGTCTTAAGGATTTACTTCACAGCTTAGAGGTAAGAAACTAGGATCATTCTTCAAACAGTGCAGCACAGCCAGGGATGTTCTTTTTAAAGGACTTTCCTTAGGAAATAGAGCAGGAGGTGGGCTTTTGAGGTCGTTTGATTTTCAATACACTTTTAACATTTCAGCCACTGTTTCTCCAGGAGCATGGCTACCCCTGTGAAAACAAAGAGAGGATGAACAACGACTTGGGGCTCAGCCGGTACCCAAGGAGATGCACTGAATACAACTGCTTGTGCTCTATTTTACCTAGGAGGGGAGATACCCATCGTGTGCTCCAGCAGCCCCTGCCAGCACCGGGACATCAAAGAGAGCAGAGGGGCTAAACCCAGTGCTCATGAGTACTTGCAGCACAAGTCAGTGTCCCCCTGAACACGTAACTCCATTGACAGTGCACAACCAGCTAGAAGCGGGATCACACTAGTTCAAATGAAAAGAAAACCCCTTCCAAGTCAGGATATCCTGAAAACATTGAAGCTATTGAGAAAGAAAAAGAAGCCTGAACTTTTTCCCTTGGCCACCCTGGCTCCTCTCCTTCCTCAGCTTCATTTCCCCCCCTCCCCCTTTCACTTGGTGCTATCTTCACACTGGATTTTGTTGCCCTACTTTCATCCAGCCTTCTCCTAGAGATAAGATAAACGCTATTTTCAATTAACAAGACTTGATTGCTGAAAGCAATAGGAGGCAGTTCATTTAGAGCCAGCAAATTAATTGAAACCTAAATGTACATAGTCAGTGTATTGCTGGGAGAGCAATTATCCCAATCATTTGGCCCTTGCCACGCAAGGCAGCATCTGCAGCACCACAGCTGGGCTATGCAAGGAGGAGAAGCTCTCCTTGCTGTCATCTTTTATGAAGCCCCTCTCTCACCTACTTTTAAGCCCACTTTTACCTTGCAAGAGAAAGCTTTGTGTGACTGTAACTGTAAATTAGAGCTGGAAGATGTGTTCTGGGACTTTGGCACTGATGGGACCCAAAGCTGGTTTCTAAACAAGTGGTCAGACATGATGAGATCTTCCTCCTCCTTCTGGAAGCCTTTTGCTGCATGTGAAAACAGGATCTGTGCAATACCAGCCATCTGGATCCCCTACCTTTTGAAGTGCTTACCAGTTTGTGTACACATGGTGGGATATGGGCCGTGGGAATTCATTTTTCCTTAAAATAGGTTTACACATGATAAATAGCAGAGGGAGACACAGCAAAACAATCAGCCAGTGGAAGAAATATCCCATCATAAGATCTTCCATGGCTTTTAAGGCCTTGCTGTTGCCCAGCCATCACTCATTGCCAAGGGAGCCACTGTGGCTTCTGCACCACCCAGTCAGTCCCTTACCCCCTTAGGTGATGGGAGGTGGCAAGCCCAGCTCACACATCTCCTTATTCTCATAGTGTCAGGGAAAAACCTCAGGATATTTTCTTTCCTAAAACAGGTGGAAATGAGGGAACCTCAGGAATTGTCCAAGCACTGACCTGAGCCATGGAGGAGCACCCAGGTCTCCAAAACTTCCAGGGTAATATGCGATTTGGGCATCTCCTCTCCTTCATCACTGGTGGAAAAGGACCACTCTGGCTTCATGGTGAGGGGTGCATTTGGGCTGTACAGCACCTGGACCCTGAATGAGGTCGATCCAAGCAGCAAGGAGGCACCACCTCACTTGCTGGGGTCATTTCCCACCTCACTGCCAGCATCCTACATCTCTTCAGAAACATCTCACTAAAACCCTACCGCTCCACAATTTACATATCAGGGCACTGTAGGAAACAACCCACTCTTTACTGCATAATACAATGCAAAAAGCAGCAATTACAAGCCAGTCTCTGCTGGAAAGATGACAAACCCACCAAAAAAACCCCACCATGTTTTTGCTGCTGCACCTAGCTGCCTCCAACCCAACTGGCACAAAAATGTTGCTTTTTTATGCCTTCACAAATGATGCTTTTAAGCCTTCCCTCCGTGCCAAGCGTAGGAGCAGTCCCACGTGTCAGCTCAGTAGTATTTCCGAGGCTGGCTGCTCTCAGCCCCGCGCCTCCAAAGCCAGCAAACCTGGTGCTCATACGGGTTTTCTCTCACCTTTGAGAGATGCTGACAGTGGGGGCTGGAGCGGTGCCCCCCTTGCTTAGCTGGCACCTCCGAAGGGAGCCAGCACGTTCACAGGGAGCAGCCAGAGCTTATTAAATCAGAACAGTAACACCTACAGAGTTCCGCTCCCTCAGCGCCTGCGCTCGCAGCCTTGCTGTGTCTTGTAAACGGCTGCCTGGGGATGAGCTCCATCACAGCTCCTTACAAAGTACTTGTTATGCACCAGCACCTGTGTTAGCATCCTCCCCTCTCCTGTTTCCTCCTGTTTACCAGCTGTGTCCTTAGCCCTGTCTCCACCTCACATTCCTCCCTGCTTAAATTCCAGGACAGATTTACCAGGCAGTTGAAAAACTTTCGGGACTCAATTTGGGGCTCTCCCAGGGAGGAGAGGTCCTTCTTGCCTTGAACAAGTCCATGGCCCAGTAACTTCACAGAAGACATTTCGTAGATGGAGGCTGTTTAGATGCCAGGGCCACCATGCTGCTGGTAGGTAGGAACATAAATGGGGCTGTAAAGGATTTCCTGCACCACTGAATTCCCAGCTATCCCAGCTTCAGATAAGATTTATCAAAGGTAGTTGACCGGGATTGCGCATAATATTTTTGGTATTATAGAATCATAGCATGGTTTGGATTGGAAAGGACCTTAAGATCATCCTGTTCCAACCCCCCTGCCATGAGGGGAAGGATGCCTCACACTAGACCATGTCACCCAAGGTTCTGTCCAACCTGGCCTTGAACACTGCCAGTAACATGAAAGGCTTCTCTCAGCTGGAACTCTCATGCTGTCACCCTAGAATGTGTTTCCTTCCCCTCATGCCCCTTTTCTTAAGGACTGCAGCATGCTGTCCCATTGCTGGCAAGTGTACCCAGACCTTCATTTGCTCTTCCCAGAAGCAGGTGGTCTTGCAGCCAGCCCCTCAATCACAGTGTTGAACACCGCCTTTCTTCCTGTTTATCTGTCCTCCGAACTTGAAGTTTTTCAGTTCTTCACGTGAATCAACAACACTTGCAAAATAAATCCTTCATAGAAACTATATATCTACCTTTCATTCCACCCAGCTATTCTTTGCAGTACAACTCATTATGCTCTCTTTAGATGTCTCACTTTGACAACTCTTCTTTTATAGTCTTCATTTTAGCTAATGAGCTCCCTCACTAAATCAAATGTTTTTTGTGAAGCTCATTTACATTAAACCTACCACACCTCCCTCACTTAGAAGCACAAGCATCTTCAGGAGAGAAACAGACAAAGAAAACAAATCATAGCAGTCTGTCACACTCTATCTTTGAGAAAGCATACAGGGCTTTTTCTCTTGCTTGCAGATTGCCTGCATGAATTTGGTTATTCCTCCCTGGACATAGGCTGTATTTGCCCTTCCTGGCACATAGCACTACCTGATGCACTATAGTTACTAGAAAGTATTTCCTGGCCTATAAAGCAGTTGGTTTTGCTTACTTGGCAGTATTCATTTCCAAGTTTTGCCCCTGCTCAGTGTATAGGAAATCTTTCTGTGGCCTGATTCCCTTTAATGTTAATGTCATTTCCTCCACTTTTCATCAGTCTCTTATGAAGCCCCAGGCACATTATTCAGCAGTCTTCAGGCTTTCTCTTGACCCTTTTTTATCTCCTTCCCATTATTCCCACACAGCAGCCTCCTCTCTCTGTCAGCACCTGAAGAACTTCTTGCTGTCAAAGGGATTAAGCACTATTCCCCCAGCCCAGGATGAGGAAACTTTTTTTCCTACACACCTGCTTGGAGAGTAGCTCAGAAGCCAGGAGGAAGGCATTAACAGAGATTCTTCTCCTACCTGTGGTATTAAAAACAAGCACCTTTTCTCTTACCTCTTCCATAGCTCCAGAAGAGGATGCAGACAGTGACTCCAGAAACCTCCCTGCATCAGAGCAGCAAACTGCCTGCCTCATCCCTTCCTAAATGCCAGCCACACCTCCTACCTCAAACCAGCTCTCCCAGCAAAACCCCATCACAGCTTTATACCTCCTGATAATCTCCCAGTTCCTCCCAGTCTGGCCCAGCTTTGCAGTTAATAGCTGGGATGTGGTTAACCCTTTCTCCACCAACCTCCAGACATAGACCTTTACTCCCCACAGTGTAGCATACGTGTGGTCCTCTGTATGGCATCAGGGGATACTGGGAACATCAGGATGAAACCTCTGTCCTGGAAAGCCTTCCCTGTGCTCTGTGGAGGGAGGTAGTGCTGCTATTGTGAAGTCCTACTTAATTCTAGGACCCAGCAGGCTGGACTCAGTGCATTAACAGAGAAGCTTAACACCTGGACTTTGCTTCTCTTAAACCTGAAAGATCCTTCCTGAATTAGCATTTCAGTCCCTTCAAGAAACACAACAGAAAGAGAGGGGGGCTCAAGTGGAGTTTCTCTTGCCTTCCTGCATCAAACCACAGGCTGTTCGCTTCCTCTCTGACCTGGCACAAAATCATGGCATCACAAAATCCTTTTAAAAAGGATGAGAGATGGCAGCATGGGCATGCTTCTGTGTTCCTGGAAATACTGAGCTCTGGGCTCCATGGAAGGGTCAGGATGCTCTCAGTGGGTTACCTGCTGACTGTACAATGGGGGAGCCCTTTGGGAGCTAGGAGCTGGGGCAGTGACCTCTCCCTCAGCCTGGGCTTCTTGTGCAGCACTGATCCTATGAGAATCTTTCTGTGCTTCCATTTTTTCAGAAAGGAACTTTGCAGCCCCTTCTGTGCTGTAAAAGAGGATCCAGGAATCACTGGGACAGCGCTCAGGCTCTCTTACTGCTTTTTTGGATAATCAGCAAATGTACTAAAGAGGTGCCATATGGTCTGTGAGGGGCGGCCAGAATTCTCTTACACCAGAGTGAAACACTGCAAAAGAAACCTAGGAGCTGATCACAGTGTGGTCATGTCACTGTGTCAAAATCCTATCAAGATGTATTCCAGTGTAGAGAGAGATATTTGACATCTTGCTGAATCCTGCCAGGTGTCTGGTGGCATCTCAGGGAGGGCTGTTAAAGCTTAAGTTTTGCTTATAAGTCTCTGGGAATATGTGGCTTGTGGATGCAAGAGCTGCAGCTACAGCCCATCTCCCATCAGGGATGCCAGAGGTCTGCCTATGGCAAACTGGCCACAAAGGGGTTAACTTAGATTTCCCTTTGATTGCTTGATGAATGTTATAGTTTAGTTGTTTTTCTTTGGAAAGAACAATTAACAGCACTGTGGGTTGCTCTTTCATCTTGCCATATGGATTACCACACTAAAGAGAATGGATAGTGAAGATATAAAGTTCCTCACATTACTTTCTCCAGAGAGCTTCTCTTTGTGCTTGTCTTTGATTTTTTGAGGGGTTACTGCTCTATTTTTAAATGGCACAGGGATGCACATCTGTGCAAACACCAATGCACATGATGATCACTTTGAACATATCAATTGCTGCCCTTTTAGAAAGATCAATGCTTTCTCTGAAAGGCTTTATGAGATTAGATTGTTTTCAAATATCTGCCCAAATCTGCCCCAGGTATAAAGGACAACAGCAGCCAAGAGTACAGACAATTCACTAGAAATCAACTGCTTCCTTAGAGGAAGGAAGTTTTCCCAAGTTTTTGCCATGTCTCTTCCTACTTCTCAGCTGAACCAGGATTATGGCTAATGCTGGCTCTTGGCAAACTGACACACTTCAGCACACAAATGGGAAAGAAAATCACAACAGCTTTTAGTTGGTCTTTCCCCATGTTTATTACACTGAAATTAGAAATAGTGATGAGCACGGTCAGTTAAAAACCCTGAAAAACAGAGAACATGGGAACCATCTATGTAGCAAGTAAACAGCCATGAGGTCCTCCATCCCCTGTGTGAGACCTTGTTGGCACTGGTGTTCCACAGCACTGACAAAAGGAGGGCAAAAGGGGCCCCTAAGGCTGCTGACCCCAATCCCATCCTCTCCTGGATCCCGTGGCACAGCCTCAACTTCCTGTGTCACCTTTGCCTGCATGAGCTGGACAGAGATGGAAAGGATGAAAATGAAATCTGGATAACACGATCTGACTGGTGGGGATTTTTCCTCTCCCTCTCTAAAAAAGATAAAATCCAAACCAAACCAAAAAGCTCTCCCCAAACCCAAATTAGCAAATGCTTTCTTCAGAAAACTTCCTGGAAATTTTGATTATTGTCTAACCACTAATTATGGCCCATTTGGAGCTGGCCCTTGGCTGCGAAAGGTACTTCCAGAAAGGTTTTAATCCTGCCCACCTGCCCTGCCTGTGGGGTTGTACATCCATGCTGTGGCTTCCTAATCGTAGCCCTCACCCAGCTCCGTGGAGGAGAGGCAGCAAGAGGCCATTATATTTTAATAGAAATAATATTCAGCGCTTAAGCAGGTGTTAGAGGGTCCAGTTGAGCTGTTAAGCATGTCTCCTGCCTGTGATGAGTGCCAGTGAGTGCGGGGCTCTCAGCTTTCCTCCTGAACCACAATTGCTCCTGTGCTTGCTCATACTGCCAGGCATGTCTTGTGTGGTGGCAATGGAAGGAGCTGGAACACTTTTGCTTTCATTATTTTGGCTTATTTCTATACTTTCACCTTTCTGTTTTGTTTTGTTTGGAAAGTTGTCCCAACCTGCTCTGCAGCTAACAGTGCCTAGAATCTGTGAAAGTGCATCTGACTACCCATTTCCATCCCCAAGCACTGCCTCACTGGTCTAACTGGGTTGTGGGAGCAACCACCCAGCCAGGATTGGGTGCACTCCTGCATCTGCAGACCACTCTGGCAGTGCCAGGTCCTTGAAAAGCAGATGTGGGTCCATAATGGCTTAAACCACTGCAGCACCTCCCCAGGGCTTGGCTGCCAGGGCTGAGGATATTCTTGCTCTGTTTTCTTTGTGTGCTTTTGTTAAACTGGATGTGCAATGACCTGAGTGAGGGCTCAGCAGCATGCATAGGGATGATGGGCAGGGAGCAAGGAAGAGGGCAGTAGCTCTCAGAAAAGTGTCATTCCTCCAAATCCTATGGATCACTTTGTAGTGACACACAGACAAGGAGTATTTTCTTTAACAAATATGAATCTAATGGATTAGGTCTGATCTAATTATGCATTCTGCATTAAGCTGATGCTCCCACTGTCTGTGGCTGCTAGCATAATTAAACCTGATGTAGTTTTAATGATGTCTTCTTAAATCATGCATTCATATATGCTTAGAATCAAATAGGACAGATCTTTTGGCAGCTCCTGATGGGACACATGTTGAAATATGAATAATTCAGATTTCAAGGTTAACAACATTGGTTTTAAAGTGAGGACAGCTTGTCACACAGTTTGAGCTAATCTGGGGGCAGCAAAAAGGCTCCCCTTTCAAGTTCAGCCTCTTCCCATCTTGCACATGTGTTCCTGGGAGCAGAGGAATTTAAGTTTTACTTGGTAAAGATGTTGTTAGCTTCCCTATGGGCACCTTGCAGGCTGCTGGGTTCTCTGTCCTGCCATGCTCAGTCCCTCACTCCCCTTTTTCTGCTGCTTTTCTGAAAATTGGAAGCAGCTTGTTCTAGGATCTGGCAATCAGAAGGGAAACTTTACTTTGGTCTCTGCTGCTATTTGGTCAAGGGAAATCAGACTTCCACCCTCTATCAGCTTTGTCCATAACCTCCATGGTGCAGGTGCTCCCTTGCACTGTGCACCACCTTGTGCAATGAGGCTTGATGCAGCTTTGGCATTGCTGCCTTAGCTCCAGCATCCTACACAGAACAAGTAACAATACTGCAATGAAATGTGTTTTTTCCTTCTCCTTTTTCTGTTTTCATGGATTTCAGTCTTTTTACCAGCCAGGGCCTGGAGGACAGGTTGCCTTTGGAGTTCCTGAGAGCAGTCGTGAATTGCCTGAAATCCTTCCAATATGAAAGCATTGATTTATTACAGTGTAATACTGGTGTGAACAACACCATGTACCTTTCATCTAAAAAGTCAGGACTTACAGAACACGATGTGACATTAATTTTGAAGCCAGCTTGAACAGAGGAGGAATTACTGCCAAAGGGATCCACAAAGCATGTTAAACCAACCCTGTATAGTAATGAACATACTTGTGACTGTTACATTATACCATATTGATCCTTAGAAACAAAAAAGTACCTTGACAGCTAATGGGGGCCATCAAAAGCATCTCTTAATGTGTGCATGTGTTTGTGCTATGTAATTAGTACATGAGAAAGGGATGTACAAACACTGGTTAATGGCACTTGTCCGTATCCCTCTGGGGTTGAGGGTTACTGTCTTTCACTGCTCTAGAGGCAGCTCTCTCCGTGTACACATTTGGTGGGTGAGATCATCTGGGTACTAGCTCAGTAGAGATGCTGTTTTTGCCTCTCTCCATCCCTGACCCAGATGTACCTCGTGGCAGCCAGACAGTGATGGCTCCTCGGGTAAGTGCACACCAGCAAAATGCAGTTTAGTCTAAGAGCTCTGGGAACTGCCAGATAACTTAGTGCTTTGCAAGACTGTGGCTCCATATACCACTCCGTTTGCAGAAAGTCTCCTTGCTGCTGAGTGCAGTGTGATGGGTTATGGGATTACCTTTGCCCAGTAAATACCTGGAATCACATCTCTGCCCCCATCCCAAAGGAAGGTGAGTTCACCTGCTTTCTAAAGCGGTACGGTGATATAGATTTATCTGCAGTAAGACAATCACCATGTACATACTCAGAGCCTGTTTCAGGTCCTGGACAGGAGTAGCTGGCAGTGCTGAGGGTGGGATTGGTGTACAGGTTGAAGGAGAGATGGTGATGGACAGAAGGGAAATGGGAGGTGATGCTATAGGTCAGGACTGAGAGTCCCAGAGTAGGAATGACTGGGATTTTGATGGATAGATCAGTCTCAAGCTACCCCTGCATGCCTAGGAGAACCTTTTCCAGGTCCTTTCACACTAAATTAATCCCTCTTATACATTCAAATCATCTGGAAAATAACAGGGCATCTCTGTTTAAGAAGGAAGCTGGGAGGGATGTCATCTTTGTAATGAAGCTGGAGCAATGTGGAGCCCAAGCAGTTTTGTCTGGCACTATCTTGCATCTATTGAGCTGGGGTTTGCATGCGGATTTTATCCCCAAAACCTTGACCTCCTGTGGGCTGATGGGCAGCTCTGCATGGCACAATGACATTGTGTGGGCACAATTCATTATGTGGGTACCAGAGATGTAAGCATGGGGGCTTCATCAGCAGTGTGCTGCAAAGATGCAAAACTAGCACTGGTGGATTGATTTGTACCTACAAGTGACATGAAAGAAACTGGGAAATCCCTATTTGAAAGATGTCAGCAGCTAAAAAAAAAACATCTGAGAAGAGACCACAGAGGTCTCCGAAAGGTATTTGGGGTTAGTCTGGTATCTTTGCTGTTGGGAAGATCCTGAACCCAACTCTTCCACCCTCCAAAGTGATGCTGCAGAGTGACCTCCACTAGCTAAGCCCCAGTCTGCGCTGTATTTTTCATGTCATAGCAGTGAAGAATACCAGCAGTGCCCTAAGGGTACCACACACCACTGTGATGGGTCATCTAAGCTCTGATGTGCGCCTCTGTGGAGGACCAATATGTTAGAAACATGCACACAAAGGTTCTCCTGGGGACGCAGAGCCATGTGTGAGATGTGTGGTTGACCATGTCTTTGAAAACTGAGCATGAGCCTGTGTTAACAGTGAAAACTTCCCCATGTATCTTCAAACTTTTGATGGAGATATGTGGCTGAGTTGCTGGATCTGAACAAGTTAGTGGTACCCACTGTGTTACAGCAAACACTGATGACCCCATGCTATATCTTTTCACTGAGCTTAGATGAGTAGGTTCTCCTTGCATCTGATGGCAGATAGGCAAAAGTCCAGCCAAATCTTTTTGGAGAATCCCAGCTTTGTGTCCTGATAGCAGGGTTATCATCCCATTGCTAAGGGATGGACTGGATGATGCATCTGTTCCTCATCTGCTTCAACAACTGTTGAAGATAGTTTGGGATTTTTACTGGAAACTTTTTTACAAGGAACATTTGCTTTTCCCTCTAGGAGGGAATTTTGTCCTGTTTATGCCAAGATATAAAGGAACATTTCTTGTGTGTATCTGCAACCTCACCGGGAACGAAGAGCGAACCACTGGGCAAGAAGAATGTTTTGCACCCACGGCACAGTACTGGATGCTAAGCATTTATGAAGGCCAAAATGGACTGATCCAGTGTAACCTGCCCATAGGAAACCTCTTCTTCAGGCCCCCTTGACTGGGAGTCTATTTTGCTTTTAATTCTGAAGGTTAATAGCCTCAAATCACATCAATTCTGCCCCTTGCTGACTCTATCTTTAAAACTTACCAGTGTGTTAAAACTCCCTTGTGAATGTTTGTCACCTTGAGCCTACAGCCTGTGAGGTGAGCTGGGATGCCTGGTCAGAGGTGCTTTTGTGTCTCAGCTTCCCCAGCTGATATGTGGTAATGATGGTATGGGGCAGATCCAGAACTGTGACACCAAGAGCTATGTAAGAACGTTAATGATTATAGTTAACCTCAGCAGCTGTCAGCATGTCCAAAGCCCTTTATATCCTGCTTTCTTTTCCCCTTCATCAGACTTTTGGACAAAGAATTTAGCAGGTTAATTGTGTGAAAACTGAGTGAGAAACACCTTAAATGTCCAAGCCTCTGAAACAGCATGGGAGCTCCTACGAAAGCTGATCCTGGTGAGAATTTTTGGACCAGTGCTGGTTCTGAATTATCTCTGAGCTGATCCTTTCTTATCCCTCTGTAAAAACAAGCTAAAATCCCCTAAAAGCCTCCTCAAAAAATAACCCCACAAAACTCCAAACAAAGCAAAATCACTGACTTTGAACTCAACGAATGTTTAGTTTCCTGGCTCTTGGGTAAATATTAGATAGATACCCAATTTCAACCTGAAGCAGTTTATTTGGCTGCTGCTCACAAGTCAGACACAGCAATAATCAAGGAAATCTTGTTTGATTCAGGTTGGGTAATATTGCCTGAGGGGTAACATCATTTTCATTTCCACACATCCAGCACTGGCACAAAACGGCATGGACAGGTATGAAGAATGGATAATGGATCCTTGGTATTAAAATTCCAGCTGATAATTTCATTTTTGTCTAAGTAATAATTACCAATAAAAATGTTGCTTGAAAAAAAAGACAATGTGAAAAGAAAAGCGCTGTTGTGTTTGACAAAGCAAAATCCTTTGCAGTACTGCCAAAAGAAAGAGAAAAGAAAGGAAAAAACCAAAAGAGATTTAAAACGAATATAGCTGTTAAATAAAAGATCCAGGTACCAAAGAGCAAAATTTAATGAAAGCCAAAACTGTCAAATATGGATTCCTGTTGAGAAAAAATGTCAATGTCTTCAAGAATTTTACCATTACTCTATTTTTAAGAAAAGTGTAGTAAAAATACATATTACAAGTTAACATTTTCCACGCATTTGTCCTATTCATCTTTTGTTTTTTAACCCCTCCATTGATCAAAAGCCTTTGACAACTGCACCTCACATTTTCATGTCACAGGTGGCCAGTCCTAGCACTGACGTGCTGCTTCTCATAAGTCCATCTTAACTCCCCATGACCTGCTGCCATGTGGTCCTGTCTTTCCAGGAGAATGGGGCACCCATGGGTCTTGGAGCTGGATCCCACTACAGTGCCCAGTGGTGCATTGCTTTTACAAGCTCCAGGATGTGGCAAGAGCTGGGTGAGGAGTTGCATCTGAGAGCTCTGAGCATGGAAACAGGCTAGCTTGTGGGATGCCTCCACTGTGCTAGCACTTATGCAGAACTGAAGTTAAAATGAAGTGGATTAAAAACAATGCTAACCACTATAATGTGACCTGAAGAGGTGTTTTGAGTGGCTGAAAACAGAGTTCATGTTCGGTGATGAGAGATTAAGCTCACAATGATGTCCAGTTGTGGAGAGAGGAAAAGATTGGCACAAGACATGCTGTGCCCAAGCTTAGGACCTTGACTCTGACTTGTTGGTCTCCAAAATGTTGTGTGACAACTGGGTAAGTGGAACAGGTACTTTAGACCAGGCTGGTGTTAAAGGTGGTAAATGTATTGCTCTGCGCATTCATATGCTAGTGGAAACGTATACAAGCAGCTTCCAGCAGTACTTATGGACAGCTGTATACACAGATCCTCCTCATAGACCTGTGCCAGTCATTTGCTTGCATCACTTTTCCTTCATCTACTTCTCTTCTTTTCCTGTTCCTCTCTTGCTATGCTGAAGAAAACAAGAAAAAAAAAAGAAAAAAAGAAGAGAAAAAGCATCTCAGAACACTCCAATAGCAGCTCAGTCCCCACAAAGATATTTGCTGAGTCCTGTGAGAAGCTTTGAACTTTATTTGCCATCAGTGAGATGGGGGAAGGCTAAGTGGTTTCACTGTGGTCCCTTCCCCACAGATCTCTCTCTCTGGATGCTCCCTTGGGAATCTGGGAAAGTGTCTCAGGTCTATCAGTGGGGAGCATTTATCTGTCCATGCCCAGAATGAACCTTTTGTGTGGTTCTGGAAAGCCATCCTTGCCCCTTTTATCTCCACACCTGTGACTGGACCACTGGTTTCTGCATTACCAAGTTTGGGGTCAGTAAACTGCTCTCCTGACCTGTGGATGCTTCCCCCTCTCTAAAGATACATGAGTGGGAATCTGCTACTTTTGGCTTTGTACCCAGACAGGCCACAACTTGACGGGAAGGCTGAGTTTGACCAGCTCAGATGCTGCTGAATGTCATGGATGCTTGAATGAAGCTCTTGTAGGGTCTCCTCCTCGGTTTGCTTCAGCAGTTCCTTCCAGGAGTCGACTATCTACAAAATGTCCCTCTTCATTAGAAAGATGGCCAAAAAGGGATTCAGAGCAAAAAGGCAGGGATATTCCCATTGCAGCCCCATGACTTCTAGCATGTTTTACTGGTTATTAGCCAGCCATCTAGAGCTGGTTATCTTGAGATGGTCTGTTCCCAGCTCAAGGTGGTTCCCTTATGTGACCACCAAAAAGGGAGCACACACAGAAGCTAAGCAATGAAGAAATGGTTCACAATTGCTTATTAGCCCCCAGTAACCTAGGCAGGAGAGTCACATGTGAGGGGAATGCGGCATTTACTTTCTCTCTTCCATAAACAGCAGCCAACCATGAACTTAGACCAACCATCCGCTCTGTTCTGCTATGCACGATGCTCTTCAATCCAGGCACATGATTCTTCTCTTGAACCGCCACTTATCATCTCTGGAAGAATGACCACTTTGTTCTTAGGTTACCTTGAGTTTCCAAACTCACTCATGAATTTGCTCCTGCAAAACAGCCTCATGTTTTTGCTCACATAAAGTCCTTCCTACTGCAGGGAGAGCCGTTTGCAGCTCTGTCTGCCTTGTTGCAGTAACTCCACAGCCCAAGTTCACAACAGAACAACAGAAGGCAGAATCACGATGGACAAAAGGGGTCAATGCTGATGCTCTGTAGGGAGTTCAACTTGCCATTTATAGGTTCTCTTTTTTTGCTGTTAGTAGCTCAGACATTGTGGTTTGCATCCCAAACTAAACCAGATTGAAGGACTGAGCAGGGAAAAGGGAAAGGGCTGATGTTACCCTGACACCACAGGAATTAGTAAGAAAAAATATATATATTGCACACACTAAGACTTATTAACAACCAAGTTAAAACAAAATGGCATAGTCCTCATTAGTGTTCCAGTGGTTCTTTCATCAGGGACGGTTCACGAGTCTGTTAAATCCCATTACACTCTCCTTATTGCAATACAGACCTATTTCTGTTCTCCTGCCAGTGGATCTGTTAGCAAATAAAAAGGGAAATAGAATTGATTTCCTTGAGAAGATCCATCCAATTGTCCCTTCTGTCATCATCGTTTATCTTGTTGGTGTTGGGTTTGTTTTTGGCTCTGGAGGGGGTGGAGTTGGGCTGCCCCTGCTCTCACCCAGGCAATGGGTCAAAAGGCCAATTATAATCCCGTAGCTCCTAGGGACATGCCGGTGCTGTGGCTCATGCATGGGATTGTCTGCATGGACTTGGGGAAATCGTGGCTGACCACACGTCCGTTTTCTCCACTGCCTCCTGCTGCAGCTGGCCTGGGAAGGGTTGATGTCCGTATGGCTTCGTTGATTGATTGCTGTGGGATCAAACAAAAACCCTTTTTAGGAAAGACAGGGGGGTCTCCCCCTGTCCTTAGCAATGTTGGAGAAGTTGCAATACAAACCAGTGTTGTCTTTCTCTCACTGTTCTCTCCCTCCTTATCTCCATTCAGACTGTCACTACCTGCATACCTCTACTGTACCTGCTCTGTTAATTCACACCTCTGCTACATTCATAATTAAATGCTTCAGCTGTATTTTGGGGCCATGATGCCATACACAAAAACTATTCAAACTCTACAACGTAAGAACATCTATCCTGGATCTGAGCAGAGGCATTAAGCACACTTCTCCCATTGATACGCTATTACTACTCCAGTACTGTTACATGTGGTGGACTCTGACCCACTGCAAGCATGTTTAACTTTGCTCATGTGAGAAGTTGAGCATATGCCTATGCTTTTTGTCTGCAGTGATGACTGAGGTAACCAGGAAATGCAAACCTAATTCAGGAAAGCAAATCTCATCTTCCTGTTGCAGGTACTGTCCAAAATGTTTGTTTTCAGAGACCTAAGGAAACCACCCGTTTAGAATGATTAAACTAAAAGATGGAGTCAATGTGGTTTCTTTGCATTCAAGTTATCTCTAAGGACAACATAAACTTTTGTGGACTGGGATAGCAGGTGAAGGATTATCCAGAAGATTTGGAAAGAGACAGCTTAGTGTCTAGCCAGTGATGGAGCAGCCTCCAGTGCTGCTGGGATCTGCAGCTCAGCCCAGGGTCTGTAGGGCCTCACTGAGAAGTTGTGTTTAGAGGGTTTAGCCCATCTTCTTGGGCACTTGCCTGGCTCTGATGAATGTCTCTGTGGGGCAGTTACTGATGGCAGGAGCCAGGCAGAGGGTCAAGCTTCAACCTGATGTTAACATTGGGAGCAAAGATTCCCTCCCATGTTGGCTGGTTTTAACATGGCAAGAACACTGCAAGCTAACACTGACATGAATTAGTTGGTTATTTCAAGTAATAGGGGGAAGCCAACAGCAGGGCAGAATCTCCTCAAGACAAACTGTGGAGCTATTGTGTTCTGTTACTCTTTCATAGTGTATTTATGACATACCTAGCTTCACAGTGTAGACAGCAATTATAATTTAATTCTTGTATATTTGGGACATTAATTGCTCACATTATCTTACCCCTGTGTTCAATGTACCTCTCATTGCCTGTAGAATTTCCTGAACCTCAATGGGAAAAGAGCTGTTGCACATTTTCAGTGAATTAGAAATGTTATTATTGCTGACAAAACATTAAGCATATTGTGAAATGGTGACATAAACCCAAAGAAATGACTGCTTATTTTCTATTTGATTCTGGGTATCAGTGCTCAGAGAAGTGAAAATCTCTCTATATTTTATGAAACTCACTGCATACTCAATACACCTGAACTCAATTCCATGCTTAAGGGAGAGGTCAAGATAAAGAAGAAAAGGGATGTGTTACTCTTACAGCACAGATCCCACTGCACCCTTGCACACAACAGTATCTGTATAAGGGATCACCTCTGCTAGCCATCTGAGTCAACATGTACTTGTTCCACTGATGCTGCATTAAATGTGTATCCCCAAGGCTTTCAAATCTAATCCACTCTTGACACTCTGAAATTTAGGCACACTAGAATTAAAGGCAGAAACAAATCTGGGTCATAGGAAGTACACTTTTGCAAGATCATGACAGGGTGGAGAAAAAAGCCCAGCACGTTACAGGAGACATTAAAGGCCAATTTCTCTCTAAGAAAACCTGTAATTGTGATTTTGAAAACATTATCTGTTCCAAGGCAACAACGCTCTGAACATACATCACTGTCACCAACCCACAAACGGTGCCAGCAGGGTGCCAGCAAAGGGAACACCAGGATCTGATTTATTACTGAGATCCCCCAGTTTTATCTTGTTTTTAACTGCTTGGGTTTGGGGATCTTTTCATCTTGCAGTAACGGCTGTATCACACCAGCTCCAGTGCTCTTCATCCACAGTGCACACACATTGCCATAGTCTGCTTTTGTTAATTTTAAGGAATGGCAATGTGATCCTGTTACTATTTGTGCTAAGATTTTGCTCTGCATCTGGATTTTGAACTAGCATTATGCCACATGTCTGATCTTGTATCAGCTCCCCACTATGGCCCACTTGACCCTCTTTTATCTTCCTCTGATATTTGTAATCCTTTCTAGCAAGTCAAGTGACAGGGTCACTTCTTTATCCCTATGTTTTGGCTTTCCACCCATGGTCTGGGCTGCATCCGTCTCTGAAGACAGCTTTGGAGCTGGGGTAGGATCAGAGAGAAGGTGTGAAAGGCCGGGGAATGGGTTGCCACCTTCATCCGCTTTGATTCACTTCTGGACTTGTAACAAAACTCGATTAAGGCAACCAGCATGGCTAGTCCGAGCCCACCGATGAGGATATAGAAAACCCCTGCCACATTGCTGAGGCTCAGTGCGCTTGTCTTGTCCTAGAAGAGAAAGGAGAAGGGAGGGAGGGGTGGGAACAAGGGAAGGAGAACAACAAAATTAATACGAGATTGCTCCGGGAGGGATGCTGCACAGTAAAGCAATGCTGGCATTACATCATCTTCCGCATTAAATGAACAGGTGACATTGCTAAGAGCATTTTCAATTTTCAATTCAGTGTCTAGTAAAACTAATGTTTCCCTCACACAAACAAATAAACCTTTCTCCATCACTGTGGCTCTTTGTAAAGGTTTGGGATCTTTGTTTTTCAATCAGCTAACTGAAATGGTTATTTTACTCAAAATGCCTACTTTAAATTATTGATTAAAGGAGGAAAAAAAGAAGTTCTCCACCTCTGTGACATTTGCTTGTCTCTGATATCTCGCCTGAAATAACCCGTTCTCTTGGAAATGCTCATTCCTTCATTCCTACATTGTTTCCCCTGCAAATTCTGTTGCTGAGCAACACATCAAAATGGCTGGGATATTTTTTTCTTTCTTTTTCCTTTTCCTCTTCAATACCGAGGTTGAGGTGACACCTGAGCTGTCCTCAGGAACTCATTTAATTTCTAGGTAATAAGGCTGTTATTTCATACACAATCAAGACCTGTTGATGCATGTCTAAGCTAATTATTTGGTTGGCAATAAATAGGGCTATTAATGGACCACAGCTCACAGTCAGCAGCTACATTCTGATTTTACAATTGCCTAATGAATCGTCACGGATCTCTGGGGAAGAGGCGAGTCTCAGAAAGACTCATTTCACTACTATAGAAACCGGGTCCCCACATCCAACCCTGATGTCACTCAGTGCAGGCTTCAAAACCTTCTCCTTCATGCTGACCAGGTGGAGTTGGGGTGTTAGAATAATCCAGGCAGCAGCAGGACCCAAAAGCTTGGCTTAGCTCCATGTACGAGGCTCCTGTTTCTAGGCCATGCTTTCTCTATAGTTCAACCAGACAGAGGTTCCTTGCTCCATGCTTGTTGCAGCTCTGCGATACTGAATTGATACCAGATTCCCCAGGGCAAGCCCAGTGGGTCAGTTCAAATCTATTGGTTTGACCAGGGTCCAGCCAGCTCTTACAGCTCCCTGGGTGTGAGAGAAAAATTGCTTAAGGATCATTCAGGATGCAGCCACAGAGTTACAGAATAATATTTATGCCTGTAGAAGTGTCTGCAGTTGGTAACAAAGCCTCTGCATGATCCTTGGTGTTCCCTGCTGCTGTGGACTCATGGACACATGGAACATGGTGGCATAGCCTCTTCCTTGCCCTTGTAGGACAGCTGATCCACTTGCTTAGCTTGGAAGGTTTCACAATAAGCAGCTTACTCTTTTTGGGAAGGGTGAGGATTCAGGAAGCAGAAAACCATGCTAAAGAAATAGGTTTCTTTTCTACTTCATCTGGCCCCAGTGTCTGTGAGATCTATTAAGCTTCTGCCTAGCTGGAGCTCTCACCACAGGCTCCATTGCCACAGGGAGCAGCTTTCCATCATGAGCCCTCTGCTGAAAGATGCTGAGGTTTCATTAAGGGTCACCTCTGCAGAGTTTTGGTTGCTGGTGAAACCTCCACAAGTGATCTCATTTTCCATGCTTTCCTGATTGACGTCTCTGCCAGGAGATTCACCGCTGTCACCATGTGCATTTACACCACTGTAGATGTGATGGTCACTGCTGACAGACAGGTTTGGTTTCTCCTTTAGATAACCTTCATTCACTGCTCAGTTTATAACCTATAAGCTCACAATGCTTCCTGTGAGTTCTCTATAATGAGAAATTTCTGCAAATATCCCCTTTATTCCAGCACTTTCCGTATTTGAAGGATTATTTATCTGGTCTTTCATAATCTGCCTTCATGCATTTTTCCCCCAGGCTTGACTTACATTTGTTCAGTCATCTCTCTCTGCAGGTTACTGGGTATACTTCTAAGCACTTGCTGAAATAGGTAGGGAGTGTTTTTAGTGAAGATTGGTAAAAGAGGAGCAATTACTCTGAGAAAACTGGGTTCCACCACTTCAGGCACATTGCCCCTCTTCAAATCCCATCTGATGGGGCTGCACCAGCTTCAGGGAGGAACAAGAACACAAAAGGTGGGCTGACCTCCTTGACATCCTAATCTTTTAGCCTCGCTCCTTAAAGAGAAGTGGCTGATTAGCACATGCTCTGCACTCAGAGGTAAGGATGAGGACAGGGAATGAGGTGGAGCAGCTTATTTGTCTGTGTCTTGATAATAATTTTCAACACATTCTTTCATGTTGATTTGACAGAAGGGTGGAAATCTCCAAGATATCAGGAAACTCCAGGATGTGTGAAAAAATAATGGCACTGTAGAAAAGAAAAATCTATTAATGCCTTCACTCAGAAAATGTATCAGTGCAATTCACAGTAGGCATCAGAGACTCTGCATGGGTCTATGATTTGCAGCCACAGATCCTTAGGAAACCGGGTTTCATTGGCTCTGCTGGGCAAGGGAATACACAAATTTCAAGTTTTATTTGCCACGATACTCTTGTATTTCTACCCCCAGTTTGGGGATCATGGTCCAACAGGACACCTGGCTCTTAATTTCCACTTTCCTCCTGACACCAGCAGCAAATTGACCAGTAAGAAAGAGGACATGACCCAAACCAGTTTCCTGCACCACTATGTCATAAAATTAATTACAGTGCTGTTGTATTTTCCTCTCATTTACTTTGCAGTGGCAGCATTATTACTAGTGTTACTATTATTACTGTTATTGCTACTATGACTGTTATTACTGGGACAGTTTGGGTAAACTGGAAGTTGTCTTCTCCAGAAGGCAGAGGAAAGCACAGTGAAGCAGAGATGGGCAAACCTGATGGGAGGGAGAGAGCAGCCTGAGTTTCACCTCTGCCACCATAACAAAGTTCCTCCCAAGGAACCAAAGACACAGGCAGCTTTGATGGGCTACTGGGTAACACCGAACTACAGGGGCACCGTTGATAGCACAGGCTGCTGTCATGAGTAAGGCTGAGAAGTGAAATTGCTCCTGTGCTGCTGCTTGACTTCTCAGTTGTCTTCTCCTTTTGATTTTCCTTTTTGTTTCCACTCCTCTCCCATCAGGACATGCAGAGACATTCTCTGGGCAGGCATGTCATCTTATTGGTCCCATTGGCTGCAGCAGCAGACCCATAAGAAAGGTAGGAAATGCTGCATGCCCCACCTATGCTTTGCCTGCCGTTTCTGTGCATGCTCCTGCCTTAATAATGCCCCTAATAGTAAAAAACCCCAGGTTATGCTAACTGCTTGAGAGGACCCTCCCCTCCTCTCTGCTCAGGCTCTCTGACACCAAATGCTCTCCTGCAGAGCTGCCCATCACCGAACCAGCTTGTTAGTGGGAGTGTAAATGTCACCACTCGTCTCCTGCAGTGGCAGAGCGCTGACGCGGGGGGAAGATTGGCATGTGAAAAGAGAAAGAAGAACCTGTCTTTCCAAAGCCTGGCTTTGTTGCTGCAGCAACCAGGCACATTCCCGTCTGTTCCTCTCGAACGTGGCACCATGTCCATCATCCTCTTTGCCATTATCCTCCTTGGCTGAAAGGTGTTAAGGCCAAATTTGCCCATGTTTCCTGCATGACCAGAGCCTGTTGACAGCACAGGGTGATGGCACCTTGAGTTGCTGCAGTCTCCATAGAAGATAAACCGTCCTTAGAGCAGGTGGTAGCTGCAGAAGTTGTGCTTTTATACCAAACACTGACCTGATTTTACTGGGACAAGGCCTGAAGCTCAGCAATGAAGGACACAGTGCTGGCCATTGGCTCAGAGCACTGCTGTGGGGCTGCCAGGGGATGAATGGGTAGGAGCTCATGGCTGGCTGGCTGTAGGGATGAGACTTGACGTGGAAATATACCCTTGGTTTGAGAATCAACCAACTCCCTGCAAAAACAGTAGCAGTTTGCTCCCTAATTATTATTTTTTTTTTTTTTTAAACTCCAGAGTGAAATTTTTGCAAGTGTGTAGAGGTCAGGGAGATCCCTGTGACTTTGATGAAGGTCCTTTAACTGCATGAAGTGATCTGGCTACCCCTGCAAGTGGTTGTACCTTACCATCCTGGTCTGGAAAAAACCCTTCCTTTCTCCCATTGCTTTGCAAAAGCCCCACAAAAGAGGAAAATCACATCCATCTGCCCTGACATTTGGTGTCCACCTTGCTGTTACTTTTCAACAACCCACGGCATCCCTTCTAAGCCCACAGCACATTTCATAGCCTGTAAAAAAAGTTGCTTATCATATGCTTGTTTGTCCAATGGCGTCCTTCTGGGGAACTGCCTAGTTATGAATCATCTGTCTCTTTTCTGGGCTTATTTGTCCTGTGGCAGGTACAGGGAAAGTGTGGGAAGGCTGGGAGACAGGACCAGGGACTGGGGGATGCTTCTAGCTACAAGAAGTGCTGGATGTGCATGTGCATAGAGAAACCTCAAGCCTGTGGGAAGGGGCAGCTGCCACAGGTTTACTGTGGGGAGAACAGCAGCAGGGACATTGCTGCCTGGTGCAGGACACTGCCTGGGGCTTCCTACTATCTGGCAATGCAGCTGGGGCTGCAGTGGTCCTGGATCAGCTCCCGTGAGTGCAGCTGACGAGCACCTCCTAATATGGCAAAGCATATCCTTTCTCTGGATAAAAAACTAGGTGGGTAATAGATAGGTAAACAGTCAGATTAAAAATGGGATGCAGAGGAGTCAGCTGCTGGTATGGAATGTTATCTGGGGCCAATGAACATGAGGCTGGTGAACACCAGAGGCTTAACTTGGCTCCAGCTAGAAACTTTGCATACAAACCTTCCATCCAGCTAGCCCCTCACTCCTTCATGTGTACTGGGAGCAAGGAACAGAGATATGACCCTTTTGTGTAACAGCAAAGACTCTTCACTGCAATCTTACATTGAATGTTTACGTGGTTTTAAGGCTTGTGTCTACTGACTTCACACATGGAGTTTCAAGCAGCTCTCATGACTTTAGGATCCAATCTTATTTATTCACATGTGATTCACATGTGTGTGATCGTGTTTTTCAAGCACATGCAAATAACATGTGATCAATATTGAGGTCATATGATCCACATAAACCCATGTGTCCCAAACCTTCTGTTTCTGTCCCTATTTGTTACCCTACTGTGTGGAATGAAGCACTAAACCTACTTCTTTCTTTTTTCTTTTGCATCAGAATAGTGATAAAGTACAGTATTGTGGGTATTTGGTTTTAAACTAAGCTGATTTCACATCCATTTCCTTATGGGTATTTTGTTGTCTATGGAGTTTCTCTAGCACTGGTGCATGCAGGCTTGTGGTGAAGGTATTGTGGAAGCTGTGTCATGGCTTCAGTTTCCCAGCAGAAGTAATTACTTTTCATTCATATGGTGACTATTGCTCAGTGGGTTACCTTGCAAAATACACTCACTATACAAGTCAATTAGATTTTTGCCTGAGTGGGACCAATGCCATATTGAACAGCGTTGCCTTGCAGAAGGGTTATTCTTGGATGTGTACAATGCTGCAGAGAAAAGCAGAA